>NC_071354.1:219231371-219834705 GCF_943734655.1 Sabethes cyaneus | reverse complement strand
AACGTCTTGCGGAGAGAAAAGTACCCTCGATATCCAGCTTGAATGCGTCGTTGAATCTCCATACTCGTATTATTGTCGGCGGTGACCAGAAATCCCAAATATACGAACTTATCAACCACTTTCAGTTCATCGTCGTCCGTAGGAGGCGAACGTTGTTTTCTCTGGAGCCTCTTCTTACCATATGTTTGGTTTTCGAAGCAATGATTTGTAACCCCATCCTACCAGCCTCCGATTTTAGTGTGGCGTAGATTGTTTTCGCCGTCCCAAGGTTTCTAATAATGATGTCGAGGTCGTCTGCGAAGGCTAGAAGTTGGCTACTCTTACTGAAGATTGTTCCACTCGTTTCGATGCCCGCTCGCCGGATCACACCTTCAATAGAAATATTGAATAACATACAGGACAGTCCATCCCCTTGCCGCAACCCTCCGCGCGATTCGAAAGGACTTGAGAGTGTCCCCGAAAAGCTCACGTAACACATCACTCACTCTAGGGTCGCTTTCATCATCCGCGTCAGTTTGTCCGGAAAACCGTACTCTTGCATCAACTGTTAACTGCCATAGCTGTTCGCGTTCAACTGTATCGTATGCTGCTCTGAAATCTACGAAAATATGATGCATGGACACGTTGTACTCTTGACATTCCTGGAGGATTTGTTGGAGAGTAAAAATTTGATCCGTAGTAGCAAAGCAAAACAAAGCAAAGCTTAAATGCTACATTACGTTATCGAAACTTGACCTGTTTTTATACGACAGACTTCGCAAACAGCTGTTGGAGTACAGGACAATCGCAGGACCAGTTGCTACGATCCTATTGACCCTAACACCCTCTCCCAGTCGAGATTGGAAGATCCGACGACTGGCTTATTAGGCCAGCATCATACCTTGAGGCCAACTGCGAGGCGATCCGTCCCCTCTTCTGTTAAGTATTCTTACCCCTGCGTCCATGTTTTTGAACTATTGTGGTATGCCCCAGGAAGTGATAGGCTGGTAACCGGGGCGAGACAGGTGCCAATCAGGAATAACTTGGTTTAAGCCTATGTCCTACTAGTGCCCCACATTTGCAGAGCAAGTGTTCCGAGGTTTCGCTCTCGGAATTACACAGGCGACAAATATCACCTTGTACAATGACCTGTCACAAGACCGGTAAGTGTGCTGAGATCTCTCTTATTGAGACACAGCAACTTTTGAGTAACCTTAGTACTCGGCGTTATGATTTTTATCCAATTGGCCAATTGGTCATGACTGTACGGCTCTCCTATTGTTTCAGCTCACCCTTCAGCACATAGTCAGAGATTCGGTTGAGTGAATCTGAACCGGTGAATGGAGGTTAAGAGCCACATCTTCGTCTGTCGACTCACAACGAGTCGACGTGTTGAGGATAGACGAGTAGCACATCGTTTAGGTCCTGTTTCTCCCCTATAGGGTCGTTTGGGTGATTTGGACACCTGGGGTAAAATGGACAGGTGCTTTATCTCGGAAAGTACCTGTTTCTCTACTTTCACATTATTCTCAAATTCTTCCTTATCTTCTTACACCACTATTAACGTAAAAAATTGGGCTTAACTTTGACAGGTGTTGCCAAATGTAAATGTAAACAAAAAAACTGCCTAAAATGAAACCAGATGTAATTTTTATGTTTTAGGTTTTAAGGTTTTTCCAACGATTTAACAAACTTTTCAGATCATTGTGCAGTGCAGTTCTGTTTGGCTACATAAGAGAAACTATTTGATAGAAAATTAAACCTAAATTGTATAAAAATAAATCCAATTTTTTGATCTCATATTGTTGTATGCTTTGTGGGGTGAAATGGACAGTTTTTTTGGAGTGAAATTGTCAAGTTGATTTTGAACCATTTCTTCGGACTAATTGATTCTAGATATCGTAAGAGTACAAAAAAGATGTGCATTTGATGGTAAAACAAGAATCTACCGAAAAGACTATCATAGGCAATCAAAAATGGATTTTTGGAAATATAGCTTTGAGGGTATTTGCAATCCCGCTAATAATGTATGATCGCCAAAAGTAAGGGCTTTTAATAATCTGGTTTCGATGTGTTTGAGAAAAAACAAAATGTAATATTTTACTCTGGTCATTTCCCCTCATACTCAGATTAATATTAAAATATGTGATTTTTGAGGCACTCGGGGCTAATCCCTGAATCACTATGGTTGTATAAAATGCAACGTCACATACATTTTGGAATCGGAAGTATTTTATCCCAATCGATATGTCCACCTTCTCTGAGCCCTCAGGAACTAATACAGGAGCACCTGCATGTAACAAATGTGAAATAAGACCTTAAATAAGATCAAGATTCATCGAAGAATGGTTTTGTTTACTTGCGAAAAAAACTAAAGTGATATTGATATAATGTATGAACTGGCTCTTCCACTCAGATAGACGGAATTGAGATCGAAACACTATTACTAGTTAATATGTGTTCTTAAGTTATCTGCTATGAGTCACAATATGTTATTTCGCTAAAAACAACAGTTTTTTACACATTGTCCATTTCACCCAAGTGGGTGTCCATATCACCCCAAACAAAATTTTGATGCCAAAAAATCATTATTTTTATTTTAACATATTTTAGCAAAACTAAGCTAGATACAATTGCTAAACTCCGCTGGTAAACAGAAAACAAGTAAATCTCAGTATACGATTCAACTTTTTTGAGTTTTTATGCATAGATTTTGAGATAATAGGTGATTTGCTTAGGGTGTCCAAATTCCCCCAAATTACCCTACTCCTCTTCATCAATTGCTGAGTGGCCTTTTATGGAAAATCGATTTTTAGTTTTTAAAATGATTTTTTCTCAGTGTAGAAATTAATTTTTATTTCGTTTAGTATTTTTTTATAAAAATTCAGAAGATTTTCTAAAAGTCACCCATAGGTCATTTTTTGTAGGTCCTATAATTTTCGAGTTATATTTTTTATAATAAAACAGAGAAAAAAAAATTAAGCCCTTTCCAAAAGTTAGTCTAGACCAATTTTCGAAAAACTAAGTATGCAAAGGTGTTTATTTACATGAACACACAAAAAGTTTCATTGAAATCTGAGAGGGTGCTGTCAACCACATAGACGAGTAAAATGCGTCTGTAATTATAATTCATTTAAATAGTTAAAGTTTAAATAGTTAAATCAGTCTCAAATTTATGCTTACAAATTTTAGTCTCTCACACTCTCCAATTAACAGATCAATTTTATTATCGGGATTATCGGGCTACAACGTAGACCAATATTTTTTAATTAGATTAAACTCAAACGTTACCATTTTAGTTTACCTTTCAGTTTCAATTGTAGTTTAAATGTAAATCAACATTACTTATGTATATAATTTATTGTATATAAATGTGAGAATAATATAATTTTCAGAACTGTAACTTTTGTATCGTATGAAGATCGTGCCACAAATGAACCAACTTTAACAACTCGTTTGCCTGTCTCCTATACTATCCGTTTTCTGTTTATTTCCGCTTCGGTCCACCGTTACATGATGACAAGGGACAGGTAACACTTTGTCACAGTCACTCACCAGAGCTGCCATCTTAACATGGCCAGAAAACCGTTTCGTTCATAATTTGCCTTAGCTGGTTTCGATCGACATTATCACATGCTGCTTTGAAATCAGTGAAGATGCGACATGACATTTCCGCAAGATCTGTCGGATTGTGGAAAGTTAGTCTATAGTAACGAGAGCCCACATGAAGTCCACCGGATAATTCTCTACGAAACCATGAGTTAACGGTATTGGTGATAGTACTGGAAGAGTACCTTGTATGCGCCGAATACCAGCGCTATGCCACGATAGTTGCTGCAGACGAACCGATTATCCTTTTTATAGATGGGACAAACAAGTCCTTCCAACAATTCTATCTGTAGCCTCTCCTCTTCCCAAATCTTGGAAATAGCCCACTGTAGAGCATTTCTCGGCCATGTCTACTGGTTGGCGGCATTGTTGGGCTTCAGCAGCCCGATTTTTCGTTAGACTTCTTTGAGATTAGGTCTGGGACTGGGACATTGATTATCTTTCATAGGCATTCCTCCTTCTGCAACTTCGACATTGAGATGTTCATAGAAAAACTTCTGCTAAGTATGAGCACGAGGAGTAGCCGAGCCAGCTATGAACGTCTATCCCCATGTCAGTGGCGCCTCTACATTTCTTAACCTAAGCAGCGCCTGCACTCCAGGTTAGCAGCGGTTCACGACAGCGTCTGATCTGGAATGGCGGTTCAATTAAGAAATGTGGTGTCTTGGCACTAAACCTAAGATGGTAGCCTAGGGCTGTCGGTATTGGGCACTGTTGGTGAAAACCGGTATTTCAGTATTGTTGTAGAACAAAAACATATTACGAAACGAAAAACATACCGGTATTGGCAGATTATTCGGAATCAACAGAAATGTTGATATTTTCCAGTAAATGCCTTTATTTTTCAAACTTTAGCTTCAGTATCATTGCTGATGCAAATAAGAATTTAAGCAGATATAACTTGCTTAGCGGTTTATCTCCCTTGCTAGAACAGATTTTGTGACCAACGCTTCCAACAATTGAAAAAACTTCCGCTTCTATTGAAGTCTAACGAACGGCTTCAAGCGCATCAAGAAATTTCTTTTCATTTCTTCACAATCATGATAGGGAATCTTGATTTTAGCTATTTTTAAAAATCTTGGCATTGTAGCTTCCAACATAGCGAATGCTCCGATCCTCTACAGTCTCTACGAATTTTTCTTTCAATCACAAACGGGAACACTCTTGCATAGCGTCATCATTTTCATCATCATTTACAGATACAGCAGTCCCCCGAATAACGCGGTTTCGAATAAGAACGTTTCCAATAAGGATGGTCTCCAGTGATTCCATTTCGCATTCGAACGTCCTTATTGGAGTCTACGTAGCATATGGGAATTGGCTTAGTTGGTTCCAACATGGAATAACTCCTGATCCTGACCGTATAGAAGGTTAGTGTCTTCGACAGAGTTGTTCAGTACATCAACGGGTCTTCATTGGATTATGGTATTGCGGAATTGCCTCACTATGTGGCGCTAGCGTATACGTAACACTCTTATACAGGCTATATCTTGCGCTGCTGACTATCTAGAAGGTTGCGGTCTTTGAGAAGGTTACTCAAATGGCTGCCACCTTCAAGATGGCATGGAAAATAACGCAGAACTGATTCACTACAAGGCGCTCACTAATTCACATATGCTACGTAGACTCCATTAACACGGTTTCCATTAACGCGGTTCCTATTAGCGTCCTTCTCTTCTCTGTGCTTAATCCCACTAATCGCAGATAGTGGCTTGCAGATTTCATCTGCTTGATTAATTACTCTGTCACTAGAAAGACTTGAAAAAATATTCCAAAGTCTTTCCTGGCAGATTAATGGCAAGAATGATCAGAATGATACTCCCACATCGATTGAATCACTAGGAACATCACGGATGGCTTCATCAAGTTGCACTTTTGAAACCATATCCGATGCGGAAACAGCGGTAAAGTGCTTGACAAATAATTGGCTTGAGTCCTTGGGATTGCAGCGCTTTTCCGTTTGGAGTTTATGAAATTCCAAAAGCCACGCGGATTTCTTCGCAAACTTATATGGCATGTTTAAACCTTTGTTTATTGTTCGACGTTTGCTGACGACGAAGCTTTAGTTGACAAGCATTTATTGAGCGCCCGTTTTAGGGATCGAGATTGTGAATTACTCCACGCGGGCGAAAACGGCGGTCGTATTCGTGGAACGTTCGAAAGTAGTCAATCATTTAACACAGAACAAAACTTCTGAGCTGTTACATCTACATCATTGGTTGTAAAAATTTCATTCAAGTTAACAGTCGTCAAATAGTTAGACAGAGCTGCAAAATCAATTTTACCAACATTCAGTGGTCGTTCAATCCGTTTTTCAATGGTTTTATTACAAGAAGATTTCAAGCGGCGGGTGATGTAAATCAACGAGCACCAGCGGGACATAACAGTGTAATGTGTTTATAGTTATGCGAACAAAAACACAGATCGAAAACGCGGTCGAGTGAATTGTGTACAATATTCCTTTGACTAAGACCCAAGTAATCCATGCCATCTAAAAGAGTGCTGTTGGACGGTGGCAACTGAGAGCAATCACTTTGTATGTCGTTGTCAATTGAACGCCAGCGCATGCGTGGTTGGTTAAAGTCAACACAATTCAAAATATCGTTACCGGACCTGCATTTTTGGCAACGCTCAATTACCGAAGATACATGATCATTAATAATGTTAACATTATGACTTCTGTTCGGCGGTCGGAAACCGCATCTGGCGAAAGATAACTTAGTAATAACTAACATTAACCGGAGAGCAACTGCTGTACACTCGAAGGATTATTAATTCATTACGCAGAACTTGAGCATCGCTAAATTAAATTTTTTGGGGGCAACTATTTGTAAATTTTCTTGGTAATTAGATGAAAAAATAGTAATGCCTAAAATAAAAAATTTTGCAATCAAAAATAGGATTTTGTAATCGCTGTGCCTGTTAATTTCCATAATACTGAAATACTTTTATTATCAAACTTTAAAAGTTTCACGGAAAATCTTGAATATTTTTCTTCTTTACTTTCATGTTTATCGACAAAGTTGCGTTTATAAGAAACAGATTGTTTTCTTGTGTCATTAAACGCCAACAAGGTAGAGTCGAGGTCATTTGTTTTGTTTCTAATTAGCATCTCCGTCACTGCCAATGACTTGCCATCGAGTTTACTTTCACGTGCGTTAAAAGTTGTAAAAAAGTTATTCTTTTAAAAATTCTTATTATCCCAAAAAAATTCTTCGGCAAAATGAATGTTCAAACTACTCAGTATATTTAAGCCCAGTTTTTCCATTCTTGCATTTTTACAAAAATAAGAACATTTGCGAACCTTAATAGGTAGATCAAATTTTTAAATCTGATGTTGTTACGTTTAAAACAAAGTGTGAACTGTGATTATACGAACTCGTCGTCGTTCAATTATATAAAATTATCCTAATACTTTTGATGAATATGAACTCTCAACGTAACACCCGCCGACGATGACAAATATTGGCAACCACCATTAGTCAACCTCGATTAGTAACCCCTGGCCATTGACCTATGCAGTTCATTCGAGAATGGCTAATTGAAGTTCTCACCATTCGCTTTGCATGGAATGAGCACTAGTTATTAGCGATGCATGTGTTTCACATACCATTACCACCGTGTGGTGGAATATTAAATAATAAATGTAGGGGAGAGACGTCTACAGTGAGACACTTTTTTTCCAAAAATTTTAAAATTTTTTTGGTGATAGTTACCAACGAGGTCTTCAATCCATTTGAAAGGTATATCCTTCTAGTTGTCTGAAAAAAAGTTTCAGCCCTTTTGGTTAAAAGATAAAATAGTTACAAACGCAAATGTGAAGGTGTCTTTTTGGCTCACTGTTCCCCAGTAGGTGGGAAGAGTGAGACAACGAGTATTGAATACTGAGACACATATTAGAATTAAACTTAAACCATATTTTTTGTTTACAAAGAATAGTTTAGAGGTCGTACTGCTTATTTTGTGCATAAAGGATACATTATTGTTGTGCATTATTGAAAATTCCGATTTTTCTCACAACTACATTTATATTCATATAAAGGTCAAATCCTGGTTATCTGACCTTCAACTTATACGTTAGAACTCATTTACAATCAATATATATAGATTGAGTTACAATTCAACACAAAATTTTTTTTTGAAAATTACCCACATCTGTTTGTCTCACTGTTCCCAATAGGAATGTTTTATGAGAAATAGTGAAATAGTGGTGTTAGCAAACAATTCGATGGTCTTATATTTTTTATTTTTATCTCTCATTCCTATGAGATGCCATGTAGTAAATTTAATTTGGATTAGTTATGCGATTTGCCGTTAAAAATCACCTGAAAATGATCGCAATAAAATTTACTTTGACCCCCCCAAAAACGACTTTTGTTGAAAAATATACTAAAAAATTAACAAATTTTTCTCAAACTGTATTATGTGATATAGATTCACAAACTTTACTTTGCAGGAAAATATCATGGATCTTGTATGTTTTATGGCGAAGCTATTCCCGATGTCTCACTGTTCCTGTTGTCTCACTGTTGACTACTCTCCCCTACTTATTTTATAATTACTTAAAAGCACGCTAATTTAATCTTGTTTAGAGCACATCCACCTAAAAAGAACTCACCCAAAAATGTGCCATCAGGTTGACATCAACTATTCTCCGGACGTCTTCAGGCTTTCCTTCGGAAAGCGACAGCATCGCCAGCAGGCCTGCATTGTTGACCAGGATGTCCACCGGTCCCAAGGAGCATTCCACATCTTTGCGCAGTTGCTGCACCGAAGCGTAATCACTTACATCAACGCGAAACGCATCGACCGGTTTGCCGAAACGTTGACGAATTTCTTCGGCAGTGCTCTTTGCACCCACTAGATCAATATCCGCCACTGCAACGGCACATCCTTCCTGGGCCAATCGTAAGCACAGAGCTCGTCCGAGACCGTTTGCCCCGCCCGTCACTAGTGCCACTTGATTCGTTAAAGATTTTTGTCGCGCCGGTAAAATTGCCGTGATCAAGTCACGTAATAGACTCGGAATCGATATTATCACTAGCTTTACCAGCAAAGGGATCACTTCCAGTAGGATGAACCTAACTCTTTTCTCCAAACGCTTAGGATCCACCGATCTAGGGGCTTTCCGTTTCACCGCCGCCTCGTACAATCCATCCGTGTGCTCAAAGTATGCTCCTTCGAGGGCCATTCTAACAACGATTTGGACTGGGTGGGTACTTTTCGCCCGGTCGAATGCTCGATCAAACCGCGACTGAATCACGCACCAATCAGTTCGGACACCAAATTCGAGCCCGTATACTTACTATACGGTGCGGTAACGGCAAGCGTTTCACACGAAGTGTCTGTCCTTCTCGTGGCTACATAGCGAACTGCGCGCTGCTGTTGTTGTTTTGGGTGAAACGTTCTACCGCGATTGTTAGTTAGCGGTAGACAGCACCATGCGCGATCGGTGCACTAATAAGCTTCGGGAAACAATTGAAAGAAATGAAGGGTTTAGCACGCTGAATAGCGTTTAATGTTTTTTTCTGCGGATATAGCTGGAAATTTTGCTGTTTCATGTTGCGTTAAAAATAAATAAATAAAACAATTGTTTGTTTGCCACCAAACGGTAGTTTGATCGTGTCAAAAGCTACCGGGCTAAATTTGGGAGGTACCAATTGTGTGCATCGGTACTCTGATAGTACAGTCTAGGAAAAACTTGATTTTGAATCAATTCAGAATTCTTTAACTATAGTTACAACTATAGTCAACTATCTTCAAAATAGTTTTCTCATCACATTTCGTACGTTTTCAGCCTATTATGCGATTGATTCTATTTCTCTAACCGAGGCTTGGTTCTAACGGGTGACAACTAAAATTTTGGATTTGTTTTTCTCAAGCTGTCAAAAAAAGACAAAAATACATGAAGAAGATCTGATTTACCGAAATTGATGATACATTATCCATTGTTGAAAAAAAATTAGTGTACATTTGAAAATGGTCCGTAATCGGCTGTTCGGCGAAGCTTTCGTTTGATATCGAAACAGGAGCGTTGTACGGCCGTCATATGTAAACTTTGCGAATGCATCTCTTGATTCGACCAATCAACTGTTTGCAATTCGTGGTTCTCCAGTTATTTTTGTACACCAAGGAACTCAAAATCCCGAAGAAATGTTCGGTGCACTGAGACAGGTTTTACGGGTCGTGGTTTTTGGGTAAAAATGGGATCGAATGGGTATTCAGGAATGATTGTGTTTGTGTTAGACGATACGTGGCCAAAACACGTATTGTCCATCTGCATGATGTTTTTGTAGAAACGGGATCAAAATTTTGTTCAAACATTCGTCTGGTGCATCTTAATTGATAGCCAAACCAGAGGGCTTGTTGTTGAAAAAACGAGAAAGAGAACGATGTCCTTCTGCGTCCATAATTTTGGCTGGTCTGCCACTACTTTGCTTGCGAATAGTTGTTGGGCCTCGTAGGATATGGTAAACAGTTGAAGCCGCAACATATTCGCTTTTTAAATGTTGTATTGTAAACTTTTTCCCGAGATTTCTGTAGAAATTCGTAGAAGTGTACAACAACTCGCGGAATGCTTCTTGTTCTGACGCCGTTTTAAGTAAAACTTAGCAAGCATATACAAAACAAAAAATACTGTTAGAAAGAGCTAACACGTACACACTCTCATTTCTCCCTGAGCTCGTTTATTGTTGAGTATAGGGGCCTCGAAAAAATTCTAAATTTTAGTTGTCACCCGTTAGTGGAAGAACAGGTAGTTTTGATGTTATTTTAATAAAAAACTGTACATTGCTACATTCTTGAGAAAGTAGAGTTATAACATATTGAAGATGAAGTTGTATATCGGCTAAGTATTTATTTATTTAGCGGAAGGAAACGAAAATAGCGTGAATTTAGCGGTAGACTGAAAATACCCTTTCGTACCCTATTACCTCAACAATCGTTTTGAAAAACAAAATATAATAAATTGCATGAACTCTCATTTTCAATCATAGAATCATAGAATTGCTCACTACTATTCCTACTTATTATTATAAAACGGTTTGTTTGCACATAATAATCGTCACAAACGCCTGAACAAATTTCTTCTACAATCAAGTGCACATTTTCAGAACCTCTGTGTAGCAAATTCAGTTCATACTAACGGAGGGTGTCCATCTCAGATTCATCAACGCATTTTTAATTTGTCATAATAAAATAAGCATTCAGACTATTTTAGTTGTCCTCGTATCTCCATGGTTAGCGTTGTTAGTCGTATAGTTAAAACTTTGGTGAACATGCGACTGTTTATCAACTCGAGGATCTTTTAAACGGTTTTTGAAATCGTGTGAAACACCGAGCCGTTGAAGACTATAACGGTACAACTTGTTGAAAACTTCGAAATTTCAAAACAAAATCTATCTGTCTGGGTATCATTACAAGGAGCCTTTCAACATTCATCTGACACAATAAAAAAATTAGTCAATGCGAATCAATCAATCAAAGTCAATTAGTCAATGTCATCCAGGATAAGTCATCCAAATCCGGGGCGTCTGGTCAACTTAGAACAGAGTAACTTTAGAGTAGATTTGATACCAATCCCAGTTCCAGTAAGTTAGGTGGATTGACGTCTATTGGTATAAAAAGCAACATATTCATTTGTCTACATTGTCAACAGCGCGCGGCAGGTTACTAAATTCGGCCAAAACAGCGTTCCGCGTTTGGTGAATTTGTCCACTTTTATGTTGCTTATTTGCTCAGAAAAGCTCAGGTAACCTTTTTCTTGCTTATCTCCTTAGGAATATGGCAACGTACCATTCCGGTCCCGGAAACAGGTTTGTGTCTCACGGTACACTCGGTACAGTTACATGATGCGGGTTTCGACCACCATGTATTGCTTGTCGTTTCGTTTCGGTCCCTTTCGGGACGTGGAGACCAGCACGTTTTATCGTTTTTTGGACAAATCAGATGGTAACATTTGTCCCCTTCGTCGTATCACGAATCGAAAGCTACAGCCGACAAAACTATAATTTTATCGACGTATCAAGAGCAAACTATATAGTTAATATAATGTGTACGAATACAGCAAAGTTTTAAACTGGCAGGATCGCCAATGCATGATACCACTGCGCCCTTTTCATTATCTTCTATAACTTACCAAATCGTTGTCAAGGGAAACTAGCTTCTTCCAAGCAACAATGTCAGTTTTAATGTATTCTTATGGTGGTTTTCTTGACCAATTTTGGTCTTAAATGACATCCTAAGAGTGTAATAAAACCCAATTTATTACTTGGGCTGCTTCCTCACAAATCTTCCAGTAATGGGTAGTCGTACAAGCTATCCACTACAGGCAGTTCTTGAAACTTTTATACTTGATTGGTTGAAAATGGTTAAAAAATGAGAACTACATTTTTAATGCCTTGAAACAGTGGCCCGTTCGTTCGGTAAGGGGCCCGACAGTTTAAAATAAATTATTTTTTTAGCAAACCTTTTGATCTATATCATGTGATATTTCCTAAATTTGAAATAACGAACAAATGAAGTGGTTCTGTAAAGAAGAACAGGGCTTTCAAATGCAGTAAAACAGGGCGGCCATCTTGGATTTGGTCGTCATACTGGATTTTATCAAAAAATCACCGTTTTCGTCATGATCCTCCCAATCGATTTTCATTTTGAGAGCACCATTGGAAAGCTGAAATAAAATGCTACAGGAAACATTCATAAAAATAGGTTTAAATTGGCGTCAACTAAATGAAACAGACAATTATCTGTAGCAAGGTTCACAATCTTTATATAATTATTGTGATATTTCCAAAATTTGCCTTGGCTTTGTTTTGTGTTTTTTCAACTAATTACTAAACCTTTGTTTGCCTCCCAGTTGGCCTCTGGTCTAGTGAGCCAGTCGTCGTATGTCGTATGCCAATATTTTGTCTAACAGCTGGTTGTGAAGTCTGTCGTATAAAATCAAGAATCTTGTTTAATCTTCGAGAAGGGAAAAGCCCGCAGAAGTGAATCGGTTTTAACGGCTCTCTCTCTTCAGCAGGCACAAAATCTTCATTTTTTGCATCAACAGATTACACACCATATGGTACAACTTACTACTAACTACACATTGGAAACTTAAAATTATTACACGTTTTAAAAACTATTATCTATATGCTAACGGCTAACACTATACAAGTACAATGACGTAATATATTTTAAAGCACGTAAAAAGCTTCTTTAAGAACAGAAAGAGAGAAATGGAAATCGAATGCATCATAACAACGGTTGAACACACGACACATGCCAGAGAGAGGTTCGTTTTGACCATAATTGGTGCATGACGCGGGAAGATTGAGAAAATGGTGAGGTAGGAGATACCGACGACCGATATTGATGTTCTGGAGCCGAAGTAAATCTGACCTGTCAATTTGAAAGGTTAAGATGTCAGAAATAAAGATTTCCTTACCAACCTCTCACCATCCAGCCAAAGAATCATGCCTAATTAGATTACAGCGGTGTTCATAGGTTGGAAGATTCAAAAGGTCGTTTCAAGGGAGGAGTCGTAAGGCGTAGCGGACAAATTTTCGTTAGATAGACTCAATCCGTTGAATGCTGCTTTGATAGTACGGTGCCCAGCCTACAACTGCATATTGTAATATCGACTGTGGGGTCAGTCCCAGCGTAGTGGTTAGTATTCACGCCTCTCACGCCGAGGACCCTGGTTTAAATCCCAACCCCGCAGAAGTCACCCAAGTGACCCAAGCTGGTTAAAGTGACTATAATCAAAAAAAAAAAAATATCGACCGTACTAACGAACAATATAATGTTTTTAAGCATTGGATATTTTCGAAAAATTTAGCAAACCGGAACAAAAAGCCAAGATTTTTCCATGCTTTGGCTAAAACAAAAGCTACATGTTCTTGAAATGTTGGTTTGAGTCTAGTAGAATTCCTAAATCCTTTACGCACGTTTCCCTGTTCAAAGATGTTTGAGATAGTTTATAATCATGCCACAAAATTGATCTTTTGCGTGTAAAAAAATACGTGAGCACTTGGCGGCATTTAGGATCACTCTATTCGTTGGACACTAGTTAGCGAAATTATTCAGCTGGATTTGTAAGAACTCAGCATCTGTATTTTTTTCTGATAATTACAAAGAGTTTAAAATCATCTGCATAAAATAATTTCATACAATTCAGTATAAAATTGATATCGTTCAGGTAAAGCTGAAAGATATACGGCACTAGATGACTACCTTGAGGTACGCCAGATGTGACAGAGAAGGATGACGAGATAACGCTATCTATTTTGACGGACTTTGAGCGTCCTGTGAGGTAGGACTTGAACCAGCACAACGTATTATCACTTATTCCAAGTTTCTGAAGTTTTGCTACTGCAATCTGGTGATTGATTTTATCAAAAGCTGGTGATAAGTCGGTGTAGATTGCATCAACTTGGAGATGTTTCTGCAGTGAGTGAGCTATGAAGGATGTGTATGAAACCAAGTTGGTGCACTGTTTGGGCATGAAACCGTGCTGGCTATCATCAATATAGCGAGAAAAGTTAAAAGTTAAGTATTCAAGTACAATAAGCTCGAAAAGGTTCCACTAGCACAGAGGGAAGCGATTCCTCGATAATTAGCTACGTTCTGCTTTGAGCGTTTTTTATGGATCGGGAACACATACGACATTTTCCAGGTGGAAGGAATAACACCTGATAACAGAAACTTATTAAAAACTCTGAATAAAGGGTCGCATATAGTAAAACTGTATTTTCGGTAACTGAATGTAGCACTTAGGCTTTGCTTTGCTTTTACAAAAACAGAAAATATATAACACGAAGGGAAAACGAAGTAAAAACAAGAGATAGGAAGGAAAGCTATAAAAAAACAAAGGAAACAAGGATAAACTTGTCATAACAGGAGGGTTAGAGGAGGTCTAAACAGGAGGAAGAGGAGAAAATACGGGAGCAAGAAACTGGAGAAACTAGAACAGAAAAAAGAGGAGAAACGGGACATAAAAAGCAACAAAATGAAAACGGAATTCAAAAGGGATCGGAAATAAAAAACACAACGTGACAAAAACGAGGAACAGCAGGACGTCTTTTCATGTAAAACGAAACAGACCAAAACGAAAAATGGGATAGAAACGCGAAAAAAACGACAAAAAAAAATAAAAAGTCGAAACGGGACAGAAATTGACAAAAAACGGGACAGGAAAAGAGGTATTCTGGACCTAAAAACATGGGAAAACTGAAGAAAAAGACAAAAAATAGAAAAGAACAATCAGGACACAGGATAAGGGTTAAAACAGGACAGGAAAAGAAGAAAAAGGAAAAGAGAAAGAGGAAACGTCGGACAGATATAAAGAAAAACGAGAGAGAAAAAGAGTGAAAACGAGACAAGATAGGGAATACGAAACTTAAAATAAGAAAAACCAAAAGGGAAACGAAGAATAGTGAGAGAGAAGGGATAATCGATAGAGTAATCGAGGAAAACGAGAAAAAGTGATCAAACGGAATATAAAAGTAGAAAGATGAGATATCAAACTCGAACAAGGAACAGAAAAAGAAGGAAAGAAAAATTGGAAAAACCGGATTGAAAAAAAGATAAAACGAAAAAGGAAAAGACGTTAAACGGAAGATGAAAGCAAAACTGGAGAGAGAAAATAAAAGGGAACCAAAAACAGAAAAAACGCGAGAGAAAAATGGAAAAATGGCGCATCAAAAATATGAAAAAAAAACGGCAAAGAGGAAGGCGACAAATGAGAAGGAAGAAGATAAAATGAATTAGAAAAAGACGAAAATTGAAAACGAAAAATAAAGAAAAAAGAGAAGAGAAATGACGAACATCGGGAAAGAAAATAACAAAAGACGACTTTTAAGCATAAGAAAAAAACAGGACTGAAAATAAGAAAACTTGTTGAGAAAAATAGAACAACAAAACAGGAAATGCGTAACAAAAAAAAAGGAAAACGAGAGAAAAAGAAGTGGAAGAATAATGAGTGCGAGGGCCAAGAAAATGGTACAGAAACGTAGAAAAAATGGAACGATTAGTGAAAAACGGTATAACAGGCCGCATGAAGAGTTTACTTTACTATTCCCTTGAGATTTCCAGGGGAAAGCGAAGCAAACTGTTTTATTCATACGGCCCAATGTACAATCCCATTTCAATTATAATTTATAGTGCACTTTCAACTTTGATTTTAAATCCAATTGCACCCGAAAGTCCAGAGTTTTCAACCACATCGGCCGGTATTTTTGTAATAGGTTACAATAGATTCGTCATCCTATGATTTCTCCGCTTTTTGTTGGCCAAAACGTTCTTCTGAAAGCTCGAGTGCACCATTTTTTGTTTATGTCTGGGTACGCTGATGCGTACTGAGAATGCCTGAATGAGAATGCCTGATATGTAAAAACCTGTCATGGCATGTTATTCTATTAAACCACCAAAAATACAATGTAACTCAAATCTTTGTTAAAATGTGAGATGTGAGAAAACTGCGAGACGATTCTCAGATTAACTCTTTATAAGGCAGTGGCAATTATATTGCCACCAACGGAAAATTCTTCTTTTGCTTCTATGATTGTTTTGCTTCTATAACAAAGTGGCAATTGCCTTATAAGGGGGGGGGGGGGGCGCCCATTTGGCATAAAGTCATTTGGCATAATGCTATTTGGCATAACGCCAATTGGCATAATGTCATTTGGCATAACGGCATTTGACATAATTCCTCAAACATTATTTTATGACCTAATGTTCGCTTTCCTAGATGATTCAGGGCGAGCCGGCCGTAGGTAACGGCGAGCGTTCGCCGGTGACCCGCCGTCGGAAGCGCCGGCCACTGCGGGTGGGGGGCAGCCCCCATGCAGAAATCACATCTGTCTAGGTTTATTAGTTTTCCTAGGTTTACTCACCTCTAGTTCTTTCCTTCAGTTGGGTCCGAACGAGTGATAGCGCGTAAGGACGGATCACTCTTTCTTTGTGAGGCGATCGAAGCACCAAACAACAACATCTGGCTAGATTATCAATTATGCCAAGAAATCGATATGCCAAATAACCATTATGCCAAATGATCATTATGCCAAATGACCGTTATGCCAAATGGCGTTATGCCAAACAGCATTATGCCAAATGTCTTTATGCCACATAGGGTAGAAAAATTTACTTCTTGTTTTGGAATGACGCCAAACTAAACATACATACTGGCAAGGAGGTACATAATACATGTTAGAATCGCCACAAAAATTCTGATCCGAAAACTTTGTTAACTGTTCGAAGACAATGTAGACTCCAATCACTCTGATTAGGTTGACACAGAGGTTAAATACCTCACATTCATTAGAGTCACTATTATTGATAGCAAAGTAACTGGGTTCATTACGACTCGATAGTAATACGCCTAGATCGTAAAAACTGAGTACTGAGTGTTAGTGTCACATGAATCCGTTAATGCATATTTTTCAATAATTGAACATGAATAATTGAACATGATGTGGTAAACTATTACGACTGGTTCAAAGAATTTGAGTTTTCACTGTAATTCCACTTAGAAATATACGTCTAGAGTTGAAATGTCGGCAAACTAGTGCAGGTTTTAGGTCACATTTGAATAAAAACTCTGCCTAAAAATCTGTTAAAAGCTCATCATTGTTGCTAGTTTTGTAATGAATTTTATCATCCTTATATGACTTTGATTAGCAATCAATATATTAGAAAACTTTGAAATCTTGTTGAAAATGAGCAAACTTCATCAAATTGATGATCAAAGTAATTATTATCCTATTACCGAATTACAATGTAATGCAGACCTCGATGCATGCTAAATCGACCGATTTAATGCGAGCAGTTTTTTTTTAAGTTTATTGCAAATTAGACTGCAAGTGCTCGTGCTTGACGGGATACTTACCATTATTATAGGACCGGCTTATTTTGCGCAACATATCCATGCATACCTACCTATAGGTTTTTCATATGTTTTGGCCAAATGTCTCAGGCCCATTTCAATGCTGGATGGAAGCCAGTGGGTACCAACTGGCCCCACGCCGTGCCGTGGGTAAGGTGTTGAAGTGCCTGGGTTATCGTGCCTCATGTTCTTCGGGGGTGTTTTTCTTCACAATAGAAACTGTTTCGCACCAGCGATTTTTGCATGCAGCCACTGACAGACAGTACACAGTAAATGTGTTTGCAGATACGCTTGGCATAAAGCACTAATAATAATATTTTGATATGCATGCCCGTTTATGGCTACAATCGTTGGCTTTCGTCGGTAATATATGATTAGTCAGTATACAATGGGTTGATTATTTATGACTGGTTCAAATCGGGAGGGCAGATGCCATGTTGGTAATTAAATAATATCACGATTTTGAATGTCTAGCAAATAACATTACAGTTTAATTGCTCAGCATTTCAGGGGTTTTCGGAATTTTTTTCCATACAAGCTGGCAACGCCCAAAGTGATTAGTAATTAGTAAATATGTTTGCACCGCAAATTCACACGTGCATTCAAAAACGACCTTCCTCGGTTCGACTGAAAATTTCCAGATTTATTTGCTGAAGCTATTCAAATACGTCACACTGCATGTTTGACGTTTTGATTTCCGCCATAGTTTTTACAATACTAAAATTTGAAAATTAACTGTTGTTTGCATTACGGCAGAGTTCATTTCCCACAAAAATTTAAAATTCAATGGCTTTGTGTCCGGTTTAGGTCTAATAGTACTTCACATCAGCACTGTTGTCACAGTGAACAGAAGTGACACATTTTTAAATACGCTATACCAGTAAACGTAGAAGATTATGCACGGCCCGCTGCTTCCACTATATTTTATTAAAAACAAAAATGTGCACTCGAAACCAAATTAGATTTCTCTTCGCCACTTCCGGACAACTTGTTTGTGTATGCAAATTTAACACGACTTGACTCGACACAAATCCGTGAAATTTTCTTTGTTTCCGGCGAGCCAACGATCGATCTTCCTAACGGTAAATGTTTCTTTCTAACAGCATTAAAAAGTGCTTGACATTTTTGCTTTAGCAGAAATGCTATTTTCGCTTTGGCAGAAATGCTATTTTCGCAAAAACAGTCCGCACATTTTGCACATAGTATTTCTTCAGAAGAATAATTCAGAATTTTCTAAAGAGAAACAGACATTAAAATCCACACCGAAAAAAAAACTCATGTCAGCTACGCACGAACAAGATCTTTTCCCTGGTTGTTTCTTGGGGCGAAACGACGACGTCGACGACGACGACGGCGCGCTGCAGGCATGGGAAAAATTAGATTTCCTCTCGTCCCCTTGGGTGTTCGGATCGTGAGTTGCTCCTGCGCTGCGATACGAAACGAGAAACCACTTATGCCGTTGATAGCATTGCTGTTGAATTTTGCAGCACATTCATCTTGGCTGGCTGGCTGTCTTGTGCCGGGGTTTGTGCCTGTCTGCCTGCCGGAACCAGACACAATTCGTCTCACAGCTGAGACTGTCCTAGAGCTCTTAGAGCGCGCTAGAAGCGTCCTCAGAAACAAGCAAACTGTACATTGTACATAGAACTGCGGAAGAAAACTTTCACACTGGGTGGATTAATCTCCTTCCACGCCTCGAAAGCGGGAGCTAAGCTAGGCTTGTTTTGATACTTGATGAAGCCTTCGAGCGAGTTGTGAAAATACTTTCAATCCTGCCAGGCAACGAAGACGGGATTGGGGGTGAGAAAAATATTCGAGTGAGATATATAGGAAAGGAATTCGGAATATACGAGCAGGTGTCCCAGTTAGCGAGGCACAGAATATTTACGCGTCTGTGTTAATGTATTTGAGATGTTTGATGATAGGCACGGTTTCGGTGTTTAAACAAACCCACCATCGTCGCCCGTCACAGATTGAAGCAAACCATTAACTGAAACATTCTGTGGAAAAACGAACCAAAATGATGTTCCACGAGTAAATATTTACTAACCATACGCAAATTTAAACACAGATTTTTTTTCTCTCTGTTTTTATTTGATAGAACTCAACACTACCTCGACCGATGAAAACGGGTCCAACGTGGAGGAGGACGTCCTGTACCAGCGGGGAGCATCGTTCAGCGCTAAGCTCGATATGTCCGATTTGCACATATCGATGAAAACCTACAGCGACGAGGAGGACGGCGACGATGACGGTGGCAGCATGAAGCCCATCAACCTAAACGCCATCGATGGGGAGTTATCGTTGCGAAAAGCTAATCATAATTGGAAAACGGAAAGCGCGAAGCTTCCCGGGAATGTTAACAACCACCGGCAACAGCAGCAGTTGCAACAAAAGGCTTCACAGCTGCGCGGCAGCGGTAAAACTAGTCCCCAGAAGAGTGTAAAGGATAGCTCCACCACCGTTGTCGGTGGCAGTAATTCCCGGCCAATCCGTATGGAAATCACCGGCGGCAACTCATTACATATGCAGGATGTCAGCGGTCGGAACCGAAGCGAAATAAAAGCTCTCGCACTGACGGCACCGGAGGACGATTCAGATTTCACCGAGCGGAACGTGGTACCGGCGACCACAGTGGCCCCCACGGGCACCGGCGCGCGGAAGGAATCCGAAAACGTGACGAGAAACCCGATTGATGCCGGCAGCTACTACAATTCGACAGTGCACTCGAGCACTGCCAGCACGGTGGAAAGGTAAGTGTTGAAATGATGCTGAATTGCAATCCTTTAGGTGAGACAAATATTAAAGTTAAATAAACAGATAAAATGATATGTCGATTGGATAGAAATTAAATAGAAATGAATTCTCCAAGAGCAAGAAAAATTTTCCAGATTTTTATCCAAAATTTTTTTCATCGAAATTTTTAATAAGTAGGATGTAATCCCTTAAAGAATATAACTTACATCACTTACTTTATTCACTTACTTTTTCGGCAACAATCCGCTTACCAAATCTGGGCCAAATGTTGGAGTCTTCGACACGCCTTTTTGCCTTGGTCTGCCACTCTCCAATCTTCCATAACACTCGCCGTTCTAGTATCCTCGTCAACAGCGCACATCCAACGTGTACGGGGTTTGCCTCGAAGTCGGTGGCCCACCCTGTTGGGTCCTCTGTCGTATATTGTTTTCACTGGTCACTAATCCAGCACCCTTGCTACTATTCGTCAACCACTCCAGAAGCATCTCTATCTATCACCACCGCAGTTTCAACACCCGAAGGGTTACCGCGCTATCTACCAGCCACCATATACTTCGTTTTGATAGAGTTTATGATAAGCCCTATCCTCGCAGCTTCCTCCTGTTCTACAGTTCTACGGTTTACACCAATGATATTGATGTCATCCGCGTTCCCTAGGAGCATATGAGATTTCGTCATGATGGTACCGTTTCTCTGCACGTTGTCTTTCGAATAATTTCTCCAATGGAATATTGAAGAGAAAGTTCGATATCCCGTCATCTTGCTTCAAACCATCTAGCGTCACAAGGGAGTGCGATGTCTCACCCTTGATTTTGAACCACCAAGGATAGCACGTACCAGCCTAATCAATTTTGTTGGAAATCCATGTTCAAGCATAATCCGCCACAGCTCATTTCGTTTAACTGAATCGTACGTCGCCTTGAAGTCTGTAAACAAATGGCTAGTCTGCAAATAGAGTTCCCGGAATTCATTGAGAATTTGAAGCAAGGTGAAGATTTGGTTCGTCGTAGAGCGTCCGTCTTGAAAACCACACTGCAACGGCCTCAGTCTGAGACACAGGATGCGGGAGAGAATATTCTATGCAGAATTGAGAAGAGTTATGAATTCGAGTCGATGGCCCATTTTGTATGAGACCTTCCAATCAGCCCGTAGGTAGTTCCTCCTCAGGCCATGCCTTTACTATAACCTGATGGATTGCACAATACAGTCATTCGCTAATGACTTACAAAAGTTCAATACCTTCGCATTCCTGGATGGGGAATCGGACCTGACGTTGGTGGAGAACGATGTTGGACGAGGATTGGACAGAACCAGCGACACGAACTAGTCAATGCAAAGACCGTTGACAGTCTTGGACTCCCCTGCCATAGATTCCAAATAGGGGAAGCAGTGAAGTTACATCCGCATCTAACGAGCATCCCTATCAACAGCTATTGGAATGCTAAGCCTATGGTTCTCATAGGCATTGACAACTTGCACCTAGCGCTCCCACTTAAAATACAAGAAGGCAACAGCATGGCTCCAGTGACAGTAAAAAACAGACTAGGTTGGTGTGTCTACGTCTCTCGAGGAAGTGGTAATCGTGAATCGTACAGTTTTCATGTTAATAAATGTGACTGTGACGAGGAGCTCCATGGAACAATTCTTCGGTACCGAAAATGTTGGAGTTGGTCCGCCTGAGACTCTGCTTACGGTGGAGGAGCAACGAGCGCTAACGGTAATGGAAACTACCACTCGACGTGTGGCAGACAGGTTCGAGACAAGATTGATCTGCAAAGACTCACAGATAGTTATCCCATGGTCGTGTGACGTCTAGAATGTTTTGAACACCAAATGAATCGTGACTTGGAGTTGAAGGAGAGCCTTCATCGACAAATACGCGAATACGAGGGTAAAGGTTACGCGCAGAAAGCAGCGATGGCGGAACTTGAATCCGCTAACCTAAGGAGCGAATGGTATTTACCAAAAGAAGCAGCAAAAGTAGCCAGAGATGTGCGATACATACATGGCAGCGCCGGATTAAAACTGCACAACTGGCGATCGAATAGCGATCTGTCATTGAGCACGTTGGGAGAAATCTAACATAAAGCAGACAAGCAACTGAAGCTCATTGAAGCGGGGAAAACCGAAAGAGTACGCAGCCAGCATTTTCATACGTATATAAAAGAATAAAATCAGCTTTTCGTAAAGATATACATGCTAATAAATCGTATTTGATGCGCAAAATTGGCATATCCGTACTATTTTGGAGGCGAAATACGTGATTAGGAATAATTATAGGCGTTACAACTATATATGTAATTATATACGATAATATCCGATTAAGCGCGGCTCACTTCGTGATGCTATACGATTTTGTGCTGAAAATCGGATGTATGTCAGTTATTATCATCTTATATGATAAAAAATCAACTTGGGCCCACTTCATCAAGCTCTAATTACGATTTCGAATTTGTTAAGAGATATTTACGATAATTTTCGTATATTGATATACGAGTTGGTGCTAGATGGGTACTTAGCATGATGTGGTGCTCGTCCAGTGATGAACTTAGTTTCTCAACCACGATGAGTGAGGAAGTCCAAACACTAATTCGTACAGCTACGTGCCTAACAAAGAGACAGGTCCAAAATGCGTGATGAAGCTCTTTGATTCGTTAGGCTTGTTCTTGCGGATTATCATTTACGGCAAAGTTGGGGCGAACCAACCAACGGTTGAAAGCCCCATCAAATAGTAAATAAATAAATAAATAATTCACGGCAAAGCTCTAATTCATGACCTCTGGCGAGAAGGTACTGCATGGAAAGAGCAAGTGCGCTACGAAGTTTATACAAAGTGGTATTTCTTGCCACCGGAAGCACCACGCATGGGCGGGACCCGGGAACGCTTGGTTTCCGCAGTCAAAACGGTTATGGGTGATGCATATGACGAAGAGAGACGATGAGGGGCTGCAGACAATCACTGGTCATGGAGGTAGAATATATGGTAAATTCAAGGCCTCTGACGAATCTACCTCTTGAGTTGAAAGGGGAAGAAGCGCTTTCACCAAACCACTCCTTGATGCTGAACACGAACGGGTAAAAAGACCTGACGAAGAAGGAAATATGGTAGCACTAGAACAAGATACTCGGTAGAGCTTGGCACCTCATCCAACGTCAACTAGGGGTAATTTGGAAACACTGGCTAACCGAATATCTCCCTGTAACTCGTCGACAAGGAAAATGGTTTAGTGAAACACGAGAGTTAGAAGTCCGTACAATCGTACTTCCCGATGACCACAGTCGGCGAGTGATTGTGAAGATAAGACCCTGGACCCTGGACCCTGGACCCTGGACCCTGGACCCTGGACGGAAATAAGACCCTGGTGCGACCAGTGCCACGGCTGGTCTTGCTCGAGGCTTTAAGAGAGAAAAGTGAAGTTCCGGGCGATTCCGGACTCTACACCCGGGGGAGACTGTCGCAACAGAAATCAAACAATGGTAGTACATCTAAAAATGTATTAACATTGTAAGCTTTGTGCTGAAACACTTAATTTTAATAGGTGCCACTTGCCCCGGGTGCTCTGATGTGCCATCCTCATTTACAATAATATATTTAACGCCGTTTATCAAATTATACACAACCTTACACAGTTTCCGTGTGTAACTTGTTGATACACTAATTATGTTTATCTATATTGTCAGATAAACATGTAATTTAATGAAAGCCTGCCACCAAAACATCGTTTATAGAAAGGTGCGTCCAACTAACAACGCCAATTGAAAATGACGCCCAAATAAAAAGTTCTATTTTGGTGTTTAAAAAGCCAATTACTATAAAACTATAATTTTAATGTAAGCGTCGGAGTTGAATCTTTCATTTCTAGAAAGCTTCAGTTGGAGAAAATCAGGTTGAAGCGAGTTATGAGCGCCGTTCCCACTTACACCATTTTCCACTTGCCCCGGGGTACTTTATATGAATTCTTCTACTACTTCATTTCGTTCCTCATTCAGCTCCACCTCGACACCAACACCATTTGGACTCCCACGGTCCCAGCCAGCAAACATATACTTCATTTTGACGGTGTTAACGGTAAGTCCCAATCTCGCTGCTTCCCATTTAAAAGGCCTAAAGGCCTCTTTCGCTACTCTACGATTGATTCCGATGATATCGACGTCATCCAAAAAACCAACAAGCACCAAATGGCGAAGCCCTCAAAATGATGTTGAAGAAAGTGACAGTCGTCAGACAAACTAATCCTAAGGTGACTAATCCTAAGTGTGCCCTTGATGGCCAAATTAACGTTACTGAAAATTGAAGTAGAAAAATCAGAGGACCCAGGCGGCTTTCTTGAGGTATACCTGACGAAGCCAAATAAAGGGTGTCCGAGATCAAATTGAAACACGGAAAAATGCTGGAGAAAATGGCCCATTGGGTATTTTCCCCTTAACATTTGGGTTGAAGTGGTTTAGAGCATATTATATACACTCTATTTTTATCGCTGTCAGTTTTTCATAAATTGGAAAAAATGGCGTAACCCGAAAAGCAACGTCGCGAATTGATTTTGCGCAAGCACTTGGAAAATCCTCAACTATCTCATCGGGACATCGGAAAACAACTCGAAATCGTGCAGTCACCGGGAATCATGTGATTAAACGTTACTACGAAACTCTGAGCATGGAACGGAAGGAGAAATGCGGCCAGAATGGATGTTCTATTAGAGATCAGGATCACTAGCGTGCCGTGAAACCGTTTAAGCGGAATCCCAATGCTTCCGTCAGGGGTGTGGCCAAAAAGCTGAATCTGTCTAAGTCTTTTGTTCAGAGAGCCAAGGACCGGAAGTGACTGCATACGCACAAAGTGCAGAGTGCTCTAAATCGTGGCGGACGGCAAAATACGGATACGGAAAGTCACGGGCCCGGAAACTGGTATACCCAGAAGCTGACGAAGCCTCATTGTCTCATCATGGATGATAAGACTTACGTCAAGGTGGACGTCCGGCAGCTTCCGGGGCTACTGTTCTTCACCGGCCAGCACAAGTTTGATGTTCCGGAGGAAATAGGGAAGCAGAAACTTTCAAAGTTTTTTCCAAGAAATACCTGATTTGGCAAGCGATCTGTTCATGTGGCAAACGGAGTGCGCCGTTCGTGACTACCGGGACTGTAAACAGACATATCTACCTCAAGGAGTGTCGACAGAAGCGTTTGCTTTCTCTATTGAAGCAACACGAGAGCCCTACGATCTTCGTGCCACTATTCAAAGCATGTTTTGGAGTGGTATGAAGCCAACAGGGTTACTTTCGCACCCAAGGACATGAAACCCCCCAACGCACCGGAACTAAGGCCCATCGAAAAATACTTAATTATTATGAAGCAGTACTACGGAAGTATCCCAAGGAGTTCAAATCTGAGGGATACTTGAAGAAAAAGTGGGTTTCCGTACAGAAAAAGCTGCAGCCACATGTTGAATAGAAGTGGAGTTAAGTGTAAGGTGCGTGCATACGGTTATGATATTGAAGTTGAATGAAATAAATAAGCCAACAGCTTACTAATGGGTTATGTTTTATTATCTGAAAGTTTGAAAAGGATCGGTCAACTAGGACATTTTCTACAGCGTTTCTTCCACGGTGCAATTGGATGTGGGACGCCCTTTACTCTTGCACAAGCTCTAAACTCGGCGTATCTGATAGACTGACTTCGTGGTTCGTATCTTACAGACCATAGTTTACGTGTCAAGCTGGATTCCACAGTTTCACGTGCATTCAGTAATACTTTTGGTGTTCCACAAGGCAGTAACCTGGGGCCTTTGCTATTCGCCATGTACTTTAACGGCATTGCTGTTCTGCTTGGCTCCAGATGCGCACTGGTATATGCCGACGATCTAAATCTAATCTAAAGACGTTGTGAAAATATTGCTGATTGCTGCCGATTGCAAGCGCTGTTGGACACCTTTGCTGATTGGTTTAATAGAAACAAGCTCACAGTGAGCATTGTCAAATATGTGGTTATAACATTCCACCAAAATTGCCGATCTCATTTGATTACCGGATAAACGAAGCTATTCTCGGACACGTCGATCAGTTCTGATGGATAACAAGCTCTTGGTCAACCAACATTATGCTACGATCATCTCTAGAGTTTCGCAACAACTTTGATTCAACATAAAAATTTTCCGAGACTTCATAGATCCCCATTGCTTGAAGGCATTGTACTGTGTGTTGGTACTTGAGAATGCCTGTATCATCTGGAATTCTCATAACTTTTGTTAGAAAGCCAGAGTAGAACGAGTTCAACTGAGTCATCTACCTTGGCGTCTACCTAACAATCTTACCCACTACGTAGAACGATGCCAGCTTTTGGATTTTGGAGCTATTAGCGAGTCGTCGAAGGATTCAACAAGCAACTTTTGTGGCCAAGTTCCTTAACAATGAAATAGATGCGCCGGTTCTTCTGTCCCGTAGTGATTCAGTAGATCTTCACGTAGACAGTTTCGCTCTTCCAATTTACTGACAACCAGATTCCATCGGATTATGTACGGTTTTTATGAACCACTGAGTACGTGAGCATCCGCACCTTCACTCTGCACAATGGGCAAAAAAGAGCTCGTAATCCCAAGAATTAGAAGCCGCTGGTTTGGAATCATACAAGATACCTATTCTTATGTAAAAATAATGCAGGGAATCGATTGGTGATGGTTTTATCCTGCGCAGACTTCGGGAAATGGTCCATTTTGTCCTATTTTCCCCAAAAATCATGTTAAAAGCTAATTAAAAAGTATAAAAACTTATTTGGCACCCGTGAAACGAGCTCAAATAGCTTCCAAAGGTTTTCACAACATTAGAAGAATCAAATCCCATCCATTCCATACTAATGCAAGTATAGTCCATTTTGCCCAATTCACCTATAAATACATAGTAAAACCTAATTAGAGCGATTAAAACTAATTCAAAGAATAAACTCGAATAGTACCAATTTACTCGAAAGACATCAGGAGAGTTGACTGTAATCGATTTAGTACCGTGATGAATTCACAATCGGTCCGTTTTGTCTGATTCTCTCCTACACACTTAAAAAAAAGTGCCGAAGTCAGCGAAATTTTGCCGAGATTTGGACAGCCGAGCATTCGGTAAAATTTTTTATGATGCCAAACGTTAGTAAAGATCCGTAAACGTCGATTTGCAAAACTAAAATTTTCACCGAACGCTCGGCTGTCCAAATCTCGGCAAATTTTGCTGAGTTTTTTAAGTGTGTAGATCTACAAAAACACGTTCATTTGCTATTGCGTAAAAAATCGTAATTTTTCAACAATAGTGTCCTTGGAGAAGTTTATCAATAAAATACAACGCATCTTTTCACACTATCAAGGTGATCTTATATTCATCTATCAGGGAGATACAAACTTTTGTTTTTTGGAGACGTCCAAAAAAATGTTTTCTTCGGAAAAATTATAGAACACACTAAAATGAGCAACTTTGCTGAATATAGTAACTATCTGTCTTTTGCTAGTTGCGAGATATAATGATTTATTTAAAAAGTGCACTTAAAAATCAATTTGGCACAATAACTCCGCATCCAATTTATTTATTGCTTTCAACTGTTCTTCAGTTATTCAGTATGATAAAATACACATTTTTTGAAGACTGCTTTTACTTTTGAGTTAGTTTTAATCGCTTTAATTAGGTTATCTATGTATATGGGGGTGAGTTTGGCAAAATGGACTATTCTTGCATTTCGCACAGTATGGAATGGATGGAATTTGATTCTTCTGATGTTTTGACTAAATTTGGAAGTTATTTAAGTTTGTTTTACGGGCGCCAAATAAGTTTTTATACTGTTTAATTAGCTTTTATCATGATTTTTGGGGAAAATAGGGCAAAATGGATCACTTCCCGAAGTCTACGCAGGATGAAACCACCATCAATCGATTTCCTGCATTTTTGCATAGGAATAGGTATCTTGTAAGATTCCAAACCAGCGGCTTCTAATTCTTGGGATTACAAACTCGTTTTTGCCCATTGTGCGCTGGTCGAAGAATTATTCGACTTTGGAGACGTTTCTTCACGCGCCACAAAAAACAGACAAGGTCTAGGATGCTGCAAAAGGGATGCGGCCTAAGGCAAGTGCTCTTCGAAGATACACTATACAAAGTTCTCACTTTGCAAAATGGAAGTTTAACCGTGAGAGTAGTGATTACAAAAAATATAACAGCTTTCTGTTCAAGCTATATATTCTCCGCACGCAGTTATCTTTGTGTCAGAATCCAAAACGAATCTGATTTATTTGTAAATTCCAAAATGAAAGAAGCTGGACTGCCATTGGTGGCAGTCCAAGATTACCTTAATGAGAAAGTTGACAGCTCTGAATTTGAGAAGTGCGATTATTTGGCCCTATATATCAACGAATGCTCTTCTGACTAACTCGCGATCGCCCCCAACGATTGTCCTATGTTTCGAAAAAGGCAGTTTTTCCATTTTCAGACTTTTATTTATTCAAACTTTAAACATGCAGCCGATTCCTTAACTTTGACTGATTTGATTTCAGTATTTACTTAGGAGATGTGTGAGTTAAAAAATTCAATTTTATCATTTCTTAGAAGACTTCTTTTAAGGTGACTTGAAGTTTAAGGGAGACAACATCTTATAGAGTTTTTTCTGTTTTTATTTGAATTTGGTTCTGTCACAGTCAACCGTAAATCATTTTTTATTAAAGGTGGAGGAGCGTTTGGCGAGGAAGAAAGGTAGACTGGATGATACTACGAAGCTTCGATGTGGGGCCAAAAATATATTGCGTAGCTCAATCGCCAAGCTCCTACCACAATGCAATCGATAATAGTCGATCTTCTTAGTGGTAGAAGCAGAAAGAGCAATCATACAAAAATAATTACCGTCGGCGCGTGGAGTGTAAGTGTGTGAGTGCGAATGGTTAGACTGGACTGATCGAAACTAGATGTGAGATTATCTAATGTAGGGTGTCGTGTACTGATAGTTTAATTATCAAAACAGTTGGGCGCAAACCGAAAAAGTGTGGGTTAGAGTCCCACTCAGTAATTGAACTACGCAATATATGTTTGACCCCACATCGAAGTTTCGCAGTATCATCCAGTCTGCCATGCTTCCTCACCAAACGCTCCTCCATCTTTAAAAAAAATATTATCTTTGAGTTGTAAGATAGTATTACCCTACTGTATGTGTATATTTGGTTGTTGAATTCAATAACAATTGATTCATATAGGGGGTAGTCCCCCAGTACCGGACACCTAAGGATTTTGACACATATAAAATCAACACTTAGCATGACTTCAGTTTTTATCCACTGGAAGAGTAATTTAGAAGACTATTTTCAAATAAAAATAGGTTATACGTACTTACATCACTAATGGACCCCTTTAGACGCTAAATAAGGAATCGATAAAAATCATTATTAAAAAAATGTGTCTCCCAGTACCGGACAAAGAACAGAAATCATAAAATAAACCAATTCAGGGTTTATATTTCTGAAGGATACATGTCAAAATATTTAAAATCTCTTTTTCTTGCATACTTGTTGACTAGAGATGTTTGAAAAATTGCTTTGAATGAAAATCAACTGTTTTTATGCACTACCTGGAAGCTCCTCTGTTTTCTTCGAAAAATTGAACAACTGGTTTTCTAGTTTTTTTTCATATTTAAGATAACCGGTTCGGTATAAGTGATGTTTTCTTTCTTCTCAATCGTTTTTTTTGCAAAATCTTGATTTCATTCAAGAATTTGACTAAACCAAGTAAATCATTTTGCTGTCCGGTATTGGGAGACGGTTCCGTGTCCGGTACTGGGTGACGGGAATCACTGAGTTCAATTTATATTTTGTAACGAATGGAATAACTTTGTAGGAAATGAACTATGGAGTTTGGGAAATATTGAATGAAAGATATTTTATACATGAAAAACGAAATTTTATGCGACCGAATAATATTGTAATGCTGATCCGAAAATTAGTCGAAACATAACAATTCGAACTGCGGTACATAAAAACAAACAAATCTCTGTTTCCATAAATGATTCTGACATATAAAATCACACATGCTAATTTTTTGTCTTTTTTGTTGATATTATCATGTTAGCTATTAAGAAGAACTAAGAACTATGAAAATCAGAAGTATAAGATATTTTTAAAAACACAAATATTTAGGAATGTGTTCTATCCAATGCAAACAAATTCCAACATGGATTCATTCAGCAACAGAATGATGCAAAAATATTCTTAAGCGAAACAACTTTCTAATCCGATTTTATTAGCCTACAGACAGGATCTGCACAGCCTTCTTCCATTCATTTTAAATGGCAATGATTCGCTCAAATAGAAGCAACACTTCTGGTCGCTTAGTGATTTCGTTTCTAAACTACCAGCTGAAGTGCTTGATTACTTAGGGTTATAAATAAAGTTCTCCCTGTCTACACTGGTTTTTCACATAATAGTTGGAAAATAACTCGTTATTAGTTATTAATGAGTTTTTAAAGCTACTTTTCGAATATCGAGTAGCCAATTGAAATTGAGGTCAAAAGCTGTTCCTTAGTATTTGACGTTTACGTAGTTATAGTTATTTTTAGTGGTCGAAGATATGATGCCTCGTGCTTCGTCGAAGATATGATCGCATTCAATGCAATTAAATTCTTACTATCGTAGTTGAAATTCTTCATTTTTTACATCTCTTTCATTTCCTAATCTACAGGAATCCCTGTGTGCTGGATTGTGGTTTCGAAGGTATCTGTCGCAATGGTGACAGTGGACAACCGCAGCGTTGTCTGTGTCCCTTCGGCAAAAGCGGCCACCGGTGTGAGGAAGGTAAGTGATATTGTTGCGATTGGTTATTTATTACTTTCTATGGTAATGGCATATTTTTTTATTAGATATAAATTGGAATGTATCAATTATTATTCATGACTGTGATATTAAGCATACCATGTAAAGTATGATTGGTACTACAAAATCATCCCTAGGATGAAGGTAGAACTTAACTCTGGAATTCTCTGGAGCAAAACTCTGGAATTCCTTAATATAAAAATCCAAAAACGGGCATTTATCAACATGGTTCATGGAATAAAATTTACAAACCAGCTGTTTAATCAATTTTTTCTGTACAAATCAAACAAATTTAAAAAATGAATACTAGCGACCAGCTTAGAGAACGTTAGACTACTCTTTCATGGTTAGAATACTTTCAGTGTTAAACAATGACTAGCTAGTCCTGAATTAATTATAGATTTTACTACATGATGAAACAAATAATTGGATGACATGTTATTTGATACATAGTTATCCTTATAATTTGTTCCTCTAAATACCAACCTCAACGGTAACAATAAGAATTGTTTACAATTGCAAGAAAAACTCAACAGCTCAGCAGAAACCTTGCGGTTTCTTATACTGTCAAGGCTAAGAAAAACGCCATTTAATGCTGATTCTAGTAAAACTAGTTTTCTTCCCACATATACAGAGATGACACAGAAATGCATTTCTGCCAGCCGAACGAGAAAACTAGAACCGCAAACCGCGCTGCCAAGCTGAATGCTGAAAAAGAACCATTATTGGTGTGGTAGCCATCGCGGTATGTACCGGATTTTTTTTCGGTAAATGTGGAGTGCGTCTACGACCAGACCATATGATATGATGGGTACGTTGAATTTATTGCCCCAACCAAACATGTACCTGTACCTACCTAGGATTGCGCTACTGCACTGTAGCGAAAGCGCAACCATTCAGCCGACGGACCACATCAAAGGTCAGCTTCTGCCTTTTGCAGTCCATGTTCATTACGGCGCAACTTCAACCGGTAAGCAGTTCACCTACCCACTGGCTGGCTAGACACTATCAGAGGTACTGCACAACTTTGCTGGATAGTAAGCTTTCAAGTTTCAAGTTGCATCGATTTTACTATCAATTATACACCGCGGGAAATATACGTCTGAATGGCGGCTACCAACCCAGCACGGTACGATACAGTAGTGTGCTGTTTTTTTTATCACTGATTTACTACGATTAGGGTGGTGCAATAATTTCATGGCCTGACCGTGAATAATTTAATCGATTTTTGTCCCACCTGTTCCGTTGTTGGTACGTTAGCACAATAAGTTGCTAAAGCTTCTAGACTCAAAACAAAACTTTTAAAAAAATAAATTCTATTATCTACACTACACTTGGAAACTCACTCAGGAAATGCCAATACTGAATATGAGTACGTGAGTAGAGATAAATTATAAAACAAATTGAAAAATTATGAGGTGGTAGAACAGATTAAAATCCAATGAAAGCATGAATATAGAATAAATCTATACCAATGATCTCATTTTGCACTATCCAAATCAAAATTGGAAATTAAAACTAACAAAATATATTCAGGAAAGCATACCTTAACTAAGTATTTGGACAAAATTATGATCAACATGAGGAAGCGACTAATGAAAACACTGGATAACATGGGGATTTAAAAAGCCTCACTAGTAGAGAGAACTCAAATCCCATTTGCAATAATTAGTTAAATGATATAACATCAGCTCAACACATCACAGCACTTAACAGGCTTACAATCACACAAAACCGTACCTTCAATTGATCGAAGGCAGAAAAAACTGAACAACAATTGCACGGCGTTCCAGTCCCCCGTCCATCGCCCGTCTAAAAAAACAACTCTCACACCTGAACAAACCGGCAAAGGTGCAGTTTTAAAACATCCAATTTCGTTTCCATTTCGTCGTAAATTTCAATTATAGCACAAACAATTCGGTCTGCGCCTTTTATTCATAAACACCGGCGTAATTGTAATTTATATCCGAGCAGACGAACATCGGCACGGTAGACTTTCTCTTCGGACTTCGACCATCCCCACCCCACCCGGGTAAGAGTTTCCTCTTGATTGGAAAAAGGAAATTTTGCTTTCGGCAAACTTTTTGGGAAATCTTTTTCCGGAACGGGTGAACGAGCCAAAGTGTTACAAGCGGAGAACGAAAGCCGAACCAACGGACGACGACGACGACGACGACGGCTTTCAGGAAGTTCGGATATTACTTTCGTTCCAAGTTCCAGGGCTGGGGTGCTGGGAGCTGGGTTGAGTCTCTTCCGGCTCCGGGCTTTGGCTGGGTGCCAGCGTCGTCGTTAGTTTAGATGCACAATCAGACAAACGGGGGGACGAAGAGATCCAGGCACCTGGAGCGACCTTTCCGGTTTTGTTTCAAAACCGGCACGAAATTATTGCACCGAATGTTTCATTCTAAGTTGAAACGTGGCTTTGATAATTTTCAATTATTTTGATATGCATGTTTGGAAAGGATGAGTTCTGTTCTTCTTCCTGCTGCACAGAAATTTTATTTGAAAATCACGGAGAAGAAATGCGGTTCGTTCGTAACTTCGTTTTGGGTGTTTCAATTACCTACATCTCAAGCAGCTGTCATCCTTGAAAAAGGTCGGATCTGTTGGCATGCTTCCGATCGGAAGAGGATTTTTATCTTGAGTTGAATATTAATGAAAATAAATCGCCGTAAACTGTCCGACTGGTTCTGTTTCATTACTTTCTTTTTCCTGTCGAATAACTTTCCCCACGGTCAACTGAAAGCACCTTAATAAACATAAAACTTCACTCGAACGGAAACGTCAATCATTTCTTGGTATTAGTTTCTGTTCAGCGCGGCGCCCGGATCTCTTGTTCCAATCACTGAAATAAATGTCGAAATGGGAGAACAGACTGATGCTGTTGGCTAAGGGTCGAGAAAAGCAACGGAAAGTGACAGCAACACAGCACGAGTTTTCCTCCCCCTCAGCCAGGGCTGGGCTGGGCTGGGCTGGACTGGACTGGTGGTGGGCGAGGCGGGTGGTGAATTTTACATCTTTCCTTGTGAAGCCGATTGTTCTACGCAGCGGGATTGGCCCTACTGCAGAAGACGTCGAAGGCAAATCAAAGTTTTTTTTATTGTCTAACGATGTCTTTTAATTTTGCACCACCGAGCAAGCAGCTAAAGTTTTCCAATCGAACAAAGATGGTGGCGCGCGATACCATGCTGGCAAAAGTGCCAGCCAGCTGAGTATGGGAAGCGAAATTGCGAGTGATGATGATGGCGGTATGTTTTATTTGACTTTGTCTCTACACTAACGACTGGAGCTTTGCATACGGAACCAATTAGGTGCGCACTTCCGAGAAGTTTCATTGCGAGATAAGGAATGCGAGGTTAATTTGAAAAAGTTTGCTCCTAGAGCTTCGCGGGATACAAGGTTTATGTTTCCAGATTAATTTAGAGCTAGATAATAATTTTCTGCAGGTATTAAATTAATTTTTACGGTTGCACAGACATTCAATTCTTGAAAAATGATCAATATAGAGGACGTATGCTACGGAGGCAACAAGTCAACAAGTCAAGTAAGCGAAATCAAACAAACTTTTCGAGTAGGTGATTCCTCTTCTCCGAAGCTCTCACAGTGAATAGGTACGAGGCATTGAAACGGATAAACAGAGACCTATGTTACAAAGTTTCTGTGCCACCAACCGACTGTGCCTGAACAACAGCATTGTCTGTTGAATGTTTCCCCAGCATCCAACGCGCGATATTTCGAGCAAATCATCCCACTCAAATGCTCTATTTAGCACGGACTACATTCGTGGCCGTTGCCATTGTCATCCTGACAATTTGGTCATACGGAGCGCCTGGAGGTTCGCCGGATTGCTTTCTCGCTTCTTGATAACAAAATCGCAACGTCACAGACCCTGGAGCTGACAGGCTCACAACAAGGTTCAACTTCGGCTACATTTTGCGCGATAAACCTCGACACAAACACGCTCGCTCGTGGAGCAAATTCATGTTTCCAATTCATGGGATTTTTCCAGCATCGATGTTAATAAGATTGAATCTACACGCAAGACAAATTCGAAAATGGAAACGCAATCGAATGTCACCGTATGAAAACATCCTGTCATTCTTCGTTATTGGATGGAAAATTCATATCTTTCAACCAGCCCACACCGGGCCTGATGATGCCTCGCGAAATATGAACTATGAACAGAACACAGGAGCCGCACACATGATTGGCGTGAAACCGGAAACGAACTTCAGTCCGGTTATCTACTGGCGTGCTTTTATTGATCACCGACAAGTGCGCAGACAGTAGTGCTTCCGCTGTCCATCCTGGCGATAGCATTGTTCGCCGCCGCCGGTGGTGGCCGCTTTCAGTACCATCCCCACGTTTTAAGCGGAAGCCGAAGCAGAAGCATAACGCAGCATCGACTGCACAATTCGGCTTGGCCAGGCCAGGGCACGCCACGAGTACGCACTTGCGGGATGACTCTTGCGCGCGCGACACTAGATAGAATGGAATCCACCATTCAATCGAATCACAAAGTGTCTGTTAACCGCCAACCGTGATGACGGCCAAAGTGCTGCTGATGAGCGGTGATTATTGTCACCGTATGTTCCCGCTGGGGAGAAGTCTCGGTTTTTTAAAGGTTTCCACCGGCGGCAGCGCATTAATGTTCATTTTTTGTTTTGCTCTATTAAAATTTCATTTTTCGAAGCTTTTAGGAGTTGATTTTTATGATGTTCCAGCATATTTTTGGATTATTGAAAGTAAAGGAGGACAAAAGTGAGTCGAACTGAGTGAATGAAACTGAAAGGTGAACAAGGAAAAAGCGTTTATCATTTATCATGACTCTTTAAATAACCCCATAAAAATATTCTAGAAGGGCATTCGACCATACGATCCCACGGCAGCTAATTTAAAAATCAGAAACGAGAGATTATTCGCTCACAAGTTCATCGTTTCGCATGCTATGTGGCAAATTTCAGTAAACTACATGACCGGTGTAGCATCAGACCGGACCAAGTGCAAAATTTAAAAATAAAACGACTTAATGACAGCAAACAATCAAGAATTTTCTAAGCGACATTTTACTCTGATCAGACTACATAAATGTTGCAAACAGCCATATGTAGTTATGAGATGATATCGACCGATTGATAGCTATAAACCATACAGTGCAGCAAACTTTGAACGCGTTTTTCTTGAAATCAGAGTTTTGTCACTTGGTTCGGTTCTACTTAACACCGATCACATATCGGCCACCTACATTTGTAATAAACGTTCTATAATCATTGACTCATAGAGGGTTTCATTGGCAGTACCGTGACGATTTAACTGCGAAAATATACTCTTTTATACAAGCTACGCAGCCCAGTTTCTTTGATAACGAATCAGACAATAACCTTGCATCAAATGAGTTCTGGTGCAAAATGTGCTACGAATGCGTTCTCGTGCCAAATACGAATCATCCGTAATAAAAATATTTGCGGTAGAAAATAAGCATACGAAGGTTTTTTTCTAAATGGTATGAGATGTTTCTAGCTGGTACCAATATAGTTTACGAATATTTTCTATGAAAAAAAAATACGAAATTATGTTCTTAATGTATTTCAATGTAAATAGAAACGACTTCTGATAAGACTAACAGAGAAACTTTAAGATTCAGAAAGAAATATTACTTTAAGCATCACTAAGATACGTTGGAAATTAACAGTTACACTAAAATCACTTGTTACGCGACTCTTTTCACTCGAATTTTTAAATTTAGGAAGTCTTGATTTACGTGAAAACGATTCTAACGTGGTACAAAAGTAACACAATGTGTGACAATAAACAAACTAAAATAAAAATAAGTAAACAAAAACACACAAAAAAGCACAGCATTGGGCTTAAACGTCTTACTAAGACTTGACCCTTCTTTATCGATAGACTTTGAAGCCGGCTCTTTGAGTACAGGACAATCACGGGGCTGGTCGGTTAGTGCAATAATCCTACTGATTTTATCAAGCAAGTACCGCCTAGTCGAGATTTGAACATACAACGACTGGCTTGTTAGACCAGCATCGTATTTCGAAGCTAACCAGGCGGTTAAAAAGAACACACACAATGGAAATTGCAAAATGATGATACAAAAATGATACAAAAATGATAAAAAATGCATAAAATTTTCACGTGAATACGAAAATTATACAAAAAAGGATTGAAGAATAACTCGAAATATAAATTGATGAAAAATACAAAACGAGCCTCGGAAAGGTACAAACAAAGAAATGATACAAAAATATCACACAAATGCTAGCAAATGAATCTATTACCTAAGAAACTAAGACCTAAGAGACTATATGTTAAAAATTATTAGTGCATCATTAAAAAATAAGCAAAATGATGCAAAAACAAACAATTGTTGCAAAAATGACACTGAAACGGTTTTAAAACGAAGCATGCCACCATTATAAAGGGTGTCCACGTTAAAATTGCAACACACAAAATTAATTCGCATAATTCGGTTTTTTATCCGATTATCATCAAATTTTCAGGGCATCAAATGAAATAAATAAACTTAGTTTTAGCGTTTTTATTTTATTGTATTTCGCCTCCGTATCTGTATGCCCGTACTTTAGCCTTTACCCCACCCATGAAATTTTGTAGAACCTCAAAATCGACATGTTTTGCATATTTAGCCACGCTTTCTTCATTTCATCAACTCTTTCAACTATTTTAGGATGTTTCAGAAGATTCTGCTTCATTAGTCCAGTATTTCTCGGTTGGCCACAGCACCGGTGTATTTGAGGGCTTATGATCTTTACTTGCCTTATGCCACTCCAGCACGACCTTTCCGTAATGAGATTGACATAAACTCAAATTCTACCAGGAGATCCTCGGACAGAAGTTTCTATATCTTTTGTTTTCGAAGGTTCTCTGGAACATCAAACTTAGCCTTTGCAGTGAAATACTGGTTCTCTGGAATGTGGTTGGAGTCCGCTCTCGCGTAGGTGTCGTCGTTCATAACGACGCAGCAATGAGGTTTCGTCAGTTTTTGATCGTATTACTTCTGGGCACGGCTTTTCGCGACCGTATTCTTTAGGGGCCTTGAACCTTGAACGTATGTAATTCAGCTCGAGTTTTGGCCTTGTGCACGAAACTTTTGTTCAGATTCAGTTTTTTGCTACCTCTAGAACGGAGGAGTTTGGTTTTCTGTCGAAGGCCTCAACTACGCGAGTGTGATCCTTAACAGTATACGGACGCCTTTTTTGTCCACATCTTGACACATATTCATATCTTTGCGCACTTGATAAAAAGACTCACACAGTATAAACAATACACTTTGAGCTTTCTCTATGCAAAGGTTCACTAATTTTACCCAACGGTTTAAAAATTAAAGCAATTTGAGTGTGTTGCAATTTTATCGTGGACACCCTTTAGAACACCAACACAAAAAACGACATGGGGTAACAATGCACAAATATATCATCAAAATTATGCAAATAATGAAACAAAACTAACAACACTAATACAAAAATATATAACATATAAATAATAAACGAAAATCGTAGAAAAATAAAACAAGTAAAGGCCAATTTGGAGCTTTATTCGGACGGAATTTGCCCTTGAAAAGAGGTTACAAAATTGATGAAAACAACATACAGGGTGCGTGATGAGTTTTTGCAGTAAATGATATGTTTTGTGGTTTATTTTCTTTCGTAACATATGGGAATTGTAAATTATCTCATTCAAAAAAATTGCTTTCCCTTTCAATGGCTGTTGATAGACGCTTCCGGAGACAGCCGCATGCACGTTTTCCCTTGTTTCAATCCATAGACGTCATCATCTCGATAATCTTAGCTTTGAGCTACCTAAGCGTGGTGTGAGGCGTCCTATTGGTATCCCACTCGACGACGCCCCACACAAAATAATCCAAAGGATTGATATCGGGACTGCTAGGGGGTCCAATATCCTTCTCCCAAAATTCCGAAATATTTTCAGCCAGCTGTTTTTGTGTTTTGTTAGCATTATGAGCAGGTACTCCGTCTTGTTGGAAGATGAAATGACAGCCAGCAGCAACCTCATTCATCCACGGGACAACAACATCTTTTAGAACCATCGGCTGTTACCTTTAGTCTTTGTTCAAATAAATACGGAGGCATTACATCCCCCTCGTTGGAGACTACGCCTAGAACCATCACCTGGGTCGGAAACTTTGTTGTTGTTGTTGTTGTTGTTGTTGAGTTTTTTTTCATCAGAGAAAAGGATACCAGAATCATTATGAAGACTGATGAAAATTTTTTGAGCTTCTTCCAACGCCGGGTAGCAGCATTCATAAATTGACCTCTGCGTAGCGCGTACCAAGGTTTAAACCAAAAACCAAGGTTTTTGATCATTAATCGCCGGATTCAGAAGTCCGAAAACCTGATTTCCCGGTATACACCTCGCTGGATTCTTTTTAATCATTCTTTCCGCTTTTTTGACCCTGTTACGTTCAGCGGTAATGGGAAATCCACTTGAATGCCTTCCAGGTAGGTGTGCAGGATAGCTTATCACTTTCCCAAGCCTTCTTTATATAGTACACCTACACTGTTCTTTTCGACACTTTTACCGACCGAACTATCTCCTTAACACTTGCTCCGGCGCGCAATAAAACGACGACGGCTGACCAATTAGTTTCTTGTTTCGACAACTTTCAGTTTACTCAACACTGTTTGTTTACGTTTACATCTGACACCCAACAGTATAAGCTATTCAGTGCTGCCAGATATATCTGAATATTGTTTCGCAAGCATTAGAAATTGCTATTTCAAATTTACTGCAAAAATTCGTCAGGCACCCTGTACAGTGTAACAAACTAGTATAATAATAGAGCATGGGCGTAGCGACGGGGGGGGGGGGGGGGGGGGGTTGGGGGTTGGTTCAAAAAACAAATTTGTTCTACACTTTCAAGCTTGACATTTCACAACCATCAGTTTAGAGCAGGACCCGACAACGTCACTTTCAATTGCAAATCGTCACTCGACAATGAAGCAATGAAGCTTCTTCAATCAGTGTCAGTAAAACGGGTTTCACTTCAGCATGACGATCGGTTTTAAAGTTTCATTTTCACTTTTCTATCAAATATTCAGTAGAAGTTCAGTAGCTTTTAACGCAAATGAAGTGAATTTGCGTAACATTTCCTATATGTATGTCCACGCATGTAATATTCAATTTTCGTGCTTGACTTTCAGTTGTCGTCACTTGGAACAGTCACCAACTTCAGCTAAAGTTTGCTTGAAACGTTCTGTTCAATAAATGAAACCAGTCGCTTCATGTATGATGCGAATTTGAGAGAAAGTCAGCTTCATTTATTTGTTTCGACTATGCCGGGTCCTAGTTTAGAGCACAAGAAAATATACAGGGCTGGTTGTACGATCCTCGTCAGCAGCTTAGAGTCGGGATGGTTCGTGCTGTTTTAAGCTTCATTCAACTTGATTTTGGGTTACTCGTCGCTCATTTCGCAGGCGTTTCTGAACTTGTAGATTTTTTTTCTTTTTAAAAAATAAAAAATGTCGGTTAGACTCGGTCAAGCCATATGGCACGATGAGTCCCTCTGTTCTGGGTGACGGTGGGGTTGTTGAATATAACCGTTTTCCTGACGTCGTATCCTGTTCTCCGTAGCTTACTGACTATTGCCAAAACCATTGGTAGTCTCCTCAAGTAGTGTCCTTTGATTCATGCACCTGCGTCACTCTTCACTTCCAGCTTGTACTCCGCCAAATATCGTCCGCAAGGGCGTGTATGTCCTCAGTGCGCATTGTTAAATCCCTAAAAACAATCGGTCTAGTAGGGGGTTTGTACATTGTCAGCTTCGTACGGCGGCTTATGCCTCTTGATCGTACCGTATTGCGAAGGGCAAACTAGACTCGATGTCCTGCTTGAATACATCGCTGGATCTCCTCCTTTGTTTTGTGTTGCTGTCCGCGGTCACCAGCGATCCCACAAATCTACCACTTCTAGTTCGTCGTTGTCAACAATTACCGTCCGCGAAAAGCGCGCGTTGGTCTCGTTTGGGCCTCTGTCATGTATGTATTTTGTCTTCGACGCATTTATTCTATGCTCAATCCTCCTGGACTCTGCTTTCAGTCTAGCACAAATGGCCTCCGCCGTGATAATGTTTCTGGCTTTAATATCAAAGCGCAAAGCCTGCGTAGTTTGCTACAATTACTGAAAATCAAACTTCTCGATTGGATATCTGCTTGTCGAATTACCCTCTCAAGAGCGATCTTGAAAAGCATGCAGGATAAGTTGTCAGCTTGTTTCGACCCTGGCCGCGTCTCGAAGGGACTCGATCCTATGGACTTTTACAGCCTCTCCCAGCCGAGATTCGAACACACAACATGCCTCGATGCCAACTTAAAAGCAAAATTTTAACATTTCTCTTATTTTATTTTAATTCGATTTTTTTGTCAAATGAATAGCTTTTAACTGAAAATAATTCTCCATTTCTTGAATAAACTGCATAAGTTTAGGCTATATTTGATTTTTTTTTGTAAACCCCCCCCCCCCAAGAAACTTTTCTGGCTACGCCCCTGTATTAGAGTGACCTCTATCAGGCACAAGGACGATAGGCATACGAATGTTCGGCACAATTGATGTTTGACGTATATACATTAGGCATAATGAACGTTAGACATAATGACGATTGGCATAATGGATTATAAGTATAATGTGCTGAAGGCATAAGGTATGATTGGCACAGTGGACGCTATGCACGTTTTGCACCTGCTATCTGCCGTCAACTTGCCAGGAGTTCAATCGACTAAGTTCAAAAAAGCAGAAAGTGGCTTTGTGGCTTCCTTTCGCATATAGAGTGAGTCGATACGAGGACTAGGAAAAACTAACTAGAGTCGGTAGGCAGGTGATTTCTGCAGAGGGGTAGCGGACGGTGTTTCCGTCGGCGAGTCGCTGGCTGCAATCGTGGCCTGCTGAATCAATTATAAAATGTCGAAAACTGATTGTTAATGAATTATGCCAACAATCGTTATGCCAAAAATTGTTGTGCCAAAAAACATTATGCCAAATAACTTTATGCTAAATGGGCGGAAACAAAGTAATGAAACAAAAGTGTTTGATAATATCTCCAGGGCGAGACAATTCTTGACGGAGAAAGAGTAAATTATGCCTGCCGTCCGTTATGCCCATCGTCCAGTATGCCTATCATCCTTATGCATATAGATCGTATTCCATTTTTCGAATTTCCATTTTTGTTTCGCGATAGAAGCGTTAGTACTCCGTACACTTATTTGTCGAGTTCCTTAGAGCCCACAGATAATTTAAAAATTTAAAAATAATTTGCAATAGCTCAACACAATTTAGATAAAATGGTGAAAATAATTATTTAGTAAAAATAGCAGAATCATTGAGGTAGAAATCTTATACTTATAGGCAGATAGGCTTCAATAAAAAATTCAACTCATACGAGCAAATAACTCAAAGGAAGTTTTATTATATCAGTACAATTAGCAAATCGAGTCTACTGCGTGTCGCAAAAGTAGAAGGTGGAGCACAAAGCCTTGGACTAGGAGCGTCAGTGTCGATTACCTTGGTCCAGTGTCGATTAATATCCTGAAGATCGCCTGTAGCACAGACGGCAGATAAACTTAGTAAAGATGGGGTATTAAATTCTCCGATATTAGGGCAGGTCATCTTGAATAAGTCAAACACGTTTCCTGAGCAGATAATTTAAAACTCATAAAACAATCATAAAGTGAATTCGGTGCCCATGACCGTAGAGGCCGTTTAGTAAAGCCCCGCAATGAAAGCCAAAATAGCTCTGTTACATTACAAACTTTGATAATTTGCAAACGCTACCACTTATAGAGCCCACCAAGCTAGGCAAGGCCTAGATATAAGTTTAGTTAGAGGAATATTGCCACCACCACCGGTGAAGACCGGCGGTAAATGGCAAGTAAATATTCATAAATCGAAATATACCATACAATGGGAAGTAGTAGAGGGAAGAGCTCTGAGAGCGTGTATAATCTTGTGTTGTGATGAGACATAAAGTTTCCTAGAAAGTCTCCGGTGACAATAAAGTCGGATGAAAGTTTGCTCGATAATAGCCCGGTGAGCGTCTCTGGCACTTAGCTGTAAGTTTATTGTAAAGGTAAATCTTCCTTTGCTCCATTTGCCCGTATTGCCCGGATTGGTATGACAGATAAAATCTCGTTTTGCAAATAAATTTCAAAACTTTCTAATATCGAAAGCAGCAACGTATTTTAGTTGTTAGGTAAAAATGTTTTGAAAACAAATAACCAGCAGAAAGCTGGTTTATCCTGGTTCATGAATGTCAAAAATAAAATGCTACCAAAGTGCTTATTGACTATCTTAGAATTCATCTCGATTGATAAGTAAGAGTTGACTTTAGTATGCAATCGCCGAGCAGTACTCAAATCACTAATTAATTCTGGGTTCAGGTTGACACGAACCCAAGTTAATAAATAATTTCGTTATGAGACAGCAGCTGAAAGGCTAAAATACACCCCCAGACTTTTTTAGATTTTCTAATGGACTTCATGTTTTATCTTAATTTCCGCAACGCGTTTGAATAAAGTGCTTGATGATTTGCCAAAGGTGTTGCAAAATGGTAGTTTCCCCTATTTATTTCAACAATTGTTGGCACGACTGACTGGCATGATTCGTTCGTGATCTAATTGTTCTTTGTAATAACTTGATTGAAACTCGCCATAATCAAGCAATGTGCCGAGCAATGAAAGTTCTAAATGCGGAAAGTTACTCTACGTCGAGCATCTGCCGGTTGCGACCGTTTTGCGGCATGGAATAAATGAGTTGGCAAATTTAAATCAATGTAGGTACATTGAAAACTTGCACGGAACGATTTGCATAGAAAGCTGATGGAATCAGGATCTACTCTATGGTGGCGTCGAGACGGATGGCACATTTCCAGGGTGTTTCCCGGTCTTCATTGTGCTATCTTCTGCAATGTCTACCTACTGCTGCTGTTCCCGTTCGTAAGCATAAGAGTAAACATAAAAGATGGACCGTATAAAGGTCCACGTGCTGAGCTGCAATATTCGTAATATGGTGTAAGTTTGGATAGAGTAGTTGTTCTAAAACCTTTGCTTTCGACATTTTCTAAAAATAAAACACCAAACGTGCTTTCAGAAATATAATTAAATTTTTTACTAGGTGTGATCAACAAAATTTTATAAAGTAATTTTGAAATGTATTTTATTCTGAGAATTTACAGAAATCTAAATTCAGTTCTATAATGTAGACTAGTTTAAAAAAGCTGAAGCTCCCCTGAGCCACGGTACGGTGACGTCTCATTCGAACGATTTCACCCAAAAGGGAAAAATTTGTTCCATGAAAACCGAAAATAACAACAGTATCTTTGTCCCAGCCCACACATTGAGCAGTGCAGGTTGGTGAAAAATAGAAAACGGCGCTTCAGTAGAAGCATGGTGAAATTTCCTTTTTCTATTTATGTTAGCAAGGTAAATCATTCAGTTGCTGTCGCTGTTGTGTCCTTCTCGGTTTCGCTCACTGGTACTGTACGGTTGTTGGGACAAGTTCCGTAGAAAGAAGACAAGCAATGATGGTTGTTTCGCTTATAGCTGTCGTTGTTTCGTTTCGTTGTTCCAAACCAATTTGTGTCATTAGTTTTTCTTCGTTCCGTTTCTATAGCTTTGTGTTTACAGCTCATGTTGATCTTCGACTATACTCTAGTACTAGATTTTACTACACACTACACTAAGGAGAAAAGTTCGTTTGAGTATTTGCACATTTTCCAATTGGTTTGTGGTTTTCATTTAATCCTGGTAATTAAATGAAACTGGAATGAAAAACCAATTCTTACCTCTATTAGTTAAATTAGATATTTTTTCAAGCTATTTTTAAAGCTTCAAAACTACTTTGCTGTATTGTAAAACTCAAAGGTTTCTCAAACATTTCATTCAACTGAATCAAGTTTATGATACGTTGCAAACAAGCACTGATTTTAATTCGATACCCTTCCGGGAGTCTTTTCGTCGCGTGATATCTATACCCTGGATATTGGAAAAGCGAACATTATTGTCTTGACAGTGGCTGCCATCATAGAGATGCTAACTGGTGACAGTGCAATCGTGCATTATTGTATAGGTACGAACCGGTGCAGTGTGTACAGACATCCTACTTGGGCTGTGCTGTGGACAAGTTACGATAACAATGTGTCCAAATGCGGTGACATTTATAGGACTATCACTTCATTCGGTAGCAGGTCTTGCTGGTTGGCTGGCTGGTTGCTGATATCTACGGTCAGGAATGATAACTCAAAATGCTAGAAATGTCAATGGAAGCTTCGTGCTCTTCCTGATAGGTGTCCACCTGTTCTTAGGCAGGTGGGTGGGTGTTTCCATTTCCCAGTCAGGCCAAGGAGCATCAGGTCCAAGACCGACGATGCCGGCAACGACAATGCGAATTGAAATTGCAGATGCAATAAATTGAAAGCCATCCCGATGCGTTTAACAGTCGCATATAGCTAGAACAGCAGCAGCTGTGTCAGGTGTTTTGTCGTCCGGATAATAGTTTTCTTCTGAAGCTGAAATTGAGAATGCGTGCTGCTCGGTAAACGATTCAGCTGCTTTGAAAAGTTTGCTTCGAGGAAAGCAGAATAATAGTCAATGGTTTATAGATAAATAGATTCGAAGATCTAATAAATAAATTATTAAAACTAATTTTTGATAATTTTTTTTTATTAAATTCTAAGGTATTAATTCATCTATCAGATTCAATTCAGCGTAAAAGAACAGTTCGTAAGCTGGGATCGTGAGCGGAATTCTTTGTCGGCGAGTACCAAACTGGTTTTCGTGAGGCTCCTTCTACGACGGATCAAATTTTCACCCTGCGTTAGTTACTAGACCAGTTCCGGGAGTACAATACAGACTCATTATCTGTTTGTGGACTTTAAGGCGGCGTACAATACGGTCAAACGAAATGAGTTGTGGCATATAGTGCTAGAACATGGTTTTTCGACGAATCTAGTTAAGCTGATTCGTGTGACACTGGATGGATCAACTTTTAAACTTTTATTTCATACCCCTTTTAAAGTCAAACTTCAACTATAAATTCATAATTTTAAGTTCAATTTCAATTTCAATTTCAAATTTAAATTAAGTCCCATTTTAGATTCGGCCCGCCCAGTTAGCTTCGGGGTACGATGCTGGCCTAACAAACCAGTCATCGTATGTTCGAATGTCGGCTGGAAGGTGCTGCTATCGAGTCAATAGGATCGTTACACTCGCCCCGTAATTGTCCTGTACTCTAATAACCGGCTGCGAAGTCTGTCGATAAAGAAGGGTCAAGTTCTCAACAGGACGTTTATACCCATGGCTTTGCTTTTTTAGGTCCGGTTTGATGTCCAGTTTCATAGGTCAGGGAATCTGTACGAACCTTCAGCTGAATTACTTCCAGACGAGCTAAGTCCCATTTTAAGTAGAAGCTTTAGTTTCGTTGGAAAACTATGTTCAAGTATAATTTACCACAACTCATTTGGCCTTACTGAATCGTACACCGCCTTCAAGTCTAGGAGAGTGACCCCGCAAATTGATTTCTCGGAATTTGTCGAAGTCGTAAGATATACATTTTGGCGTCGATATTTGCCAACTAAACCCTTGTGTAACTATCTCAGCCTATAAAACAGGGTGCGGGAGAGAATTTTGTTTGTAGAGTTGAGGAGAGCTCAGTAATTGCAGCTTTAGTCGTGGGCCCTTTCAAGCAGACCGCGGGTGGTTTCTCCCAGGCTCATACCTTTAGCATGACCCAACGGTTTCATAATAAAGCTGTTCGACTTTCAGAAGTACAGTCGATGGGCCACCATGTTTTATTATTTTTCAGTTTTTCACCTTAACGAGGTCTTTCGAGTCATTCATTCGTATACTCAACCCTGCTTACGGCTCTTTATAGCTGTCGTTTGAAGCAGAAACGATCATTCCACCAATTTCTACTCTCAGGTTGCCAAATGTAGGGAGAAGTGTTTAACCCCGGTGGCAATTGTTCCTCTGCAAGACAGGAAATTAGTATTGCAGGCCTCACAAACCGTCACCATAAAAACGTAATGAACAACGAACAAGAAAATTCGGACCGGAACAATCGGTATCGGTAGCCAACGTGTCAAAAACAGACTTCCAACGGAGATTCGAGTGTCCACTCTGGCGTATTGAAGGGCAATTTCGGCATCGTAGCACTGCAAAATGTAGAAGTGATCAACGGATGGTATGTTCAAGGAAGGTCATACCATTTACCAAAGCTGCGCAAAACACACAAACAGAGCAGTTCTTTGTCCTGTTTACATGAATTAGTTGTTCTTGTTTTACGCGATAATTGAATCCTGTTGAACATTTGAGCTCTTAGAAAACACAACCAAATGGCGATGTTAAGATGACTGAAATACGAATTAAAGACAAAAAAGAGACGGCAACCGTCGGTGTAAAGATGATGGAAATGCAAAAGAAAGGTGGTAAAAAACCAATGGAAAGATGGTGAAAAGACCATAAAATGACGCAAATAATATGAAAATACGATGAAAAGACGACGGAAAATACCAAAAAAGTAACAAAAAAGAGAAAAAACGATGAAAATGACAAAAAAACGATAAAAAAGAAATGCAAAAAATTATACGAAAGAAAGACGACGAAGGAATGATTAAGAGCCAGTAGAGAGAAAACTTTTTTTTGTTATACTGACAACAAAACGGACTATCAAATAAAGCAAAAAATGACAAAAAGGCAACGAAAAAAATTGAATTAATGGTAAAAGACGTTGAAAAGTTGACGAAGAAAAACGAAGAAAAAATACAAAATGACAGCGAAAACACGCCAAAGCGCCAAGAGCTCAAGAAACGACGAAAATGCGATGCATAGATTATAAAAAGACTATGAAAAGACAACAAAAATACGACGAGAGACAATGAATACAAAGAAAAGACAACAATGAGATGACAAAAGACAGTGAAAAGGCGAAAAAACAGTAAATGCTAGTAAAAATAGGGAGAATAAAATGACGGAAAGGCTAGTAGGCGAAAAGACAAATAAAAAAATAAAAAAAGAATGCGATGGAAAGACGCTAAAAAACGACAAAGAAGCGCTACAGACAATAGCAGAGTACAAAGCGAAGCAAAGCCATGGGTATAAAAGTTCTTAAGAACTTGACTCTTCTTTATCGAAAGACTTAGAGTACAGGACAATTACGGGGCTAGTGCAACGATTCTACTGACTATATAGCAGCACCGCCCAGCCGAGATTCGAACATACGACAATTGGCTTGTTGGGACATTATTGAACCTCGTTGGTAAAAGGGTAACAAACGGCAGGGTACAAACGGGCTATAAATAAATGCAAGAGAAGCGATGAAGATGCAATAAAAAGACAGCAAAACAGTAGCAAGAAAATCCGGAAAAGACCACTAATGACAATAAAAAGACGCCAAATGGTGACGGAACGATGGAACTAATATACGAAGAAATGACAATGAAGATACAACGAACCGTCAGCATAAAGACGGCGGAAATGTGAAGGAAAAATGATGAAAAAATGGCGAAAAGACGATAAATTGTTGACAAAAAATAACGGAAATAACATGAAAATACGGATAAATGCAGTAACAGTTCAGTAAACAGTAGCAAAACACTTGACAGCAAACAATAAATATGACAAAAAACGACAAAAAGATATTTGAAAACCGTTAAAAATATAAAAAAGACAATGTAAGGAAGACAAATATACGAAAGAAAGAAGACGAAGCAATGATAAAAAGGCAGTAAAGCACAACTTTGTTGTACTGACACCAAAAAGGACTATGAATGCAATAGTAAAAAAGTGACGAAAAGGCAATGAAAGAAAAAAATGAAACGACTGTAAAAACGAAACAAAACAACACAAAATGACAGCGAAGAGACGCCAAGGCGCCAACAAATAAGCCGACGAAAAGCGCAAAACGACGTTGCAAAATAGCAACCAAATATGCCAAAAACAGAGATCAAGAATCGACGAAAATGCGATGAATAGATGGCTGAAAATCCATGAAAATCTGACAAAAATACGACGAGAGGTTAGACACAGTCTATAAATAAATGCAAGAAAGGCGATGAAGAGATAATCAAAAGACAGCAAAACAGCAACAAGAAAATCTCAAAAAGACCACTAATGACAATAAAAGTACCATCAAAAGACGATAAAAAATAACAGTAAAGATAAGACCCAAAAAGACCATGTAAAGATGCCGGAAAGGCAGATGTTAAAAAGAATTAAAAACAACCAATAGGCGTTAAAAAGACGACAAGAAGGCGGCACCGAAAGAAGACTTACACAGTACACATAACAAGATGAAAAATGAAAAATTAAAGTCAAAAGACGAAAAAATGAAAGATAAAAGTCGGAAAAACAAAGACGAAATCTCAAGACAGTCGACAGTGAGGGTCCAAAAAAGTATGGGGTAAATTTGGAAATTAAATAAAAAAGAAAACTTATCAAATTTAATTCTACTATGTATATTTTATTCTTGATGATTCTTGATTTCTGTATTTCGCTTAGACTTTCAGGCTTCCTCTGTGTCTGTTTTCGAAGTTCGACTGAGGACACTAAGGAAGCCTGCAAGTCGTAGGTAGTAGATTTGATGGTATCACCCGACGCCTTCCCTTCACGAACAGTGCCTTGCTTTTGTATTGACTGACAAACAGCTGGTTGCGTTGAGACCAGGTCGCAATTCTTTCTAAATTCTCATTAACTAGCCGCCCTAGCTCATGGGGAGGCATTCCACGAGAATGCAGGTACAGCTGAACATCATCCGCGTAAAGTTGAATCGAACAATACTTTAGAACGGATGGCAGATCGTTGATGTGGCAACAGAACAGTAAAGGACCAAGTACGGAACCTTGTGGTACACCAGAGGTAGTAATGCCGATTTCAGAATAGTGGTCTCCACAGCACACGGTTTGGGTACGCTCCTTCAGATACGACTCCAACAAGGTTACAGCTGATATGGCAAAATTGAAGTGAGTTTTTAGCTTCGGACAGAGCCTTTGATGCGATATAGTATCGAATGCTTTCGGTAAATCCAATAATACCAGAACCGCACTGCCTTTCTTATTGATAGCATTTGCAAGATCATCGTATACACGGAGCGTTGCTGTTTGAATACTCTGTCCTTTGCGTAACCCTGCTTGATATTCCGTTAGTAGATTGTTCTCCGTAATATATGATACGATTTGCTGCTCTAGAAGCTTCTCAGATGCCTTAGATAGGGCGCACAAAATGCTAATCGGTCTCAGGTTTGTTAAAGATTTCAATTGTGGTTTCTTCTTTAGGGGTAACACCTTAGCATGTTTCCAACACCTGGGGAATATTGAGGTTGCAATAATCCTGTTGAAGATATATTGTTCGAGAATGCCGTCACTTTCACGCGCGTATATGAGCGAGGGCATTTGATGAACAAGAAAACAAGTAAATCAAAATCTGTATTCATACATCCTAGTGTGCCGGTCACGCTTACGAGCTTTTGGCTTTGACTTACCTCGTGAGTGGGCTGTGCAAGAAAACACTACGAGGCTGTGGGCTCGCGAGTGTGTAAGTAGCAGAATGTATGCATTAATAGCGCAAGTGGTTGTTTGTCATACGCTTTCGTCAGTGGAGTAAGCGTTGAATGCTAGGCTTTTCATACGCGCTCGCGTAAGCGTAGGTATCGGGTGTTTCTCGCTCGATTTGCAACTACTTTTCAGAACACGGAGAAACATGGAGAGAAGAAGATGACAGACAAAGCGCAGCCTGGAGGGTGAGGAGTATGCAGAGTTGGAGCTTCATTCTCGGGAAACGTGATAGTTCTACGATAAACTCAATACATTACGCCTTTGTGCCGCAAACTGGAATGTGTTGAAATAATAATGGTAGTATTTTAACGGGCGATCGTGAGGAGAAACCAACAGCTCGATGAACACCTGAATTTCACCCAGGTAGACCACAGCGGCGGGCAAAGCAATTTCCTTGTTGTAAAAGGTGCCAGCCCTAACGATCAGCCAAGTTAGGGACTTTAATAATCAGCTGAAAAACAATCAGCAAACGCATCAAACCGTTAACAAGTTAGGCACGGAAAAGCTGACCATTTATTTACGTCGGTTGATTGTAAGGCTTTGGGGGTGCAAAACAGCTACCGAAGGAGTGAATGGTTTGGGTTTACTATACGATCTACTAGAAAGGCGACAAACTGGACTGTTAAAAAAACATGAGATCCCCTTCTTCAACGCCGAATACAAAGTGCTCTCCCAAATCATTCCGCCGTCTGACTTCAATTACGAACAAATTCGTGAAAGTTATGAAACCGGCTTCATTAAAGGACGATCAACGACGGAACAAATATTTACGCGGCGGAACCTACAGAGTTCCTACGCTCATGCATCAGTTGTGCATTGACTTCAAAGCTGCGTGTGATACCATTGTTGACCTCAAATAGCTATAGAAAATCATAGCCGAGAACGGTTTTCCCGGGAAGCTGATCAGACTGATATCTACTATAGATTGCAACAGGGGATTTCTAAGGACTGTATGCGAAGATGGCATTTACTGCAATTTCGATAGGAACAAGAAGACCCCGAGCGTAAGATAGGCAGACCAGATGGCGCGGGATCTAGCGACTAGTCTATACAGTGAAACAGCTTTCTGTTAAATCTAAAATGTTTGAGGCAAAATTTTTCTGTGCCCATTTTAAGTGCAGAATGTATACAAAGCACAAAGATTATAGCAGACTTATCACATTAAAAAGTTATTGCCAACTTTTTTCATCACAATCTAGAATAAACAAAAAAACACCCGAAGCTCGTTAATGAAGAGATAACTGTATGGACGGCCTAAACATACACCACTGACTTCAATATTTGTCCTTCCATCGACAAAAAATGGACATAAAGAGTCGGTGAATAAAAAAACTCTTTCTTTTGAAAGAGGCATATTATCCGCTGCACAATTGTTTCGAGTATAGCCGAAAGCTTCTGCTCTATCTAACATTGTTTTCGCAAAAACTTAGCCGAGCCGAGATGCAGTGCTGACCGGACCGGAATGACTGACCGGATGATGCTCGTCGATGCGTGCAGAATCGCCACACAGTCGAGAAGAAGCTAAACAATCATACAGCAGTGGGTCTCTAGGAAACGACCGGATCGGCGATCTTCTAGTCTAGTGGCAGCACGTACCTACATGCAGCTACCGAACAGGGCAGATTTACGACTGAAAGGACAGTTTTTGCTGCGCTCTGATGCCTCATGCATCTGCATTTTGTGCTCCGTTGTAGTTTGTTGCAGTACCAAGCTCCTAGCTGAGCTGAGCGTCTTTGTTAGCATGAAACACAAATCAGTTGCACCATAAACGATAGATAATTGCTTTCACAGTCCAAGGGGTAGTATCATGTTGTATATCGCTTTCCCAATAATGAACTCAGATATGGTGTATGATAGTTGGTGATAATTCGGTTATATTTATTTCCACACTCTCTTGAGTGTATCAAAACACTCATTTGATTAATTTAAAATTTATTTAAACACTCTTAGAATTGATATCAGTACCTTTTTTTCACTTGCAGATTTTCGAGTCAACACTCCCCGGTTCAATCAACAATCCTGGTTGGCTTTTCCAGCACTTCGAGGAGCCTACAAACATGTTCAGGTAATGAATGACGATGAATAATTTTAAATGCTAATTTTATTGAACTCCATGTTTGATTTACAAAATAATACTTAGAGTCAAACGTGACTGATGGTATTGATTTTAACTTCAACACACACGTTTTGAAAAACCTGTGACCACTAGGTAGTATTACCGAATTCATTTTGCAACACTAGCCAGTCGTCAGAGTTGCATCATTGGACCTAGCGCCGAAGCACATTTTCAAATCGAAACTTTCTCCATCCGCAACGAGCATAAATGACCATTTAGCTCCGGCCCGGAAAGCATTTTTTTTCCTGTGGCACGGCAAAAAGTGTATAACAGTCCTTTATATTTACGAACAAAAATAGCACTCGTACCTGAAATGACCCTTGGGACTGGCCAGGGCTCCAGTTCAACTGCACAGTGGTTAGAGTGCGATTTTTATTTTCACTTGAATAAATTCAAATTAATCACCGGCCGACGTTGCCTAAATCGGAACTCTCGACAAGGGCCCCGTACTACTACAGTGGGAAGTGATGTTCGGCGAGAGGCGGTCAAAGTTCCGCACTCCGTGATGATAAGTTTATTGTATAGTGCGGTCGTCCGCAGCAATGTGCCAGGCAAAACGGCAAAAGGGAAGGCGGGCAGGAGGTTCGCGTTGATTCTGGCGTAAAATAGCTTGAAAATCCTGACACCGACACCAGTCAGTATACAGCACGGTTTATCCCTTGCCATGGGAGGAGGGTAGGTCACAAATAGTGTTTATTTTCAACTTTGCACTATTCCGGTTGACCATAATTTTGTGCAACTCCAGCAATTTTCGGTTTCATTTCGTTGTTCGTTTTATTCACGGTTGTTTTTGTTATACACTATTTTTTTTTGCAGCTCCACATCGAGTTTCGCCCTGAATCATTCGACGGCATCCTGCTGCTGACAGGCGAACGGGACGACCTAACTGGCGATTTTATGGCACTGCTAATACATCAGGGATTTGTGGAGTTCTGGTAAGGTTCATTGTGGAAACATCATGTGCGGAATTACAAATAGAACAGATACAGATTGCTCGAATGTGCGCCATCGTGAGTGGTTTTCTTCCATCTTCCGTAGCTGGCCTGGCAGCTATACGAAAACATTTGCATAGAAGCAATATGCTAAACAATCTTTCCTTGATTCACGACTGAAAGCGATGCATTGGTGCTTCGTTCCGTTTTTGGAGCTTGATTTTCTGTTCCTACGGAATATTTCACAGTCTACTATTAGTGTACCTACAGGAAAACTACAATTCTAGCAATCTCTACTAACCGAGATTCGAACATACACCGACGGACCTGGGAATCACCGAAATCGCACCTTTAGTCCAACCAGAATGCCTCACGAGTATTTCATTCAATTATCCTCGTTCTCCGTCAGACTGCTTTTTCGTTTCCTCGAAATACAAGTCGACACAGAATTCAATTGCCAAATGTAGAACACAAATAAAAATCAACTCCAAACGGTCGTCTTCACAATCAAATTATCATTGCTTTCTTGACTAGCATTGTAAGCTGCCCGAAAGGAGAAACGAGGCAAATCAATTATTTTCACATTCGGTAGAGTTGTTTTTTTTGTTCCTTTCGCTAGTTCAATTGTGTGGAGAAGTTGAAACTGTGAATCTACGTCATGTTTCGTCACCCAATCACTATCATTTGAGTTTAAAGTATAAAGTCACAAAATTTATGCAAGCTTTTGGAGTTTGAGTGGAGAAATTTTTAATAGTAAATCGTTCAACATTTAAAAATATGTTTTTGACATTTACTCGAATTTGAATTTATTCTACTTTTTGGGAGAAAAGCGTATAATAATAACCGCCCAGTTAACTTCGAGGTACGATGGTGGTCTAACAAGTCAGTCGTCGTATGTTCGGAGCTCGATTAGGCGGTGCTGGTAGATAGGGTCAGCAGGATTTTTACACTAGCCCCGTAACTGTTCTGTTCCCTAGTAGCCGGCTGTGAAATCTGTCGATAAAGAAGGGTCAAGTCTTAGAAAGACGTTTAAGTCCAAGGCTTAGCTTAGCGTATAATAATGAAATTTAGAACTTTTAAATTACATATTTTCTATGAAAATGTTTCAAATTTTCTGGTCTTTAGGATGATTTTTGACTTATTCAATTACTAGCAGTTACGAGTGACAAGCCTTTTGTCCCTTTGTTGGACATTTTAGTAAAACAAGAAAATTAATGAAAGAAAAGACTTTTTTCGGCTTGCATTCTACCACTTTTATTGTATTCTGACAAATATGCGTGTTGCTCATAATTTGTAGGTTTCTTCAGAGTCTGTTTTCGTTCGAAAATAAACACTGATGAAGTCTGCAAAATGTAGATGAAATGCATAGCGGTCAAATGAAAATAACCAGGAGAATTTAGTCTGGAAAAATAGTTTAATGTCTCACACATTAGCACATATTTTTTCAATTATAACTTGGAACAAAATTTCACTAATTTTAAATCCCAGTACATTTGTCTATAGCTCTAAGCATGGAGTACAATTTTCGTAATTTTAGCTGAATTTTTACGAGCTGGTAATTGCAGTATGCCTTAGTATCACTGTGTCAAGCAAAACTTTCTCGACGGTAGCACAATGCCGAATGCACAAAGTAATATTTCCGGTTTTTAGTTGTAGTTGTTTTGCTGTCTGCTGATATTCACCGAAAAGAACCAGCGAGCGTCACTATATACTGTGTCAAATCCAAACAATGTTAAACTGTTTGGTATACGCTAGAAAAACACTTTTATTCCCAACTTTTGAGGTTTGTAAACAAAACAACAATTTGAAAAAATAAATTGAAAAGACCAAATTTTATCAACTATAGGGATACTTTGATATAAGACAACCTCTTTATAAAACTACCTTGATATAAGACAATTTGATATAAGTTAATTTTCACCTCGATATATCATACGTCCTTTAACATAGTTGGTAACGACACCAAGTAATAATTCTAAAGCCACTTTGTTTTACTTGAATTTTATAAAGATTTTATTGCGGTATTGATCATTATCTCTGGTTTTATTGTGATATTGCGCAATACCAAGAGCATGCGAGTCCGAATTCACTTATAGCTAGCTATAAAACCTATAATAAAACTGTTAATAAAGCAAATTTATTGTGGTTGCTTATATTACCACGTTAAAACTTGTTGGCTGCACCACGTCTCTTATAAACTTACCAGAAGTGTGGCGTAGCAATACAAAATGGCGCACCAATCAAAATTGATCTTATCGCGGTTGCTTGTCAAACTTCAATAAATCTGTTAGTTTTATAGAGCTATTAAATCGGTAGCACCCTGACCAGACACTTTGTTTGCTGCTATTATGAAGAATACCGAAGTTCAACACCAAAATCACCTTTTTATGCGAGGCCATATTGCCATATTCTAATATTTTGTTTTAGCTCGCAAACAAAAATTCATCAAAGCAAAGTGTTTTGCAGAAAGAAAGTTATTACTAATCAGTTTTCCTGTCAGAGGGAGTAACTAAAATGATTTTTTTTGAAATTCAGGTTAAATAACTGGATATTTTTGTTTTATTAAAACAACCAGTTTTCTAAAATTGCAAAATTTTAATAGCGCGTTGATTTTATCTACCTATTATCAATATGAACGATAAAATTCGATGCGCACATGCTACAAACCAATACAATTGCTCAAACTTTATTAAATATTCTATGGGATTTTATTTTATTATGGTCGCTATAAACCAAATCGTTCAGAATGGTCTGTCAGTAAAACTTAAGCTTTGCTGCTCACGGATATATTTTCAAGGTGACAAAGCTGGCGAACTGATATTTAGCTTTTGCCAGAGCAAAAAGCTTTATTAAATTATGGCGGTGGCTGTCAAGCAGCGAAAGCTTAATCGGTTTGATTGCTGCTTTCAGCAGAGCTTGATACAACTACTTGAGTTTATAACCTGATTCTTGAAGAGGTTATGAAAACATTCTGAAGAGTGGGCCACGTGGTCAGAAAGCGGTTTTAAAGCGGTCATCAGAAAGTTCTGGTGGAGCTCATAGTTTTATTAGCGGTTTTATGAAATTGGTCATGAAAACCACTATACGAACGTAATAAAACTTGGAATTGTTACTTGGGAAGAGCAAATAATCCACTCCAAAAGTGGCGCCTAAAAGATAATTTGTTGAAAAAATTATATTCCGATATAAGACAATTTCTGGATTTTAAAACTTCTAAAAGAGTAATAGGAAACTCAAACTTGAGAGGAGTGGAGTAATCAGGTCGGTCGGTTTGGAGCACGTGCAAAGAGAGCTAGAGAACGACTGAGTCAAAGAAGCGGAGAAAGATAGAGAGCGAGATTGAGATAAATAGAAGGATGGGCGATAGAGACAGAGAGGCAGAGGGAATAAGAAGGAGATAGAAAAAGGAAAGGAAAGGAGAGAGAAGGGGAAAGATACAGAGTAAGAAACGGAAAGAGAAAGAAAGAAGTGAAAAAGGACTAGGGAAAGGAAAAAAATTGAACAGAGAGAAAGAAAAATAGGAGAGATATAATGAAAAATGAGAGAGAATGGGAGCGTGAAAGATAAAGCAGGCGTGTGTGTGAGTGAGAGAGTGCAAGAGAAGGAGTGAGAGAGATAGGAAGAGAGGAAGAGAGAGTGTCCCACAACAATTTTATAAATTTTTTGTCCTTTCGATGTTGGTCAACTGGGGCCTTATTCTTACAGTCACCTCACTTCGTTCAGGGACCCTATTCTTACAGTCACCCTCACCTCATCATAACAGTTTATGTTTAACAAACAAAAACATTATCGTCGCAAGGGAAATATGAGATGCAAATACCGGGAATGACAGAATTGAAAGAATAAATCACAATAAGGTATGCCTAATGTACCTAACTACCTAATGTAGCGGGTGGCAGTACTTTAATGAGCAAAACATTCGGGTACCAACCGAAAGAGCGTTGGTGCGAAACTCACCTGCCATTGCACACTAAATTCAAACGTTGACACTCCGAACACTTATTTTTCGAGTTTCTAGAGTATAGAGTCTACTCATTTTATACAATTTTGCTCCTCTCGATTTTTAAAGTGAATTTTAAAGGCAGGAGGGGCGAGGTGGTAAAAATTTTGAAATTAAGTTGCGAATATGCAAAAAAATAGTTTTTTGACCATCCATTTTCTTTATCTTTGTTTCTCAGGCTGTGATTCGTTTACAAAGTTTAAAAGTTATAAAAGTCTTCTCCAAACGTCTCGTCAACAAACCAGCAAAAAAACGTCCTTCCGTCAATTGAAAAAAAAACTACCGTTATATAAATAATAATTATATGCCTTACTTCATTAAAAAGTCGAAACAAAACACGACACGAGGTTGGACTCAAAAAAAATTTCCAATAAGCCAATAACCCCGAAAGAGGTTGTTACTACTGGCAACGCTTCTGTGATCTAATGAGTGAGTAACTCAGAACCAATACAAGCCACTAGTGATAAGTACTAAACATAGCTACTAGTACATAAACTAGTGATACACACTTAACAAAAAGCACCGAATTCGGTAAAATTTTACCGAAGTTTAAACAGCTGAACGTACGGTAAAAATTTCGATGGTGCCAATCGACGTTTACAGATCATTAGTAATGTTTGGTGCAATAAAAAATTTTACCGAACGTTCAGCTGTTTAGATTTCGGTAAATTTTACCGAATCGTTTAAGTGTGTAAGTACTAACATAGCGCATTACAAATAAACAAATAACATTAAACTACATACAAAATATTATCGTCACTTATATAATTCTTCCATTTAAAATTTTTTGATGAAACTTCTGCGTTGGTTTCCCAAATTCAAATAAGTGCTCCACCAGAGAAAACGTGCGAATACAAGCTGCAATCGGTTCGTTAAATACAAACGTAGTACGGTGCAATTCCGTTTGTAGTAATCCAGCACAACGGAGAGAACGTTGAGGAGAGATAGAATGTTCAGTGAATCAATCCCAAGTAGTACACTTTTGTCACTTCTGGTTGCTGCAACCTATTTATGACTGAAATCAGTTACTAATTGGTTACCACAATTAGTTTATAACAACTGTGCTAGTAGGGATTTCTCCATTCAGCACCTTAGCAATAAATACAGCTTGCTTCATTTTCCTACGACGTTCTAAGGTGTCAAGACCAATTAGTCGATACCGTTCAGGATATGGAGGCAGGTTCAAAGGATCACGCCAGGGTAGGTCACGTAACGCTAGACGAATGAACCTCTTCTGCACTCGTTCAATTCTCAAATTCCAGGCTAGTTGGTAGGAAGTCCAAATCAAACACGCATTTTCCAATAATAGTCGTACTAATGAGCAATATAAAGCCTTTAAACAGTGTGGATCTTTAAAGTCTCGTCCAATTTTCGAGATCAAACCGAGCTGCCAAGTTGCTTTAGAGATGACTAGCTGACCCGACAAACTTCGTATTGCCACAAATTAAACTGTGTTGTACATAAATCGTGAATCTCGGATGACCTTTGTCACAATCTTGAGTTTTGCAAGTTTCTGGGGAGTTCATGGGTGTTTTAATATACAACTTTTCCTCACAGTAAAGTAGAAAACTCCCCCCATTGCTTAGCCTGATATAATAAAGCGGAGTGCATTTAAATATTCGCCATCATTACAAACCATTTCGCCGAATACCATTTTGCGGAACACCAATTCTCGGTTGACCATAACGCGGAATATTGAGTTTCGCAGAATACCATTTCTCGAACAACCTTACGCAGGATGTACCATTTCACGGAAAATATTTTCGTAGAAGTACCATTTCGCAGGCGTGACCCAACTGAAGGAAAGTAATAGAGGTCAGTAGATCTAGGAAAATAAATAAACCTAGCTAGAGGTGATCTCTACGGGAGGCTGTCTCCCTGCATTGGCCGGCGAATCCGACGGCAGGTCGCCGGCAACACTTGCGGCCTGTGGCCGTCTCGCGCTGAATTATCTAATTTTACTATTGATAGTTTTTGGTGGTCTTGTTATTGATTAATGTTTTATGAAAAAGTCTAAAATTTCTTGATTAGTTCGATTAGTTTTTGAGTTACGCAAAAATTTCTGTTTTATTTGTATGATAGTCCTTATCCCCCTATCACAGGGGTGAGAGGTCTCAAACCATCATTAAAAAAAAATCCTGCCTCCAAAACCCCCCACATGCCAAATTTGGTTCCATTTGCTTGATCGATGAGGAAATTTGTATTTCATGTGTATGGAAGCCCCCCTTCTTAAAAGGGAGAGGGGTCATTATTCCCCTCCTAAAGAGGGGAGGGGTCTCAATTCACCATAGAAAAAAAATTGCCTACAAAAACACCCACATACGAAATTTGGTTCCATTTGCTTGATTAGTTCTCGAGTTATAAGGAAATTTGTATTTCATTTGTATAGGAGCCCCCTCTCCTAAAGTGGGGAGGGGCCTCAATTCACCATAGAAAAAATTCTTGTCTCCAAAAACACCCACATGTAAAATTTTGTTCGATTTGCTTGATTAATTCTCGAGTTATGCAGAAATTTGTGTTTCATTTGTATGGGAGCCCCCAATCTTGGTGGGGGGAGGGATCTCTAACCATCATAAGAACCTTCTCTGGCACCAAAAACCCCTACATGCAAATTTTCACTCCGATCGGTTCAATAGTTTTCGATTCTATATGGAACATAAAGCAGACAGAAATCCATTTTTTAGGCATAGATTTGTATGGGAGCCCCCCCTCTTAGTGGGGGAAGGGGACTTTGGCCATCGAAAGAACCTTCCGTAGTCCCAAAAACCCCTACATGCGAATTTTCACACCGATCGGTTCAGTAGTTTTCGATTCTAAAAGGAACATAGGGACAGACAGACAGACAGACAGACAGAAATCCTTTTTTATGTATAGATTTTCGTACAATTCAAATTAAAATTAAACTTGACATCGAGAATAATTCCAAGATCGTTAACATGTTCAACCCTTTTGAGCACTTGATCGTCAATTTTGTATTCGAATATAATTGGGTTAACAATGCAATGGAATGTCATGATCTGACACTTTGCTGTACTAACGATCAACCAATTCTTGCGGCACCAGTTAACGAAAATATCCAACAGCTATTGAAAATTATAACAGTCTTCAATTGACCGGACAGCTAAGTATAATTTTAGATCGTCTGCGTACACTAACTTACATCCGTTACCCAGAAGTAATCCCAAGTAGCAATTTGGGTTTTATTACACTCTTATGCTGGCATTTAAGACCAAAATTGGTCTTGAAGACCACCATTAGAGTACAATAAAACTCACATTGTTGCTTGGGATGCTACGTCATTAAAATACAACGAGAATAGAAAAGGTCCCACATTGCTGCCTTGTGGTACGACCGATTTGTTTGTGAATGGTGAGGAAAAGCAGGAATTGAACTCTCTTCATCTTTTTCTTCGGTAGGAGTCACAACGACTACTTGTTAAGCGTAGCTACCAATAACCTCCCCCTCACTTTTCCGCTCTTTCCCCTCTATTCCACCTACCGTCCCTACATCAATTGTAGAACCACCGTTTCAAAAAATATTAATGAAGTTATAGTGAGTGTGGATAAATACTAAATTATTCTTGGTGTGAATAAGGCGTCGTGATTTACTAAGACTGTGAAAACTTTTGTGCAATTTTTCAACTTTAGTAGGGATTTTACAGATTAGGAGATGTAACAATTGATATTTGGCGGGGCAGTCTTCAGAGAAATTTATCAAGACATTGGTTTGATGTTTTACCGACGTTTCGACACTTTGTTGGTGTCTTTTTCAAGGGGTACTGTGGTAAAATACATTTTTAATGTTAGTGTTTTATGTTGTTTATATCCATTTCCATTGCTTAATTGAACTATAATAAACTCTACATCTCTACAAGTATCATATAACTGTTTAGAAATTAGATTGGTAAAGCACAAAGAGCACGACCTTCTCGGATAGTATCCTCAAGTCGAAGTATAACCATCGAACTGTCAAAACTAATCATATTTCAGAGGAGGGTGATTTTCAACCGGAGGGAAATCCAAGCAGCACACTTTCAGCACTTTTGGTTACAGTGTAACCTTTCGGTTACAAATTTTAAATAATTAGCTTTGCCAATTTAAGATCTCAACCTGCTCGAATTTCCTTAATCCTAAAGCCCTAAGTCCACATCTGAGTAAGCTGTCGGCTGTGTGAACGATAGCCCTCCAAGTCTTCTGGGCGGAGGGATGGTTTACAGGGGAAAGTTTTCTCTGATGCGAATGTCTCTCATTGCTAACAACCAGCCTCGGATAAGCTATCAACTGTGTGGGTGATAACACTCCAAATCTTCTAGATGGAAGGGTCACTCAGGCGGGATAACTTTACCGAGACGGCATACAGTCACCTATATGGGTGATAATATTCCAAGTCTTCTAGGCGGAACAGTCACTCAGTAGGAAAAATTTGCTTACTATCACCACCCCGATTTGCAACTGTAAGGGTGGTAACCCTCCAAGTCCATGGATGGACGGACCACTCAGACACTAATACGCCCACAGTTACGTCGATAAATACGAACACGGTGTTCAATACCACAGGGTGCTAACCAAGAGGATTGTTGCCAATTCAATAGGTTGTTTAAAATCGGGAAGCTTCGGATATCCCGCTTTTAAACTTGAAAAGCTTTAAAAAGGCCAATCCGTAAGATGAAGCTTTATTCTTTCTTGCAATCCAAAAGAAAACACAGGTGCGCGACGGTGATTTTTTTAAAGTTGTACAGTTTTTAAAATTAAATTGTGACGGAAGATAATGTTGTTTTGTTCAAATTCAAAAGTAAGTCAAAGTTAATTGTGCAATCTTAAAAGAATATTATTGTAAAAGTATGTTTGTTAAGTATAGCTATTGTGATAGTACAATGTAATCCAATATCCGAGAAGACAAGTGATTGTTAGTATAGTAGCAAAAAACAAAAGGTAAACATTTTTAAATAAAAATGCTGGTGTACGGGGAAATAGGTGTAGGGCTAGTACGGTGAGATATCTAATGCGCTCGTAGGTCCTTGAGGGGCCTTTTGTGTTTTGGTTCCAGAAATTTGGACCGTTTCTTCGACAGTCACCAAAAGTGCAACACAAGAACACCGCATCCGCATCTAAAATTACGACCACGAAGCTACGAACATCGTTCAAGGTAAAGAATCATTCATCACCGGAACGTCAATAAATCGGTGGCCGGGAAGTACAGACCCTGGTGGATTCGTGTGCTTCGGCTGCTTAGTCCAGCCTAGTCCTACCGGCTTGACCATTGCCGGCGGTGAGGGAAGACCGCAGAGAAGAAGGAGCAACCGCTAGCCCCTCTAGTACACCAAAACGAATGCGCGCAAGTAAACTTAATAAGGCCGTGAGAATTCTCGGGATAGGGAACAATAAAAATTGTAATAGTGATTATAACTTTGGGTTTAAGCAATATTATCCGCCACTAACTTCCCTGATTTCCGCTTACCGAACTCGAAAGGAGTATTCAGCCCTCTTCTTTTGGTTTCTTTTGAGAATTTTGCTTTTTCTATTTTGTTTAGCCTTTCAACAGCAGCAATTGAACTGGTAAGTTTTTCCCTTGGTTAAACTTTGCATATTGTTTCGATATCCGTTTCTGTGTTCGCGCGAGTTACGTGGTGATAATAAGCATTGTTGTGACTGCACCGGTAAGCAACATAAATTCCTCTCAAACCCCCCCACCCCACTGAGCAGTTAGAGGCTAACAACAGAAACTTATTTATGACTGAAATTAGTCATAAATCGGTTGACACAACTAGCTTGTAACAACTGTGCTAGTAGGGAAATAACTACTAACCTGTTTGCTTTGAACCAAAAGCTAAAAAATTTCGCGAGATAGTTCACAGCCTTAGGTGTCGAAGTACAAATGCCTGCAGTATAGTTTAGAGAATAGTTAGGGATGGAATCATCCCAACATTTTCTTTTCAAAGGCGTCAACAGTTGAAGGTTTGTTAATGAATATTTGTTTTACCTACTTTTGCTAAATAGTTCTGTCAGACCAAATTAAAAGTTGGTATGCAAATGAAGGCGCTAACAGTTAAATTTTAATTTGATTCAAAAGATGTTGAAATAACAGAAAGTTTGTGTTGACACCTAAACTAGAGGTGTCCTGTGGAGATGAAAATAAAGACAAAACTTTCGAAAATCATCATCCAAGGTCGTTAATTGTTGAAGTATTCCTGATGCTCAATATTTAGTGAACGAGACATGACATGAAATTTTTTTTTGATTGATGCTATAAGAAATGATTGCAGCTACAAAAGCGCTAACAATTTCTATACCAGTTAGCGGCTTAAATTGACTTAAAGGTTACACTAAATCGACTGCCGATTCTAAATCAATCTACACGTGAGGACCCTGACTGATTGAGTTTTAAGAGTTTCACATGCATAAATAGCTTTGAGGTAATTCACACAAATATTCAATCCGGGGAAACTTAAGCAAGGACCACATAGATTTATTAGTCAAATATCTTAAGACAGAAATAATTGGCCGAGATAATTTAATTAAAATTTTGTATCTACGACTTGTATATTAAGGCGGAAAATCATGAAAATGAATAATTATTCATCGCAAGAGCGCTATTAAAATCAACAGAACAATCTCTGCATCTAATTTATAAATTATGGACCATTCAGACAGGGAATTTTCTCAGTCCTACTGATTCCGCCCACCCCTTCTTCACTGAAGCGCACTGATTTTTATAACAGGAATAAATCTGAGCCCCCCCTCCAACAGAGCATCTACTAGTTAAATTGCTCTACTGGTTGGAGTCGAACATTTTCACCGAACGAAGCGTACGCCGAAAGATGAAACATCGCTGCTGCTGCGAAGGCGTGAAAACGGAACAAATTTAGTGTAATTGTGCTAAATATTATCCAGCCCAATCGCAGCTCGCAGCTTTCTCATCATCTCGAATGAGCCAAAAGCCGGCGCAGCGGTGCTGCTGTGGCTGCTGCTACACAGTTAGTACACAGTTAGTAAATCTCAGAAAGTGATGAATCATTCGAGCTTTACTTATCTGGTACGACAAAATGCTTTCCGTTTTCCTGATAGTCATCCAGCCAGTCGTCGTCGTCGTCGTCATCATCATCATCAGTCCATCCAAGCAAATAATCTAATAGGAGAAAAGACATGACAATATGACCTTGGTAGATAACCCACTTTCTATGCACGTTTTTTCCGGTAACGAAAAACCGAAAACCAAATCTCATCATCATTGTAGAATTTTGTAGGGGAAAAGCGGGGAGTTGCAATTGCAAGGTTTCAGTTTTGCAGATGAAAAGCTAGCTCTTTGTATTACATTTATGAACGAATAGAAAACCTTTAGTTTGGCGAACAATCTTTTCCCATGGATTGAAAAGTTAGTTTCAACGATCAATGAGTGTTTTCTTTAACCTTTAACCTTTTTTATATATTCCGAACTTTAGAATTTTGATTGGCAACAATTTTTGACTAAGTTTATTCTAAAACCTATTGTGACTAACTAGGGTAACCAACGTATTTTGGACCCCCTCAACAGCTGTACATAATTTGGACACTTACAGCAAAATCAAATGGAAGTGTCCAAATTATGTACAGCTGCTGAAGGGGTCCAAAATAGGTTGGTTACCCTACAATACTAATTAGGAAAATTTAAAAAAATCCAACGACAAATTTTATAGCGAATGATGTAGCTGAAGATTTAGAATGTCAACAAAAAGTTAAGTTTATGTTAAATTAAGCCCAATAAAATACGTAACAATTAGCAAACATCGCAACTTTTTAGACGACACAAATCCCCACAATCCCCTGCATTAATTTTCTTACTCACAAATACGATTCGCCGCTCCAAGACATAGGCTTCTGCGAATGAAGGACTTAGGTACTGCGCTGGGCGGTTCGGATGGAGTTATATCCACGGACAAACGATGACATCCAGCCCGCGAGGGAGTAGTAGGACCTACTACTGTAAGAATTTTTCCCGCGAAAGAAATTGGGCATAAGTAAACGCAAGGTCATGCCTGTTCAGCGTCGAACAGTGTATACGAAATCGCGTGGAATGATTAATTTTAATTGAGTTGGGGAACTTCTGGCCTGCGAGCATTAATCAACACCGCCGCTCGGGCGGGCGGCGTTCTATCCTGATTCTTTCCGTACCGATTTAACAGCGAAGCGGACAGCCATTAGGCGGGGGCCCGTATTTCTTTGCCGGATATCTTTATTGTTCTTTCGCAGCATATTTTTTTTCGTCTTTTAAATTCGCCGCCATCCTTGCCGGATGTCGGTTTAGCAAAGAAAAAAAAATCTGATTTCGCTTATAAATTGCAGTAAAAACTTTCGAAATCGTAAAATTTACTGCGGTAGAAAGCATGAGTTCTGGTGTTCTTATGCTGGAACAAAAGATATGGGAGAAAAACTGTTTTTCTGAATAAATGTAAGAATAATGTATTAGTTTCTGTATCAACATGGTGAGCAAAGACGTAAAATATGTTAAATTCGCCAGTAGCACTTGGCAGTTTTTAATTATTTTAGAATTTCTCTGATTTTAGGTTGCATTTGCATTTGAAAACAATTACGGAAACAATCATATTGCAGCCAATTTCGATATCCAACCAAGCTTGCGAAGCAAGTCAAGACAATTTACTTTGTGAACAAATTGTTTCCTTTTACACATTTGCACATCATTTGCTGGGTCAATTTTTTCTCACTCGTAATTGTGTCCCACATTACCGGCTTTTCGCTAAACATATCCTTCATTGATCCGATCGCTGGAGAGCAGCCAGCGTATTCTGATTTGCCCGCTGGATCACCACTAGCAGGCACCGCACTGCCGGGAGGACCACAAATGGTGGCACTCTACTAGTAAGCAAGCATAATAGTGGCAGACACTTTTCACTGTCGAGGCACGTATTTTTCCATTTCAAGGACGAACAGTAAATACCTACTGCAGCTGGCACTGAACGAGGCACTTATGGTGCCACGGAACTCGATAATCTAACACACATCGCGAATGTGCTCCAGAGTGACATATGCGCCCCCGTAGGTGGGTGGGTTGGGTGGTCTCCGCATGCATTTTCCCGTGGGGAAATGTTTTTTCTACGGCTCTGACTGGCAACGAATTGCACCATTGTCGATCCACTGAGCGGACACATATATTCGCGTTTATCTTGCATAATTGAACATTTTCTGTTCAAATTAATGTACACATAAATATAGTTTGCTGGTTGATTTATCGCGGGAAATTTCTCTTTTGTCGGTTTCTTTGCCGTGCCATCAGGTTGCCAATAGCAGAGGCAGTGCAGTGGCAGTGCTAGTTTTGGTGTAGTTGGCATACCCCGGCTGAGGGTGCCATCGTTTGTCGTTTGTGTGGAAAGTTCGGAAAACTATCATCGCAAAACGGCTTTGAATGGGCTGGCTGGCGAAGGTTAGGAGGCAGCCAGCGGTGCAAGAGGGAACGATAATTTCGTATCTTTTCCGGCAATAGGAAACTAGTTCGAGTGCAATTAATTGAATGTTAAGAATCTTCAATGAAGCGTGACAAATTTATGAACTTGCATTGGAAGTCGCTTGGAAAATTATATTTTAATGCGGTTTTTATGGTTCCGGTGATTCCGGATGGTTTGAAACTATCGATAATATGGTTGATTACAATATTTTTGGCATTTGAATGGTTTTAAAACTAAACTAAATAAAGATTGTCGGTCTATGACCCAGAACGTGAATTTAAACGCATTAGCGTTGAGTATCTTTAACTTATTTTTTCATTATTTGACCCTTTAAGCACTAGTCCACACAATTGTGTAGGTGAAAGTTTTTGGTAAAAAGGCTTTAGATAGCCTCGGTCGCTTGATCTAACAACGAGAAAAGTTAAGCAATGGAAGCTAAATAGTTACACTTCAGATTCTAATAGTTGAGTACGTTCTATGAAAACTAGTTGTTCCATAACAACAATTTTCCGAAAAATTCAGAAAAACGTACCGTTCTTTAAGGGATAAAAGCATATTTCTGCATGTAATGTTCTGCGAAAAAACCAGGCAGGTTTTTGGAATTTCGTCAACTTGAAACTCAAATGTAATATTATAATGTTCATCACGATAAATGGATGATTTTCCTCGAGTGATTTTTTTCTGATTTGATTGACAGTTCTGAGTTATGATTGAGAAAGAATTGAGGAAATACCCATAAAACTGCATTATCGATAAGTGAATTCACGTTATAAACCGTTTTATATATCGTTTAAAAACGACATTTTACAGCTTCCCTAAGACTTGACAATAGTTTTAACAAGATTAATTTTAAGATTTAACTTCGATTACAATTTACAATTTATTGAAACAATCCAGTATAAAACTGTCTAAAAACCATATCTATACCTATAAAGAAGGATTTCTGTCTGTCTGTCTGTATGTTCCTTATAGAATCGAAAACTACTGAACCAATCGACATGAAAGTATGCATATAGAGGTTTTTTGGGGCCAGGAAAGGTTTTAGTGATGGTTAGAAACCCCTCCCCCCACTAAGAGGGGGGGCTCCCATACAAATGAAACACAAATTTCTGTATAACTCGACAACTAATCAAGCAAATAGAACAAAATTTGGCATGTGGGTGTTTTCGGTGACAAGAATTTATTCTATGGTAAATTGAGACCCCTCCCCTCTTTATAAGGGGAATTATAATTCCTCTCCTCTTTAAAAGGGGGGGGCTTCCATACAAATTTCCTCATAACTCGAGAACTAATCAAGCAAATGAAACCAAATTTGTCAGGTGAAAGTTTTCTAGGGCAAGAATATTTTCTATAGTACATTAGGACCCCTCCTCACTTTAAGAGGGGGGGCTCCTGTACCAAAGAAACACAATTTTCCTCATAACTCGAGAAGTAATTAAGCAAATGCAACCAAATTTGGCATGTTTGGGTGTTTTTGGAGACAAAAATTTTTTCTATGATGAATTGGGACCCCTCCCCGTTTTAGGAGGGGGGGATCCTATACAAATGAAATACAAATTTCCTCATAACTTTAGAACTAATCAAGCAAATGGAACCAAATTTATCATGTGGGTGTTTTTGTAGGCAAGAATATTTTCTATGGTATATTTTCTATGGATTTCCCCACTTTAAGAGGGGGGGGGGCTCCTATACAAATGAAAAACAAATTTCCTCATAACTCGAGAACTAATCAAGCAAATGGAACCAAATTTGACATGTAAGTGGTTTTGGACGCAAGATTTTTTTCTATGGTGAATTGAGACCCCTCTCTTCTTTAGAAAGCGAGTTATGGCCCATCTCCCCTTTAAGAGGGTGGGCTTCCATACAAATAAAATGCAAATTTCCTCTTATCTCGAGAACTAATCAATCAAATGGAACCAAATTTGGCATGTGGGAGATTTTGGAGTCTTGAATTTATTTTACGATAGTTAGAGACCTCTCACCCCTGTGGTAGGGGGATATGGACTCTCATACAAATAAAACAGAAATTTTTGCGAAACTCAAAAACTAATCGAACTCGAGAAATTCGAGACTCTTCCATAAAACATTAGTAAATACAAGACCACAAAAACTATAGTAACACTAGATCATTCAGGACGAGACAGTCGCGAGTGTTGCCGGTGACCCGCCGTCGGACGCGCCTTCCACTGGGGGGCTTGCAAAACTCGAGATTGTGACAAAGATCATCCGAGATTCATGATTTATGTACAACACAGGTTAATTTGTGGCAATACAAAGTTTGTCGGGTCAGCTAGTATTCATGTAAAAGAAATCACACTCTCAAGATTATCTCAATGGCGTTTTAAACCAATGCTCTTCTGGCATACAAAAAAGTATACTCCAGTAATCTGCCAAAATGGACGCTAAAAACTGAAAAAATTGATAAAATTCAATCTCTTTTTCGTAATAAATTGAAGTTTGATAGGGTCTCCAGTGAAGTTTATCAAGACTGTCGTTTGATGTTAAAATAACAGGTAACTTTTTTTATAATATAACACCGAGCGGACACTAATTAAAAATATTTTTTCTCGCTGCTGTCTTTCAGCAACTATTTCCTCTGTTCATGGTTCCCAGAAAACTCTCTAATAACCCGCTGCGAAGTCTGTCGATAAAGAAGGGTCAAGGTTTTAAAGAATCTGACAGACAGACAGACAGACAGACAGACAGACAGACAGACAGACAGACAGACAGACAGACAGACAGACAGACAGACAGACAGACAGACAGACAGACAGACAGACAGACAGACAGACAGACAGACAGACAGACAGACAGACAGACAGACAGACAGACAGACAGACAGACAGACAGACAGACAGACAGACAGACAGACAGACAGACAGACAGACAGACAGACAGACAGACAGACAGACAGACAGACAGACAGACAGACAGACAGACAGACAGACAGACAGACAGACAGACAGACAGACAGACAGACAGACAGACAGACAGACAGACAGACAGACAGACAGACAGACAGACAGACAGACAGACAGACAGACAGACAGACAGACAGACAGACAGACAGACAGACAGACAGACAGACAGACAGACAGACAGACAGACAGACAGACAGACAGACAGACAGACAGACAGACAGACAGACAGACAGACAGACAGACAGACAGACAGACAGACAGACAGACAGACAGACAGACAGACAGACAGACAGACAGACAGACAGACAGACAGACAGACAGACAGACAGACAGACAGACAGACAGACAGACAGACAGACAGACAGACAGACAGACAGACAGACAGACAGACAGACAGACAGACAGACAGACAGACAGACAGACAGACAGACAGACAGACAGACAGACAGACAGACAGACAGACAGACAGACAGACAGACAGACAGACAGACAGACAGACAGACAGACAGACAGACAGACAGACAGACAGACAGACAGACAGACAGACAGACAGACAGACAGACAGACAGACAGACAGACAGACAGACAGACAGACAGACAGACAGACAGACAGACAGACAGACAGACAGACAGACAGACAGACAGACAGACAGACAGACAGACAGACAGACAGACAGACAGACAGACAGACAGACAGACAGACAGACAGACAGACAGACAGACAGACAGACAGACAGACAGACAGACAGACAGACAGACAGACAGACAGACAGACAGACAGACAGACAGACAGACAGACAGACAGACAGACAGACAGACAGACAGACAGACAGACAGACAGACAGACAGACAGACAGACAGACAGACAGACAGACAGACAGACAGACAGACAGACAGACAGACAGACAGACAGACAGACAGACAGACAGACAGACAGACAGACAGACAGACAGACAGACAGACAGACAGACAGACAGACAGACAGACAGACAGACAGACAGACAGACAGACAGACAGACAGACAGACAGACAGACAGACAGACAGACAGACAGACAGACAGACAGACAGACAGACAGACAGACAGACAGACAGACAGACAGACAGACAGACAGACAGACAGACAGACAGACAGACAGACAGACAGACAGACAGACAGACAGACAGACAGACAGACAGACAGACAGACAGACAGACAGACAGACAGACAGACAGACAGACAGACAGACAGACAGACAGACAGACAGACAGACAGACAGACAGACAGACAGACAGACAGACAGACAGACAGACAGACAGACAGACAGACAGACAGACAGACAGACAGACAGACAGACAGACAGACAGACAGACAGACAGACAGACAGACAGACAGACAGAAATTGAAAACGGGACTTGGAACCGGATTAAACTTGAAATAGGACTAAAAATTTAATTTGCTTTTAAATTTGCTATAAAAGCTGATTTGAAATTGTACTTGAATTTGCATTATTTAAACTTAATTATTGTTTCACATCAATTTGAATCAAAAATTGGATTTGAAACCGGGTTTGAATTAGCGGAATTTAAATTGGACTTCAATTAGATTTCAAATTAAACGTGGAATTAACTTTCAAAATGGACTTGATATTTGGTTTAAATTTGACTGAAAGCTGGACATGAATTTAGAGCCGAAAATTTACTAGAAATTAGACGTGAAATCGGACTTTTTTTATGTGCGGACTCATCACTGCGATCAGTATTATTGATCCATTGTGACAGTGAACCTGGACTTAAGCTGTTAAATGTTATTTGCAACATGACTTCGAATAAAATGGACTTTTAATTACAGTTGAAATTAGACTTAAAATCGAACATGAAAGTCAACATAAAATCGGAATTTAAAATGAGTTTGAAATTGTTCTTGAAAGGTTAATTGAACCCGGTAATTGTACATTAAATAGGATTTAAAAATGGACTTAACAAGCTTTAGGCGGTTCTTACCATCTGGTGCTTCGCCGCTTGCAAGGTACTTTTCTAGAAACTGTTGCACCGGCTGTCACCGATGGCACAAGGTTTCGTAGGGAATTACGGATTAAATTTTCATCATCCGACAGATCTTGCTGAAATGTCGATAGTACAATGTACCCATACATCCCATCTTTATTGATTTCAAAGCAGCATACGATACAGTCAATCGAGACCAGCTATGGAAGAAAATGCACGAACACGGTTTTCCGAATAAACTGACGCGACAATCTGAAATTGTCACCATCTGACATTTCCCAAGTAACGGGGCTTAACCAAAAACATTCCATTAAGAAGACTGGCATCTCATCCTCGTGCCCAAACAAATGACGAGTAAAAGAAGCAACAGCGCACCTCTCCCGGTAAAAATTGAAGCTGTGTATTCATGTATTGGTGGCAAAAAATGTGTGCAAGCGTGGCAATGCATTGCATACGTGATTGTATACATCCATATTCTAATTTACATACACTAGTATATGTTGGTTCAAATTTAACTCGGCAGATAGCATTGCTGTTACTGTCTCCCAACATTTGGCAGAGTTGCCCGTCTTTTTGGTGGAGTGTTTTAGAAGCTATAAAACGGTTGCAAATGAATAAGGTCAAATTAAGAAAAAAACTACAAAAATGAAAAATCAGTTAAACACGGATGAAGCTAAAACGGATAAAAAGGATTAAAAAGGATAAAACCAAAAACTGGAGATGGAAAATGTAAACCATTCAAAACAAATCAAAGCTAGCCACGTTGGATTAGCAAGTATTGAAAATATCGAATGAGTGAATCTCCTTGATGAGAAATGCAAAAAAATCTCTCAATCAAAAAGTAACTGTATTAACTTTCCATTCCAAATATACTTCCTCATATCCGGGAACTAATCAACCATAACACACACAACACGCAACTGTGGTGAAGTAGTTCGAATATTCATCCATTCCGTCGTACTTACCCACACTCGAGCATTCAATCTGAATCGAAAAATTTTTCAAATCCGCATCTGTTTTTCATTCCAGCTCAAAACTATCCTAAAAACGTTGCTTTAGATCTGAATCTTCTTTTCTCTTGTCTTTTGCACTCCCCTCTCTCTCCGTCCCCCCGCTCTAGGTTCGATTGCGGCTCCGGAACCGGTCGAGTTCGGTCCGAGGAAACGATAGTCCTAAACCAGTGGAATACCATCACAATCTACCGCCACCGGTGGGATGCATGGCTGGTGCTGAACCAGGGCAACCGGGTCCAGGGACGCTCGAAGGTAAGGAATGCTGATGATGCGAACTAGCTAGCTAGCTAGCTAGTGATGAATATTATTCTCCGCAAGCAAATACCAATCTGTTTCCACGCCTCGAAGATTGGCATCTAATGCGAATCCGTGACTGGGGAATTCCACTGCGATGTTTCGTCTGAAGATTGTTCATCTGTGGTTCAACCACTATTTCGTATATACTTGCAAGGTAGATTGAAGTTTAATTCCGGATTAGCTTAGCATAAACCTAATGGATATTTTCTACGATGGTATGTGGAGGATGATCCATTCGATCATCATTTATTATAGGGTGGAACCTAATTGAATAGCAATGATATGATAGTCATCACTGACATATGCATTAACTTGCACACGTGCAGTGCATCGAGTAAGATAAACAAAATTGTGCTGCTCTTCGGTTCGAACGTCCTTGTGCTCGGTACGTAAGCTATCGGTAAGAAAGCTCTCACTTTCCCGACCATTATCGATGACACTGTAAACAGAGCATGAGCGCAAGGCTCCAGCATTCCGGCGGATCCCTGATCACTGACTAAATCAAGCTATGCTGAGATTAGTATGTATTATCTTTCCCCCTCAACAGCATAGCAGTGCGGCCGGCGTATGTAATGTGAATTCTTCGAGAAAAGATCCTTTTGCCATTTAGGGTTCGATGCCATTGTCGGTTGCATTTTCACTTCAAGAGCAACGACGGCGGAATTGGGTCGGGTCGGAATCACTCGTACGGATCGTATGAACGAATTGGGTGGAATAATTTATATACAACGCTTTGCGTTCAATTTACAACGGATTAGGGTTTGTTATTGTGCGTTGTAATGTTAAGGACTTAAGTTTTTAGTGAAAGTAATAAATCGAGCTTTTCATGCAGGTTTTGGTCGTCCAACCATATCTTTGATGTTGGTCAAGCATGTGAAATAACGTAAACCCTTACGAGTGAGTCAGATAGCTTAACGTTCGGCAGCTGGATTGAAATGAAACCAGTGGCGATAGAGGTGCATTTTCTTCCTAATTAAACGATGAGTGGTCGTAATCTGCATCACTCTGACGCCGGTACAGAAATGTGAAAAGGCAACCAAGCTATAACAAGATGTGAGGACACCAATAAGCAGATCGGATTACCGATTGATGAGTATGCAACCTTTAATGCACCGTAATGTAGTAGGTATTGTGGAAACAAAGCCACGCTGCCCGGTTCGGTCCATCAACCGATGTCGATGTTGGACGCCCGGATAATTAAGAGCTCTAAGCTTCCACTTACTCCCCGGTCCTTTGCGTGATATGCATCTTTCAATGCATGTAATGGCGGAAACGATGGAATTCAATACCGCAATAATGTTTGATGATGAAGCTTAATTAGTTGCAAATAGGTTCCTGCATAATTAACTGAGCAGGTACTAAAAATCGACTGCAAATGGTCGAGTAATTTAAGCACTTGGCAACGAAGCTAGGTGGAAAGCGATAAATTGGCATGAGAAATATGTTTCGGTAGATAAAATATCGCCACGAATTTCACGTGGGTGCTGAAACTTTTCCTCGTGTGCCTCTACTACATTCAGTTTGAGGTAAGGTAGTGTTTTAGTTTCGAAAATAGCCCAGCAGGTGGCACTATCGTCACCAGTGCCAACACAACACAGTATAAGATATTCAGCACATCCAATCAGCGTCATTATCATCTTGGCACCATCGTATCATCGCTTGCCGGTGTCGAAACCGAACGTAACAAAGCTATGCGATTTGGTCCAACTGCACTGTCCCGGTCTGTCCCGTTCGTCAGTTCGCGTTAACCATCGACCAGCAAGCAACTACCGTCGGTCGGTCGGTTGGCCGGTCGCTCAACATCGTTCAAAGTTAATTGAACTATTCGTGTAATCCAGTGAGCAAACATAATTAAAATCCCATTGTTTCCACCAACTCTTGATCGTTTCGGTCGGAGACTATTCGCTGTCTGCTTCAGCAGCTACATATTCCCCGACTAGTAAACCAGGACTCTACGCTGGAGCATGACGATGGTTGGCATTCACCCAAAATGCTAGTATTCCAGCTGAATCTGGACTAGCGACGACAGCCGACGACTAACCGGCCGAGGTGCACGGCTGGCTATCGGTATCATCGTAGCCCAAATGTGCGACAATAATGCATCATAAATATTCCGGAATGGGCGATTTTTGGGTGCTCCTTTCACCAATGACTGTGTCCGAACCGAAGGCCGACGAAAAAGTGCTGAGCTGAAAATCGATGTCTGAAATTTATCGTGTAGCCGCTCCTAAATCAGCAGATTGAACCAATGGGAAGCACATAAAACGTGTGTGCTTTTTTAAATTTTAAGAGCTTCCATAAATTCCGCATGAGCACTTATGCCTTGCTGGAAAACTGTAAAGTTAAAAGGGGTATAATGGACCTATACCAAATTTGTTACCGGACATTTGAAATATGCTCTTAATTATCGTCAGTCACTTCATAGGCGTAACTAGCCTGTAATTCCAGGGGTGTTATACACTAGGAAAGAAAGAAGACTGATTGAATCCATGAAGTCTTATGTCGTTTCATAGTTAAAAAATTTTCATTTTCAAGTCCCTTAAAAACGATCAGAACATTCTATCAAAATCGAAATTGAACGGTTTTCACTACATAGTCCTTCGGCATTCTTGCGACGTGGTCGCCCACCGTAACCTCTCGACTTTCGTTAGGTGTACGACGGAAATCTCGCCAGTTTGTCTGCAAATTTTGGTTCACACGCCTCCGTCGCCATCCGATTCTACTCTATAGACTCACGCAATTCGCAATTAAGGAAAAATAAAGCTAAAATATACGGTAACTTTGCATAGAAAGGTCCTAAAGATTTGCGATCTTCTTCAAAAACATATGTTTTGAGTACATTGATAATTATCTTGAACAATGGATTCTTTTAAAATGCAATTTAAAAATGTTAAGTGTGAAAATCTATTTTTGGGAAATTTTAAAAAAAAATATATTAAACTCTGCGCCCGATGGAGATAGAAATTTCGTTTCATTGTCATGGTTACTTGTTTTTACTTTTGGTACAATTTTACCGAAGCTGGGTTACGCTGGGAGCCCAGACTCTGCGGAATCAAAGGTTATGAGCTTGCTAACTACATAGCAAGAGAAGGATTAGCATGGGAGCAACTGATTGGCCCTTAACCATTTTTGGGCCACCCGTAGCATACCCGTAACTTTCATCACTGTCGTTCCGATTGCGCGGTCGGAGTTGTAGAAAGCTATTGCCGCCTTCGGACTCAGGCAAGTACTAATCGTTTAAAGGCGATTTACTGTCTGAGGTGTCTACATCTTTTAGCAGCTGCTCCCTTCCGCAGTCTTTGACCGTAAAATCTCATAAAAACCCTGCTGCTTTATTACCAAAACGTGCGTGGTTTGCTTACCTAAATTGACAGGCAATTGAGCTTTCCCAGCAAACCACAAATCGTATAATAATGTGTGAAAATCATCTTAAATATCGCTAAACAAACCCGAAATTGTACATAAACCTTAAAAAAGTGCACCCTAGTTTACATTTATTTGTATAAAATGATAACTGATTCACATACGATTTTCGTCACAGAATTGTATAGCATTATGAAACTAATCATGTTGAGTCGGATTTCATCGTATATAAATACTTATGAATGTGAATTGTTTTTATATAATACGTATATCGTACGTACGTATATTTTCATACGTACGTATATCGCCTCCAAAGCAGTACGCATATGCTGGTTTTGTGCATCGAATACGATTTTTTTAGATAAATAATGGTACATATATCATATTTGTTACTTTGATATACGTACGATACGTAATGTTTGCTGGGTTGACATCGCAAACCTCCAAACGCCTAATAAGGGGGTTGTGGAGTCTCCTTTTTGTCCAGTTCGTTTTGGTTCAAAGATTTATCACTACCAGCGAATCGCAGAGCCCGGGAAGAAGTGGTGGGTTTGAATCCGGCTGTAATGCTCCGATTACAGCTTGGTTCGATCCATGGATCCCCCAGCTTGGACAAAAAGAAGTAGTACACAATTTTTTGAGCTTAAATTAGGTAAGGAAGGGTCATTGAAATAACATGATCCTCCCTTGCCTAACTTTTCGCTTATTTCCCTTCACGCCTGGTCCCAATCTGTTGAACCCTATCGACATCTTTGTTTCAATACTTTCTTCTACCGTCTCCTACGTCAATTGTGAAAAGACTACCATTATAAAATTTTAATTATATGCCTGGCCTCATTCAAGGTCAGCACAAAAACATGTGGTCTATCATCATCCTCATCGAAATGTGGCACGAAGAGAAAATTGTCTCAGCGTAGTTGTTTTGAGAAGCATGCATGGTATTCTGTTGTGTTCGCATTTTTTCCAAATCGACGGCAACAATTCTAAGTTTTATTACGTTCCTCTAGTGGCTTTCATGGCCGATTTCATGAAACCACCAATAAAATTATGAGCTCTATCAGAACTTCCTGATGACTGCTATAAAACTGTCTTTCGACCAGGGGGCTCACTCTTCAGAAGGCTTTTATAACCTCTTTAACCAACTATTGGTCAGAATGTTGTGATATTAAAATCAAAATATCAAGAAATCTGTTCTAAACCTATTTTCCATATTGTAAATTCAAGAAATTTTTTTTATGTGACTTTGGAGCTCCAAGAGCGAAGGCCGTCTGCAGACGGTCTTTCCCATTAGAGGGTTAAGAATCAGACTATAAGCTTAAGTAGTTTCATCCCCCTCTGCAGAAAGCAGCAATAAAACCAATCATGCGTTTAGTTGCTTTATAGCTAGTAATGCTAGCTAGCTAATAATTAATGAAGCATTGCATTAAAAAGCTATAAAGAATACAGCTTGCTCTTGTAAAACGCTATATCAGACAGTCATCTTTGTTAACTTGAAAATATATCCGTGAGCAGAAAAGTAAAAGTTTCACTGTTAGATCATGCTGAACGATAGAACCCATAACCCTTGAACCCATAGAATTCAATCCTATAGAATAAATAATAAATTTTCAGTAGTCTCCGTAGTTGTGCAGCACATGCTCATTAAATTTTATCGTGAATATTGTAATAATCAGATATAATCAGGCTTCTTTTTTAGTTTTTTGTTCAGTAGATGCTCATTTGACTGCAGCGCCTCAACGAAACAGAATTCGAAAAAGTAGTGTAAAAGGCAATTGTAGAGTTAATTATTATCTACATTATTGTTGAAGAAAGTGTAGTTCTATCTATCTTTTGTATTTACGGCGCTATGGGGCTGCTACCCCGTTGGTAGCTAAAAGAGCGCTCATTTTGGCTACCAACGGGGGAAACCACTACTTTTTCGAATTCTGTTTAGTTGAGGCGCTGCAGTCAAATGAGCATTTACTGAGCAAAAAACCGAGAATGAAGCCTGGATATACCGTGGACCCTCGTTCGTTTGACCGTTTTTAATCTGAACACTTTTTAATGTGAACCCCGCTGACAAATTAAATATGGTTCAAATGTCATTCTCAACATGACATCATTTACTTATGCAGACAATGAACATAAACACGATTTGTTTGTACTTACCTTGCGTGTGTAATTTGTTTCACATTCCGTTTTCCCAACGATTATGATAGAAATCCAATCGCAGAATGAAAATTCGCTGCTAGCAACTGCAAATAAATCAAACCATCAAAACAATAACAAAGAGCAGGGCGACCAGTTCACATAAGTTTCTGCATATTTAGGGTTACCAGTTGTTCAAATTAAAAATTAACCCCGTTAGTTTGCATGAGTAATCGTTCAAACGAACGAGGGTCCTCGGTAATCAACGCGCCATCGTAATATTTTTTTAAACTAGTAGTACCGCCATGTGGGGTGACGTTGGGCCACGGTGATGACGTTAAGCCACGGTGGGGGCCAAAAACCAACAATGTTTGTTTAAAAAAAAAGATTAAATTTTTGCAAACTGATGGCTCAAATTCAAGCTGATTGGAAACATAACATGTTGATTCATAGCGTGGAATAGAAAACAAATAATATTAGCGAACAGTTTGTCTTAAAAATGGTTTCAAACTTTAGGGTTAAAAATACTGGGGTTGACAATAAATGTTCCATATAAACAGACCCAAACTAGAAATCGCATCAACTTGCGAGGTGAGATTGTGCCAAACTATAACGATCGGTTCGGCGTGTGAAATTCACATACACAACAAAAATGCGTCAGTGTACATCAATATATTTGCATTGCTTACTAGGAAACACCATATTTTGACAATTTAGATGGCATTATCTTTTAAACAGCAAACAGTATCGTAAGTCTGCTATATAATTAAAATTCTTTTTTACTTTTTCTCTAGAAATTTCAGATCCTTCGAATCAACACTTTAATATGAGACAAATATGCTTTACCTTTATATACTGTCAGTTTTAAAGGTGAGGCTGATTGCGTGTCCTTCTGCTGCAGTATCTCGAACGAAGTAAATAAATAATTTTGTTGAATGATCAAATAGATAAGTCTTCTGAGATTTTACGCCGCTTTCATTTCCCCTTTCTAAAGTCAGGAGACGCTACTACATATGTAGTAGCTGTCCATAAACCACGTACTTATTATTGGTTGTTGTGGACCCCCCAGTCGTATGGTCGGCCCCATACGGATTAGTTCCTATTGTTCTACATGTGTATTGTTCATAGACACGCTACTGTTTATTTATTGGGTATTTAACTTAACTTTATGGTCTTCTAGGGGGTGACATTGTGCCAAAGTTCATGTAGTTTTAATATTATCAATATTCATTGTAACTAAACCATCTTTCTGGCAGTTATTAACTAAACTCTAATATTCTTCATAACAGCAGTAATAAATCTGTTTAGTTAGGATATTACCGTTTTAATAGCTCTATAAAACTAACAGATTTATTGCAGTTTGGCAAGCAACCTTAATAAGATCAGCCCCACTAGTTTTATCGTGGTAATATCAACAACAACAATAAATTTGCTCTATTGACAGTTTTATTGTGGTTTTATTGCAAACTATAAGTAGTTTTTGACTTGTAACATCTTGGTATTACGCAATAACCTAAGCAGCACACGTTAGGCCCATTTAGTTGAAGCAACCGGATTAAAATTAGTCATAATTCGGTTACCCCAATTACTTTGTAACTAGCGTGCTAGGAGGAACCATAGTACAACCAAAGATAATAATTAATAACACAATAAAACCGTTATAAAATTTTAAAAAATAAAAGCGGTTTTGGCATTGTTACTTGGGAGTGGATCATTTTGCAGAATAAACGAGCATACATACTGAACTGCTGATATCCAAAGCCATCGAACATCAGCTGAACATGCATCGTCCTCGATAGCGCACATTTATCGGGTTCCGGATCTGCACCGAAGTGTACGGCCTCTTCCAGATTCTCTGCTAATTTTAGCAGCAGTTTTAGCTACTTTTTCGTGGGGCATTCTGGTCGCGTGCCCGGCCCACTGCAGCCTGCCACATTGTACTACCTTCACTATATAAGTAAATTTGTATACTTGATACAGCTCGTGGTTCATGTGTCTGCGCCACACTCTATTGTCCATTTTCTTACCGAGTATTGAACGTAGAATTTTATGCTGAAAATCCTTTGGCATCTATGATACATATTCGTATAGGGCCAACGGAAGGATTAGTGCTCTGTAGAGCGTCTGTTTAGTGAGAATTTGCAAACTATGGGACTTTAGCTGGCTACATAATCCGTAGAAAACCCGATTCTCGGGTGCAATACATTTTACTTCGCGGCTTACATCTCTGTCACATATCACGAGCGTACCAAGGTATATAAATTCCTGCACTACTTCAAATATTTTCTCATCCAGCTTCACATCGGCACCAACACCTCTTGATCTCCCACGTTCCCTGCCAGCAACCTTGTACTTCGTCATGGTGGTGTTAATGGAGGGCCCCAATCTCGCCGCTTCCCTTTTAAAAGGCCTGAAGGCCACTTCCACTGCTCTACGATTGATTCCGATCATATCGACGTCATCCGCAAAGTCAAGTGCATGTGAGATTTCGTGATGATGGTCCTTACCACCTTTGTTCTTCGTATTGCTCCTTCCAAGGCGATATTGAGTAGCAAGTTAGAGAGTGCATCCCCTTGCTTCAGTCCATCCAACGTCATGAAAGCGGCAGAGGTCTCACCCGCTATTCTAACGCATGATTTGGACCCATCCAGCGTCGCACGAATAACTAGTAACTAGTTTCGTCAGAAAACCATGTTCTTGCACTATCTGCCACGGTTCTTTAGGTTTGACTGAATCATGTTCCGCCTCAAAGTCCACAAACAGACGATGGGTCTGCAAGTTATACTTCCGGAACTTGTCTAGTAACTGACGCAGGGTAAACATCTGATCCGTCGTGGAGCAGCTCTCACAAAAACTCGCCGACGAAGGACCCCGCTTCGCGGTTTCAGTCTGCAGAACATGATACTTGAGGCCGAATTCAGTAATGTAATGCCTCGATAGTTTTCACACTTGAGTCGATGTCTTTTTTACGAAATAGGGCAAATGAGGCCAACCAACCAATATTTCGGCATTCATTCTTCCATCGAGAACCTGATAATGATTTGGTGGATTGCTTCGTACAACTGCCCGCTTACCGCGTTTAGAGGTTCAGGTTCAGGTTCAGGTTCAGGTGGCCTTTTTCACCATTTTTCAGCTCATCGATTGCCAACTTAACATTCTCCAGTATTGGTGGCTTAGACATTGCTCACAATGTTTACTCTATTCCTGCTGATCTCCGTCCGTACCTTTCCATTCAGCAGCGTCTGGAGATGATGCTTCCATCTGGTTGCTAACTCGTTTTATTCACGCATCAGTCACGTCTATTTAGGTGCATGCATTTTCCTATAGATTTACTGATTACTAGGGGTTATCCCTCAGTTGAGACCGAACGAGCGGTAGTGAGTAAGGACTGTATATACCCAACATTCGAGCAGGTCGAAGCCCAAGTAGCAATCCTAAAGCCACTTGGTTTTACATGAATTTTATAGAGGTTTTATTGCGGTATTAATCATTCCCTCTGGGTTTATTGTAGTATTGCGCAATACCAAGAGGATACGAGTCTAAACACACTTATAGCTAGCTAGAAAACCATAATAAAACTGGTAATAAAGCAAATTTATTGTGGTTTCTAATATTACCACGTTAAAACTTGTTAGCTGCACCACGTCTCTTATAAAGTTACCACAAGTGTGGCGCAGCAATTCAAAATGGCGCACCAATCAAAATTGATCTTATCGCGGTTACTTGTCAAACCGGAATAAATCTGTTAGTTTTATAGAGCTATTAAAACGGTAACACCCTGACCAAACAGTTCTTTTGCTGCTATTATGAAGAATACCAAAGTTCAACACCAAAATCATTTTTTTATGCGGAGCCATATTGCCATATTCTAGTATTTTGTTTTAGCTCGCAAACACAATTCATCAAAGCAAAGTGTTTTGCTGAAAGAAAGTCATTATCAATCGGTTTTCCTATCAGAGGAAGCAACTAAAATGATTTTGCAAGAAATTGAGATTGACTAACTGAATATTTTCAATTTGTTAAAACAATCAGTTTTCAAAAATTGCAAAATTTCAGTGGCGCGCTGATTTTATTGACCTATCATGTCAATATGAACGATAAAATTAAATGCGCAGATGCTGCAAACCAAAGAAATTGCTTAAAATTTAATAAATATTATATGGGATATTTTATTCTGGTTCTAAACCTCAGAATGATCTGTCAGTAAATCTTAAACTTTTCTGCTCACGGATATATTTTCAAGTTGACTAGCGAACTTAGTTAGCTTTTGCCAAAAAAGCGAAAAACTTTTAAATTATGGCGATGGCTGTCAAGCAGCGAAAGCATAACCGGTTTTATTGCTGCTTTCGGCAGAGCGTGATACAACTACTTGAGCTTATAACCTAATTCTTATAGCGGTTATGAAAATATTCTGAAGAGTGGGCCACTTGGTTTTATTGCGGTCATTAAAAAGTTCTGGTGGAGCTCATAGTTTTATTAGCGGTTTTATGAAATTGGTCATGAAAACCACCATACAAATGTAATAAAACTTGTTACTTGGGAGGCCACGAATATTTCGTTATGCTTATCATACATTAAGCCTTCCGCACATCCATTCACTATCGTCCTTATATCGTCCATTATGCCTATCATCCATTCTGCCTAACATATTTATTCCTAACATCCATTATACCGTCGTCCGTACACCTATCATCCGTATGCCTAATAGGGTACACTCTATCTACTGCTCGAGCCTTCTACACGGGTAGAAATTTGAACTCCAAAACGAGCAAAATGACTCATGATTCCCGGTTTCTAGCTCATGATTTATGAAAATACACCATGAATAAAAATCGTGATATCACGAGCTTCTTGCAGTACAACACAACGCAAAATCATGAACTATTATTAATGATTTTGTGCTTTCTAAAACGGCAGTTCAGTCATGATTTGACATGAACTCACATTTCATGATTTTATGAATTCATTCATGGCATCGGAATCAAATTTCTTTCCGTGTACAAGGGAGTAACCTGGGCCATTATTATTTTAAATTTATCTTTTAACGACGTCAGCTGGGTCATACCATCAAGTCGATTTCTTATTTGGTCGGTTTTAAAACAGACCGGGCCAAGTCGCAAAATTTTAAAAAATTAATTATTGACAGCAAACGATCAACAAATTTCTAAGCTACATTTCACTCTAATCAGACTACGTAATATTGCAAACATCCAGAGTTATGAGATTATTTCGGACGATTGATAGCTATAAACCATACTGAGCAGCAAACGTTGAACGCGTTTTTCTCGAAATCAGAGTTTTGTCACTTAGTTCGGTCTGACCTAACACCGACCATTTATGCTAACGATCCACCTTATTGTACGTTCAATGGGAGTTTGCATCGAACTACAGCGGTATCTGAACGGTTTCCATGATCTACGTGAAAAGTGAAACAAGAAAAAATGGACAAATATCCGCTATAGTAGAAGTATAGTAGAAAATACACCAGAAATAAGGCAGAAGGAGGTGAAAACTTTTCCAATTTTTCCTCGGTCATTTTTTTAAATTCAATATTAACGAGCTGATTATCATTCCCTCGCTGAATACATTATATGTATCCAAACAAGTTCAGTAGATGATAGACTGCTTCTTTTCAAACGATGTAATGATTAGTCGCAACCTAATTTTGTACAGTCTGGTAGCGGGAATTTTAATATAATAATACAAAAATGTGCGGATCTTTATCATCGTAAAATCTCCCTAGTCACGCTTTCTGATCAACGCTTTTCCATCTTTCAGGGTCTATTTTCGCGTATCACCTTCCGCGAGCCGGTGTTTCTCGGTGGATTCGGCAACATCACAGGATTGGAAAAGAAACTGCCCGTCAGCAATGGCTTCACCGGTTGCATACGGAAATTTATTGCCAACGAGCATGACTATAACTTTTTGAACCTTCCGCTCGGTGATGTAACGCACGGTTTTGATATACGTAAGTATCGAAGCACCAAAAGAAAAAAAAAAGAAAAATAAAAACAATCTGCTCCGTTGTTTTGGAGTAACTCATCATAATAATAATTCATCCAGCTTGACCCGAAACCCAGCGGCCGGCCTTGCAACGAAATTTCCAGCATGACATGTGCAGCAGCACTGCACTCTGCCTGCGACCCTAGCGTTCCATCACAAAAGAAGATGTCAAAAAGTCCTGAAAACAATTTAATGAAATCGTGCCCTCATTCTCTCACTCAGTTACAATTTAATTAAATGATAATTAATTTGAAACTTTCCACCACCGAAATCGTTTCGTAATTTTTTTTTTATCAATCTGATGCGTTACTTATGTCGCGTCGGAACAACTCTTCTCAACCCCGAACGGTGCCGGTGCCGGTGCTGGCGCTGGTGACGTTAACAGAACATTACCGAGCACGGCCGGCGCGCCGGTGGCTGCTTGGTCGGACACTGATGGAATTTCCGCCCAAAAGCGTTGTCGTAATTGGATATTTTCCGTTTTTTTTCCTTTCCCTTTCTCTCTCATACACAATGCTGCACGACTGCTGATACAATAATAACAACCCCCGAAACTACCCGCGCTCGAACCACACGGACGGACACTACCGCGGCCACCGGCGGCCAACTGCGACGGCGGGCAATCAACAGAGGAATGTGTCACCGATCGGTGCAGCCGGTATCCGTGTCAACACGGTGGCAAATGTCTACCGTCGGACGACGGTGCAATCTGTCTGTGTCCGCTGGGATTCGGCGGTGATTTATGCGAGATGAGACTGGATTTACAGGTAACGAACTAACCATTATATTACGATTTCAAGTGTTCTACAGAGGGAGAGAGAAAGAGATTGAAAGACCTAGTAGCTTGGTTGGGGGTTATTTCGTTATGAATTTATTTACGTTATTTACGGAAAACTTGCAAAGTTTCCACTCCGTGCAGTTTATGATTCATTTTACAGTTTTTTTTTGTTTTGATGAACGGAAGCATAATATCAGCGGGAAGAATACATTTTTTTTTTGAATTAAATTGCAACTCATGACGATAGGGAAAACAAGTAATTAATATTAGTTTTACTAGGAACGGAACGGTTAACAAGCAGAGAGTTTTTATTACTGATTTTTATTTGCGATTTGGTTACTAGCTTTTCCTGTAGAATTCCCTCATTTCAACTGTGGCTGCGAATATTGTCAGGGACCAGAAATACATCTAATGAAATGTAATTATAAAAACGTGAAGCCTCGTTCAAGTAAAATTCTTCTGTTCGCGAAATGGGAAAATTGCGTCGTTGGTTGCCACTCAAAGCAGTACTTTTCGTTTTACGGTTTTATGAGCGCATAGTCGTGCTCCTGTCTTTTCAGCAGCCAACAATTAACGAATGGTTTAATTACTTTTTTATATGTTCGCTCCGCTTTTCCCATTTTCTTCGCAGGTGCCTTCATTTAACGGTTCGTCGTACCTACGCTATGCTCCGCTCGGCGACAGCTGCATCATCTGGTTTGAGCTGAAGGTAAGTTGGAGTGCAGTACTTCCTGTGCGCTGCAGGACGGCAGTAAGATTTAAAGGGTTGCCTTCTTCCAGTCGCTGCGGAGGACCCTTTGTTTAACGTTTTTAATCACCACAAGAATCACCTGGAAATGTAGGAAATCTTTGAAAATAATGATGTAGAGTAAATGCGTACCGGGATGGAAGTCTAAAGCTGAAATTAACTGTAAATTACTTGGCATTGTTTGCCTTTTGCTAGGAGGACGCTGCAACTCCATCGCGAGACTTTTTCAATGAGGGCGCATGGTGTTTTGTTGGTTCATTCAACGCATCTAACGATTTTCCACGCAATCAATGCAAACAGTAATCTCAGCTAGGAAGTAATATTTTCTTTGCGCCTAATCAGAGTCATCTAATCGCAAAATATTACCTCAATTTTTCTCCACACAAAGCGCAGATTAACATTTAATCTAGTTATAAGATTTATTCCCATCTCTGGTGGACTCCCGGCTTCATGCCGGGCTTATTTTCGGAACGCAGCGCGGCTGATTATCGTCCCAACACCTGTCAGATTCGACGGAATCGGCCCGAAAATCTCGTCCGGGAGCGAATACGCCAATCTCGCCAACCCAACAGCTAACTGCTAACTCGGACGCGATGCTCCGTCCGTGTTGTAGTTCTCCGCAGTTGCCGCCGTCGCACAGTTTGCTGGATGATTTATGAGTGCATAAATTAATTTGCTGCACATTAATATTCCAGCCAGTCCATGAATTGTCGCTGGCCGCGTTAGTGTGTACACGGCCATCAAATCCAGCGGATAATTCGCACGACCGAAGCCGCACCAGCCACTGACCGGTGGCCGGTGACTGTGCACAGCCGAGGGGAGGGTGCGGGCAGCCTTCAATTATTTCAGCCTGAATGCACCGGAGTCTATCGATTATTAGTGCGCACCGACAATCGCCGGTTCTGTTCTATTTGGAGCAATTTCCCACCGTCAGCTTAAACTATATTTTTAGGATTTGTGTCTATTTTATACGCCGGTCTCTTTGTTAGTCAGCCATTTTGGATCCGATAATCCGCTTGTCTATTTACAAAATCCAGCCACCAGCTGCAGGATGTTGTTTGTTCCTGGCAAAGTCGGATTTCAGATTGGGCTCTGTCGTAACGTAACTTTAACCGGTGTGTGAGTGTAGGTGGGTATGACTTTCACCGCTTGCCACGGGCTTGACCGGTCAAGTTGAGCACTTGCGGACACGTGCAGTTATCCACTAACCGACCAGTCATAATGACATGCAAGTTGGTCAAATTGAACGAGATATTCTAATTACGTGCCCGATATGCATCGAACAATATGGTATTTTCATAGACGTGGACAGATAGACAGGAGGAACAGAACAGGACAGTGGAGCTGATCGGAATTATACCACGAATTGGCAATTATGTCCGCTGTGTTTGTCAGTATGTGGAAAGATTCGCCGGCTTCAAACTGTGTGGATTTGAACAAATAATTGGGATTGGCAGTTTGGCAAATAAAACTGCAATAAAATTAGAGGAAATCAGTTTGAATGTCGCGCATTTAATGTTCGTGCAAATACTTGAAATGCCATTAAAATTCATGCAATAATTTTATCAATCGAAACAGTTTTAGTATTAAGTGAAAGGTCTTACTACTGCTATGTTCCTGGGAGAGTACTGTTTCTTCTTCTCATACAATACAATACTACCCACGGGGACTCAACCTGGCAAAATACTAACAAGACTACGTACATAATTAGTACGAGACGCTCACAGTGTTAAGACGTTCTTTTTGTAAGTGAAAATTATGACTGTAACTTTTCAAATTAGATCAATGTTTTTCATATAGAATACTGCTAAACCTCGAAATATTTTGCTCGTAGTGACAATTTTTATAAACTTTGTAATTCTACTTCCGATAGGTGTCCGAAGATGACTGAAATAAGCACAGTAGGCTGAAACGCGCAACGCAGAAAAGTACAACCGAGTTATTCCATCACCGAAAAAAATCAATAAAATCCTGAATTATTACTTCTTCTACTGTTTAGGTTGCATCCATTTTGGATCTGCGCTTCGGGTACTTGATAAGCCAGTTCAGAACTACTCTGTACAGTTTACCAACCGCATTTAGCAGGCATGTGGACCCAAGTAATAATATGAATTTTATATATTAACTCTTATGATGACTTTTATGATCAATTTTGGTCATAGAAACCATAATAAGACTACAATAAAATTCTTTTTATTACTTGACAGGCCTATACGCTCAGGGAGATTTTCGGAAACAGTACTGACTTTTGGCTCTTTCAGGCTTCTTTCTAGGGAAGTTGCCAGCATGGACACAAATCTGCAACGTGGTCCTGCACATATTTGCGTTTTCCTGGATTGCTATTTTCAGAGCCAGCCAGAGATTTGAAATTCCTTCAGGTGCCCGTTTTATCTTCACGACTTTCGAAAATTCGATGAGTTATTCGTTGGAAACTGGAGTTTCCTCTTCGTGGCCTTCCTCCTCGTCGTTAGCAGATCGTTGGTTAATGCTGCTGGAACAACACTTCGATAATGATATTCTCCATGTCCGGTCCGGGACAGTAGACGGTGACTTCCGGCCTTCCTTGACGAAGGTCCGCATGATATCTTCGCGGTCTAGATCTTCATTCAGTTTTCTTAGGGCCTCTAGCAAATTGCGCGCTCTTGAATGTTGGTAAGACGGCTGCTCTCAGCAACCGCCCAATCATTAAAGTCGCCGCCGATATCACCAGGTCTTCGTTCAAAAAGCTTCTACGTCAGCTTATCCAGAATCTGGTTCTATTGCTCTATCGTCTACCGTGGTGGTGTGTAACAACTGCAGATAAAAGAATTATGAATTTTAGCAATTACGAGGCTTTCTTCTGGAAAAGGGTATTTTTCCACCGTCTGCACCCAGTTTGGCACCATCTCCATTGTAATTTAATAGTCGCTACCCGTTTATATGCTGGACTGGTTTTTTGGTTAATTATCAATTATTTCGTTATACCGAATGTCCGTTATGTCGAATGATCACTATGCCAAAAGACCATTAAGCCAAATTGATTTATGCCAAAAGGTGTTGTCTTGTGGTTCGGCATCGTTCGAAGGGACTCGAGAGTGCCCCCGAAACACGCACGAAGCATATCATTCACTTCAGGGTAGCTTTGATTAGCCATGTCAGTTTCGGTGGGAACCCGCTCTCGTGCGTTATCTGCCATCGTTGTTCGTGCTAGACTGTACCGTATGCTGCCCTGAAATCCACGAAAAAACTATGGTTTTTGTTCTATTGGAGATAGACGACGTAACAAAATCTGGGAGAGCACCTTGTATGCGGTGTTTAGCAGCGTCACAACACAGGTAATGACAACAATCGAGCCGATCGTCCTTTTGGTAGATGGGGCAAACAATACCTGCCATTCGCTCCTCTGGTAGTTTCTCTTTGTCGGAAATCCTTTAAATTATTCAGTGAAGTACCATTGCTAGTGGTTTTTTACGTAGGACGAAAAATGCGAGCGTCACGAAAAATGATAAGTTTTGAGCGCTAATAGCTCAGCGGTTTTCCGATCGATTCTCAATATTTATTTATTCATTTATTCAACATCAACACACTACAATTGTTCTAATGATGGTTTCTTATACTATTACTAATCACACAGTCAAACAATTACAAATATACACAGATTTTCTTAAACGTCATTGATAGAGAAAAATACAGAAAAGTTTCGGCGGATAGTTTCACGTGACAGATTAGAATCAAAGTCAGCGGCAACTCTATTGAAGACTCGCTGTACTCCGGTCATAGCACTGTTTTGTCCATAGTTGGTGCATTGAAATGGTAGTTGCAGCATTGCGTCATTCCGCAGTGCTCTGGAACGTACATTCAGATTAATCGTACCCAAAATGGCAGGACAATCGATTCTTCCCTGCAACATTCCTTCCTTCGCGCCTGAAGTGTCTCCAAATGGATCAACCGGCATCGTCTCTCGTAACTCGGCAATCGGAACGGATCTCGCCAAGGTAGATGACGGAGCGCAAAACGTAAGAAGCGGCGTTGAATCGACTCAATTCTAGCAACTCCGTTTTGGTAATACGGATGCCAGACGATGGAACCGTATTCGAGAGTCGAACGGATTAGTGAGCAGTATAATGCCTTAAGACAATACACGTTGGTGAAGCCTTTAGCGATGCGGCAGACGAATCCTAGAGTTCTGGATGCTTTAAACACAATATAGGAAATGTATCGTCTAAGCGATAACTGACTGTCCAAGATAATGCCGAGATCTTTCACTTGGTCGACAGGTTGGATTTTAGTACCAACGAGTTTGTAGTTAAAAATCACTAGTTGACGGATTTGGGCGAAAGAAATAATGGAGCATTTTTCAGGATTCACGTGCATGCAGTTCAAGTTACACCAATCCATTAAGGTGTCAAGCTCTCGTTGAAGACGGATTGCATCGACATTGGAGCGAATCCTCAAGTAAATCTTCAGATCATCGGCGTAGGATAAACGAGGGCCTTCAAGAACGTGGTTGACATCATTAAAGTATAGCAGGAAGATTAACGGTCCCAAATGACTGCCTTGTGGGATTCCAGACGAAGCCGAAAATGCATTCGATTGAAAACCTTCAACCGTCACAATCAGTTCACGACCTACGAGATAGGAATTAAACCAACGCAGCACACTTCCGCTGATACCGAGTCTTTCCAATTTGGCAATTGCAATAGCATGATTGATTTTGTCGAACGCCGCAGATAAATCAGTATAGATGACGTCCGTTTGAGCACGGTCCGCTAAGCTTTCCGCAATATATGATGTGAGACACAGAAGATTTGTAGTGGTTGATCTGCCGGCGATGAATCCATGTTGATCATCACTTAGGTATTGTTTGCAGTGTGACAGAAGCGGAGTCATAATTACAAGCTCGAATAACTTCGAAATGGCACATATTGATGAGATTCCTCGGTAGTAATTGATGTCTTTCCGATCTCCTTTCTTATGAACAGGAAACATATGGGCAGTTTTCCATACGGACGGAAATACCCCGCTTGAGACGGACAGGCTAAACATCAGTTGAAGGGGGATAAGTAGGTCAGCGATGTGCTTTTTTAAAATGTCAGACGGTATGCCATCTGGGCCGGCTTTAGTCGAAGATTTTAGCATTGAGGCGGCTCTAGTGATCATTGTTTCGTCGATATTAAGAGTACCCAGCGTATTCGCAGTCATTAGCGCAACATTGTTGGCAGCCGGAGTAACTTGGTCGTCTGGGGTCTCTTCATCGCAAAACGTTCGCCCGAATTTATCAGCAAATAGTTGACTGATATACTGAGGATCCGAAGCGACTTCACCATTCAGGGTCATGGTTGAGGGAAGGCCCGATTCTTTACGCTGATCGCTAACATACTTCCAGAAAGTTTTCGGTTTCAACTTCAGATTACGCTGAATTCTGTGTAGGTGTCGTCTATAGCAATCCCGACTGGTTCGTTTGTATACAGCGTTCAATCTGATGTAATGCTCACGAAGTGAAAGGGTGCGGAACTTGGAGTATGTCCTAAGCGCAACCCTTTTTTCCGTCTTCAGAATACGAAGCTCGCGGGTCAACCAATGTTTATTGTTTGGCGAATGTACTATCTTAGGTATATGACGATCGATTGCGTGCCCAATTATATGCGAAAGAGTCAATAGTTGCAAAGAATTCGGCAATGCTTCGGTGATCAGCATTCCGAAAGTCGTACGAAACAGGCGGGATGATTTTTATATGATCAGAATGATGGTCCTGGAGGGCTAGGATGAGTGGAGGGTGGTGTCTTACTAGCTTAACCAGAGGCGACCGAGCGAGCGAAATCAATGGGGCAACATCCTGTACACTGACGAAGCAGAGATCCAGACTGCGATTTGTCGCAATGTGGCAGAGCTATAACAGTCGAGAAGCCGTAAAGCTCCAAGGTGTACAGTGGAGTGATCGGGGTCCGGATGGAGAAAACCATTGCTGGATGGTTGCCACAGAAGTTCCGGAAGGTTGAAATCCCCGATAACAATTAGCTCGTCGATTGCGGTAGCCACATCGATAACTGATAATTCGATAATTCTTACACCAATCGATTGGAAAATCTTCTAAGAATTGGCCCAAATGCAGAAAAGTATGGATTCTTGATGTTGAACTATTGAAAAATTGAAAATAATGAACCTATGTTTTACCAGAACTCTCGCTTCGTGATTTGTTGTTGGAAATGACGTCATCAAAGTGGAAATGCGTTTTCACACTTCGGCCTATAATTCAGTCAATTTTCAATAGAGTTCCAAGATATTTACACCAATTGATTGGAAAATCGATTTGGAAAATATTGAAAATATAGAAAACTATTGATTTTCAATGCGCGTCATTGAAAAATTGAATTATTCTTATTTTTTTGCCTTCCCACGTCAGTGCTTTCCTAGCACGGATGACAGAAATATATACGATATAAGCTATGGGTTAAGCTTCCTTAGGATTGCAGATATTTAATTTACGCTCTATAGAATCCGATCGAAAATTGTTGAGCTACAGCTGTTGCTGCTTCCCCGGATAAGGTAACGAAGACATCCAAATTTACCAAACGAGATGCCAATAAATCGAAGAATCCATCGACTCATCCGCCAGTGGTTTTGGCTGCTTTGGCTGCTATGCCTTTTACTGCGCATCGTCAGTCGGTCAGCGGTTTTCGTTGGCAACACATCGACCAGCAGCTAGCTTGCGACACATCGGACAAGCAGCTTTCGAGTCACATCCGTGGCATAATTTTAAAGGTTGTACTTGAAACATTGTTTGCCTTACGGTGCATATCGTCGTTAGTTGGTCGTGTTCATCGGCTGCTGAGAAAAGGAAAGTATGCTGAGCGTGTTGGAGCTGGAGCACTCATTTCGCTTCCGTGATGGAATATCTGGCTGCTGAAGTTCTGGAATTGACAGGAAATATGCTGCTCGCGACAACAAAACGACCAGAAGCATCCCACGTCACTTGCAGTTGGCCACCTGGACTGGTATTTCATCGTGACTCATGACCATACGCGGCCGACTTCGTCGATCGCATAGCTGCTAAGGCTTTCCGGCTGGTCCGTTGCAACAAGCCGTGCCTGGTTAGCGGTTATCGGTACTCCAATTTACCGAACAGAGAATTGTGTTAAGTGCGTTAGTTTATTGCAAACAGGAGTTATGATAATCAAACAATTGGTCCTTTTAAAGGCCACACAACGATTGAAGAGCTTATTATATTTTCTTGTCCTGTTAATACCATAATAACACAGGTAACGAGGGAAAAGTTGAACTTTTCGCCGTTGTGGACGACCAACAAATGGCGGGAATAAGTTTTCTGGTCTCGGGCGACATTTTCTGTCACTTCCAAAACGTCTGCAGCTTGTAAATGCTTTATTATCAGTGTTCTTCTTTTGTAAACTGCAGAAAAATTTTGCGCAGATTTTTCAGCTTTGTGCAAACTCGCGCGTACCGTCTACCGATTATCAGAGGAAAAACACTATTCAACGTAGAAACAGATCATGAAAATTTATTTACTGTTTGGTTTAGTGTGACTTCGATTTGTTTTAATAAATTAGATTCAATTAATTCATGGAAATAACTCCGAAATCGGTTGAAGATTGAACGTATACAATGTTACTATTAGGATAAACGTTACGTATGTAGATTGTATACATGAAGAATCGTATTATTACATACATGGATACACTCTACCACAAAAATACCCAACGTTAGATAAAAAATTACTAACAAATAGGTAAAGTTGAATGTTTACATCGCTTGGTTGAATTTTACTTAAACATTTGGTTAAAAAAACGCAAAATCTAAGCTAACCTGGTACTCAGAAGTAGGTAATTCGCTTTTGCCTAAAATTAACTTCCCACACGGAAGTCCGATTTGAATCAAAAGTAAGCATATTTGGGTTTAATTATTTTTCTGTGTACATCCTACTATCGCTACAAAGAGACTTACGTACTTACGTAGTCTTACGTCACCTATGCGGTCGTGTCTTGTGCACAACCACTCAGATTGTTCCCTTTTCGTATAGTTCTGCAGAGAGTCGGTCCTTTCTTATTTTTCAGCTGTCGGATTTCTCGTTGGATCTCTTCGAAATAGGGAGCCGCGACGCTGATGTACACACTTAAAAAACTCAGTAAAATTTAGACTAATCTCAAGTTTTTAGTCTTGACCTTGAAATGCGGTCATACATATATATTAATATTTTTTGAAACGATGGTTCTACAATTGATGAAGGGACGGTAGGGAAAGAAATGAAAATTTTTATGGTGAAGGTGGGGAAGAGCGGAAAGGAAGGGGGGGGGGTATTGGTAGCTATGCTTGACAAGTAGTCATTTTGACTCCTACCTTTTGTCCAATACTGGAAGGTGCATGAGTCAAACCAAGCTGTAATCTGAGATTATAACCGGATTCGAACCCACAACACCCGCCAGGGCATGTGGTTCGCTGGTACTTGTACCTTTGAACCATAGAGGCGCTGGACAAAAGGAGACCGCAAAATCCACTTCTCAAGAATAGCGACGCGTTTGGTTGGGTTATCGACACATATTGTGCCGCTTCCTACATCAATTGCGGATTACCACCGAGCGAGAAGTTTTAATCTAACTACTGTTTTACTTTCAGGACGACGACACTATGCCGGCCCTTACGACTTGCAAGGTACTGCACGTGACGTTGTTCGTCTGTCAGCTTGTGTTAGCCGCGTTTCTCGGCGCGGGTTTTCGAGGGAAGGCCCCGTTCCTATGTAATAGACTAATCTCAAGTTTTTAGTCTTGACCTTGAAATGCGGTCATACATATATATTAATATTTTTTGAAACGATGGTTCTACAATTGATGAAGGGACGGTAGGGAAAGAAATGAAAATTTTTATGGTGAAGGTGGGGAAGAGCGGAAAGGAAGGGGGGGGGGTGTTGGTAGCTATGCTTGACAAGTAGTCATTTTGACTCCTACCTTTTGTCCAATACTGGAAGGTGCATGAGTCAAACCATCCGGAATCCGGTTATAATCTCAGATTACAGCTTGGTTTGACTCATGCACCTTCCAGTATTGGACAAAAGGTAGGAGTCAAAATGACTACTTGTCAAGCATAGCTACCAATACCCCCCCCCCCCCCTTCCTTTCCGCTCTTCCCCACCTTCACCATAAAAATTTTCATTTCTTTCCCTACCGTCCCTTCATCAATTGTAGAACCATCGTTTCAAAAAATATCAGTAAAATTTGCCGAGATTTGGACAGCCGAGCGTTCGGTGAAAATTTCAGTTTTGCAAATCGACGTTTTCGGATCTTTTCTAACGTTTGGCATCATAAAAAATTTTCCAAATCTCGGCAAAATTTTGCTGACTTCGGCATTTGTTTTAAGTGTGTAGTTTGATAGGCTTTCCTAGGTTAACTTCCATACCGTCTCTTTCTGTTATATCGACATAGAAATGAAGAATTGATTTCACCTGTCCATCAGAATTCACTCTTCGTCTTGGTGGACCTGATATTATCAGGTTTCAGAGTGTATCTTTTACGAGACTAGTTCCCCTTCTTCCAGAACTATCACGTGTCATTAGCCCGGAGTTGTTCTACCTCTTTACGATCTCTGTCCTATCGTGACGCTTTTTCCTCCTCAGGATTGTGGTCAACCGCCCCTTTGGCGTAAGCATTTGACTAAGTAGTAGAGATGGTCGGGTATGAAAATTTGAATACCCGAACCCGACCCGTACCCGATCAAGAAAAAAATTGAAAACCCGTACCCGACCCGAACCCGCACGTTTATTATTTTTGATACCCGAACCCGACCGCAACCCAACGGGTACGGGACGGGCCCGGGTACCCGACCATCTTTAGTGTTAAATGTGGTCAATAGAGATACCCGACCCGACCCGTACCCGGTTTCAAAAACAAATATTGAGAACCCGTACCCGACCCGAACCCGCAAATTATTTTTTTTCAATACCCGAACCCGGCGGGTACGGGTACGGGTGCGGGTTTCGGGCAAATTTTCCGCTACCCGACCATCTCTACTAAGTAGCACTGTACTATGGCCTGCTTCTGCTCCTTTAAAGGCTGTACGGTACTGGTACCGGTACTTCTTACGAATACCGAATTCGGCCATGATTCTTGTGAAAAGCTTTTTGGATTTCTTGCGTTGGTATTGGATCCCTCTTTCGTTTCGCTACCTCCACTGGTAGTCCGTAGTCGCCTTGTTGTGATCCCATGGTTATCTATACAAGCAGTAAGTTCATCTAAGGTTTAATCCGGATCCTTCCTGAGAACTCGAGCCAAAACCAGGCGTCAGGAATTGTCAACTGTGCGCAACTACCTCATCATGTGAGGAATCTGGGGCTCATGCCAAAAATGCAATCTTACCACCTAAGTTGCCGAGCATTGTTAGCCCATGTCACGACCGACAGCCCATGGCATCGAATCTGATTCATTCATCCACGCCGTGTCCACATTAATTCTTACCGTAGCCAGTATACCATAATCATGGTCTCACTGCTATCGATCTTAGTGGTACATTGTTAGCTACAGCACTTTAAACGGCACTAACTCGTTTTGACAGCATCCTATCAGCGTTTTGATCAGCATGCTAACTCCCTAACTCGGAATAGGACCAAGAGCGGTTGTCAAGCCTCTAGACTGGGTTCCCTGTTCCCTGTGTTGAACCAATTCGTCTACTACTGCAGGTAGTACCGGTGACGGATATTTCAGAGTGTTCAGATAGGTTCGATATCCATCAAGATATCATCTTAAAAAAAACTTGCACATTGATACATTTTTTGCATTATTATCCAAAAAATCGAATACGACCAATTTGAGAGCCTGGTAGAAACGATAGCAAATATCATGGAGTACCCTTCAAACAAAATATATCGAACCGTCCATTCAAGAGTTCGTATAGAAAATCCAGAAATCTAGATCTAGATCTAGATAAAATATATAAATTATCAGTTTTGGGTTCCAGTAGTACCGTTAACGAATGTATCGTGACCAACCTTCTCCAATGTTCTACAGGATAGTATAAAGATTATGCTTATTGAGCGGGAATGAAACTGATAACTTTTACTTAGTCGGTCAAGCAGATTTTGTACTTTTATTTTGCTTACTACTCCAATCTGCAGCGATTGCTTTATAACTAGGCTGTTGCATGCAAATCGGTAATAAAACAAAGAAGATTTTAAGTCTACAGCATCATTGCGATAATCGAAATCATTTTCGCCAATCGCATTTTAAATCTGTAAAAGTCGTTATGATTACCTTTTTCGCTACATTTAAGCAAACTAATGTCTCGGATTTCTTATTATAATTAATTTATCCTATTAAGCCTATCAGAGTGAAAATATTATTAAGTTATATTCTGGGAACAATAATAATAATGAAGAAGAACCAACTTTTACTAAGAAAATGAGAAAAATCACAAACAAATTCAGTAAGTTCAGCCGTTGTATGGTTTCGTTTCGCTCCGAACAACGTTACCACGTGCCCGAAAACCCATTCAGCATAATCGAGTGCATCAAATTTTATTGCTTTCCCGAAAAACGTTCATCCCTGCTGACGAAACATTACCACCGGTCTGCGCATCCGTGGAAAATTCGATCATATGGTCAATAAATAACTCATTTTTCGAAACTCATTCATTCCTCCTACTTACTACATGAAAATCAAACATGAACTGACAATATATCATTATGGTTTGTTTTTCCTTTTTCTCCCCCCATCCACGTGTTTGTCATCACCGCAAATGGACGGAAAATGTGCCGTATGATTGGACCTGCCTCGAATATTTGGCTCGCGATTGCTCCATGCCCTGTATCGAAATGGGTGCTCGGGCGATGGAATCGAAATCGATATACTCCTTCCATCCGGGGTTTCTTTTCCCTGCCATATTCACACATCAAACACGTATGCATCGCCTGCCGGCTACCGTCGACTGGGGGCCATCAATTCATCCCGAGGGCAGATAATCATCAAACCACTGCAGGAAGATGGGCTACTGCTGTACAGCGGCCATCACGAGTACGGTGACTATATCTCGCTGTGCCTCAACATGGGCTTCGTGGAGTTCACCTTCGATTTGGGCAGCGGGCCAGCGACTGTCAGGTACGTACATGTTTTATTATCGTATATAGAACGGTTCAATATTGTTTATCGGGTTTTTGGTGGGACTCTGTTGATCGTACTTCAATATTCGGTGCCTGTTGAGGTTGGGATTTACTAGAGAGAACAAAAAATGAATGTTTCCGAATAACTCATCTTCTGTGCAGGTTGCATGTGGATGATCGTGTTCACCAATTTCAAAGTGAATTTTTAAAACAAGGTAATAGAGCTATGCTTGAAAACATTGCACGAAAAACAGGGATACCGTCGGTGTATTTGGGACTATCGAATACCGGTTTGTTTATACCGAACGTTTGCACATTGCTGTAATTAGAGCTCTGATGAGCATCCTTGAATGTAAACAGGCCATACAGATAACTGGCCCCGAATTTCATCTGGATACTGAAGTAGGTTCGTATCCTGTTCTCCGTAGCAGCCAGCCAGCCAGCCAGCGCAGCGTTCCGTTGTGAACGTTTGGAAGAATAATTAGGATGCAAGCTCATCAGAGCGGTTCACGAATGGCTGCCATGATCCACTATCAATCGTGGGCTGGTGGTTTTCAATGGGGTTAATCAGTGACACACCCACACCCACACAATACACAGGAACGATTGAAGTGGAATGGATGGGCGCGGGAATATAGATGACATTATCGTCGTCAACTATGGCACGTTGAATGGGGGGAACATTGACCGTTGAATTTTGTACAACAGAAATTTCTTCACATAAAATTAATTTAGATTTTATCAGTAGTCTTTCTATTTCTTCTCACATTTGTGCTAGTAAAATAACTCTGCCTCTGCCAGTAGGAACTCTGCCAGTAAATTTAGTCATAGGCACTGGCGTACCCAGGTTCAAGCACACTGGAGCACGTGCTCCTCCTTTTCTTCAAAATTTTATATAAAGCAAATATTTTATGTAACTCCATATTTTTTAAATTATTACGTAAAAATTTACTTATTTAGTTTAGTAATTACTGGACTAATACAGTAATTTAGAAATTTAGAAATTTAGTTTTAGTTATTAGTCCAGTTATAAAGTTAGTTTTAAGCGAAGTTCCCATAACAAGAAGGCTGGCAGGTCTGCCAATGTTCGGGAGACACTGATGGTAACTCGCTCTGCCGGCCAAGCTGGTCCTTGGAATCGTGGATGCATCTGTGTGAGTGCCATGCCAACATACTCAAACAAACACCAATACAGAATGGTGAGCTTATTAAAACTCATGTAAAATTTACCACCTCTGTAAATAGAAGCGTCGCTGATGCTGACGCATGGCGTTTATATGAAAAAATAACAGAGAGGCCAGTCTTCCTAATAATTGGGTCTTCATGTCTAATTCCTTGCAAAATTTTAAATTTAGCTGTCAAGATCGACTGAGGTACATATATTGTATTGCGAATTTTCGGCTTTCCAGTCAGTTTTATATTGAAAACGGTTTTTTTATACCGCCTGACGTTACGGCCTTTGTTTTTGGCCTTTTTCAAAGGTAACTGCAATAGTGTATTTATTTTAATAACAGGATAAAACTTTAACACATTGAACATAAAAACATATTTTGACTTCTACTTACTATGGTTACATTTTCTTGTCTAATCGTTAATTGCCAACGGAAGGAAAATTTCAATATAAAACTGACTGGAAAGCCGAAAATCCGCAATACAATTTTAAATTTAGTTTTAAGTCCAATTCCGAATACAATTTCAACTTGGGTTGAAAGTCCAACGTGATTTCATGTCAAATATTAAATCCATCCAAGTTCAACTTCAAGTCCGATTGCAAATCCAATTTCAAGTTCAATTTACAACCAATCTATATTTGTTACTAATTTTAGGTCAAGTGATGGTGGAAACCTCCAGAGAAATATTGGAAATTTATGTTCTGTCTCGTGAAAATTTTTCGAATTATATTTTTCTTCTTTGCCAATTTCTAATCCTTCAACGATAAAATTGATGATAACATTTTTTATTTTTCCTGAGTTATGGCCTAAAAACTCAGTTTTCCTGATGATTTACCTACTTCAGAAAATCATATTTCAAGGGTCAAACAACGTAGAACAAACAGTTGTAATCCTTAGACTGTTTACAAATGGATTACCGTTGAATCTGGAGATAGTTTGCGTCCTACTACTTTCCAGAAAAAAAAGCAAGGAAGAAAAAAGTGAAACACAAGGGGAAAATGAAAGAGAGAGAGAGAGAGGGAGAGAGAGAGAATGGTAGACAAAACGGGACACAAATAAAAAAAATGAACGAGAAATGAATAAATCGAGAGAGAAAATGAAGGTTCACGGAGCAAAAGAGGAGACTGGACAGGAAAAACACAGAACCGAAGGGAAAACAAAAAAAACGAGAAAGAAAAACTAGGCACAGAGATTGGGGAACGGGATGAAAAAGAGGAAAAGAAAGTAGAAAATACGAGAGCAGGAGGAACACCAGTTCATAATAAGAATAGAAGAACGGAACAGTTCAAAACGAAAAACAAGATAGAAAAACAAGGAATGAAGAAGCTGGGACAGAAAAAATAAATAAAGATGAAACAGAAAAAAGATGAAAAATGAACGAGGAAAAACGAAAGAAAAATATTGAAAACGAAGCAGAAAAGAGAAAAGAAAGTCGGATCAGAATTAAAAAGTACGAAAAACAGGATAGGAAAAGAAAAAGAGTACAGCGAGGAAAAACGAGACAAATGAAGGAAGAACGGAAATAGGAAAAATGTGAGAGAAAAGAGGAACAGCGATACAAGAAAAGGAACGAAACAAAACGGGAAAAGAAGCGAGGGGGTTGAAAAACCGATAGAGGAAAACGCAGAAAATGATAAGAGAAATATGGGACACAGAATGGGTCAATGGGACAAACAAAGAAAAAAGTAAGACGGGAGCAGGAAGGATGAGGAATAAATAAAGCCGAAAAGCAAACAGGAAAAGGCGATCAAAAACAGAATAAACGGGACCGAAAAGAAGGAAAAATGAGGCATCGAAAAGAGGAAAAAAGGAAAACAAAAGGAGATAAAAAGAGTTAAGAAATGTGCAAAACAGGGAATGAAAAAAGAAAAAGGTAATGAAAAGACGGGAAATAGAAAAGAACAAGAAATGAGTGAAAAACGAAGGAAAAAATAGCAATGACAATAAGAAAAAATGGGCAGGAAATAAAGAAAACCGGAACGAAGAAAACGGAAAAAAGAGACCAAAAAAATAAAAAGAGGAAGAGGACGCGACACGGTAAATGTGACAGAAAAAGAAGACAATAAAAACAGGAATAGTGGACCAAAGAAGAAGTTTTTTTCTCGGGAGAGAAAAATAGAAAACCGGAGAGCAAATGGCCAAAAACAAAATAAACATGGTAGAAAAGAAGAAAAAACGTGGCATCAAAGAGAGAAAAAATGAACGGACAAATACGAACCACGAGAAGGAAAGGATTTAGAAAAAGTGGGAACGAAAAAAGAGTAAGAAATACAAAAGACGGATAGTTATTAAAAAACGTGTGAAAAACAAGGAGAAAAGAAATTAAATTAGAAAAAACAGACAGAAAATGACCATAGAAAGAGGTAAAACGGGAAAGAAAAAGGCAAAAAATGGGAAATGAAAAGGGAAAACCGAAGAGCAAACGATAAAAAGATAGCCAAAAACAGAATAAACGTGACAGAAAAGAAAGAAAAGCAAGGCATCGAAAAGAGCGAAAACGGAACGGATGAAGACGAAAAATGAGAAGTAATGAGGATAAAAAGAGTTGCAAAACTGGGAACGAAACGAGAAAAAGGGTGCGTAAAGACGGAAAAAGGAAAATATCAAAAAATGAGTGAAAAACAGGACTGAAATGAAAAAAAAAAACGGGATAGAAATAATGAAGAAAAACGGAACAATGAAACAGGGAATAGCAAAATACGTAAACGGAGCAGAATAGAATAGCGAAGGAGTGGAAAACCGATAATAGTCACTAGGAAACCAAAAAAAGGAGTCAAACGAGAAAGAAAAAGAAAAAAATTACCCACGACACGATAAAGTGCGACAGAAAAGGAAGAAAAGAAAAAAAAACTGGACTAAAGGAAATAGCAAAATGGCAGAAAAAAAGACAAAACAGGGGAGATAAAAAAGAAGAATCGGAAATCTAATGAGAAAAAGCAGCCAAAATTAGAATAAACGTGACCGAAAAGAAAAGAAAACGAAGAAAAGCAAATAATGAAAACGGAACACAGTAACAAGGAACGGAAAAATACGGAAAACGGAGCAAAACGAACAGCCAGGGAGTGAAAATTCCAATTGAGAACACGAGAGAAATGGAAAAAGGGGTTAAATATATTTATATTGAGAAAGATTGGACACGAAACTAAAAAAACGTGGCATTAAAGAGAGGAAAAATGAACGCACAAATACGAGCCCCGAGAAGGAAAGGATTTAGAAAAAGTGGGAACGAAAAAGGGTAAGAAAGACAAAAAACGGAAGATGGATAGTTATAAAAAAGCGTGTGAAAAACTAGTAGAAAAGAAATTAAATTAAAAAAACAGAAAAAACAGACAGGAAACGAAAAACAACCAACCAATGAAAACTAAAACGAAAAAATATGAAAAACGAAGTAAAAAATAATAGCCTAGAAGTGCAAAAATCAATAGAAGGCACGAGGAAAACGGAAAAAGTGGTGAAATAGATATAAGAAGGGGAACGAAACGGGAAAATGAGACAAAAAAAGAAGAAAAGATAGACAGGAAAAATGGACCATAGAAAGAGGTAAAACGGGAAAGAAAAAGAAAAAAAAATGGGAGATAAAAGAGGAAAACCGAGGAGTAAACGATAAAAAAACAGAATAAACGTGACAGAAAAGAGAGAAAAACGAGGCATCGAAAAGAGCGAAGACGGAACGGACAAAGACGAAAAATGAGAAGTAATGGGGATAAAAAGAGTTGCAAAACAAGGAACGAAAAAATTGAAGCGTAAAGACGGCAAAAGGAAAATATAAAAAAATGAGTGAAAAACAAGACTGGAATGAGACAAAACGGGATAGAAATAATGAAGAAAAACGGAACAATGAAACAGTGAGTGACAAAATACGTAAACGGAGCAGAATGGGATAGCGAAGGAGTGAAAACCCGATAATGGTCACTAGGAAACCAAAAAAAAAAGTGGTCAAACGAGATAGAAAAAGAAAAAGATTAACCACGACACGACGAAATGCGACAGAAAAGGAAAATCCAAATGGTAAAATGCAGAGAAAAAGACAAAACATGGGAGGACACGAGAGAAATGGAAAAAGGGGTTAAACTGGCTTATATATTTATATAGAGAAAAATTGGGCACGGAACGAAAAAAGGCGACAGAAAAAAAGAAAAGAGAAAAAATACAACTAAAAACGTAAAATGGTAGCGAAAAAATATGAAAAGTGAGAGATAAAAAAGGAAATTTGGAGAGTAAAGAAGAAAAAAGCAGCCTAAAACGAAATGAACGCAGCAGGAAAAAAGGAAAAACGAAGCATCGAAAGGAGGGAAAACGGAACAGACAAAGACGAAAAACGAGAAAGAAAAGAGGAAAAATGAGTCAGAAAAAGTTCAAAACTGGGAACGCAAAACGAGAAGGGGAACGAAAAGATGGGAAACAAAAAATGTTTGAAAAACAGAACTGAAAATGAGAAAAAAGCGACGGGAAATGAAGAAAAACGGAACAGTGAGACACAATACGAAAGCGGGGTACAAAAGAATAACGTGGGGAATAGAAGACACGAGGAAAAAAGGAGGTCAAACGAAATAAAAAGAAAAAGATTGCATACGCAACGAAAAAATGCAAAAGAATGCGAGAAAAAAAGAAAAATTTGAAAAATGGATCAAAGAAAATTGTAAAACAAGATAGGTAAAAGGCAAAAGACGAAAAATGGTAGATAAAAAGAAAAACCGGGAGCCTAAAACAGAATAGACGTGACTGGAAAAAAGGAAAAGCCACGCATCGAAAAGAGGAAAAACAGAACGTACAAAGATGACGGAGCATGCAAAAACCGAAAAGGAAAGCAGATTAAAAGAAAGAGAAAAAGTGCAAAGCTGGCAACGAAAAAAGAGAGGCAGAGGAGAAAAAACGGAAAACGGGAATAAAATAACAAAAAACGAATGAATAACAAGAGGGAAAACAGGACTGAAAATAAAAAGAAATAGAACAGAATAAGTAGAAAAACGGAACAATGAAACCGGAAATAAAAAAATGCGAAAAATGGAGCAGAAAAGAATAGCAAAGGGCTGTAAAAATCAATGGTGGCCACGAGAAAATCGAAAAAAAGTGGACAAACTAGATAGCAAAAGAGTAAGATTGAACACAAAATGGAAAAATTTGGCAGTAAAAGAAGAAAATAAATAGTACTTACTATACATAAAAAGCAAAACGAAAGAGCAAAAGAAAACCGGGAAATAAAAAAGGAAAACCGCAGAGCAAATGAATAAAAGTGGGGGGCTCTGTAGCCGCAAGGTTACCGAGTCTGCTTTGACAAGCGAATGGTCATGGGCTCAAATCTTAGTAGAATCAGGCCATTGTCAGGCGATGTCAAAGTGAGTTTAGCATGAGTTTATTCTCAGGCCCCTTATCACCCTTCCTTCATGCTGAATATTTATATTATCCCGATATGGCCTATTGACAGTGCAAAAATGAGACCCTTATAGTAAAATGCACTGGTTTTGTCACGCCAGGGATGGCTATAATTGGGGACTGCGTGCTGTCATGTGGAACGAGGTGGGTAAAGTAGAGAAAAGCATTGAAGGAAGGGTACCCAATTATACATAAGCATGCATAAAATTCAATAAGCATATCACTCAATCAATGGCGATTATAGCAAAAATAAATGCAGTTCGAGTTATACAGCAAACACCCGAGCGATATCACAATAGATCAATGATACTGGTCGCAGTGATGAGTCCATAAAGGAAAAAAATGAAAAAAGGTAGCCAACCTTGCTTTGAAATTCAATTATATTCAAGAGTCCAAAGCTTCCAATCTATTCGTCCGGTATTTTTGTGATAAGTAAAAATAGAATCCCCTTTCTGGGATTACTATTTTACCAGGCCAAATATTCTTCTGAAAGGTCGAGCGCCGCACTTTTTGTTTATGTCTGGCCACGCTAGTGATCATAGGATATTTTTCATCACTATTTCCATCTTACTTTAATTTAGCCATCACAAAAGTTTTAGCGGAAACAAATGGATTTCCATCATGAACGGCTTTTCGGAGTAAAATAAATACTAAACCACAGCGAAAGTAGAACGAGGGCATTTTTAAGTGCTCCACAATGGCCCTACCGCGCGGACGAAAGTGTTTCGTCCGAAACGCCGAGTAAGAGAAGTAATATCCTATCCACGCCATGTGCTGTTAAAGTTTCATTTGCATTTTTAAATGAAAGCTTTCTGCCCGGGCATTAAGTGCTACTTGCCGTGAAAAGAAAGCCAGAATGGGTAAGAAAGAAAACAAAAAGAAAGTGCAATTGGCTGCTGTCTGCGGCGCATCTCGCTGTTACTCGGAAAATGGAGCTGACCGGTGAAGCATGGACAAATGCATACCATCAAGCTTCCTGTCGGTGGGTTCTGCCAATGCCAGCGAGCTGAGCGAGCTGTGTCGGATGAAAACCATCACGAAAATTAAATAAATTTCCATTCCCACAGACACCGCGCGCGGGAACGAAAATAGAGGCGAACTTTCCGCGAAACGTTTCCGCCGCACTTTGTTCCCCCAGCGCGGCGCGGCGTTGTCCTGATGGATCGCAACTTGTCGGTGGGAGCAGATCACAAGAAAGACACCCGCCTCCGTATGGCAGGAATCACAAGGAAGCACAACCAGCATCCAGCACTTTGCGGTCGCTAGTCCGATTTATTGTGCCCGTCGGTGGGGAAGCTTGGTGGGAAAAACTCATTAAACTTAAATAAACATCGATATTATCATGAGTTTAGGAAAAAAGCAGTTTATTTTACGCATTAGGCCGAACGTCGTTTCTGGAGAAGAAGAGGAACACTCAGCTGAATCATTTATTAGCCGCAAGGCTAGACGGCGAGATCTTTATCTCTTCTTATCTTTCCACTTGTTTCCGCACAAGTTGTTTATATTCTACGTGGCGTCATTAGGGAAAGCAAAGCTCAACTTTTGTAATTTATTTTAGGAACAGTTTTGATGCAAATTCAAATGCTGCTCCACTGTTAATGATAAGCAAATTAAACATAATTGAAAACTGACACTTCACTACACTACGGGAACTAATTTAACTTTTATACGAAATACACTGGATGTCAATAAAGACGAGCTCTATTTTGGGTAAATATTTTGACAATCAATTAACTCAGCAATTCCGGTAATGGCTGAGAATGTTCCCCCATCCAGTAAAAACAATATTAATATGTTACGAATATGATACGAACCGGCCCCGCATGCTAGTGTCGAATGTAATCCAATTACGAACTCTAAATTAAATTTTTAATGCTAGCTAAAAAGTTTAATTAAATTTTTGTTCATCCAGCCACGCTTGCCTGCGTTCCGCTCGTTCGTCTCGTTCGGGTGTACGGGCAACGAGGTCGTCGAGGCATACATTTTTTGCGGTTCCACAACACATGCCACACATTTCGACCAGCATCATCATCATCATCATCATCGCCACCACCACCCGGACAACACGAGTTGGAAGTAGTTTTCCACCACGAAAAAAAAATCTTACCGACCGGCAAAAGGATTAATGTCACCAGTCCCATTGTCTCCTCCTGTTTTCTTCCCCCGAAACAACTCCCAACAATTTATTGACGCCATCTTTTATTATCTGATGGCATCATTTTCTACCGCTGTTCAGGGTGGAATAAAGAATGACACCGCTGCTCTGATAGACGTTGCGGGTAATGATAGTTGAAAAACTTAGGATCCGCTTGCTTTTGGCAGAGTCACCCGACGCTAGAGAGAAGAGGGGAGGGAAAATAGCCCCAAATTGATAATGCAGGGTTCGATTTCAAGTCCCATCCCAGTGCTGGTTAGTGCTAATTTTAGTCGTATTATTTATCTATCTCTGTGATACCGATGTGACTGGTCCGAAATATTGAATCTATTTTCATGCAGTTTGAAAGTGATCTGTAATGTCAAGCAATATCCAGTTTGCCATTCAATGGCATAAGCTTTATTGATTTTTCCATTCTGCATGGACTAAGGTGGGATAGTTAGAGTGAAAATAAAGTTTAAGGCGAAGCAAAGTTGAGTCGACAGCTGGACGAAGAAAAGTTTATCGATGCACTTTACCGAGCTGACACTTGACACAGGAGATAGGAGTAACGTTTAGACACTTGATATAACGCACTAATGGAAAGATTTTCTCTGGTTTGATGGTTGCACCATTGGACGCGACAATCAGAAATAAATCATACTTTTGTGGAAGTCTCTCTTGCTCCACAATTATGTTTACTATTAGCGTACCCAGACCTATAATCTATACTATAAGGTGGGGCACCCGACCTTTCAGAAGAATGTTTTGGCCCAGAAAAATCGAGTAGGACAGCGAATCTATTACTAATTATATTGCTGTTTTAGTAAAATGGTCATAACTTCAACAATTTTCAACCGATTGTTATCATTAACCCCATGATTTTATCGGCCTTGAATGAATGAATTTTTGAAACGTGTTAATCTTGTCTAAAACCTTTGATAAAGTTGAAATTATTCCAAAAAAATGCATTCTTTTTTGTTTTGTTGTGAACAAATTCTCAAATATCTACAGTACTATTATTCTTACGGAAAAATGAAGTTCAACTAATCGATAGCAAATTTTCTCCTCTTTAATATGAAAAAAAGAGTTTAAAAATTGGTGCACCGCAGCCGGAGAAATTTGTATTTATGTGCATGCACTTTCTTTCTGACCACATTTTCGGATTCAGCGACCAATTTCACATGAAAAATCACCTTCAGCTTACTGAGTTCACGCTTTTTGTTTTATTTTGTTAACTAGTGTTATCACAAAAATACAAGCCGTTTAGTTAAAAACTCACAACTTTCGAATGCAAATGGAATTTAAATCAAAGTGGAAATTTGACTAGAAATTAGAGTTAAAATTGGAGTTGGAATTGGGTATTAAGTTAAACTTGAATTTGGACTAATTTGGGCTTGAAGCTTAATTTCAAATTGAGCTGGAAATTGGAGTTAAATTGGATTTGAATATGGTATGATTCGGACATTAAATTAGACAAAAAACGGACTTCAAAGAAAATTTGAAATTTTTATTTGAAATTAGATTTGAAATTCTACTTGAAATTGGAATTAAATTAGACTTGGAAGTGTTCAAGTCCACTTCCAAGTCTAATTTAATTCCAATTTCAAGTAGAATTTCAAATCTAATTTCAAATAAAAATTTCAAATTTTCTTTGAAGTCCGTTTTTTGTCTAATTTAATGTCCGAATCATACCATATTCAAATCCAATTTAACTCCAATTTCCAGCTCAGTGGATTTGAAGTTAAAGTTGAAATTGGACTTCGAATTAGATTTTAAATTATGCTTGAAATTGAACTTTAAATCGGAATTGAAATTGGACGTAAGGGACCGTGCAATAATTACGTAAGGCCTTTTTCTTCATTTTTGAACCCCCCCTCCCCCCTATATAAGATTTTGTAAGATTTTGGCCAATCCCCCCTCCCCCCCGTACAAATTCTTAGTAAGATTTTTTGAAACATCAAAATTCAAGTTTTATTTAAAAAGATAGACATTGAAAGAATGTTGAAACAGTCAACAAAGTTCAAACAAGTTCATAAAAACCAAAGTTCAAACAAATTCATAACAAAAAACAAATAATATCAATTATCTATTGTAAATCCCTTAATGGCCCCCTCACGAACAGAACGTATTTCAGCATTGAGGTTGTCAATAAATGTTGGTGTATGCTCAGAAACTCACTAGCGTTCACTTAATTCGCATTGATCCAATCTAAATCGTCTGAAAACGTATCCTCGTCAAGTAGTATACAAAGAACTTCTTTGCCTCTTCTAGATGACACGCGACATGGTCTTATGTTGGAATTGGCACTGCGTTGCGTCTAATGTACAGATCTGTAATGACCGCGGTTTCCTTTGAAGCAAAATACTGACCCCACTCTGGCCACATACGGCAGGCAAGATATTTGGGAACAGAAGAACAGTATATCCCAAGAAACATTTTTGTTGTATAGTAGCTTATCAAGCACTTGTTCCATTGGTACAGCTATACATTAATTGTGTAAGCTACTTTTAAACAAAAATATTTCTCGTGATATCATAAGGGATTGCGGCTGCCTTGCGGGATTGAGATAGGAAATTGCAACGAAATATGTTGGAATGATCCCGGGCAATCTGTAGAAACGAATTTGGTGAATTTCACATAGTTCTGCATAAATAGTATGAGCGCCAAAGCGCAAGTGGATACAGTTTATACTGATTTGAAGGCCGCTTTTAATACCGTTAATCATACTATTCTTTTAAGCAAGTTGGAGAAACTTGGGTGTACCACAAGATTGTGCAGATGGTTGGAAACTTACCTTACGGATAGGCAACTCTTCGTACAACTTGGCAACTGCCGGCCTGCCGCGTTTACAAATGGTTCTGGTGTGCCACAGGGTAGCAATTTGGGACCATTGCTATTCTGTATCTACATAAATGATGCAGCGTTACTACTCAATGAAGATGGAAGGCTTTTCTTCGCTGATGATCTGAAGATCTATCTTGAAGTCAGAAGAATCGAGGACTGCAGAATGTTGCAGAAGCTTCTGGACATGTTAAGTGACTGGTGCGTAAGGAATCAATTGTTATTGAGTGGGGAGAAATGTTGCGTCATCAGTTTCCATCGCACTAGAAGCGCAATAGAGTTCGATTACGAAATTTCCGGATCAAAATTGAATAGGGTAGAACAGGTGAAGGACCTTGGAGTATTACTTGACGAGAAACTCACCATGAAGTCCCACATTTCTGCCATCGTTGACAAGTCCAATCGTAGTCTTGGGTTCATATTTAAGATTGCTGGTGAATTCAATGACCCGATCTGCTTCAAAGCTCTCTATTGCTCTATTGTACGGTCAACGCTGGAATTTGCGAGCATCGTTTGGAACCCGCACGAGTTTGTCTGGTCCGCCAGACTGGAAAACGTACAGCGAAAATTTGTGCGACATGCACTTCGTCACCTTCCGTGGAGAGATCAGCAAAACTTAACACCGTACGAAGACCGCTGTCGTCTGTTGGGTTTAAGCACGCTAAGTCGACGTAGAGAGGTTTCGCAATCGTTGTTTGGCTGCAAGCTTTTAACTGGCGAATATGATGCACCGGACATCCTATCGCAAATCGGACTCTACGCACCTTCAAGAGTCTTACGACCCAGAATCACAGAGAACAGATTAACAGGCTCGAAGGAAGTAATCGATTTTTTGTGTGTAAAATCTGTCGGTAGCGCCCTCCAGAAATAGTTTGCCAAACGCATCATAAAATATCCATGTACCTTTATCAATATTTCTTTGTGCTGGAGTTACATAGCAGCGATGGCAGCGACATCAAGATTTAGTTTGCCACTTACTGCTCGAGGGGTGCTTTATTGAAGGATTACTCGTAGATTACATAAAAACCTTTTACACACTTTTTGTTAATTACCTGGTAGTCTGTTCTCTGTGCCAGAATGATTCTACAGGAAGACTCCTATTCAACGCAATATGCTGCCAACTCTCCCATCGCTTCCATGATCAGACAATTCAACTGCTTTGCTGACCTTTTTATTTTTGACGAACTATCACGCATTTACCGCTAACGTATTCGTGCACTTGACAATGTAAATACTAACAATTAAGTAACTTTTAAGTATTCATTTAGACCCAAATTGTCCTATGAATTATAATTGTCCTATTAAATTATAAATAATAGCATAAACCGATGACATCAGAGACTCTGGAACAAGTAGGCCAACTGCTATTTCCTTGAGTGGACAAGGCTAAAATACTCAGCAGGTTGCTATGCATTTCCTTGCAGCATGAAAGATTTCGACACTTCACAACTTACCTCATCAATTTAAAAATTTTTGTAACAAATAACATAAGTTGCTATTAAAAATGTGACTTTTTCATAATTTTTTCGTGTGAGAAAATCTTACGTAAGAAATGATTAAGCCCCCCTCCCCCCCAAATAAGATTTTGTAAGATTTCGCGGAACCCCCCCTCCCCCCATAATGCCTTACGTAATTAGTGCACGGCCCCTAAATTCGACGTCAACTAAACTTGAGATTAGACTTGGAATTGGAATTCAAATCTGTATACACTCAAGTCTTTTTTTACACGGTTTGTTTTTTTCGATTACTCAAGAACAGTGCAACTTAGGAACCATTTGAATGACGAATGACGAATGTCGGGCTCTCCCAAATGTATTGAGAATTAAATGAATGGTTCCCAAGTTGCCCCGTTCCTAATAATCGAAAAACCAAACCGTGTAAAAAAAGTACTTGAGTGTATATAAAAGTGAGCGTGAGTTTGTTTGTTTGTATGTTCCGCTATAACTCCAGAACGCCTTGACCGTTCTCCACCAAACTTGGCACATATGTTTCTGCAGGAAAGGAAATCATTAGAAGGGTTTATAAAAGGGAGTGGTCCCTAACAGTGGGAAGGCAATAGTATCGAAACGTCTGCACGATTCTTCATCAAACATGGCACACATGTCCCTTGACATAAGGGTATCAGCATTGGAGGGTTGACAAAACAGGGGGTCCCTAACAAGGGATGGAGGTCCAAATAAGTAACTAAAAGGGGTTGCGTTTCACTTGCATTTAGACCGATTGCAGTTGCATAAGGGGCTGAGAGACAAGATGGTGGGAAGGGGTATCAACCAAAAAGGAATATATGAAAAACGGCTTTGTTTTTCTTTTATTAGGTGGGGTTCCAAAGAGTAAACAGATGCATAATAGCCTATGCGATAGAAGCGGGAGCTGACCGCTGTCAGGGTGCCAACAAGATGGAGGACGAAGAACGTGAAGATGAATGTATGCTCCGCCATAACTCCGAAACGCATGGACCGTTTTTTATTAAGCTTGGCACATACGTTCATTAACGCAAAATAATCAGTGCAGGGCAGTTAACAAAAAGAAGGGGTCCCAAACTAGAAAAGAAGGAGGTGCCGTGACCCTATTTATTCCGAACTTTACTTCACGTCTGTCGTTCTCAAAAATAGTCAACTGAATGATCTATCAATCCCTCTTTCGCTCTATACATTTGCATCACTCAAATAAGTAAAGAGGCTTGTGTTTCTCTTGCATTTAGACTGTGATAGAAGATGGAATTCTACCGCAAGTGGTCCAAAAGGGCAAAAAGCGGAACTTTTTCCCCAGTGTTTATTTTGCTTTCATTTAAAATCATTTATGGTCTTCAGCACTTTTGTTTGTATGAATATCTCCCTTAATATAAAACTGTCAAAAGTTCGTCGTTGCTTACTATAATGAAAATAAAAAAATAACTTTTTTGTGTTAGGAAAAATAAACATAGTTTCTTCAGCAAAGTTATAAATATTGTAAAAACAAGTAACTTTGCTGAGACAATAAAATTTCTATCTTTATCGAGTGCTGAACTATAAGGCATATTTTTTTGAAACTTCTTTAAAAATTGGTTTTTTATCCTTAGCTTTCGTTAGTAGCATTTTACAAGAATATAATGTTCTAAGCAATTATTGAAGCTCTCAAAATACACGTTTTTGCAGAAGTCCGCAAATCTCTTGGACCTTTACTTGCTGAGTTATCGCATATTTTAGCTTTAAATTTCCATAGCTTCGCGAGCCCATGGGGTAAAATGGGGCAAGCGGATTTATGAAATCAGCACTTCATTTTAAAGCTTAAGTCGAGTGCTATAAACTTGTATGGGTTCCACTTGTCTCCAACAACCCAAATGAGAGTACGGCAAGGCAACACATCGCTTTTGGCTCGTGATGTTAAGGAAAAATAAAGCTGCGATAACTTTGTAAGGAAAGGTCCTAGAGATTTGCAATCTTCTGCAAAAACGTGTATTTTTAGTCCTTCAATAATCACCTAGAACCATATATTCCTGTAAAATACAACCAAATTAAGCTAAGTATGAAAAACTAATTTTCAAAGAATTTTCTAGGAAAATGCTCTACAGCTCTGTACTCGATAGAGATAGAAATGTCATTGCTTTAATAAAATAGTTTACCTTCATATTTTCTATAACTTTGCCGAAGAAATCATGTGTCTATATTTCCTAACACAAATAAGTTATTTTTTGTATTTTCATTATAGTAAGCGATGACTAACTTTTGACAGTATTAGATTAAGGGGGATTTTCAAACAAACAAAAGTGTCAAAGACCATAAATGATAAAATGAAAACAAGAGGCACTAGGAAAAAAGTTCCACTTTTCGCCCTTTTAGACTATTGTGCACCGTGTAGGGATATATGAAAAAAACCATTGTTTCGTTTCCGTTATGGGGACTTTTATAGAGCAAACCGATGCATAATTAGCTACACGACAAAAGAGGGAACTGATTGGGAAGGAGCCTACAGAGGGGGGAACGAAGAACGTGACTATGAATCAATGTTCCGCCATAATTGCGAACGTCGGGACGGATCTTGATCAAATGGCATTTGTTATTGTCTTTTGACATAAAAGATTTAGCGCAGTGGTGTTGACAAAAGAGGAAGACGGTCTCTTACAAGGGGTAGAAAGGTACAAATGGGTAAAGGAGTGCGTTTCTCTTGCATTCGAAACGATAGCAGTTGTAGTAGTGGCTGGATTTCTGAAAGGAAAAATAGAGCGACGATCAACAAGGGGAGGTTCAAAAACATAAAAAAAGCTTTGTGTTGATTGATAGGGGTTATCGAGAAGAAAACAGATTTACAAGTGACTGGGAGACATCAGGAAGGGAACTGACAAAGGGAGTAGACACATTCAAATGAAGAAAAAGGGTTTTGTTTCTTGCATTATGGGAATTTTCGTTGTAATAACAGATGTACAAGTGACTGAGAGATAAAGGGGCCACGAGCTAGATCGGGCAATCGGCTAGTTTTATTATGAATTGGACATAGAATTAGAGTTTAAATATGGCTTAAAATTGAAGTTAAATTAGATGCGGAATTGGGCTTAAAATAGAATTGTGCTTCAGATTGAAATTCAACTTGATATTGGACATTAAATTAGACATGAACTTGAACATGGGCACGAAATTAGACACAAATCTTTACTTAAAATTAGGAATATTATATAGTGTTACTCTCTCGCACATTGTACCTCTTTTCTCTTCCTTTTTTCTCTTTTCTAGTCCCATGTTTTCCACTTTTTGTTCCAGTTTTCTCCTTTTCCGAATCGTTTTCTTGGTATTTGCTTGCACTTTTCTGTTTCCTTTCATCATTACTCTTTTATTCGTTTCCTTTTTTATATTTTTTCAATTTCATAGTTCCGTTAGCTGTCTCATTATTCCTTATTTTCGGTTCTGTTTTTCACTCATTGTTTTGTAATTTTCTTTCGCGTTTTCCTTTTTTCGCTTCTAGTATTCATTTTTTTCTAACCCGGTTTCTTTCCGTTTTTCGTCTTCATCTGTGCCATTTAACTTCTTTTAGATGCTTTCGTTTTGTTCGTCATGTTTACTCTATTTTTGACGCCCTTTTTTCCTTTACGCTCCGATTTTCCTTTTTCTCTCTCGTTTGTCGTTTTTATTCTCTACAGTTCTACCTTTTCTTTGATCCATTTTTCCTTTTCTTAGCTCTTTTTCTTTAATCGTCCCATTTTTCAATCCCTTTCCCATTTCCCATTCCTATTTTGTCTTTGTCAGTTTCTCGTTTGATCTCTTTTTGTTTTCTTCGTTTACTCCAACCGTATCTCATCTTTCTTTTCCAATTTGGTTGTTGTTTCGTTTTCTCTTTTTTAATTTGCGTTTCTTTCTTTTCCTGTACCCTCTTTCTTCTACCTGGCTAGTTTTCTCTCCTTTTCTCAATCGTTTTTTTTTCTTTTGTCAACTATTTCTTATTTCTCCTCTTCTCCTGTCCCGCTTTTCGCCTTTTTCAGTCATGAATTTCATGTTTTTCTATTTACTTTTTCGTTGTATGTCTTTTTCCTTCCAGTCTTTCCTTTCCTTCGGAACCGTATTTTCACTAATTATGTCCCGCACCGTTCCGTTTTTCGTTTATCAATTTTCATTTTTTTCCTCTTCATTTCTCTCTATTGTTGTTCTCGTAACTTAATTTTTGCTCTTGCTTCCGTGTTTTTATCTTTTCTTTGGCTCCTTTTTCATCCCATTTTTCCAATTTTTGTCCGTTTTATTTCTTTTCTGTTTAGTTTGTTCTCATTTCCTTTCTCGTTTATCGTTATCGTCTTTCCTTCGTGCCTCATATTTTTCTTCGTTTCTCTTCCGTTCTCCCTTTTTTCTGTACAGTGTCCTCTTTTGGCTTCGTTTTTTTCTTTTTTCTGCCATTTTATCTCCTCTTTTTACTCCTTTTACGTCCCGTTTTCCTTTCCATTGTGTCACGATTTTTCTATTTTGTATGCCAGTTTTTCTTCTTTTTCTTTTATTTTTTATAACGGTAGTTCTTCACAATCGACGATAGCGACGGTAGAAGTATCAAAATAAGGATTTTGAGTTCCATATAGAACGGGAATAAGGCGTGAAGGGAAAAAGCGAAAAAATAGGTAAAGCAGGGTCATTAAAGCAACACTAGGAAGCTATATAGCACTCTGTTTCGTCCTAGCTAGGGAATCCATGGATCGAACCAAGCTGTAATCGGAGCATTGCAAGCGGACCCACAACTGCTCAATTTTTCGAGAAGCATGGCAAATGTATCAATGTATCTGGTAGAAGCGATGCTATTTCTTTGTAGGCACTCGTAACTTCCATTGTGTCTCCTTCTGTTATAACGCCGTAGAGATGCTCATCGAAGACCTGCTTCCACCTGACGACCACCTCGCTCGTTTGGGTCCAGGTTTCCCTCCTCGTCTCTACACATATTAGGCCTCAGTCTGTATCCACCGGCTGGCGTGGGCACGTTGGACTCTGGATTTCTGGAGGATTTGTCGGAGAACAAAGATTTGATCGGTAGTAGCACGGGCCCCCATAAAGCCCCGCCTAATATTGCTCTATGCATTCTATTGCTATTGGTGATAGACGACGCAGCAAAATCTGGGAGTGTACCTTGTAGGCAGCGTTGACCGGCGTAATGCCGCGGTAATTACAGCAATCTAGCCAAACGCCCTTTTTGTAGATGGGACAGACCACACCTTCCATCCACTCCAAATCCTTAAAATCATCCAGTGAAGTGCCGTTGGTTCTTGGCCATTTTTGGAAGTTCTGCCAGGTGTCGGTCCTTTCCGGCGGGTCTATTATACTTCAGCTGACCGATTAATCGCCGGATCTCTTCGTTTATAGGCACTCCTAGACTAACTTTCTTGTCAACTCTTTCCGCGTTCGTCGATACTTGGCCAAACTCTTTTTCGTGCTTAAATAGTTTCTTTTCCTCTCCATTGCTTGTTAGCAATCCCGTCAAACCAATCATTACGTGCCCTCGAGGTCGATAGCTTTGAGCGCACTGCTGAGGGTTCGATCTCGATTTGGTTTAATATTCTCCTAGCCTTCACAGACGACCCCGATATCATTACTAGAAACCTTGGGATAGCGGAGGCAAGACAGATTCGGTTACATGGGTATATCTTAGGACGGAAACAAACATATCTGGACATATGTTTTTTGCCTTCCACGGACAGTGACTATTGACGACGATGAACTGGAAGTGGTTGACGAGTTCGTATATTTGGGATCTCTAGTCACCGCCGACAATAATACGAGTAAGGAGAACTCACGTTCAAGCTGGGAATCGGGCCCATTTTTCCTTCCGCAAGACGCTTCGATCAAGGAGCATACGCCACCGCACAAAGCTGATGATGTACAAAACGCTAATCCAGCCGGTAGTCCTCTACGGACTTGAGTCAGTAACTTTGCTTACGGAAGACATACGTGCACTAGCCTTATTTGAACGAAAGTTGTTGCGGACTATTTTTGGCAGAGTACAAACGGATAGCAAAGAGTGGCGGAGGCGTATGAACCACGAGTTGCAGGCACCACTTGGAGAGATTCCCATCGTAAACCTGGAAAAAGTTGAGACTGCGCTGGGCCGGCCATGTCGCAATGATGCCGGACGACCATGCAGTGAAATCCGTTCTCCTCAAGAATCCTGCCGATATGGCACAAGGAATAGAGGGGCCTAACGTACTAGATGGCCGACTTGGGAGTGTCCAGAACCGAGTACAGTGAAGAGGAATTCTTGAAACGGATTCTAACAACCCCTGCGACAGTTTTTGAAATTGTCTTTTGCTTAACTTGACCAACGGGATGTTATTTCTAACTTTTCCTAAGTCACTAAATCGTCTTTTACGGTGGATAATGTGGAACCCAGAAGCGGTGCGGGATCAATAAACTGCTGAGTCAAGCTTTGGCTTGCTTGGTAGTCAGCAAGCTCATTAGCCTCTATTCCGAAGTGTGCAGAGACACCTAAAATAATGAAACTTTGTTCTACCGAGAAGGTTCCCTTGAGGTTGTGCTACACTCCTAAGCTAATTTGTATTCACATTTGATGATGGATTTGATGGCTCTTAAGCCAATAACGCAGCCTGGCATTTGCTTGAAAAATTGCTGTTTGCAAAATTGTGGAACTCTGGAATCACAGAGGATTGGCCCAACCAGTAAAAACCTATTGTGATAAAGGAATTGCTTTGAATTTCAAGGTGATGATAATAACCGGACGAGTTTTGTCATTCAGATCAAATAGAATTTTACTGTTTGGAATTGCATCTTGGTAGAAATCAACAAACCACCTAATGAATTTACTTCTATTTTGGGGCAGATTCCTATTTTAAAACAGTCAAACAACCAACCACCGTACGACAGTAACGACACAATCTTGACAGCTCCTTGCTTGAAACACTTTAACAAAACTGGTGAAACCTTTTTTCCTTCCCATTAAATTCACCAAGCGCCATCGCCCTCACCACCGCCAGAAATGCCCATAATGCGTACAATTTTCACTGCTTCTGGCACCTAGCAGTAGTAACTAACGACTAGAGGGACAGGGCCTCTCCCACAGGATGCAATAGTTTAACGACTTCTCGCCGCCGCCGCCGCCGTCGCCACTGCCGGGCATCCTGCTTTTTCCATTCTTCCCGTCCATCCGTCGTAAGGCTGGCAACCGGTAAATTATGCTCCCGTAGCACTGGGCCGGAGAGCAGGCAGGCAGGCAGTGTAATATGCATCCTTTCTAGCCGGGCGGTGGTGAAGGATTCGGCTCTTAACACAGACACTACCGACTATGATGGCTTGGAGGAGGCTCAAGAGGTTTGGGATATTTCGTCCCGTTGCGATCCAGCTGTCGAGTGTTTCAATATTGCACACTGTTCCTATTGGTACCTAGTGCTTGAGGCGAGGATTTTAACGTCGTTGGGTTCAGTATCGAGGAGGCGTTGAACATTCGTAGTGCAGAATCGATTTCGAAGGGAAAGGGAAATCTAATCAAAGTAAGCACTTGTTTGTTGGGGCTGTCATTTCGATCCAATCTGGTTTTTTTTTTCTTCATAAATGGGTGCTCGAAAACGTAAGCTTTCGGAGGAAGAACTCAACAAATCTGCTTCGACAATGGCCAAACGATTTATTCACGAAAGTGATTCGGTTATTTTTGTCGGAGAGTATAATCTATCGGACTCGGGCATGACGATCCTGCTGGATGTTGATGATGTCTCGGAAAACGGCGAAGAATCTATGGTACCTTTGCATGTTGTAGAGGACAAACACCAGCAACAACAGGTGAAGGAGGATGGTTCATCGCATTCGACGTTTTCGATTGGTCCCGCCAATGTCGGTGGTGAAAATCTACAGGGAAGCTCGATGGGAACAGCCATCACGAAAGCCGACCGGCTGGAACAACTAAGCATTTTCGAGATGTGCGAGCCGTCTGGGTCGGCGCAGCGCGGATCCGACGGGCGGAACGATGATATGACGAAGCAGTTTGAATTCTATTCCTAGCGATCGAATGAACATTTTCAGCATTTATTTTGTACACTATTTTAGTCAAAATTCAAGTAAAATTTTTCGAAAAAATTTCAAATTGTATCCTTTAAATTCAATACCTACCTACAATATCAATCTCTATTTCAATGTATTTCATTTTTACAAGTTTGTGTTTCAATTTGTGTTTCAGGAGCGAGTTTCCACTTTCTATGGGACAATGGCATGTCATAAAAGTATCCAGAACCTCGCGGCTAGCAGTGTTAAAGGTAAGTTGCTTCTATGATTTATTTCTCCCCATAAATTTCTTTCTTAACATCAGCTGCCTCGCAAATCACTTCAAATGGAGTAATATTTGTAAATTATGCAAAACTATCTGAACCCGGTGCGAGCACTGCTACGCTTGCAACCAAATAAAATTTATTATAATTTATAATAATTTGTAAATGAAAATTTAATAGAACCGGTGGTTTATGGTGGCTTTTCGGAAGTAAAAAGATTCTGTAAAATCTGTAAAATTGGTTAAATTAACATCAATCTGCAAAATCGGTAAAATCGGTAAAATCAGTAAAAACTGTAAAATTTATAAAACATGTAAAATTGGTAAAATCGGTGTTACAGCAACCGCAAACTGTCGATAACGAAACAAAACTACAGGTAGTGAGGCATGCTGTTCCGGGCCATTCAGAAGCATGCCATTTAGGCTTATTACACGTACTTTGGCTGCTGTGTCATCCGCATCTTGTCAGGTTTCTTTCAATTAAACACCACTCTCATGGGGAGGTACCACACCCGTTTAGTGTCAGCTTGCTTCTGATCTTGGACTGTAGCTCGACGAACGTATCCCTTCGCCAAGTAGTCGTCGATTGTCTTGGCTTGTTTTTCTTTTAGTAGAGGCTTCCGCTTCATGCTCCCTTCGAAAGAATCCAGATGCTTCATAGCCATTCCATAGCTTTCGGGCAGTATGACACCACAAAATTGCCACAGCAGCTCAGTTTTGGGTCTATCTCATACTCTTTTGGTTATCTGCTTGAGTAAATCAAACGCTCTTCTCTCCTTGTCCGACATCATCGGTTCTGGTCGGTCTCGAGTACCGTACTATCGTGGATTAACTCACATGAACGCCACTACAAGTAGTTCGTGGCCGTGCGTAATTTTTTTTTTAACTGACACTAACGGAGATGAATCTAGATACATACAAACAAAGAACAATATAGTAGATACCACAACCAAATGGAAAAAAGGACCAGAGCTCAAGCCAAACACTGAATGGTTCAAGGGTCCCAAGTTTATATGGTGCCATACAAATTTGAGCCACGAGCTGAAGATGCTAGAAAGGAGCTACGTTCTATATTCGTGCATCAAGAAGTCGCTAAACCCCAGTTAGTGGTAGAGTTGGAAAGGTTTTCCAAATGGAACCGAGTGCTACACAAGCGGAGCTGCCTTGCAGTACTTGATCCGGTCAATACAATGTCTGGAAGTCTTTCCGGCTGAGTCTTTTCCTACAAGTGGATAGCAGAATACAGCCAGCGAATGTTGCAAGGAATACCAAATTTCCTACCATTCTATCCCAGAAACATCACTTAACCCATCTCGTCGTTGACTCTTTCCATAGAAAATACTATCACGGAAATTTGGAAACCGTAGTCAACGAGGTTAGACAGCAGTACTTCGTTCCAAAGCTTCGCACGGTCGTGAGAATGATTGCAAAATGAAGAACTCAAAGCCGAGGATTCCGCGGATGGTTTCATTCCCGCTTGCTCGTCTAGCGTCGTTTACGAGACCATTCAGTTGCGTAGGGTTGGATCTGTTCGGGCCACTCAATGCTAAGCTCGGACGAAGTAACGCCAAAAGATGGGTCATTCTATTAACAAACTTGACAAACCGTGCCGTACACGTAGAAGTTGTGCATACATTCTCCACCGAATCCTGTATTATGAGCATACGTCGTTGAGGAGCACGCCTGGAAATATATTCTGACTATGGGATGAACTTTTAGGGAGCCGACAAGGTACTACGGGAGCAGATGCGGAAAATTCACGGAACGATGGCAGTAACATTCACCAACCAATTGGAAGGATCTTGGGAACGGACGGTTTGTTCCGTGAAGTCGGCGACGGAAGCAGCTACTGGGGGACGGGAATTGAATGATGAAGGCTTTCTCACTTTGGCGAAAGAGGCAGAAGGAATCGTCAACTTAACTCCACTAACGTACCTGCCACTGGATTCCGATAAGGCGGAAGCGCTTACACCCAACCACTTCCTCCAGGGCAGTTCTAGCGGTGTACGACAACCGGCAGCGGAGTCTACAGAAGAAGCAGTTGCACTAAGCAGCATCTGGGGCCAAGTTCAACAGCAGATGAATACGTTTTGGACACGCTGAACGTTGTAGTACCCACCAACTCTAACGTGGCCAACAAAATGGTTTGGGAAGTGAGTGGTTGGATACGAGGGTCGAATTGACAAAGTCTATACGGGGCATGACGGTCGATTCGTCAAGCATTGGCTCAAACAAACATCAGTCTCAAGGTTAGCAATTTTGGATGTGGGGCTGGTAGGTAAAACTGCGCACGAGGGTTCCGGTAACTAGTGTAACGTGGGGGAGGATGTTGATACTGGGTACACTACTTTAATGTCGTGCACTGTGCATCAGCGCAAAATATCCATTGACACCAAAACTACACACTTACACACACGGCAAAATTTTACCGAGATTTGGAGAGCCGAGCGTTCGGTAAAATTTTTTATGATACCAAATGTTAGTAAAGATCCGTAATCGTCGATATGCACCACCGAAGTTTTCACCGAACGCACGACTGTGCAAATCTCGGCAAATTTTGCCGAGTTTATTAAGTGTTACATGCGAGATCACTTCCGTCGAGGAGAATATTCCACACTACTCGATGAGCAGCGAACAAGAAGGATGCGCCATTGGAAAACCCATAAAAGTTGATTAAAATTCATTAAAGTTGATTATAGTACCCTAAATTAAAATTGATTACATATACCTAAATTGTCGCATGTAGTTCTAGTGTCAATGGGTATTTTGAGCTGAGGCGCTGTCGTGCTGTGCGCGAAATTCAAACAGTGCACCCAGGGTCAACAATCGGTAAAATCTAAATCAATCTGTAAAATCTATAATATCGGTAAAACCTGAAATTAAAGCAAAGAAGCTACTCTTTCCAAATTAAAATCTACCATTAATTTTCATTCGCGACATATACGTATTTCGTCTTCGACTTGCAGGCTTTATCAATGCCTGTTTCCGTATCTGTAAAAGCTGTAAAATCTAAATCACTCTGTAAAACCTACGAAATCGGTGAACTCCGTGAAATCTGGAAAATTTGGAAAATCTGTAAAATAAAATCTATAAAGTCTGTGTGATAATATCTGTAAAATCTATGTCAATCTGTGAAATCTGTAAATCTGTAAAATCGAAATCAATCTGTAAAAACTATAAAATCAGCAAAATCTGTAAGGTCTGTAAAATCGGTAAAATCTGTCAAATCTTTATCTATATCAACCTACATTAATCTGAAAAAACCATAAAATCGGTAAGATCTGGAGGCCTGAAGCCTACAGCCTAAAGAACTCGAAAAATGAGCTAACGCTTCTACCACGAAACAGAAATGGAAATTCAATCAATGGAATTTCCGAAAATCGGCAAAAATTTTGTTTTCGTTTTTGTCGTTCTTCTCGTACACTCAAAATAATTTTCACGTCGAAAACACGCGAAAAGTTATGTGAATATTTTCCATCATACTTTTCCCGTACTATTTACGTGAATTCAACGCAGTTTGCGTTAGTATGTGTGCATTTACATGGAAATCAGATAGATGTTATTGTATATTCCAATAATGTATAAATGTAGTAAATGCTTAAAACGCATATTTTTTTCGCTCGATTAAAAAAATCTCTTTGTTTTTTTTTTTGAGACCTCCCATCCCTCCCCCCCCCCCCTCTCCAGTTACATAACGATGAAAGGACAAAACTTCATGAAATATTTGTAATGGTCTCACTGTAAAATCTATAAAATCGGTAAAATCTGTAAAACTTGTAAAATGTGATAATATCTAAAATCGGTAAAATGTGTAAAAACTATATCAATCTGTAAAATTTGTCAACTCTTGTCAATAAAATCTGTATAATTGGTAAAATCTAAATCAGTATACAAAATTCATTAAATAGATAAAATTTGTCAAACCTGTAAAATCTGTAAAATCGGTAAAATCAGTAAAATCTATAAATTCTGCACAATCTGTCAAATCCATAAAAGCGTTAAAATCTGTAAAACCTGTAAGTTCTGTAATCAGTAAAATCTATTCAATCTGTTAAATCGGTAAAATCTAAATCAATTTGTAAACTCGATAAAATCGGTAAAGTGTGTAAAATCTATAAAATCAGTAAAATCTGTAATCAGTAAAATCAGTAAAATCTGACAAATCCATATCAATTCTATCAATCTGTTAAATTAGTAAATCTGAAAGATCTGTAAAATCTGTCTGTTCTGTCTGATCTGTAAAAAAGTCTGTTAAATCGGTAAAATCTGTAAAATCTGTCAAATAGGTAAAATCTAAATCAATCTGTAAAATCTGTCAAATCTATATCAACTCATATCAATCTGTAAAATTGGTAAATTTGTAAAACCTATAGAATCGATAAAATATGTAAAATCTGTCACATCGGTAAAATCTAAATCAATCTGTAAAACCTATAGGGTATGTTGCTGCTTCGTCGTAATTGCCTATTCTCGTCGTATCCAACACAAATTATTAAAAATATCAGCATTTTTATGACACACAATACAAAACTAGTTATTCTCTAATATATTAGTTTGTTGTTTATCATACGCGATCCATCAAAGTGAGCTGAGATCTATTAAATGCATTTTATCATTAAAGAAGTCCTACCAGTCAAATTCCCTACGTTTTTTCGTGCGACGAAGAAGAACATATTGACTAATAGTTTTAATTTGCTTAATTCATAAATGAAAATAACTCACGCAAGGCGTTGTCGTTATTCGACAGCCAGGAAAATTTGCCTGACCTGCAGAAATTTTGCACAATAACATTTGTCATGCCGTCCTACACAAATACATGCGCGTTAGCTTCGTAAACATTGTTTTGATTCTTAGTTCGGACGATGAAAAATTTTGATAGACGGATTTTAAAACGGTACGACGAATCTAAGAAATAAAGTCAGTTGCGTAAATTCAACAACATGGTTTAATAATCGCTTTTCAGAGATTTCAAAGTTCATGGATCGGACGGTAAATGTGTGTAAGTCAAATCAGCACAAGAACTTTTGGAGTATTCATTAAATCCATCCAATAAATGATGGAAATTAGAATGGTTTTACTTACTACGACGGGAATTAAAAATAAACCCTACCATCGGTAAAATCTGTAAAATCTAAATTAAGCTGTAAAAACTACACTCAAAAAAATCGACACGTCGCATCCACGTGAAAATTCATGTAAACTTCTGTACAGCAACTTACGTGAACTTCATGTACTAGTTAATGGGAAAATTGATCAAATTTACCGGGATCGCACGTAGACTGGTTAGTATGAGTGCGAGTTACCAACAATTCACGTGAATGTTACATGAAAAGTTTGAGGGATGAGGATTACCTATGTTTTCACGTAAACTTGACGTGCTGATTTTTTTGAGTGTGTAGAATCTGTAAAACCTGTAGTGTGAAGTCTGTAAAATTAGTATTTGGCGATACCGTATCGATACTCGCAGGTCGATATTTCGATATATTTCATCGATACTTACGACGTCGATATTATGCTAAATCGATCATTTCACCCTGATACTGTTTTGATAAAGCGGGATATGCAGCTGAAAAAATATAGGCTAAAACTAGACCAGGGAATGCTCAAGAAAGCAAAATTTTTGAGGAATTTCTCTCACGCTCTTTTATTTTTAGATATTTACTAAGCTTAATTCTCAAATTTACTTTATTGGAATTGACACTTATGCAAAATCTTGAACAATATCACTTACATGTTTAACGCTTATTGAACAGTAAGTGCATACGATACGCGATTTTCAGCAATTCAGAACTGACCAGCGAGCACTGAGAGTAGTATTGAGCGTCGACGGCATTAACAAAGACTTTCCAGCTTTTTACGCGCTATAATAGCGGTGAAAGTGACAGAGGTGGGACAGAGATCGAGAACAGCTAGAACCGGAAAGGAGCAACTCCCGGCGGAACTCTGCAGGAATGGCGAAGGACCAGCAGCAACGACACTTCACTGGATGGTTTCAGGGGTTTGGAAGAGGGATTTGGATTCCGGGGTAGCGTACGATTCAGTCGGGCGCGAACAGCTGTGGCAGGTGGCGCACGAGTGCGGTTTTTCGTACAAAGCGACGTATCCGAAATAGAGCTGCACTGGAACGAGTGACGTGTTGCGTGCGTGTTTTGGGGGCACTCTCTTCACTTATGAATCCCTTTTTTTGTGTAGCATTTCCTAATCCCAGAATGGCGCCTTAAATAGTATCGATAAGTCTAATATCAATGCTTCACGAACGATATATCGACGGTATCGATAAAGCGGTGGATTTGATATTGATATTCAATTATCGATACTTTCGGCAATTTTGCCCAATCCTATGTAAAATCAGTAAAATCTATATCAAGCTGCAAAATATGTCAAATTGGTAAAATCTAAATCAATCTGTAAAATCTATAAAATCGGTAAAATTTACAGATTTTACCGATTTTATGGATTTTACACATTGATTTAGATTTTACCGAATTGACATATGATTTTATCAGCTTTTTATCCCGATTTGGCAGCCTTTAAATTTTGTTTAATTTTTGTGTTTTTAAATGATCTATAAAACTTTTCAGCCTGCTTGAAACTATTCTGATTCTCTGGGGAGAGTTATTGAATAAAATGATGCCTTCTTGCGAGTAATTCGGTGTCAAAACTAGGGTATTTTTATAGTAAAAGTTCTATAGCAAAAATAGAGGTAAACTATATTCAGCAATGTTGTGTATTTTTACTATTTGTGCAACTTTGTGAAACAGGAAAAAGTTATACAACAACTGCAAAAACAGCTAAAATAGAAAAACCGAATACCGATTTTTAATAGGATTTTTCTATCTTCGCTGAAAAGATAGATGGTTACTGTCTTCAGCAAAATTTCTTGTAATAATATGTTGTAAAACTTTGCAGAACACATCAATGTGTTATATTGAAACTGAAGAAAAATATTTTTTTTATTACACTTTTGGGAGGAATAATCAAAATTTGAATTCCGCTGAACGATAGAACTTTGAATTTTAAGAAACTCTTACAAAGGTTCCTTAAACCTAAAACCAAGTTTTCCCGCTCAAACCTAATGGAACATTACTGTAATATAGATTTTACAGATTTTATCGATTTTGTCGACTTTACAGACTATACACATGTTACCTGTAAAATTTGAAGAATCTAAATCATTCAGTAAAATCTATAAAATCGGTAAAATCTGTAAAACCTGTAAAATGTGGAAAATATGTAAAATCAGTCAAATCTGTCAAATCTATATCAATCTGTAAAACCTGTCAAGTCTGTGTCAACATATATATATCAATCTGTAAAATCGGTAAATCTGTAAAATCTAAATCAATCTGTAAAATTCGTAAAATCGGTAAAATCGGCAAAATCTGTAAAATCTGCAAAACCTGTAAAATCCATAAAATCGGTAAAATCTGTAAAACCTGTGTTAAAACCAACTTTAGAAGCAATGAAAGCAATGTAATATTTGTAAAATCGAAAACCATACATCCTGGGAAGACAGAGCAAATAGATACGTGCATTCCGTCTGCTCCCAGGACAATCATCATCCGCTGTATCTTCGTTGACATCTTGCCAACCGCAGCGCACAACCGCCTCAGCTCGGGCCGTTTGTGACCGTTTTCTTCTTTCCGATACCAAACTAGAGTACCTACACTTTGTTTCCGCATTGCAGATCGATCAGCTACCGGAAGTGATGACGGTTTCGCCCAATGGCTTCTGGCATCTTTCGCTACCGCACAGCCTGTACCTGGGCGGGGTGCACAACATCCACACGCTACCGATGAGCCTTCGGGATAAGGGATCCTTCGCCGGATGTATACAGAAGGTGAGCCTGGGCTGTTTATACTTTTCTTTTATTGCTTTGATAAACGAACTGTGAATGCATGTCAGTTGGGAACGGACCGACCAGGAAACGTCTTACCGGTGTTTGTTCGGGCGCTCGGTAAGATGGTGGTTTTTTTATAGCTCCTGCTCGGTTCCACTGAATTGAACGACAGCAAATGCAATTATTCCTTGTCGCAAACCGCAGAACAGTAGCTTCGAACCGGCCGGCGCAGTCAGGGGCAGAGATTGTCGGTCGGTCCTGCCGGGATTGAGGCAATCTGTATGCGCCCTACGGCAGACGGCAGCTCAATGAAGGGTAGTAAACTCGTTTATGGCTTAATGAAAACGGAGACATTCAGTTTTTTCTTATTTCTAATCTAATTCACCGTTAGCTTAGGGCACATTAAAACCGGATTATGTCAGTTTTAAATTATTTTATGGGAATGATAAATGAAGGAAACTTTTTCAGACCGGAAATTATTGTGAAGTTCAATTCAATTATCTGTCTTTCAATCTGACTGAATATTTTTTTTATTTTCCACCATAAAAAAACCAGGTCGACATCAACGACCGGACCATTTCGATCATCTCGGAAGCGCTGGGTGGTTCGAATGTGGAAAACTGTCCGCACGCTTGCGTGGCTCGGCCGTGCGGTCCGCTGGCAAAGTGCGTGCCCAATCTGGACAGCTACGAGTGTCAGTGCAACCCGCGGAACAAACAGTGCAACCAGGCGGAGGAGCTTCCGTCCGAGGTCATCGAGCAGCGGCAGCGAATGTTGCTGCGGCAGCATCTGACTCATCACCAACAGCAGCAGCAGCAGCAGTATCCGGAACAATTAACAGACCAGGAGGATGGCGATGATGAGGAAACTACGGTGGCACCTCCGCCTACCGTTTCCACTGGCGTTTCCCAGCGAACCGTCGCTGCCAGTGTGGGTGATAATGGAGAAGATGAATATTATTACTACGAATATGACAGCAGGGAGGATGCTAATGTTGGCGCAAAAGTGACTAATGCGGAAGCAGAACGTGTGAAAGATAATGAAAAAATTATCGTTAAAGTTGACAGGAAAAAAGAGCCACTAGAAATGACCACGCAGCCAAGTGACGAAGGTATGACCGCAATTAGTGCGGAAAAGGGGGCCACCAGGCAGGATGCTCAAGTATCTAAGACGACTAAGACGCGAGATTATTACGATGACGGTGACGATGATGATGATGGTGATGGCCCCGTACAGGAGGACAACGGTAACGATGATGGCGGAGGGGAGGATAATGATGACAAGACTGCACAAATGTGGGAAAACGTAGATGCGGTGAATAGAAAGTATTCTCATAAAACGGGAAAATCTTTTTCGTTTGACAATAAACGACAGTCGTTCAAAAGCGATACGGCGTTGAAACAGCGAAGCGGAAAAACGTGGCAATTTTCCTCAAAAAGCAGTGGGAATACGGAAGCTGGTGATGAAGAAGAAATTGCAGCTGATGACGCTGGCGAGCGGGAGGATGCTGGTGGCAGTGGCAGTGACTTCGTCAACGACGACGGATATAATAAAGATTACGATCGTACCGAGGACCGAATACCGTACCGTCCGGATCTGTTTAAAAAAGCAAAAAATGAGCAGCCACTGAGGGGGAAAACTGATGACAGCAGACGGCAGCCAGATCGGAACTTCGACATTGATGAAATATTAATCGAAGAGATGAATAGAATAATGAAAAATAAAAACGAGGACGGCGAGGAGGACGATTTGAGTGACGGTGGCGGTGGATGGAGCTTCGCCACCGGAATGGGAGAAGAAGAACTGCGACATGCCGGTATTCGAATGGATGCCGACGCTAGTCGAGAGCAAAGCCTGGCGATTGATGACAGCGATGCCGCCGGTGGCATTGATAGCCTCCGTGATGCGCCTGACGTTGATGGAAGGGAAAACAACCGGCAGCGTGATAAAAATACAAAACGCTTCCAGGAGGAAATGGAAACGGAATTCACTGCTGTTCCTGACAGCAGCCGAGGCAAGCATTGGAGCAGTAGTGTTGGCAATATCGGTAGCAGTTTCAATGGTCAGCAATTGAAACCGATCGACGAGGAAGACGACGTTACGCGCAGCATCAAGTATAAGAATAAATACTTCAGACGATACCAGGGTGCCTGTTTCACCGGGACGGAAAGCTTCTTTCACTACAGCGATGCGGAAACGATGCGACGTGTAATCAGCTACGAAATTGATTTGAATTTGCGGTTTAAAACGCATTCCAACAACGGGCTGATTCTGTGGACCGGAAGGCACAGTGCACTCGAAGGCGATGACTTCCTATCGCTGGGTATCGAAAATGGGTGAGTGGCCACTCTTAGTTTTCTCCCTTCAGACTCCCTCCCAACCCCAAAAAATTTTAATTTTAAGCGTAGAAGCATTCCAGTCCACTCAAACCAAACTATTTGTCCACATTAATTTCTTTCGCAGCTATCTCCATCTACGGTACAATCTGGGGTCAGGCGAAATAAATATCAAATATAACTCAACCAAAGTTAGCGATGGCCTCTGGCATCGGGTGAGAGCTTTAAGGTAAGAGAGATGTACCTGCAAATATTACCGTTGCGCTATTTCACGTAACCGACCATAACCGTTCGGGGCACCACTGCCACCGCAGCCATGGGACTACCCTGTGGTGTCAGCGTGGCACCATTTGCTTACGGGTTTCAGCCAGCCAGCCAGTCAGCCAGTCAGACAGGATCGTTTACCGTGGTGAAAAGCTACGAGTAACGAACGATACCGATTATCATAAAGATAATCAGAAAAGAAAATGTCCTTCCATGCTTGTTGTGACAAAAATTTGCTATGCTGCAGCGCTTGGCGGTAGAAAGACGCGACGAGACGTTCGAAGATTTGCCATGGGATGCGGTTGAGCGGAGACTTATGTACCGTAGGAAAATTCAATTATATCCTATACACGGGGACGGGGCATAGCGATGCCGGAGAGCGGGTGATATATTTAGAACGTTAATCTTCTGGTTGAGGTTAAGAAATTTGTTTTGATTATCATGATTGTGGTTAAATATCAAACATCTCTTTATGGTTGGAAAAAATAGAAATTCGATTCCGTCCGTCGCTTGTGGAAACTTCTTAAAATTAATCTCTGGAGTGGTATTGACTTTCCGGCATTTGTCGCTAGATAGAGAGAGAGAGAAAAGGTTGGTGGTGTATTCCGAGTAGCATCTATATTAAGTTGAGAGCTTTAGTCTTTTTTGTTTGTATCCAGAAGCGAATTGTAACTGGAATTGTTTACTGTAAGAAGTTGGCGTAAACATTCGTACTTACTTCTCTGTAATCTGTCGCAGAAACACAAAAGCTCCTTTTCTCATGAAGCTATTTATATCATTTTCTTTCGTAACTTTTGTTTTTAAACTTGGGATGACGTAAATCCATTGTATCGATAGCGGGATTATTTGCTCAAGTATTGGATGACAAATGATTGGTTTTTCGGTACATTCGTTGGTAGAATCTAGTTTTTGAGAAGGTCCAAACCTGTCCTTTCCATCCTATTAATTGTCCATTAAAGAGCGAACACGAAATAATTGCAACATTGTAAATTTACTATCAATTCTCTTGTATCGGATTCGGTTGTATCGGATCAAAACCACACTTGTAGGCCAGTTTTATGTATGTATTAGGTTTAGTTTACATAAATTGGATCAATTATCCGAGGTTGTTTGGTAAAATACTCGATACTTTCGTTTAGCGCCGTTCATTAGCGTTTGTACAGTCGTTGCAGCTTTTCGTCGGTACCGTTTTCTCATTTCTTTCGACATTTTCAATTTTTCTCTATTCCAGATAGGCCATTACAAATATTTAAAAAAGTTTTTGTCCTTCCGGTGTTGGCCAACTGAAGGAGGGAGCGTAAAAAAAACAAAGAGATTTTTTTAATCGAGCAAAAAAACCGTGTTTTTAGCATTTTTACTTAAATTTAAAAACTGAAAACTAAATCTATTCTTGCTTTTTATATATTCGTTAGGGCATTGCAAATTATTTCTAAAGTTTTTGTCACCTTCCCCCCCACTTGGAAATTGGCTTGAAAAATCGGAGCGCAAAAAATAATTTGTCGGATATAAGTCAAAATATTTTTTAAAATCAATTGTCTGTGGGCGCTACAGCCTAAAAAAACTCGAAAAATGAGTATTAACGTTTCTAACACGGAACAGAAATGGAAATTTCAATAAACGGAATTTCCAAAAATCGACAAAAAAAATTTCATTCGATTTTGTCTTTTTTTCGTATTGTTTTGAAAAATAATAAGGGGTCATCCATATGCCACGTGGATAGCTTAGAGGGGAGTGGGAGGAGGGGGAGGGGGTATGGAAAATGTCCACGTGGACAAGTTTTTTTCCTACCAAAAATAGAAATTAAAAACATTGATCAGTGATTGTTTTTGAGCTTAACGGGAAATTAGCAGTCTTTTCGTCGGAGAGCCCAATTTCGGAAGCAGTTTTTAGGCCCTAAAACGGAATTCTATTTATAAAAATGTAAATACTGCATTCTTCTTGCCAGTCTGACCACAGCGAATATATTTTCATGAACAGAATTTTTTTTCAAACAAAAAAACTGCTTTTGAAATTGGCAGAATCGATGACGACTAATTTCACCTTAAATAAAATCTTCTGAGGCAAACACATGAACCGAGCATTACGAGAGCACATATCTGGCATAAATCTTGTTGAAAATATTAAGCCTTCGTTAGTAAACTTAGATGGTGACTGCCTAGCCTGGATGAATCCACGAATATTGCCCGCTTGCACCAAATGTGAATTGCATTTTGCCTCAAAATCAAATGCAGCTCACCACAAAAAAGGTATCCATGGGCAACGTATTTCCGAAAGGATTCGCCTTCAGAAAATTTTACGAATCACATCGTGTTGGAAAGATCTTGTGTTGTGTTGAAGTAGACGGCCAAGCTGAGGTGCTCTGGTTAGACGAAGATGCTCTGGACAATGCAGAATCGTCAAGCGAAAGTTAAGCTGAAACGGACTTTCTTGCAGTCGATAATAATAATTTGCAGTAGAACAAGAATTAAGACCCAAAGACCTTACATACGGATTTTAAGACGCTGAGGAAACCTGACGGAAAAACCATGGAAAAACTCAAATTTCCGCAACGACTAAAAATTCGTATGCATTATGTCGGTGCCTTTAGACTGGAGCTTCCTTTCACGTAAGCTTTTCCAATAAATATTGCATAAATGAAGTTAAAAACAAAATTTTCAAAATGTAAAAATGTCCACGTGGACAAATAGGGGAGGGGGTGGGGGTTGAACAAATGTCCACGCTTGTCCACGGAGGGGGACGGGGGGGGGGGTTGAAAATTGGTATTTTTCTGTCCACGTGGTATCTGGATGGCCCCTACAAAAAAAATGAAAAGAAAGACGAAATCGAAAGAATCGAATTTTATTTGCCGATTTTCGTAAATTCCGTTGTTCGAAATTTCCTTTCCTGTTCAGTGTTAGAAGCGTTAATACTCAGTTTTCGAGCTTTTAGGCTGCAGAGCCCACAGATAATTGATTTTAAAAAACTATTTTGACTTATTTCCGACAATTTATTTTTTTGTTCCCCGATTTTTCATACCACAAAAACTGTGACAAAAACTTTAAACATATTTTACAATGACCTTATTTTTTAACAAAATTCACGTATTTATTGTTTGTTTTGCCCCTTACAATATTTATATTTTAAGTGTTTCTCTTTTCCGGTCTCGTTTCTCCACTTTTTATTCCGTTTTTCTCTTATTCTGTACCGTCTTCTTGGTATTTACTCTCACTTTCCTAACATCCTAACATTACTCTGTTTCTCTCCCTTTTTATTTCTGTCTCGTATTTCCCGTTTTTGTTTAGTTTTCTGTACCAATTTGTCATATTTTCCTGTTTAAATTCGATTTGTGTTATTTTCCTTTCCGTTGTCCGTTATTTCTCTTCTCTTTTCTTCTCCTTTTTCCTGTTTCCCGTTTTCCCATTTCCTTCTCATTTTTTGTCTTCGTTTTCTGTTATTCCTCTCTTTAGTTTTTTCGTCTCGTTTATTTTGTTTTTGTCCCACTTTTTCCCGTTCCTCTCCGACTTTTCTTTTTTATCTCCCGTTGTTCGTCCCTTTTTAGTTTGGTTTTTCGGTATTTCTTTTTCTGTCTAATTTTCCCTTATTTTGTCTCATTTTTTCTCTTTACAGCCCGTTTGACCTCTTTTTCTTCATTTGAACTCTCTCTCGCTCGCTACTCGTATTTTCTCTTTTGGCTCCTATTTTTTCGTTTTTCCTATTCCTTTGTTTTTATACCTTTTCTCATCTTTTCCTGTCCCATTTTGTCACCCCTTTCCAGAGTCGATGTTTTCTTTTGCTTCTGTTGCCTTTTTTTTGTTTCTAGGTCAAGGCCAGGCGTTTTTTTATTTTTTGTCCTTTTTTTGGTTTTCTTCTTTTTTTGGTCTCGGGTTTTGCTTTTTCACTCGACTTCTATCCCATTTCGTTTTTCCTCCTTTTCTGCCACGTTCTGTTTTGTCCTCTTTGTCTTTCTCTTTCTTTTTGTACTTTCTTTTTCCGTCCTGTTTTATTTCTTTTTCGGATCTATTTTCTTCTCTTCTTTTCTCGCTTTTCTTTTTTTTGTACCGTTTTTTCTTCTTTTCCAGTTAAGTTTTCTATCTAGTTTTTATTCTATTTTTAGCTCCCTGTTTTCCTCTCCGGTTTTCGTTTTTCATCTTCCATTTTTCGTCTTTTTATCTACCGTCTTTTCTTCTTTTAGTATGTTTTCCTGCTTTTCTTTTGGTCTTTATCTGTCATATTTCCCCGTTTTTTGTCTCATCTTACTTCCTATATATCTGGTGTTTTTTTCTTTTTTTCGGTCCCCGTTTTCATCCTTTTTTAATTCGAGTTATACCCCAGTCTTCATTTTCGTCTGCTCCGTTTTTTTTCTTTTTATGTCCTGCGTTTCCTCCTTTTCTGTCACGTTTTGTTTTTCTTTACCGTTTTATTTTGTTCTTTTATTTCTCCTTTTTGTCCTATTTTTTCTCTTGACGCATTTGACGTAAACTCGACCAAAGGTTGGCACGACCCTCTCAGAATTCAATGAAACTTTGTGTGTGTAGAGTGTACATGTAAATAAGGCCATTACAAATATTTAAAAAAAAATTTCCCTCCGGTGTTGGGCCACTGAAGGGGGTGGGGCGAAAAAAACAAAAAGAATTTTTTAATCGAGCAAAAAAAAACATGAATTTTAGGTATTTGTATTTTAAGTTTAAACGTGAAAACCAAATCTATTCTTGCTTTTAATATATACGTTGTTAATTTCCATGCAAAAATCTACGAAAAAAAGACAAAAACGAAAGAAAATTTTTTTGGCCGAATTTCGGAAATTCCGCTGTTTAAATTTCCATTTCTATTTCATGCTAGAAGCGTTAACTCAAGTCGTACACTCATTCTTCAAGTTTTTCAGGCTGTAGAGCCCACAGTCAATTGATTTTATAAAAAAAATTAACTCATATCCTACAAATTATTTTTTGCCCCCCAATTTTTCAAGCCAATTTCCAAGGGGGGGGGGAGGTGACAAAAACTTTTAAAATGATTTGCAATGGCCTAAGCAACTTTGCATACTTAGTTTTTCCAAAATTGGTCTAGACTAAATTTTGGAAAGGGCTTAATTTTTTTGTATTTTTGTATGTTTAGAAAATTTTGTAAATTTTCATAGAAATGTACTGAAAAAATAAAAATAAATTTTTATACTGGAAAAGAAAACCATTTTAAAAATTAAAAATCGATTTCCCAAAAAACGCCATCTCAAAAATTGATAAAAAAAATTTGAAGATAGATAATTATGTGGCCTACAAGTCTTCCATACCTTGCAAAATGGTCAAATTTATGGGAAAAAAGATTTTCGAACAAAAGATACGCGAAGATGTCCATAATTTATCCTTTAAAAGTCAAAACAAATGCTAAAAGAGTAAAAGAAATATGAAATATTTTCATCTTTGTAATGAGAAATGACTTTTAAAATCGGTTAAAATTGCACATGAGTGTAATTTTATGAGTAATTTAATGAGTGTAATTTAATGAGTGTATATAGTAAACCCTCTAGCTGTAATGGACCCTCAGATAAAATTTCGGTATTTATTAGCTTATACTGCTTATTTCTGAGGATATATGACATGAAACAGAACGTACTAAACATAACACACATTTGAGATTATAAAATTTTAGCTGCATTTTATTATTAATGCTTTAAAATCGACAATTTTAACAAGTGAGGGTCCGTTATACGGTTAGCAATGCAAAAAATGTCGCCATTAGCGCATCCTCTCCATGAAAAATACATTAGAATTCCTATAATGGACCCGGTCGTTATTCTATTGTTAACCACAAGGGTCCTTAAAAGGAAAATGGACATTCCAATCTGTTTTAAATTCCTTTTAAATGCTTTAAATGTTTTAAATCTGTTTTAAATTAAATTGATATATTTAGGCTTATTCGAAAGTTACTAATATTGTAAGTGCCATCGATTGGGTGTTTAGCGTTACGAGTTCAAAATAATTTATAGAAAGGTCCACAAATGATTGATTTACCCTATACCAGAATAATAATACTAAATTACTCTTGATATACAGATTGTGATAATTTGTTTACGAGGTTGTCCGACTATCAATTTCGACTACACACTGAAAACAATGTGTTTGAGTATTTGAAATATTTATAACTTGATTCCCGTAAGTCCTACAATTTTGGAATGTAACTTTATATAACTTTGCAGGACACACAACTTTTCTGAATACACAACATTTCTAAAGTCATTAATTAAAAAGTTAGACTTCAACGCCATCTATAGCAATAAAAATACAACTAAAAATACTTAAGATGTACAAAAAGATGCGAAATTTTATAACAAATAATGTTGCTGAAAACAATAAAGGTCATCACTATAAAGGTTTTGTCCGAGTGCCGGGTAAATCTGTCCTACTGTGCGTCGCCACTAGTTAAAAGATTCACAGAAAGTTATCAGGTCAGCTTCATCGAAGATCGGTCTACGACGGACCACATGGCGGGAGATCCTGTGCCAAGAATTGCGACTTCAAACGTATCATCTAGACATCGACTTCTAAGCCGCGTATGATAGCGTTAACCGACAAGGGCTATAGAAAATTATCAACGAAAACAGCTTATCGAGAGAGCTAATCAAATCAACAAGCGTGGCACGATTTTCAACAAATCCGTTTAATTTATCTGATTTGCCGATGATGTTAGTGCTGTCTGTAGAACTGTTTATCTGCTGTTATTTAGCTACCAAACTCCACCTGATAATCATTAAGGTTTGAGCTAAAGCGTCTCCGAATTTCATGAAATTTCACATGCAAGCATACTTTTCTGACTTATTAATGAAAACAATATTTGAAAATGAATTAGAATTAGAAACGGATAATAATTTTGAAAATGCCTAAGATCTCCTGAGAAACAGTTATTGTTAACAGTTAAGTATATGTATATTAACAGCCTAGTATTATTCATTGCTGTCACTTCGATGGTCACCGTTTCCAGCGTTTCACCATCTGGTTTCCGTGGTGTTTCAACAATCGCCCTGATCACCACTTCTACAGAGCATACTAGCCGCTCCCATACTCCACCCATATGGGAAGCCCCCGATTTTCAATATAGCGGTAGCGGTCTTTAGTAGCTGTAACATCGATGTAAAAACCTATTTATTTCGATCGTCATTGTGGTAGCAGCGTTAAGAGTTGGTGCCTGGATGGTGACCGGCCGCCCCTAAAATGCAGTTTAAATGCCGTTTAAATTTTAGAAATAAAAAAATAACATGCAAATTGGACGCTTAGAAGACCGAAGCTTGCGGACCAGACCAGTTAGCAGATTTGGAGCAACATCTTTATAAAAGCCGGTTGGCAAACCTCGCAAATCCGGTTGACTTGTTGGTAATTTGTGGTACCGCAAGGTTAGCCACGGTGCGAACCTTGAATTGCATGTCGTCAGTGCCTTACTTACTCAGGGACGACTCTAACATGAGGTTGAGGCACCTTTAGGAAGCGAAAAATATATATTTCATTCAAAATCTCAAAGACAATGTCTTCTAAAGAATAGTTATTTTTATCCAATCGTGTACATGGCAAATGCGTCCCATTTACCCAATCGAGAAAAACTTTTATTTCGTCCCTCGTTCTGACGCGGTTTTACAACCATTTTCCCCCGACCGTTGCAGATTTGGAAGGACAACCATTCTTTTTGTTCCTTTGTGGTTCTTTAATTTCTTTGATAACTTTTTTACTACGTCCAATGTTACCTTGTCCACCAATCATCTATTTCCAGCTTTTCGTCGTACATTTTTTATTTTCTATGCCATTTAACAAAGCTTGAGTTAGATGATAAACTAAAATTATCACGTGGCAACCATTTTGCCTTACCATCATCCGAATCGCTTTTCGCTTGGTTTTCTTTTTAAAACATAAACACACTTTGTCGTTTCGGCTTTAGTTCCAATGTGTACACTTATCTATAGAAGAGGCGAAAAGCTCTTCTATTGGACCGTAGCAGCGCAGCAACGTTCCATGAATTATAAATTATTCCATCAATCACTATTACAGTATAAGCAGAAGAAATAGCTATTCTCTTTATTCCTGGTCCAATATAAATGGCTAGTATCGTTATAGAGTACAGCACAGCGAACACGGCGAAGTGAAAATCGATACCTGGCGCTGCTGGTTGGCTGGAACCAACACCTAGAACTAACTATCATGGGCCCGGCATAGCAGTGCCGGCTAGCTAGCTGATGACTAACAGTGAAAGGCTTTTCTAATGGATGAAACTTTTTTTTTTCGTTGTATTACCATCACTTGTCTTGCAGGAACTCCCAGGATGGCACCCTGAAGGTGGACGGAGGCAAACCAATTACTCGGAGATCGCCCGGAAAGCTGAGACAGCTGAACACGGACACCGGGCTGTATGTCGGTGAGTAGAGCACGATTATTGGTAGCAGTTTAGTGGCAGTCAAGCGGAAAAAACTTTAACCGGTCGATCGGCAGGACACTTTCAACCCCCCGGTTGACGTGTGTGATGTTTTTAACCGACGCACATTGCATATTGACGTTTCTGGTTCTAAAACTTTAACACGAATATATGACTGAAAATTGTTTGATAGGATGCATAGCATTGCTGATTTACATATGAAACTAGCATGTGCTCTAGGCGGTTGAGTACCATAAGTTAAACTTTTTTCTGCTACCATTTTGATATACTGAATCCATAACAAGGTAGCAAACGAAGTTCGAGAATGCTGCTATTCATGTTTGATCGCATGTCGGTTTTGAAAATTACCTGTAATTTCAATCAATCAAATTAAAATTTCCTCCCAACTTGTTTCTTACTATTTCAAAGTTATTTTATTGACATCACGTGATATTGGGAGATAAATTTTAAACCCAATTCCAAGCCTCAAAGCTCAAGTACCGATCGTACCGAAAGCATCAAATTAAGTGATCCGTGAAATAAATAAATAAATAAAAGAACTATTCAGGATATTGTTCAACTTCCTCAATTTAACAGTAGCTTTACAGTTTTAAACGATTCATCACCACTTAAAAGCACTCAACGAACCGAACCCACAATAACACCGCAATACTCGGCGAGTTTTTGCAGTCTCACACAAACAGACACACAGCCATGTACCTACTCAAACCATTTCAGATCTGCACTCTCCTCTGTAGAAGCAGTTTTGATAAATAGCCAAATAACTGGCCCGCGGGTCCGATGATGATGGCACAGCGCCGGGTCCGGCATGGTAGCACTTTTTGACTAATCCACTGTGCAAACTTTTTGAATGATAAATGCTGCCGTAATTGTGACAATTATTCACGGCGGAAACAAGCTGCGGAACATGCCATTATTCGTGGTAGCATGTGGTGGTCCGCCGGCCGGCGAGTGGAATGTATTTTCAATCCCCTGCACTTCCGCCTGTGCACCGGAACGTACGGCACGAACATAGCGGAAATGCAATTGCAACTTTACCCTAAACTTTACCAGCACGCCGGAAATGTGCTGCGATGGCAAATAAAATTGTTGAAATATTATCCACATCAATCGGAATGCGACGGGTTCCTCTTGTAGTGGCATGTGCGCGCAGGGATGCAAGGAAGGACAGGGTTAGGCAGTAACTGTGCGCTGTCGATGGCGTCAAACATAAATTTTACTGCTGAAAAACTCAATAGTTGTGCAACACATTCAGTGCATTGCACGACCAGCTGTTCGAGCATGAAACTGGCCAATCGGTCTTTGGACACTTATTGATAACCGAACAATAGGAAAGTAAAACTATCTCTAGGGGGCGAAAATTTGTGTCATCGTTACCGACGTGCGTTGAACGGAGCGCATTGCCCCACCTTCTGTTCATCGATAAAGTTCTTTAAACTAAGATAGTATATGCCAGGTGACTCGCATTTATCAAACCTTGCGAACTTGCGAAGCTTGCGTTACCAGATGTACAAGCTTAAAACTGGAATATTTTTAGGAAAACACACATTCAAAGTATTTTTCATCGATAGCTGTACGCCATCATGGGCATAGAGCCGGGATGTTCGTGCTGTTGCCACCATTCAACTCGATTTTTGGCCACTCGTTACCAATTTCTCAGGCGTCTTAGAAGTCGCAAGTCGCTTTCGATTTGGTTAAATCGTCTTGCACGTTTGGCCCTTCCGTTTCCCATGCCGGCGAGATTGTTGAAGATAACGGTTTTTGTCGCACTGTTATCCGGCATCCTTACGATGTGTCCAGCCCATCGTAGCCTACCAACTTTTGCAAACTGTACGATGGGAATCCCTGCAAGCACCGCCTGTAGCTCGCGATGCATACGCTTCCGACATGTTTTTAATTTATACTGCTCTAAATACAGTCCCCAGTACCTTCCATTCGAACAGCGCAAGGGCGCGTACGTCCGCCGTGACATACAGGTCCATAAAGACCAACCGTTCTAAAATGAGGGTTTTGCACCTTGACAACTTCGTACGGCGGCGTATGCTTCTTGATTGCAGTGTTTTACGAAGCTTACAGTAGGCTCGTTTTCCCGCTTGAAAGTTTTAGCACTCACTCGTTTCTTTAATCCGTGTTTCTTCCAAGTCTATTATTTTTGATGAGATTTTCAACCACCTGAGCCTGCATTAAGTTCTGGACCATTTTTTTCATAAGATTTTGTTCCGAATTTTGTAACAAATTTTAGAACAGATTTGGACTAGATTCTGGGTCAGATTTTAGACCACATTTTTGATCAGATTTTGGGCCAAGCTTTGGATCTGGAACAGGCTTTAGAGCACCGTTCTTTGATCAGATTTCATTCCACCTACCAGATTTTGGATCTGGTTTTGAATCAGACCTGGACCGTATTTGGGACCGGGAGTAGATTGCCAACAGCATTTTTCATCTTAAATTTTTGTTCCAGATGTTGGATCAAATTTGGACTAGACTCTGGATCAACTTTTGAACCACATTTTTGATCAGATTTCTGCTCAGGTTTTGAATCATACTTTGGATTAGACTTTGAATTCTAGACCTGACCTGGACCACATTCTGGATCTGCGTTAGATTCTGAACCAAATTTTGGACCACATTTTTTATTACATTTTGGAACTCATTTTTGATCAGATTTCAGATCAGATTCTGGCCCTGAACAAGATCTTGAAGATGCATCAAGTGATAAATCAGATTTTGGACCACATTTTCATCAGATATGAACCAGTTTTTGGATAATTTTTTGAACCATTTTTTTTTTATCAAATTTGGGTCCAGATTCTAGAACTAGACCGGAATATCAACCAGATTTGGGTCACATTTATGATCAGATTTTAAACCACCTACTAGAATTTGGATCATTTTTTGAACCAGATTCTGGACCTGGACCATATTTTCAATCTGGAGTAGGTTGCGGATCTCATTTTTATTAAATTTTGTTCCAGATTTTGTTACAAATTTTCGAACAGATTTGAACTAGATTCTGTACTAGATTTTGAACTACATTTTTAATAAGATTTTGGCCATATTTTTGACCAGATTCTGGACCTGAAGTAAATGTTGGACCTCTATCAGATTCTGGGACAGATTTTGGACCGCATTTTTAGCTAATTTGGACCAGGTTTTGGAAAATATTTTGGACTACATTTTTGATTAAATTTTGGATCAGATGATGAACCAAGATCAGGTTTCAAGTTTGGACCAGATTTTGGAGCACATTTTTATCAGATTTTGGTCCAGATTTTTGATAAAATTTTGAACCAGATTCTCAAGCTGGGACACACTGACGCTTCTCCATTTTTCCCAGATTTTCGAAAATACTCATTTTTCACTGCATGTCACTGCAAGGGGGATTGTTCAATCCATACAAAACTTAGAGAAATTAAATTTGGGGTCGGAATAGGCAATTATACCGAAGTTGGTTGAAATCGGAGGTGGTCGATTACAACGAATATGATCTCTTGAGAGGGGATGACCCCTAAATAACCTTGAAAATTGAATTTTTCAAAAAACCCAAGATAGAATATTTTAAGACCTTCTCTAAATTAATTGTTTTGATTAATACTAACATCCTGTGAAGAAAAATCTGAGGTGCATGTGAGTTAACTAATAAGTACCTTCGGACATAGCGTGGGACAGATTTTAAATCAAATTTTGAACCACATTTTTTATCAAATTTTAAACCAACAACCAGATTTTAGATTGGTTTTTGAACCAGAATCTGGTCCTGGACTATATCGTGGACCACATTTTTTTATCAAATATTGTAGTTCTTGCCAAAAGCTTTGAAATCGTTAGCTAAGCTGCGTCAACATGAGTCTGCCTCTTCTCCATTATGCTGGTGGATTCCAGTCGAGTCGCTACTTTCCTCAAGATGTGTCCGATCTACCTACGCTTACGAATTTTGTTTGCTATCAACCGTTCCACAGTGGTCCAAAAGGGTGAAAAGTGGAACTTTTTTTCAAGTGTCTTGATTTCATTTTATCATTTATAGTCTTCGGCACTTTTTTTCGTATGAAAATCCCCCTTAATCTAAAACAGTCAAAAGTTAGTCATTGCTTACTAAAATGAAAACAAAAAATGTTTTTGTGTTGAGAAATAAAGACATAGTTTCTTCGGCAAACTTGTAAATATTGTAAAAACAAGCAACTTTGCGTTAGAAATAAAATTTTTATCTTTATCAAGTGCTGAACTATAGGGCATATTCTATGAAATTTCTTTAAAAATTAGTTTTTCAGACTATGCTTTTGTCAGTTGCATTTTACAATGTTCTCGGCAATTATCGAAGTTTTCAAAACACACGTTTTTGCAGTATAGCACAAATCTCTGGGACTTTTACTTTCTAAGTTATCATATATCCAAACTTTAAATTTCCATAGCTTCACGAGCCTATGGGGTAAAAAGGGGCAAGTGGATTTATGAAATCACTGCTTCATCTTAAAGCTTAAGTCAAGTCCTATAAACTTGTATGGGTTCCGCTTCCGTTCATTTTTTTTTTGTGTTAGTAGATAGACACATGGTTTCTTCGGTAAATTTATGGAAAATTTAAAGGCATACAACTTTGCTAAACGAATGACATTTCTATCTCTATCGAGTGCAGAGCTATAGAGTATTTTGCTTGGAAATTCTTTAAAAATTCGTTTTTCATACTTAGCTTATGTTGGTAGCATTTTACAAGAATATATGGTTCTAGGCGATTATTGAAGATCTCAAAATACACGTTTTTGCAGAAGATTGCAAATCTCTAGGACCTATCTTTACAAAGTTATCGCTTTTGGCTCGTGTAGTTAAGAAAAAATCAAGCTTAAATAAGCGATAACTTTGTAAGGATAGGTCCTAGAGATTTCCAACCTTCTGCAAAAACATGTGTTTTGAGTCTTTCAATAATCGCCTAGAACCTTATACTCTTGTAAAATGCAACCAACATACGCTAAATATGAAAAACTTAATTTTAAAGAATTTCCGAAGAAAGTGCTCTATGGCTCTGCACTCGATAGAAATAGAAATGTCATTTGTTTAGCAAATTTATTTGCCTTTATATTTTCTATAGCTTTGCCGAAGAAACCATGTGCTTTTCTACGAACACGAATAAAAATGGACGTGCATCGAGTCTTTAGCGAAAGCGAAACACATAAAACATAGGCTTGCCGTACTCTCATTTGGGTGATTAGGGACAAGCGGAACCCATGCAAGTTTATAGTACTCGACTTAAGCTTTAATATGTAATGCTGATTTCATAAATCCGCTTGTCCCATTTTACATGAGCTAGTGAAGCTATGGAAATTTAAAGCTTGAATATGCGATAACTCAGCAAGTAAAGGTCCAAGAGATTTGCGGTCTTCTGCAAAAACATGTATTTTGAGAGCTTCGATAATTTCCTAGAACAGTGTATTCTTGTAAAATGCAACTAAGGAAAGCTAAATATGAAAAACTAATGTTTAAAAAATTTTCAAATAATATGCCCTATAGTTCAGCACTCGATAAAGATAGAAATTTTATTTTTTCAGCAAAGTTGCTTGTTTTCACAATATTTACAACAATTTCGCCGAAGAAACTATGTCTATATTTCCTAACACAAAAAAGTTATTATTTTATTTTCATTATAGTGAGCGATAACTAACTTTTGACTGTTTTAAATTAAGGGGGATATTCTTACGAACAAAAGTGCTGAAGACCATAATTGATAAAGTGCAAACAAAAGACACTTGGAAAAAATTCCACTTTTCGCCCTTTTGGACTACTGTGCGTTGATGACATCGACGATGGAGTTCCTCGTTGGATATCCAGTTGTCAGGCTGCCTTCTGGTGCTTATTCCTCAGAATTGTGGTACACGGGTTCCTTCTTTGTATTTGACTAAGTTTACACTCATGGCAATGCCATTGACCAATCATATCGAACACCACGGGGCTCTCCAGATGGTTTTGTGGATATGTTGCGAGGAAAAAAGTGCTTCAGGACCCTTGGGAAGCTGCGAAGTTTATATATCGTTGACCCTGGATGGATTCTTCACTACTGACCAGGGCATTCATATCTCCGATAACGATTGTGATGTCCCGTAGCGAACAGCTGTCGTACGTTGCCTTCAATGTACTACAAAGAGGTAGGTTTAAAAGTTACTGGATAAAGTGCACCAATCGGTTTGGTCATCATGCTAAGAACTGGACCATGCTCCAATGGTACGACAAGTCTGCTGGAGTTCACCCTTTTGCGATTTGTGAAAAACCGGATGCGTCAACTTCGAACGGAGCCATCGCGCCACAACCCGTAGCTATCTTAAGCGATTGTTTGAGTTGATTGTGCGCTGAAATTTCTGCAGCTAGCGGTCGCCATCACCCGTGACAGAGTGGTCCTTCTTCAACCAAACCACATGTGGACCTCTTAACCACATAAGAGCAACACCTACGGGTACGGGCGCTAGTACCGACGAACTGGTGAACGGCAGAAAAAAACATGACAAACCGTCTCTCTAGAATAATCCAGAAGCGGCTTCGAGATGCTATGATTTTCAATGAAAATTCTAATTAACGCTCTGTACAATGTGTACTTTGTACGGCTGCTCAGATTGTTCAACCGCAAGTGTTTATGAAGTCCGTAGTAGGACCGACTTCCGGTGATAATACGCCTTTTAATCTTGCCGCTGGTATTATTGTCCTCTGTTGACAGTGAGCGGAAGTATACGAACTCGTCGACCACGTCGAACTCATCCCCGTCGATTACCACGGTACTGTCTAAGCGGGTCCTGTCGCGTTCGGTCCAGCCCGCTAGCACTCGTTTTAGACGTATCTTCAACCCAATCTTTTCGAATGTGTCCGACAATCCGCTCGAGATTCTCACACAGCACTGGAGCCCTTCCACCGTAGCCATGATAAGTCACCTCCGGAGGATCTGCCGCATGGTGAAGATTTGGTCCGTTGTAGACCGACCCTCCATGAAGCCGACCTGGTAACTTACCACAAATCTATTGGCTATTGGCCATAGTCGATGGAAGATGACTTGTAGCACTTTGTAGGCGGCTGTCTTATTTTATCCTTCATGGTGCATTATGCTTCTTCAGCCGCTGGATGCCATCCAGTGCTGTACTAAAGAGGTCACCTCCTCCACTATCATGGTCTATCGCCTACTCACTATTCAGGTGTTCATCGTACTGTTGCTTCCAGCTGCTCGAATTCATTGCACTCCTTCTCCTGGTGGCGCTTCTTCTCCTCAAAGAGTCGGGTTTGCTGTCTCCGCTTCTGTCTGTATTGGGTTGCTCTACATAGCATTTGTACCCGCGCTGCGTTCTTTTCATTCAATATCTGCTGGTACTCCACGTCAAACCATTCGTTACGTCGATTCGGTGCCTCCCGGCCTAAGACGTTCTCCGCTACGGTGTTAATGGCTGTTTTCACGGCACTCCAACAGTCCTCAAGAGGGGCTCCCTCTTCCGGTTGCTTCAGTTGCGTTAGATTATGTTGCTCACAATAGATAGTTTTTGACGAATCGTAACCATCACTAGGTACTGGCCCGAATCAAGCGCCCCGATTGATTTTGACGTCAATATTGTTTGAAAAGTGTCGAACATCTATCAGAACATCCGTCTGATTGGGTCATCTGCGGGTGTACCGATGGTGGAGGTTATGCTGGAAAAGGTACTTCGTAAAGCCATGTTCTTGGAGGCAACGAAGTCAACATGTCTTAGACGGTCTTCGGTCATTTGCGGTGCGCTGAACCGTCCAATGACTGGTTTAAACTCCTTCTCCTGACTAACCTGAGCATTTACACCGGAGTTGGTTACCCGATCTTCACTGAAGTTTCTCGTTTCCCAGTTGGTACCACGAGGAAATAGGAATAGGAGTTGCTGGATAAGAGCCTATGGACAACTGTAGGGTCTATTTTATGCTCAATGCGCAAGGCACCGATGGTACGCATTACCCAGCCGTTTAGCAACCTCTTCCATAGGGTTTAATAACATGGTCTCCCATGGTTTCGCTAGCACATTTAACATCGAGTTAAATTGGGTTAGCGTCGGAGCAGCCGAAACCCTTTTTAAAAATTTACATTGTTCTGGATAAAAATAATTTTCTGCTGCGCAAAAGAGAAAATTTTGAAAATATTTTGTTATGATGTCTGAATCTAATGCTAATACTAATGTTTAAGAAAATTACTTACGTTTTGAAAGACAGCTGTGATCAGCCGTTTGCGTGACTGTTTGTGGGTAGACTCGCCACCGTTATCATCATCATTATCAGCGAGCATCATCATCATTGCAAATACCGGGGTGCGCAGTGATGTGTGCTGTTAGCGATGGTGTAGCAGGTGCCAATGACATGCTATCATTATGCGAGTGAAAAAAAACAACAAGCAATCCAAAATTAGCGATGCTTCTGGCTAATCTCGTAAAATCAATCCGTTGCTCCGGATGTGTAGGGCATATACATAATATTAGGACAGGGTGGACGCGCGTCAGCACACATCGGAATTGAAATTTTAAGTTTAACACCACGTGAAAATGTTCTTAAAAATATTAAATTTCTGGTCAAGTTATTTGTTTTTAATTGTTTTATTGCTTCTACTTTAATTGCATATTAAATTGACGCTTAAAGTACTTTCGGATTGCATTTTGAAAATAGATCCACCACAGCATCTACCATGTCCATGCATGCATATCCTGTAGCATTTTCGTGTTAATTGATAATCCAATTCGGTATTTGGCATTCTATTGTATGGCTTTTTGATGAGGTAATTATCAGCTGGCGATAATTTCCGGGCTTTTGTTTGCCCCGATTCGAATCTATTTTGTCGGATGTCGGGCATGTACCTACATGCATGGGTTGTAGCCTTGCGAATGGCGAATTGCTAACTAAAACCGGGGGATCCATCACTCACACAGCACAGACAGAAAAATCAATTAGTTTGCCACTTTTCCAGGATGATGCCTAAGGTCAGCTTTTGCATGCATATTCATGCGTGCGAACCTGTGTCGTTCGTAATTAACCTCATTTTGTAGCGAACGGATTTCACACCGATTCGTTGATGGGATTGGCAGCACCGTGTCAGATTTTATTGAAATACTTTGTTGTGGAGAATCTTTTGTTTCCCTAAATTAATTCACATTTAATTCAATGTTCAACCAGAATTACGTCAAAATGCTCTCAGATACAAATTAATATACAAACATTATCTATTGCTGTTCTGTGATAACAGTTGAAGTTGCTTGTAGATAAACTATAGTCAAATATTGTCGAATAGTCTAACGAAAAAGAATAATATTTCACGGAATGTTGAACAAACATTCATGAATTCTCTGGAGAATACAAAAGATGTTACTTTCAGAGTAAAATAATAAATACGGCTATTTTTACACCTGGTCTATCATAACTCCCATGAAAGTAAATAGTGTTAGATGCTCATATCAACAAGAACACCCGTAAGTTCCAGAGCGGTGGTCACTCATTGCAAACTTGTCACATTCTAAAACACATCATTGCATAACACCACACCACAACCACAAACTTGCTCGCTCCATCTCCATCTGGGGGCTCTTTCGAACGGAATGATATTATTTTATTAGTCCCATAAATTCAAACCTCTTGTTCCACATTTTCCCGCTCGACAGGACAGTGGCGTCAAGTGGCAGACGGAAGCGCTCCCGGCCGGTGTCCCGGTCGTTTGAGTCCGTGTCGTAGTGCAGGGGTGTGGGGCTGACTATCACCGCCCGACCAACCAACATACGGTAACCGACGAGAGGAAAAATATTTAATTTCGTCTTCGAATGCCTCATCCGCTGTCATTTTACTGCCGCTATAACAGCTTCAACTCATCATCGTCAGCAGCAGTGTGGCAGCAGTCCTTCGGACTGGTAACAGCCTGAACCTGGACAACGGGAATGATTGAATAAATCATTCTTACGGTTTCGTAGCGAGCGCAGAGAATGGCACAATTGATGAATGAAAGCATTTTTAGCACTTCGGACTTTCCGGACAGCCTCTAGTATAATGTTTTATGGAAGCTTTTTTACCAACCTAAAACCGGGAACATCTAAATCCGTTTTTTTTTGCTGAGCAATAAAAACAACATACCCACATAATTTCTTGCTTTTAGTCACCATATTGTAGGTCAGTTTTTTAATGTTACAGTTTACAGTTTGATGTATTACGACTTGATTATTACGTAAGTAAAAATCATGGACATTTTTGAAATTTGTTGGCACATGAACCTTCAGACTGATGTTATGTTATGTTATGTCCCAAAATTTTTCATTTGTCCTTATGGCAGAAGGCCCGTTTTGCTAATTGTATTTATAAAATACGAAACGTGCTAAACAGAATTGCAAAGACGAGAAGAGCACACATCTATTTTTACTTGTTCTTTCCATTTCATTTTCTTTTTGGTATGATCTTCTTCTTCTTCTTTTTAGCTTAGACTGATTACACAAAATATTGGTTGCACTTCTGTTTTGTTGTTATCTCCAGCTAAACTATTTTCCTTCACAGGTCGTATACCAATTCATTATAGGTAATAGAAAAACCAAATTTAGCGTGACTAGCTTGACAAACTAGCTGTTGGGCCACCAAACCGAATGGCACCGCTCTGGTTAAATGAACAGCCTTATTACGATGAATGAGTGCTTCAAATAAATCAGTAGTGGCTCTTTCGTTTTTCCTTCCAATTCAGTAGTTAACAGCGTAGGTTAAGTTTCATTCTTGCTAGTCGCACTATTTAAGTAAGATTTAAGTTAGATGATGACACAAATAACAATTTAACTAATTTTAATTTAGACAATTAGATCCACGTGCCGCGTGTGCTTTTACCGGTAAGATTCTAACTCATTCCCTAGTAGCACAGTTGTTACAAACAGGTTGTGGCGACCGATTTGTGACTAATTTTAGTCATAAATGAGTTGCTGTAACTAAAAGTGCCAAATATGTGCTGCATAGGTTGTTCGCGCTGACTAACGATTGCAATATGGAACACGTAACGCATAGACGAGAGCTTGTTACTTGTGTCGCGTCGTGTTACGATCACAACCGTGTTGCCGGTTCACTCGATGACCCTGTGGCAACATCCCTCCCCTCCAGCCTATCGCACATGTCTATCTGACGCTCTGATCACCTCGATCACCGCCCCTCGCATCCATCCATTTCGTTTACCTTCGTCCACTATCAACACCAGGTCTCCGTCTTTTACTGGTCGAGACTCACCAAACCATTTGGATTGTTTTCGGATTACTGGAAGGAACTCCTTCAGCCAGCGTTGCCAGAACCGGTTGAGTTAGCGATGGATATGATGCCAAGACTCCAGAGATGCTCTCTGCTGAGGCTCAGTATGCACGGTTGGGTGCTTGACTACATTGGAGCTCCCCATCAAAAAATGGTTTTGAGTAAGTGATGCAGATTCCGCAGAATAAAGTGGTAGGTACGTAAGCGGTCTAGTATTTATAATGCCCTCTGCCTCTACGATCATAGTTTGCAAATCCTTGTCATTGAGCTTTCCCTAGTCATATGCATCCCCAATCGTAGTCTTAACTGAGCGGACCAGCCGCTCCGCCCATGTTTGGAGCACTAGGTGGCAATGTTGCAAATTTTCATCACGATGAAGGCTCATCACCTGCTCATCAGTGATTTAAATTTTATAAACTGGTAACTCTATCGTATCCTGATTGCTCGCGATGAATCGCCGACGCAAAAACTGGTGAGCAAAATATGAATTGATTACGCACGCAAATACTCGCTCGGTATCTCTGTCTCACACTCATCGCTAATCATCGTTAATCGCTGTCATCCAACCGAGAATGTAATTTGCGATGAAACGTAAACAAGCAAATTTTTTGACAAATTACAAAAAAAATGTTGCTCGTTCAAATAGAAAACGTTATTCGTATCGCATATAATAATTATGAACTTGTCAAACGTCAACATATACTTGCGACGCCATATACTACCACTAACTTCAAGCGGCACGCGGACAAACAAAATGGTTTCAAGATTTAGTTTCAATGAAATGCAAACCTGGTGAAATATTATTATTATTAATTGGTGCCTCGAAGGTTCGAAGCTATGAAAAACAATACATCTTCTTCTTGTGTGACTAACGATGAAGGCTGATAATAAAAATATCGTCGGCTACTGTTCAAAATTTGATCCTGTCAACATGTCTGAAAAATCGCTTGTATCTTGTAAACATTTCCAAACGTTGCTGGTGCTTGTCATTGTCACGAAAAAAAAAAGATTTATGCTGCATTCAACGTGAATGTTGAAAAATTATGAATAGCATGTTAAAATAATTTTATGAGATTTAAAGTCTTATGGGTGTAGAAGAACGTTGATGTTTTGAAGTGCATTTATGTATTATGATGCAAAAATGTATATTCCAAGTATCTCAGGTGCTAATAGTCGAACTGAAAAACCAACATAAATGTTAGGTACAAGTTTTTTTGACGGTATAATTCAATATCTGATAGCGCTTTTACCTGTTTTACAAAATTGATAAATCATCGCTACTCATCACGATGAGTCAAAAAGCGAGCTATTCGTGTTTGATTGGAATCATTAGCGATCAAATCATTGCATGAAAAAGAGTGAGTGGTTAGTCGCTTTTCTCTCACTCTCATTAAATAATTCTCAGCTAGAAAAGCATTGCCAGAGAATTTGACGTTATGCAATCACCTTTCAGTGTGTTTCAAACCAAATCAGCACTTTTATCGATGAATAGCAACATTGCTAGGTGGAATAAAGGTCCAGTCCACTTTGTATTAGCGTTTGTGAATCGGTTTTTTCCCCCAAAAATCGGTTTTTTCAATATAGTTTCAAAACTATGTGATATAGGGAAAAATAATGTTCTACAAACATTTACATCTCTTAAAAATACACACTTTTGTAGAAGAAAATAAACACGTATCTTCTATACAGAGCGAGTTAATGAACGATTTAGGTAAAAATTTGCCATATTTCGTACTGTTATAGATTAAAGAGTTGCAAAAACTGGCAACTAGGATATAATAAAAGTGAAAGTACATTCAAAACTGATCTTAAAACATGTTAAGTCATTTGTCTCTTTGAGTATCTTCATCATTTAATTTGCATTTAAAAAATCATCTAGTCGTCTAAGTGACAATGCGTGTATGTGAAAAACTACATCATAGTAAGCTATGTATATATGTTTATTTTTTACAAATTTATTTTTTATATATTTATTTACAATTATGTTGTCATTTACCTGAAATTAAAAACACCTAACATTACAAGTTGAAGAAAAAGTCATCCGTTTAATTCTGTGTCATAACAAAAACCTATCGCAATATTCCCGTATTCGAGATAATTCATAATCGAGATTTTGCAAAGACGCTCAAAGTAATGACTTTTAATTACCTAAGATTAGTTTGCTTTTCTTACTAGTCTCTTGCGATGCTAGTAGAGCAAAGCTCTGGGTATAACCGTCTTTAACCTTTCGTTACTCGCGTCAACTTTGATTTTTAGGCGTGCTAAAACCTAACACAATTCACTCGTATACTAATGCCACTTGGTGAAAAACTTATGAAACTTTTTTCACCGTCTGAAAGATCTTGGTCAGCGTGTCAACTGAAAATAATAATATTGTTTGCTGTTGGAATCCCGAGATATACCGAGATAAAGTTAACTGTTCACAGACGTTGTACAAAATACAACAGCGCAAGTAACGGAGAGTTAAGACAATACCCTTCTTTATCGACAGGCTTTGCAGCCGGTTATTAGAGTACAGGACAATCACAGGGTTAGTGTAAGGATTCTTTTAAACTTCAGCAGTACCGCACAGTCGAGATTATAACATACGACGACTGACTTGTTAGATTAGCATTGTACCTTGCTGCTAACAGGGCGATGAGATATAGTAAACATTATGATATATGTCTCCAAACAGTAACACTTTTTGGAAATGCAAATTAAATGATGAAGATACTCAAAGAGACGAATAACTTAACATGTTTTAAGATCAGTTTTGAATGTACTTTCGCTTTAATTATATTTTGTTTGCCAGTTTAAACAACTTTTTAATCTATAGCAGTACGAAATATGGCTAATTTTTACCTAAATCGTTAATTAACTCGCTCTGTATAGAAGATACGTGTTTAGTTTTTTCTACAGAAATGTGTGTTTTAAAAGATGCAAATGTTTATAGAACATTATTTTTCCCTAAATCACTTAGTTTTGAAGCTATAGTGAAAAAAACGATTTTTGGGGGTCCGTCATGAAAGACACTTAATATCTCAAAAACTATGATACTTAGAGGAAAACTGTTTTCAGCAAAAAGCTTCATAATAAGACTATCTACAACTTTTTTGAACATACTATAGCTCTATATCATCAAATAAAATTTTTTCCGAAGACGCCATATTGAAAAAAAATCGCTATGAAAAGAATTATTAAAAAATTTCACGATTCCGACTTTCGAGCAATCAAACCACTGTGCAATCCCTGTTCATCCATCATCGGCATCAGTTGATAAATGGTGCTTGATCTCTCGAGTGATTTCTGCTGGTCTTCCGATAATGTTTTATTATTTCTTAGTGTCGGCACCTCATCCACGAAGGTTTCCACTTTTCTAAACATTGTATACCTCTATGTTTGCTTGTTTAGGAACTATAGCACTTTGATTGTAAAAACCCTAATTTTGACCCCGAATTACTCGACTACCAAGTTGGTAGTACCAACAGACGGATACATTTTAAACATTTTACATTTGCTGATAGTTTTGCTGTATACAGACACCATTTTTCCGTATGAAGAAATGAGTGAACATTCCAATTTGGGCCAATCGCGGTACACCTCACATGCTGATTGCTTCGTTTTTGTGATATCGGGTAATGCTGATCTATTTTCCCAACAATTTTAAGTATTAATGCATTGAACAATTATGACATGTTGGGGTCAGTCCCGGCGTAGTGGTTAGCATTCACGCCTCTCACGCCGAGGACCTGAGTTCATATCCCAACCCCGCAGAAGTCACAAATGACATAAGCTGTTAAAGTGACTATACTCTAACAAAAAAAAAACAAAATTAAGACATTTTGTTCATAACAAGTTTATTGAAGAATATACGTTAATTAAACAACGATTTATAACAATATGGCATTCAAAAAACACAAAATGCAACAGCGTGGGTAACCGAAGGTTACTATAAATTAATGAAATATATGTTATGTTAAAGAATAATACTTCCTCTTACAACTTACTTTTACTTGCACTTACCCACAGTAACAACTTATTCAGCAATTTTATGAAATTTATACGTGCTTCTATTTTGTTCAAATTTTGGAAACTTGTTTAATTTACAAAAATTTCATGTTAACCAATACACTACGCAACGTTAACCAATAGATAAATTATGTTCCGGAGACGTGTCGGTTTCTATATCAAATAGCAAGTAAGACCGCATAACAAAAGTTCCTTTTACTACTAGGTGGATTAAAAGAGCTTTTTTTGAATGTATCAGAAATCAATGATTGTGAAAAAAATAGTTAAGTAGCTTGTTTCACCTACTTTAACAATTCTAAAGATATTTTTTTGAATTTACTCCTAAAAAATGACATTTTTTCATAAAACTCAAATGTGCGACCCTTAAATCGCGTCAACCAATGTTGACGCCCTATAAAATATTTGTTGTGACACCCTAAGCTATCATTTGAGGGATGAGGTTTTCTGACATAGTGCTATTTTGGGACACTCTAGTTTGAGGCGTCACAGTCAGTACCGTGAAAGCACCTAATTCCAATCACTTAAGGCATGATGCATCTTTGAGTCCTCACTGAAAAATAAAGCTTTGACATTCATTTACATGGTATGTGTCTTTAGCAAGTATTTTCAATTATGTTTCATGGAAAAATATTAAAATGCTTAAACTATTTACCGAAAGTTACAAAAAAAAGCATCAAAGTATGATGTACCAGTGCACCTAATTCCAATTATCAATTTTAAGGGGTGATTCTAATTCCGATCACGTCACGATGAGCTGTTGAAGTATAAAACTATTGTCAACTTGTACCAAATGGATCTGAAATGTTTTGCGTTTATATAGTCTGATGTGACGACAATCCCCCTATCAGTCATCTTCTGTTTGCGTTAATGATCATTTTTATCATTAGATTAATATTCATAAAATTTGTGTACACGAGAGCTCGACAAGCGGATTATGAAACTTTCCCCTTCTTTTATCTTCGTTCAACTGTTACAATTACAATAAAATTGGGCCACATTCGAAGTTTCCATAAAGTTATGATCATAAATAATAGCAAAAATAAAATTAGAAAGATTGTGTTCCAGACATGACCGCGTAGTTGGCGTAGAACTACGTTAGGCTGGTATTCGCGAAGAAATCTCGAGTATTGAAGAAATTTTTTACACCATATTGATATATGTGAGCGTAAAATAGCGTAAAGTGATGAAAAACAAACAGCTTAATAATAGTACTATCTTGCTTAAAAAAATGTATCGTATTTTTGGATGGTGACCTATTTTGTGATATCAAAAACGAATATTTCCACCAGTGCCAAAATCTTAGTATTTCAGTATAGAAATCACGCATCCAGATATTAACAAAGTTCTAGGAGTAAACTTAAGTCCTCAAAATAATATGTTATTGTTATAATATGAGAACAGGCATTAATGAGATAGTCCATAAATGCACTGTCGCTTTCGCTTGTTTGCAGCGTTAGAAAAGCAAAAAGACTGAGCCTTTCAGTTGGTCTCAAGGTACGGCACTGGTCTAATAAGCTAGATGTCGCATGTTCGAATCGCGATTGAAAGAGTCTGTAAGAGTCAAAGGATTTGTAGCACTAGTCCTACAATTGTCCTGTATTTTTTCAGCTGGCTGCGACGTCTGTCGAATAAAAACTGGTCAAAATTCCAACTCGGAATGTAGCATCTAGGCTTTGCTGTGCTTTGTAGTAACCAAAAAAAACACGCAACTTAATTTTGCTTCTTTGTCTTGAAGCAGCAGCAGTTTGAAAATTTTCATTAATTTTTATCATTTAGCCATTGGAAAACAATCTTTTCAAGAAAGTTATACAAATGCTGCATCTTTTGTGATCAAAATCCGTTTTAAATTGGAAGAGCTATTAGCGCTCAAAATCATTAATTCTTTTGTGACGTTGGCTTGATTCCAAATTTTGGATTGACACTCTGCCGTAAGACGTAGTTCGACGTCAAAAAAAATTCGATAATCCTACCATGTTATCATGTTGCGAATAATCCTAAAATCCAAATAGAAACTTCGTTTGCACGCATTTTACGAGTTTAAAACTTTGATATAGTGATCGGAATTAAAAGCAGAAAAAAAAAGTTATGTTAATAATTCCGATCAATCACTTTAATGGAATAAATTTCGCAAATTCAGCATATTTTCAGCCAAATTTGATATAGAACGGTTATATATGCTTGTATCTACTTGTTATCATAGAATAGCGAAGAATGTTTCCACGCTGCTATTATCTTAGCAAATTTGATTGTGCGCTTAGCACTTCGGATAAGAAAATACATTTTGATGGCGTTTTTTGCTATTGCCTATCGAATGCATGGTGTCCCAAAGGCCTCGGAATTTCTCGAATTCGGTCATTCATCAATCTGAAACACATTTTCAACCTAAATACATGTCATTAATGCACCATGGAACTTGAATTTTTAGTGAAAATATGACATTATTCAGTTTCCAAGAACTTCAAAAAAAACTTAAAGCTGTACACCGCACGTAACTAATAGTAAAACACTTAGAAATTTGACATCTATTGAAAAATGATTCTTTGATCATGTTTACAAGAAAACAGTACAAACATATCCAACAATTATCATAGTGTCAAAATTAAAATACGTAATGATGCCAAATTAAGAAAGAAATGACAAATTTCTATTTATGTTATGGAAAATCCAAAATACGCCAACCATTCTATTAGCGCAATAAGATTTATAATAAAAGAATCAATATAATTGTTCTATTTCGGTTGCATAAAAATAAAATGCAAATCTACACTTATATAACCGAAAAATAGTTCCTGCAACTTTTCAACATTTGAAAAGTTATATGCCATATCGAAATCACCCACAACCACGATCGGCTAGAAGCAATCTACCCTTCACATATTTGCAATCGCTGAACTAATTTGAATATTTTATTTTCCATTTCTCGTGCATTTCCCGCCAATCCTGTCTGGCGGTCGGGCCCGTTTGCTGCGCTGTTTGCTGTCGATTCGATGTTCGCAACCAGGCGGCTTGCCGGCGGCATCCTTCTACACTCGGCAACGCTACACGTCCGGTATCGTCGGTTGCATCTCGGAGCTGATACTGGCGGGCGAGCTGCGGCTGAACTTCGACTCGACGATACTGGGCACGGCGCACAACGTCGAACCGGGAGCCCCATGAAGGTAGATCACGGTGCAGCAGCAGGCGGAGCTGGCTGGAGCGGAACCGCCGCGAACGCGTGGTAACGGAAGCGCAAGCGGCTACACCGCCGTCAGTGGCAGTGGTAACATCAATTGAACGTCCATCAGTGAGAGAAAGAGAGAGAGAGAAAGAGAAAATAAATGTAGTTTGCGTAGAACGGGTGCAACCAGTAGTGGAATGGGTGGAAATGTTGAAGTGATGACGATAAATGGCGAACAAACGGAGGCTGAATGCGAATAGTACGGCAACTACACACCGACCTAGACTAAAACAATTTTTTTATATAAGGATACAAGGTTAGAATAATGAACTAGCGCGTAAGAACCTAGGTACCGATGCTGTAAGATTAATGTTTTTAAGCGATAGGTTTTAACTCACTGAACTGAGCGGTAAACGAAGCGAATGTGTAGGAAACTCGATTCGGATGTGAACCAGGACAATGTGAATGAATCAGAACGAGTAACTTGGGTCTCAGTCCATGTAAATGGTTAAAGGTTCTATCGTACATCACAAGAAAAATTAGAAAAGCAAGAAAATAACTATTTAAGTCAATTCTTTTCTCTGCCTTTCGAACTGCTTTCGTTTGTGTTGTAATTTGTTGAAGCATTTTTGGGGATCGAAAATTACAACCTAAATTCTATATTTAACGCAATATGAACAAAGCGAAAACAAGAACAATAATGACGTCATATCAATTGAATCTACTAATATAATTGAGAAAAGAAAAATCAGACGGTGTTTCCATTTTTATACAACAACAACAATGGATTAATCCTAAGGTGAACCTAAATTATATCACTTTGTTTTTTGGTTTTAAGTCGAAATTTGGAGAGAAATGTCCTTCATACAAAAAAATGCATATTCAATACAAAATGTATACAAATTAACTAAAACTATTCCAATTTGATTACACGTTGTTTTATAGTGAGCTGATTAAGACAAAAAAATCTGTCCACGTTTGCAGTGCATTTACACATTAACTTAAATGTTGCTTACTGAATGCTTTATTGTTTGAACTAGTCAGAACACGTTCACTTCCGGCTAATCGTAAGCAAGCCGGTATATCTTTATCCTAGCTGAGTTAACCATCTGTAAGGAATCAATTGAAATCAATTTTGTATGCAACAATACAGGGAAAATCTGAACAAAACAAAAGCAAAGCAAAACAAAAATGGAAACTAAACACTTTTAAGCTGCTCGCGGTATGATTTGGTGAGGTAAGTTGAGTACCTATTTTCCTGTTTGGTTTGGCCCTGTTGGATGGTACTTTGCGAACTGTTTCTGCTGTCCAAGCGAAACTTTCGTCGTAAATTACCTTGTTGTCATATATACTTCAAGTGCTTTAATGATAAATAAGATAACTTAAAAGAAAAACTATATAGAGGAATGGGTAAGAGCAGTACTATAAATAAAATATTAAAAAAAAAAAACAGAAGTAAACCTAAGATAAACAAAAAGCTAACAACCTATTAATGGGAACTGCAAACAGAATTTCTTTTACGAAGCATTTTAGTGAAATTGCGCCACACACAACAGATACACGCGGATCAAGGTGTCGAATAGTAGCAAATATTTTGTTTAGAATTATAAACGCATAAAACGGTCACGATCGCAGCAGACAAATGACACACACAAAAAAAAACATATAAACGAAACGAAGAAAAAAAATCAAGTAAATAAATCATCGTCAGGTATTTACAGTGGTAGCACGCGTAATTTTCGTCAGTTCATCGTATGGTTTTTGGTGGCGAAATTTTTCGATCTCATTACAGGCGGACCTTATACATAGCTAAATGCGCGCTATAGCAAACATTCTTAGAACGCAACGCAAAAAAGAACAAACGTAGTTTATTTGAAAGATGAAGCATTATTTTTCTGTGAAACATTTTCCCAGCTGAGTAGTGAAAAGAAGAATTAAAAAAAATGAAACAAGTCAACAACAAATCGAGAAAAAAAAATATTAAAAACGTATACTGTATATAGTCAAAAGAGAAGATTTTACTGAAGCCTGAAATGGTGGGCGAAAGAACGGTGGCGGAAGATGAAAACTATATATACAATACATACAACATACACTGAACGTACCCTCTGTACCGAACTGAATTGTAAGCAAGATTTTTGCTGATACTATTCTTTCGTTGCCCACATAGTAAAAAGCCCACTGTTTTTTGAGAAATCTATTGCCGGCCCCAGCAGACAGAAGAAACAACCAAATCAATGCTCTAGCAAAAACCAAAACAAGAAAAAAAGAACCGGCTCCGTTCGGCTAACGTGTAAATAGACACATATTTAGATCGCAACTAGTGCAAACACAGATCCGCTTATAACTGTTCAAAACAATGTGATGTGCAACAATCGTGCTAGAGAAGAACAAAAAAAAAGAGATTCTATACATTCTAGCATTCCGTCAGTATAGATTAATAGATGTAACGTGTTTTTCGTTCCGTTTCTGGTTTGTCGAAATCGATTGTTTTCCCCTCCTCGCACTCCTTGCGCAAATTGGCAAAACCAATTGAAGAAAACCAAAAAAAAAGAACAACTAAAAAATGTTAGGCATATCAACAAATCAGCACCCGCAAAAGCAAAACGAAAAATTGCAAGCTTAAGTTTTCAAAAGCGAGAAACGACACCACCACCAAAGAAGGCATTAGGCAACTTCAACCCTTTTTTGTGTTGGGGAGTTTGACCTCCTCCGCCCTCTCCCTGGAAAAGGATTCGATTGAATTCAAAAACAAAAAATCTTTGTTTCGATGTTTCTGCCATGCGTGTTTTACGTCCGATAACCGTCTCGGAAAGTATTGTATATTGCAAAACATGAGATTCAAATAAACAACAAGAAAAAATGGTATTGGGTTTTGAGTGGATGAGTTTTTCTTGCTGGCACGAGGAAAGAAATGCAATTTTTGATTTGAAATCCTAATTTTATTTACCTAATTTACTTAGTTTATGCATTTGCTAAGAAGGAAAATCAAAAAATAGGTTCACTATTTGTTCAATTTATTCGATAACCATGCGCCTCCACCAAATTAACATCGTTGGAACGGTCTGGTGATGAAATATTTCACGTCTTGTGTGCAAGATTTCACGCGATACGCCTGTTTCATTCAAGATTTTCGTCGAAGGAGTTGCATGCAAGTCAGCATAATACTGTTAGGTATTATTACCACTTTCAAATTTCATTTTATTTATTAATAGTTTTTGCACAGGTTAAGTTAAAAAAAATTAAAATTGAACTTAATACTCGTTCGATGTGTCAAACGTGCACAGAACAGTTAACTTCTAAAACTGAAACAGCATTGGAGCACGTTACTATCCTAGTCACTGACTGTCAGTTACGAAACAAGTCAAGAAAGGTGGTGGATCAAACGGATTCCCTCCCGCATTCTAATTTCCTATCATGAACTGGCATTAGGTGTTGGTAGCTGAAAATCGACGTTTACCTTGTCGCTGTTGTTGTTGCTGTTGCTGCTTCTGCATGTTAAAATTGCACTGTATCGTATCGAGCTTGTGCGGAGCAAGGTCGACAGGCAATCGATTAGGATTAGGATAAACTGCAGCAGCACGAGACTAGAATTTGCAAATACCCGCTTACCTACATACTTAGCTACAGTACAACAATAGCACCAAAGTAGAAGTCAAAGTCAAACGTCCAAAGATTGTCTAGTGAAACCATATTGCAGTTCGACCGACAAAGAAGGTTTTCATAACAGAGAAAGAAAAGAACAAATGCATTTGGTTGTGCATGGTGGTTTTGTGCCATATATTTAGTTGCATAATAATTGATTTTCTTTACTAGAGTAGACAGTAATGGCCGTGAGCTGTAAGGCTGTGAGTAAAGAAAAATGAAAAAATATAGTCCTCGAGTTAGGCTTCTAGTGGGGACTGCCTTGAAATGTCTACGATATAAAGATATTAAGTTGACTAAGCCGATTCCACGAATTTTTCAATTGATATTCTGTCAATCAAGCTTTAAATATAAGCAAATATGAAACAAAATCAAAACTTAATTTTTATTACCAAACTCACTTCCAAAATGATGCATTTCCTTTATAAGGAATAACACAACAAAACAATAACCCATCTCACCTTCAAGAATGACCATTTCCTTCCGAAACTGCTGCTGATGATCACAACCAGCCAATCAACCAATTGCAAAGGGGACACCCGACAAATTAACAACCGAATTGATAAGTCGATCACGTATAGTCCCGGAGCCGCAGTGGAATATCTTCAGGGGCTTCGAAAAAAAAAAAACCGAGCGTCCGATTTGTATGCTGATGTCAGAATGCAGGTAAGGTGCTAACAGGAAGTATTAATATTGTCTCTTCAACTTTTGGTTTCGGTTGGGTGAGCTGATTGAAATGATTAATCCTCTTCGGGCGGAGAGCCGACGGCGCCCAATTGAGTTTCTTTTTCAGTTGACGAATGTGGTGTTGCACTGCATTGTTTAGTGAGATCAAATTATTCGATTGTGACTGTCGAAAAAAGAGAAAATAAGCAATTTCATGAGGTAATTAAACTGACGATATGTCGAGAATTTTGAACAAGAAACATTATAATCGGTCACATGAATAACTTTATTCCTGCAAAGCTAAGCTGAGAAGTCCATTTTGGAAAGAAAGTTTGTGGGTAATTCGAAGACGAATAATTTTTCGGACAGCCATCACTCTCTATTGGAATGAAACATTGGTCTGCAGGAGTGATGAAACGCATCTTCTAGATTTCCCGTTTAACATTTGAATTATTGAAATAGAGCGAAAAGGTGCAAATAATGGGTGTGATTTACACTGACTTAAAAGCTGACCATAACTACATCTTTCATCATATACTACTTAATAAAATTTGATGATTGCGATTGCATCGTTCGTATCAATTTGTGAAATGGTAACGCTCTTATTGTATCGTCCCGTATAAACAAAGCTGATGTACCGCAAGACTGTAACTTTAGACCAAGCATGTTTATTTTCTTTTGCAACAATGTAGATTCTGCTTGCGGAATCGAATTTAGATTGCTGTATGTTCATGATTTTAAACTATATTCAAAAATTCGTTATATGGATTGTTGACGGATTGTCGTTGTTTCTTGACTCTTCTGGGAGCACTTGACTATTTGACCATCAGCTATTACTATTTGGCTATTTAACTATTAAACTACGTAACATTTACCAAACCTCCCCTCCCCAGATAACACAAAATCGTAATAGAAAGTTCACATTAAATCGGTTTCATGTCAATTTCACATTGGAATTGTATAATGATTAGAGTATGCCAAACCGAAGTGAACAATAAGTTGTTTTGCAGTCGTGCGTGTCTTCATATACAATTCATGACTGTGAATTATAAAGCAGTATAGACGATTGCAATATTTGATTATATCTTAATCATATATTCAGGAGTATTTAGTTGCGTGTTATAAAAACCACGCAAAATAGAATTACAAATAGTTGTCAAAATTTACGCACGTATATCGCCTCCACTTTGGTACATATATGTTCTTATATGGCGTGAAATATAACTTTTTCGTTCAGATATGATTTCGTATATCTCAGTTGCAATCGAGATATACAAACCAAATGGTTTACTGGGTCGTATCTTCATATTGAATAAAGATCATATAAACCGAATATTCTTTTTAACGAATTCAAGAAAATCAGCAAAAACTTCAGCATAAACACCGGCACATGTTGGATCAAACGATTGCCAACTATAATTATTCATCTTCATCTGCTACGAACTATTATTTTGTATCCGAATCTCCATCAGTCTAAACCAATTTCGTGTTTTCTACCACCAACACATCTTTTTCTGGTTTTGTAACTGCCTTTCTGGTATTCATAACTTTGTTACGCAATTGTACACACAGAAAAATAAATTTTTTTTGTTATATTTAGTAGGCTACCAGCACACCGAATGGCTATTGGGCCGAGAAAAATAAATTGTAAATGCGAAAGATTTCTATATAAAATCAACAAAAAATTTCAACAACAAAGGGCGAACCCAGTTTTTTTTATTCTAACTGTTTGACCTTTTAGTTCAACAATAAGGTTTGTAATTTCGAATAATAGCTGGTTTCTATCAAAGAAAAAATTGTGAAACCAAAAATAAGTCTCTTTGGGTTTTTAAGCGATTTAGTAGAAGCAAAATGAGTATAAATTCAATTTAAACAATATTTTTTTGATTCAAAAATATGACAAGTTTATCTTAACAACAGGTAATTGTTGTTTCTAACTATCATCATTTTTCTGTGTGTACTCATAGTTTCCCCTCCCTCTTATGTAATAACAAGTCATGAAGTCTTAAGCCAGTATACCACAAAAAAAAAACAAGTCACGCAAACTTCTCCCCTCCCTCTCCTCTAATCGTAATTACGTAATTTGTGACCCAAGCAACAGTGTCAGATTTATTGTACTCTTATGGCGGTTTTCATGACCAATTTTGGTCTTAAATGCCATCATAGGAGGGTAATAAAACCCAAATTGTCACTTGAGAACTCATCATACCCTGCGACTGAATCAGTATGTTTCTTCCCTCATTGTTACTTGGGTGGCACTCTATAGCCTTCTCGAGCGAGAAGATGCCGTGTGGTTTGATAGTTAGCATTATACTTTCTTGCCATATCCCGGATGAAGATGCAAGTATTGAACTTAACACACCTCAATGTCTTCCTCCCCAGATCCGGGTACCAAGTTCCGTGTTTCTTTGCCGCCCTTTCAAAGCTAGGTTCTTCGTTGACCCTTCATAACATTACACACTGTTGATTTTTGCATTTTTAGCACTTTAACCAATATTAAATTCTCTTAACAACTCCCAGCAGTCGATCACAGTGTTACATTTTTATAGCTGCATACAACCGATCGTCTTTTTTTTTTGGTTACGAGGCTCTAACTGCCGAACGGTCATTCTAATCTATCTAATCTAATCTCCCACTAACGCAGCCAATTCTTGAAGGCATCCTGGAAAATGACGATTACTTGAACCAATCATTTTTGTTGTCAACGGCCAGGCCAACTGCGCAGCATGTACCACAGAGAGAATTCCAAGGAATCATGTGGAACCAGAAAAAATACCTAATTCCATTAAACTCCTTGAAATTAAGGGGAAGGAAGAAAGCGTGGACCTCCCGTACCAAACGCTTTCCATATACATAGATAATGATTTATTTACAGTCGTTGGGAGTATCTTTGCTAATAAAGGTTAAGTGATACTCCAGACCCTCAGGGATGAACTAATGGCATTTAGACCAGAAGCCAAGCTGCAATTGGCCAAGGATATAGCGCTTTATTTCGCTCTCTAAAAATAGATTAGTTTGCCAAAAATATAAGTTTAAATCATATAATACTTGAAAAGAAAGTCGTGTGGTTTAATGGTTGCCTAAAACTACATTTGTAAGGTTAGGAACTGAAAACCGCGCGACCCCGCACCTCCTAGTTTGGCTACTCAATTATACAAATTGAAGTATTTCCAGGTATGGCCACGTGGAGGCGCTAGGTAGGGACTTGGGATGGCTAGAGCTATGTTGGGCGCTTTTTCCTAGTTGCCTTCCCCATTTCATACCCTCTAACTGCCGAATGGTATTGTCAGAATTCGGTAGCCACGAAATAGTATCGTATTTTTTTGTTTTGTTTGATTGAGTCACTTTAACAGCTTAGGTCATTCGTGACTTTTGTGGGGTTGGGATTTGAACCCGGTCCTCGGCGTGAGAAGCGTGAATGCTAATCACTACGCCGGGATTGACCCCTCTGTGTATCGTAATTTAACCAACTTATGAAAATGGCAGTTTAGATCCCAACGACTTTTTTACTTGGAACGCCTGTGCTGTGAAATCGAAATGTTTAAAGACAAAAAATCTCTGAAATTGAAACGTTTGATACTGCGTATTTCTTGATCAACTTTTAGTCATATGCATGTCCTCAGCCATTCCTCAGCCTGGTTCTCCAACAATGTGTTTATCTTTGTATAATAAGGATGCAAACCGCTTCGATAACAACTCTTTGGCAATTGGAAAATCTTCGAAATCTTTGAGATCTTTAATTCCTTTTGGCAGGAATGGTTATGGTGTTATGCTCGGGGCCACCATTGATCCCAATGATAATCATAACATGCGAATAGTCAGAAAGTTTCATGTTTTGACCAATTCAGTGACATGCTTTCTGCATGCATCCAATACATAATAAAAAAATATCTTTAAGTTTACGTCCCTAACATCCAAAAATAGTGTAGATACTTGGACACTACGGCATAAAACGACCAACTTGGAGCCCCGAGAGCACCGATAGCTGATATTCCGGATTCGTTTGTCGTTTTTAATTTGTCTTATTTCCATTTTTAACTTATCTAGTACCTATGAAGGGAAAAATAATCCCTCTGTCGGAATATCTTCGTCAAAAGCGGTATCAACACTTACTAATATATAGATTAATTTGATTGCTGCCACAATCTAATTCGGTTCTTTTAAAACAAGTTGAACTAAAATATAACAAAATTAAAAAATCTGATCGCAAGCACCCTAATTTTTGACGTCGGAAACTTAGAGGTTAAGCAGAATAGTTGCCTGTGGCCTGCAGCAGGAATCAGAAAGCTTAGTAGGTGAGGCAAAATTGTTTGAGACTAACGGGATAATTACTTTAACTTGGGCAAATTGGGTAATTTAGAGATGTAAACTCGTTGAACTGTAAAAAAATCTGCTTATCACTAACGAATGCAACATTATAATATTACACTTTATGTTTTTGCCCCTTCACATTTTTGAATGGGGGGGGGGGGGGGGGTGACTGACATAAACTTTTTTTCAAATTTGTATAAGCCTAATGAATACGCCAAAAGTTCTGCTGTTGATTTTACTCAAAAACACTTACCTTCCGATCCGTGCCCTTTGAATTCACTAAAAAGCGATTATTAAAGCATTTTATTCAAATTACGCAACAGACTTTATATCTTAAATTCGTCGTACCGTTTTAAAATTCGTCCATCAAAATTTTTCATCGTTCGATACTAAAAAACGTTTACGAAGCTAGCGCACATGTATTTGTGTAGGACTGCATGACAAATGTTATTCTGCAAAACTTCTGCAGGTCATGCAAGTTTTTCCGACTGCAGAATAACGACAATGCCTTGCGTGAGTTATTTTCATTTTATGAATGACGGAAATTGAAACGATTAGTTGACATTTTCTTCTTCGTCGCAAGAAACAACGTAGGAAATTTGGCTGCTAGGAATTCTTTAATGAAAAATGGCATTTAAATAAATCTCAGCTCACTTTGATTGATCGCGTATGAGAGGCAACAAACTAAAATATTAGGGAATAACTAATTTTGCATTGTGTGTCATAAAAATCGCTGATATTTTTAATAATTTGTGTTGGATAGGACGGGAACAGGCAATTACGACGAAGCAGCAACATACCCTAATTTTATTGATTTCACCTCGTTACATAATACAAATGACTCGTCTCAGCTTGCACACCGATTGTTCACAGAGGCTTTAATCAAATGGTCACTTACCTCTTTTGAACCAATGAAATCTCCAGCACTGAGAAATCACTCAAATATCAGGAGACAGCACATTGTGCTTTCCTTGATATCGAAGGTGCCTTCGATTACACATCCTTCGTTTTAACTATTACGGCTCTCTTTCAAAATGGAATCGACCACACTACAATGAGTTAGATTCAAGCAATGCTTTCGAGCAGAGATATCACAGTATCATTAGTAGATACGTCGGTCACGATTTCGGTGATTAAAGGACGTCCACAAGGAGTTATCTTCCCATTGCTTTGGACAATGGTGGTTGATGCACTCCTTTACAAGATATCGCAGCTTGGTTATCAGATCATTGCTTGTGTTATCGACGTGGAATTTATCGTTAGAAGATAATTTGACTGTTGTACTGTTAAGCTGTTTGTTAGGATCTCTAAAATCACCATTTTATGATGTTTACAAGACCTAATATAAACCCCACAAAACCAGTCGTTAGCGTTCATTAGCTGAAGAAAACATGCTATTCCTTCCCCAATACTGATTGATGTCAGGCTGAGTCTCAGTAATGCACTCAAACTCCTCGGATTCTAGATAAAAAGCTTAACTTAACAAACTTAAGAAAGCATCCCATTGGAATCAAATACAGTTACCAACCCTGTTGCTGTGCTTTATCTAGGCATAACTTCTTCGGAAGTTTACTTCCTAGAGCCCAAATCCCAAAAAGTCATTGATATTATTAACCATGTAGTACTAAATTGGGGTACAAGATCTAGCACAACTCCATCAATGGGTTGTCCGTAAACTGTGTAGAGCAATCGGACCCTGGCCCAAAAGATGATCATAAAGACTGTCACCGTGGCCTCTTAATCCAATGCCCTTGTGGCATACAAAAAAAAAACTCGCTAGTTAATCTGCACAGGGCCTCGCGCTTTGTAACGACGGCTCTGAGTAGGCTCGACTGCGTCGTTGAATCTTTTTACTCGAATTATTGTCGGCGGTGACCGAAGATCCTAAATATATGAACTCATCAACCACTTTCAGTTCATCGCCGTGGACTATCCGTTGGAGGTGAACGTTGTTTTCTCTGAAGGGAAAAAGAGGCTTCTCTTACCATTGATTTGTATCCCAATCCTCCTAGTCTTCTTATTTAGTCTGACGTAGATTACTTCCGCGATCCAAGGTTTCTAGTATAATGATGTCGAGGTTGTCTGCGAAGGCTAGGAGTTGGCTATTTCTGCTGAAGATTGTTTGCTCTCGGCTGTTGCTCGACATAGGCTGTCCAGAAATCTATGAAAATATGATGCGTGCACACGTTGTACTTCCGACTGCAAAGTCTTGCTTTCAGTCCGTAAAGGCAGACCGAATACTCCTCGTCAATTAGCTCCTGCCTGCGTCGACGGTTCAGTCCCCCCGAGTCCCCCAAGCTGATGTGAGTGCACATAGCTTCAGCTTCAGCTTGTCTTGTTTACTACTACTAGTAAGATAATATAGCACATCTCGTAAAGCATACTCCCAGGGTTGTATTCACTGACCGCTGTGATATCTTAATCCTGCTCCGACATTTCTGGAGGAGAATGAAAATTTGATCCGCAGTAGCACAGGGCTCCATAAAACCCGCTTGAGCTCTGAGAAATAATAGTTGAGGTCGTATATTTTATATTTTGTTATGAGATGGCGTAGTAAGAAGTCATTGTAGCCCGCGGCTTTTATGGAGAAATCTGATTTGGCCGTCGACATTCCGGCTGCTGGGCATCACTGCTATGCTGAATCAAACTAGCGTCGTATGCATTAAAAAATGGATTTTTTTTCGGATGGTGACAATAAAAAAACCCAATTGACAGCTAATTGAGTGATGGCAAAAACAGTGAAGCTTTTCCGTTCAAAGGTGTACGCGTTCAAAGAACGGTACCCCGTCGCGTCAAAAACGGACATCGTGCGGCACTTTGTGGACGCCGGATACGCCCATTCCGGTGTCTACAACATTTTGGCACTATTGGACAACAGTCAAAGCATTGAAAGAAAGCCCGGTTTCAGACGGCCGACGACCCTGAGCGATAAGAAGCTACAAAGGATGCTACATCGCAGCGTGCGCTTGGCCGGGAGATCGGTTTAACCGGCAAAACAGTGAAAGAGTACCTGGCGAACATGGACATACATGTCAGGAAGCGGCTGTCCCGTCCACTGGTCTCAGAGCTGTAGGCAATGACGCAGCGGCAGCGGCTGAATAAGGTGGTCAAGACGATTTTCCAGGCGAATCGCGACGTAGTGGTGGTGATGGACGACCAGACCTATCACACCCTGGATGGCAACGACTGGCAGGGCACTTCGTATTTTACTTCTCCCACGAAGGAACTGATGTCCGACGTGAAGTTCATTTCACACACCAAGTTCCCGAAGAAGGTGCGGGTGTGGCTGACAATCAGCGAGAAGGGGATGTCAAAGCCGCTTCTTCTTTCGCTCCGAACTGGCCGTGAACGGGGAAATTTATAGTACGAAGTGCCTACCGGAAGTTGCGTCGTTCATCTTGGGAAGCCATAAGGCAAAGACGCGGTGTTCTGACCGGATCTGGCGTCGACCCACTACTTGAAGCGATCGTGGAGGACATGGAGTGGATGGTACCTAAGTTGACGAGCCCGCCCAACGTCCTCCAGCTGCGTCTCATCGAGAATTTATGGGCAAACCTGAAGCGTAAGATCTACTCCAACAATTTTGCCGCGAAAACTGAGGATGAATTGATAAATAAAACGAAGAAAGAACTCAAAAACATGCCTACACGCATATTTTCGTTCGCCATGGCGAATGTTCCGGTTAACTGCCGGAAGGACCGCTCGCAAGGGCGTAGAATTTTTTTGCGTTACTACTGTAATTAATCTGGAGTTCCACAGAGACGCAACATTGACTTGAAACTACAATTTAGTACGATAAAGATGTCCTATTTTTGATTTGACGCTGTTCGAAATATTACGTATGATCAGTCAAACGACTTTAAATCATTGTTAACCGACATTGTAACATTTTGTAATTAATTCTTGGCATTGAAAACTGAAAGTCGACCAGTATAGAATGCAATTGTTTTAGACTAACTTTCCCAAGCCGTATTGCGTTTGCTGCTATATTGATGTTCCCACAGTGATGGAATGTGATAAGAATATCGATTATATTCGATTGGTGAAAATAAATGTTTCTGCATAATTTGAAACTGTTGCGACATGAAGTATTCATCGTAGTTATTCGTAATATATTATAACGATGTATTCTCAACCTTAGTAAGTAGTCCAAAAATAGGTAAAAGTATTTCTGTCTAAATATTACAATACTGATCGAAAAATCTTCTAACCTAACGGTTACCTGGGTTACATTTTATGGTGTGCTTTAAATTTCAACAATACACATAAAACCAGAATTTACAGGATCGTCATCTTTTAAGATGCTGCACATTGGCTGCGTTCACACACGCCTCTGAGAGTACATGCAGGAAGCTGATGGGTACAAGCCTGCAAAACAGAGATATTTAGGATAAAATAATGAACGATTAGAGATTGACTTTTTAACGTACTCAATAATTTTAAGAAATTGCCGAACGATGGGTGTGCCCACAATGATTTCCGTGCGATTTTTTAGAATGCCGTTCACGGTAGCGTCGGCCACATGTTCGGGAGCTAGAAATACGGGTAATCCACTGTAAATTATAGACAAATAATAATACTTCTTCGATCTGCATGATCAATACTTATAACTAACCCCACTTTAATGACTAGATCAATTAGCGACTGCCGGGTAGTCATAAAAATTGGATAAACGCCCGTTGCGACCACCTTCTTTTCCAATCCCAATTGGTAGAATTCATCGTCCAAACATTTCATCAAACCGCGAACTGCAAACTTGGTTACACAATAGCAAGTAGCTTTGGAGGCATGCATGAATCCTGGAACCAAATTAGTGAGAATGCATTACAGAAGAAGCGGCAATTTCGCGATATTATTCAACATACCTAGAATAGAACTAATTCCAACAATGTGACCTCGACTGCGTTCCACCATGCCGTCCTTGAATTCTCGTACCATCTGAATCCAAAAAAAAACTTTCCTCAATTTTCACCAAAGCTTAATGCTTTTATCGGTCACTCACCCACAGATGGGACATCAAATTTACATCGCAAATTTTGCGAACATCCTCCGTGCTAGCATCGGATAGCGCAAAAGTTGTCAACAATCCAGCATTGTTAACGAGAATATCGACCGGACCCAGCTTATTTTCAACATCCAACCTCAACTGGTGCACTGAGTGAGGATCACTTACATCCGCCTTGAATGGCTCAGTCCGGAAACCATGCTGTCGCAGCTCTGCAGCTGTTTTCTGTGCACTTACCATATCGATATCGGCGATCGCTATAGAGCATCCTTCCTTGGCCAGCCGTATGGAGAGCGCTTTTCCGAACCCATTGGCTCCGCCCGTTACTAGCGCCACCTGTCCACGAATCGACTTTTTCGGAGCCCAAATGTATGCATGGAAGAAGTCCACCATTAAACGTGGTAGCAGCAGCACAAACAGTTTGATAAAATTAAATAACAGAGCAAGGTGATTCATGCCATAATCTTTCGTACTATCGGCCGCATCATAGGCACCGTCCTCACTACGTAGGTAAGCCGCAGATTTGCTCATTTTGCTCCCAAATTCACCGCACTACTGACGTAAAGTCCCGTTTCGACTGAGCGCCAGGTTTGATTCGATGCTGAATCTGATTGAGGAGGAGCGTGCGTGATTCAGAGCTCATCGAAAGTAAAATATAATGACTGCGTGTTTTCGACATGTTTTACTCAGGTGAAAAAGCTGAATCATAAAGTTAAATTAGGTAGCTGATTGCGTTATTAGATTTACGATTAACTGGTGTCGAAGAAGATGCGATTGTTTCGTAGGTTAAACTCAGCTTCACCTGTTTTTGGCACTTTACAATTGTTGAACCAACCTAGGCAGTAGCGCATCTCTCAAGGGCTGTATTAGTGTCTAACCTTTGCCACTATCAGTGAAACATTACATTCCTACCGCATGCCACTGTATGATACACTCAAAATAAAGGTTCTTAGTGTTTGCATAACTTTCAGTTGGTCGAAATTGAAGACCAAAATCGTTGTAAACGTCTATCAAACCCACAAGCATTAATTTTATAGTATGATATTAGTTTCGAATAAGCGTGCAACTAGATACCTGCTCGCAAGCGGTCGTTTAACGAAACAATGGGGCCCAACTAATAATTAATGCTATTGGAAACTGTCAGACGAAGGTATGTATAGGTACATACTTGGCAAACATTTAAATGCTGGGAAATGCCGCAAGCGAATTGAATCTCTCCTCTTGTTATATCAATTCATAAACGAAGATGTTCAACAATGATGGAAAGAATTAATCCGGTTTTGGCTGTGGAATTAAAATTGACTGTTTTTATTTGATAACAAAGGATAAGTAATTCTCTTGCAATTCGGGTGCTGGCTTTCTTCTTGATCTAGTGACTACTTGGTTTTGATGAGGACAGAGAATGGCAGCCAATATTTCTTGGATGACACTCCAAGCGCAACCGGTCCGTTTGCATCGGAAATGAAACTGACATTATTCTATTGGTACGAGGCCATCAAAAATTCAAGTCTTGTCCTCTTACCGACCGCTCAACTTGAGCACTTCATGCGTCGCGTCCAGTCGCTCCAGCTGTCTTTGAGTCCAAATGGCCACACCACCATCCAGGCAAGAGGTAAGCGCACTGGAACTAACGACCAAACAGGCAAACAGAACAGAACAGTACAGAACAAGCGAACTCGAAAGTGAATCTTCACGCAAATATGATTGAACTCAGGAACGAACGAACGAACAAGCCGTTTTTGCTTCTGTTCGCTGTTCCTCCTTGTTATGGACCCGTGGAGAGCCATAGAATGCAACGATGAGCTATTTCACCTTGTGTCGGTTCGGTCGTCCGTCGTCCCCCGTTCCATTCTGATCTGTCCATTAGGCTTCAATGCTATATTGTTATTGTTCAGCATATTTCAACGCAAAGCAGAAACAATTTAGGAAATGATTTTAAACATTGCTACCAACTACAAACCTGGCCCCATTCCAAAAAGTCATTGTCGAAACCATTACCCGTACTCGACCCATCGAGTCAAGGAATCACGGAAGGCAAAAGATGCGTGAACATCGGCCATGCCTTGCCGGTGAGTTCATAAACAACGACGTCTGACTGACTGACGATATGGTCTCACAACATATGAGATGTTGTTTGTCATTTTTTTATGCTGTTCATCTTCTCAGAAGTGGTGGTGACGACGGCGAATAGCCCTCCGGTCGGCCGGGCGGGCGGTGTTACAATGTATTCAAATCGTTTCAGATGTAGGCACACATTTCGAGGCTCTATTCCGAGCTCATCCCGCATAGAAATGCATAACGAATATTAATGTAAAAACATTACGGTTACTATGAATTTTACTGTTTACAACACTTTATGCTGTAACTTCACTTTTCATATTAATGTAAAAACTTTACGATTACAATGAATTTTACTGTTTACTACACTTTATGCTGTAACTTCACTGTACCGTTCTTGGAAAATTTTTCATATAATTCGGTAACAATGCAAATTGTTTAGAAGCAGGAAATAATCTCTATCTAAGGTCCAATTCTTGGCAGGTTGAGTTATTTGTAGACACAAATTGTGTCTCTTCTAGGATTGGGCAAAATTACCGAAAGTATCGATAATTGAATATCAATATCAAATCCGCCGCTTTATCGATACCGTCGATATATCGCTCGTGAAGCATCGATATTAGGTTTATCGATACTATTTAAGGCGGCATTCTGGGATTAAGAAATGCTACTCAAAAAAAGGGATTCATAAAAATTAATCAATAAAAAACATGTTGAGCAAAGAGAGTGCCCCCAAAACACGCACGCAACACATCACTCGCTCCAGTACATCTCTATTTCGGACACGTCGCTTTGTACGGAAAACCGCACCACAGCTGTTTACGCCCGACTGAATCGTATGCTGCCCCGGAATCCACAAAAATATGATGGGTTGTACTCCCGACACATCTAGATGACATGCCGAAGAGTAAAAATTTGATCCGTAGTAGCACGGGCCTTCAAAAGCCCACCTGGTACTACCCTACGAACTCTCCAGCCACCGGGGATAGACGACGTAACAAAATCTGTTGGTGGCTTTGACCAGCGCTATGTTGCGGTAATTGCAGCAATCTATCCGATCCCCCTTTCTGTAGATGGGACAAACCACACCCTCAATCCACTCATCCGGCAGCTCTTTCCCAAACCCCTGAAACCATCCAGTGATGTGTCGTTGCTGGCGGTTCTTGGCCATTCCAGCAGAGTTCCGCCGGGAGTTGCTTCTTTCCGGTTTTAGCTCTGCTCGATCTCTGTCCCACCTCTGCCACTTTCACCGCTATTATGGCGCGTAAAAAGTTGGAAAATCTTTATGCCTTCAATGCCTTATACTACTCTATGTGCTCTCTGGTCAGTTTTGAATTGCTGAAAATCGCATATCGTACGCACTTACTGTTCAATAAGCGTTAAACATGTAAGTGACATTGTTCAAGGTTTTGCATAAGAGTCAATTCCAAGGGGTCGGACACTCAGCACATTGTGCCGTGGCACTTCAAAGATATCAAGCGGCACGCCTCCGGTTCAATTTTACATATGAAATGGGAGCACTGCCAGATGTCAAAATCATCTCGCACGGTTGCCAGATCGATAAAATTACAACAAATTTAACAAATCTTGCAGTTCGGCACTTGTACCGAAATCGGCACAGTTCGGCTCGTTTCAAGTCGTCTAACATAAAAACTACAAGGTATACAGCCCTAAGGGTTGTACGAAAGGGCGACGTAGGACTATATCAGATCATTAGATCAAAGACTGTAAACTGCATCTCTGGCATATGTATGTTTATAAGAATTTGTGAGTGTCATTGTTTAACTAAATGATTAAAAAAACGAAATATTCAGATTCAATTCTTCATTGAATGCAATGGTGGCTTTGAAAATAAGTGGACGGGGGTTCATAAGTGCAATGCCTGCAACCATTGAGACAGAGATTTCTTTTACAATCATGTTTTTGCATCATAAAGGTTGAAATAGCAATAAATGACCAGCACCCATATTATTGTACTAAATATGATTTTATTAGAGTTATGAGGAAATTTGTATTTCATTTGTATGCCCAAGCAACACAGCTTGTTATAGAATAGTATAACATTACATACATCAGAACTTCTCTATTACCAGAAAAGCGCAAAAAATTGAAGTCTAATCAAACAACAATTGAAAGAAGTATGTATCAGGTTATTTCATTCCATTTTAAAACGTTATTATAGCATAACCTACAACTTGTTCTCCCAGTAGTTGAGATTTAGTAATGGAGATATAATAAAAACTTTGTGTTGACATGTTGACAAAAACAAACATTATTCATTTGATATGAGCTGTCAAATAAATTCATGTTATCACAAAACATTTCAAAACCTTAATAATAACGACACATGTTTTCAAAGTACGTTAATAGTACCCTTAAACGACTACTTTCTTTGAAGAACTTGTTTTGTGTGTTACTTGGGTGGAAACCCCCCCCCCCTCTTAGAAGAAGAAAGGGTCTCAGTACACCATTGAAAAAATTCTTACTTCCAAAAACCCCACATGCCAAATTTGGTTCCTTTTGCTTGATTAGTTCTCGAGTAATGGGGAAATTTGTATATTAATTGTATGGGAACCCCCCCCCCCCTCCTAAAAAAGGGAGGGGTCTCAATTTACCATAGAAAAAAAATCTTGCCTTATGAAACCCATACATGCCAATTTTGGTTCCATTTGCTTAATTAGTTCTCGAGTTTTGAGGAAATTTGTGTTTCATTTGTATAGGAGCCCCCCTCTTACGCCCTCCATAAAATTACTCTCTAACCCCGTCCCTAAAATTGCTGGTCATTTTATCTATCCAACGACATATAAATTGTTCAGTTTCGTTCAGTGGTTTAGTAATTATTAGCATTTGAAATCTTTCATTCAAACGTTACACTTCTATTTTCGTTTTCACAAAGTGCTACCCAGTCCCATATAGTGAACAAAGACGTAGTCCAACGTCAAAACGGCTGTGTCGAGGTCATTTCTAATAAAGTAAATTTGAGAATTAAGCTTAGTAGCTACCTGAAAAGAAAACAGTGCGAGAAAAAATCCTAAAAATTTGGTTTTTTTGAGCATTTTCTGACCTAGTTTTAGTCTATATTTTTTCAGCTGGATATCCCGCTTTATCAGAACAGTATCGGGATGAAATTATCGATTTAGCATAATATCGACCTCGTAAGTATCGATGAAATATATCGAAATATCGGCCTTCGAGTATCGATATCGCGGGTATCGATACGGTATCGCCCAATCCTAGTCTCTTCCTCCGTCTACTGTAGAAACCATCGATCGAGAAGTTTAAACTAATTCGTTTTACTGACGGGACGACGACACTATGCAGGCGCTTGCGACTTACTTGTTCGTCTGTCAACATATTAGCCGCGATTCTTAACGCGGGTGTTCGGGGAAAGGCTCCGTTCCTATGAAATAGACCAACCTCGTTGTTTCTACGTCTTGACATCGAGTGAGGTGTCAGGCATATAATTAAGTTTTTATAACGGTAGATTTTACAATTGACAGAGGGAACGATAGAAGACAGTAATAAAACAAAGAGTCGATAGGATCTAACAGATTGATATAAGGCGTGAATGGGAAAGAGTGGAATTTATTTATGTAGGTGTACTGTACTGACTTCTAATACTTTCCTAAGATGATCGATGAATGCGGCTCGAAAATCATAATAGTTCGAAGCCTATCAAATTCATTGTTTCTTTTGATTCTTTGTTCTTCTGATCTCGTGGTTATATAATAGCACTTATCATACTAAACTATAGATGAAACCGTTCGACAATAAGTCATTATTATAGTCTCTATTATGATCATATACTGGTTAGATCTAACCTTATGATAAAGAGTGTAGTTATTATCACGCAATTACACATTACTTAGTGGTTTATCATCCTTTCATCTCGCTGATATTTACAACATTGATCATCACTATGTAGTATTAGTGTTAGGTAATCTATCCTCACAGAGCGACCCTGGTTTAATCTTATAGATTATTAATTTGATATGTCCCTGAGCATTTAGCTGTCGAAATCTATCTAGTTCTATGTCTGTCATTCGATACATCTCAGGATTCCATGTTTACAATCTAAAGGTAAGTTACTATTTTTATATTTTTATATGTCAATGTTAACTAGATTGGGTGGTATATGATGAGCGTTTATTCCTGCAATCGTTCTGAATGTCCCAGATTCAGTGTTAACATCAACTGAATAATGATGGAGATGCAGTCTCTTGGACATTATTAACATCAACCTTGTTATTGTACCACTCGGGTTGCCGATGGTTACAACGAGATGTTGTCTATTATCAATGGTTTCTGAATAAAGGTGAGAAGACAGTTGGAGAAGACTGTACTGATGATCATCATTGCCTCCTATTGCCCGCTGTCTCTACTAGCAGGTAATGACAGGAGAACTCCATCAATATGATTCCGAATACTATCAAAGAAGGATTCTAACTCGACTTGGATGGATGCTGCTGTTGTAATTGGAGTGCTCAGTTTAATTGCAGTTCCGCCACCCATCGGCTCTTCAATAGGTGGTAAATCCATAGTGCTTAGTGATGGTGGAGCTACAGCATGGTGATCCATTTCATGAGAGTCTCTAATGAATCCTATTATCGAATCAGACCCAGCGTTAAGCAGCTTCACTCGGTTCAACAAAACTAGCTTGTCCAATAACATATCTAAAATTGCCATTACCTCCTCCCTCTTGTCTATCAGCAATCTCGACCCTTCAGATGCAAGTGTCCTCCAGCATATCTTCATCTTGTCAATGGTGAGTTCATAAACAGGGTAATAATTGCTAAACAACTTAATGTAGTCTAGACTTATTTGAGCTTGAATATCGTTAATATTCCAGTCTAAGTCGTTCATCATATCTGTGATCGATGATGAATCCAGTAACTGGTAGGATGTTAAGTTCTCAATGTGACTCATTATAACATCATCCCTCGGGATATAACTTGGGACTCCGTATATGATCAATCCAAAGATGATCCATAGCAAGACAATTAAGACACCTACATTGTCATCCATTTGTGATGAGTCTTCATAGCCTGGTAAGTTACTGAACAAATTCGTGGCTGCTCCTAACCAGGTCCAACCTGTTAGCCAGTCACTATCGGAGGTATCCCCTAAGATATGATACAGTAGGGCTGATTGCAGTACACGATAGTGTAATAGGATTGCTGCTTTCGTTTCCTCTAAGGATCGAGCATCTATGATACCTACCTCATCATCAGTTCTTTTAGCAGCACGATTCCATTTGGATAAATCATTGGTCAGGGCTATAGCAATCTTAAGTGCAACATTCTCAGCAAAAGTTATAGTAATCTTTGGTAATCTAATGTTATACCAGTGCACAGTGGTCCAGGAGACAATTTTAGGCGGAAATTAAGGTTTCTAGCCTAAAATTGAGCTTCCAGACAAAACTTGTGTTCGACAAAGTTGTTGCATGCAGAAAGGCGCTCATTTGTGTGCTATCAAATTTTAGGGTGGTTCTTATTTTCAAAAAAATCGAAAATCTAACTTTTTTATTTCGAAAAATAGAAGTAAACATTGTTCGTCAAAGTTGTAGAGCTGTTAATTTTATGCAATTTAAAAAAAAAATTTTTGTTGTATCTCTTAAATTGACTGATTTGGAGCCTTTTTCCTGAATTGATTTAGGGTGACTCTTAAAAAAACGGTTTTTTCGTTGTAACTTTTTAATAGCGAAATTCTCGCAAAAGTTGTCTTCAGATGACTTTTAGAACTCTTTAAGACAAAAATTTTGCAGCATAGAGCGTGCTTATCAATTGAGCCAATCATGAGTAATTAGCATGTTTATTTATAAAATACGCCTTTTTCAAATGTTGATATCTTTAGTGGGGGCAAACGAAAAAAATATTTTTTGATGGCATTTTAAAGAGCATACTTTGCTCTTTACTATATAAACGACTTGAAGATATGTTATTTTTTTATCTCGAATAAATTAAATTTGAAAACATCAAGTTTTACATATAATTCAACGCTTTTGAATCTATATTTGAACGCAAGTATGAGCTAGCGAGTACTAAATCGCATAAAGATGGGTTTTTTGGTTCAAACATTATTCCAGTGTGACAAAAAATTACCTTTCTTCACTATTTCTTTTATTGAAAACATCGGCAATGCTTCGTTTTTTAGCACTAGTCTAGGCATCTATGTTTCGTGACTTTTTTGAACAGCGTGATTTTTTACAGAAATACCCATAAAAAATTACAAAATCAAACACTTTTATTGATTTATTTATCTGCTTCAATTGTGGCCTGATTATTGTATGCGGTTGTTTATGCGCTTATTTACTTGAAAAGTGCTAAAGATGTCAAATACCGCAGAGAAACCATTCGTTCAGGCCTTACAGAACAATTGGGGATTAGCGGATAAGCAAACTTCGCTAGAAGGAGAAAACTCTAATTCTGGAAACGTTGGCAGCCGTTTTTAAGAGACAAAAAAGTTGTTGCCAATTGGTATTGCTGACGCCAGAGGGGCATCTGCTGAATCCACCCCAAGTTCCTGGTCGAACTACCGGGAACCGCGTATGGGCTGGGCTCTCACGACCTCTTTTCAGGCTAGCTGTGAAAAGCACGAAGGCTCTCAGAGTTGGCTCCGGGTCTACTTTTCAATCAAGGAATCAAAATCTCACCACTTACTACTCACAGAACTATTTTTATTAAAAAGTCTACAAACTAACTGTGCTCATTTTCACGTGGTCGGCCGACCATTCAGTTAACGATGACAAATTCATGACGTACTACGGCGGACTGCGAATGTTGTGTGGAATCGGAGAGCAGCTTCGTGATCCTATTGACTCAAACAACCTTTCCCAGCTGAGATTCAAGCATACGATGACTGACTTTTTGGACCAGCGTCTTACATCGGGGGTACATGGGAGGCGCATTCAGTATCTCAAATTAATTGAAATACTGAAAATCAATAGTTTCAAACATTAATACATAAACAACCGCATACAATAATCAGGCCACAATTGAAGTAGATAAATAAATCAATAATAGTGTTTGATTTTGTAATTTTTATGGGTATTTCTGTAAAATATCACGCTGTTCAAAAAAGTCACGAAACATAGATGCCTAGACTAGTTGCTAAAAAACGAAGCATTGCCGATGTTTTCAATAAAAGAAATAGTGAAGAAAGGTAATTTTTTGTCACACTGGAATAATGTTTGAACCAAAAACCCATCTTTATGCGATTTAGTACTCGCTAGCTCATACTTGCGTTCAAATATAGATTCAAAAGCGTTGAATTATATGTAAAACTTGATGTTTTCAAATTTAATTTATTCGAGATAAAAAAATAACATATCTTCAAGTCGTTTATATAGTAAAGAGCAAAGTATGCTCTTTAAAATGCCATCAAAAAATATTTTTTTCGTTTGCCCCCACTAAAGATATCAACATTTGAAAAAGGCGTATTTTATAAATAAAAATGCTAATTACTCATGATTGGCTCAATAGATAAGCACGTTCTATGCTGCAAAATTTTTGTCTTAAAGAGTTCTAAAAGTCATCTGAAGACAACTTTTGCGAGAATTTCGCTATTAAAAAGTTACAACGAAAAAACCGTTTTTTTAAGAGTCACCCTAAATCGATTCAGGAAAAAGGCTCCAAATCAGTCAATTTCAGAGATACAACAAAAAATTTTTTTTTAAATTGCATAAAATTAACAGCTCTACAACTTTGACAAACAATGTTTACTTCTATTTTTCGAAATAAAAAAGTTAGATTTTCGATTTTTTTGAAAATAAGAACCACCCTAAAATTTGATAGCACACAAATGAGCGCCTTTCTGCATGCAACAACTTTGTCGAACACAAGTTTTGTCTGGAAGCTCAATTTTAGGCTAGAAACCTTAATTTCCGCCTAAAATTGTCTCCTGGACCACTGTGCAGTGGTCTGTCCACATATTGATCTGCTCAACAACATTCGTTAATACACCCTCTTTATGCAAAGTGGCAATTAATGGAGCTTGTTTTCTCGCAAAGCAGTCTGCAATCAACCGATTGTTAATTTCCATCTGGGTTCTTAAGGTATCATCAATACATGTATAATATGATATTACGAAGTCCTTAATAACTGCAGTTGAGACAGCATAATCACTCAATGTACGAAGGATAGCCGACGATGTAGGCTTCTCTTGTTTCTTCGGGATACTCAAGCTAGCACAGATAGAATCTATTGTGTCCTTGTCAACCATGGCTGGCAAACCAGCGAGTGCGACATTAGTGTAGGAATGAGATACTAATTCCCGGATCCTCTTTACAATAATGTATGTTGTCTTTGTTGCCGAGCAATTCCAGACCTGCATTAAACTCGTGATGTTATGAGTGGTCAACATTTTTTGGTTCAGTCGTATGATAGCTGCGTCAGTTAGAGCTTTATCCTCATCTACAGTACACCTGAGTGTTGATATATATAATAAATCACTAATGGGCAAATGCATGAGTGGATGCTTGACCTTGATCTGGACGTCTTGATTAATTGAAGAACATGAACCACACAGCTTGAATACTCCGTGTTTCGATAACGATTGAACATCATAATCAAGGCAGGCGAAGATGAGATCCGGATAATTATCTGGAAGCTTATTCGTAGATTGGAGACCAAACAGAGACAGTGCTTCTTCTGAAAGAGCCTGCCACATAGTGTCCACCAGTGTATCATTCTTCACATGATGTCTCCGCATATCCTCCCTTTGTATAATGAATCCCACGCCTAAAGCTTCCATCGTTTTGAGTAGTGTGAATCCGTGATTGTCCGCATCTAGTTTAAGCTCTCCTCCCTGGCACCCAGACGGTGCACGCTCCAATCGTATCATAGTCATAACAAGATATTTCAGAAAATCAACCATGATGTCAAATGCTTTCACATCAAGGCTTGTATCGGAGCAGAAGTGCATATATAACAGTAGACATGATAATTCAGATACCTTATTATAAATCTCTAGAAAGTATACATGAGACAACAACCAGATTCTGTTGCTGAATCTAATTATCACATAATCCTTCATTGGCCAAGCTGTAGCTCCAAGAGAGGGTAATGATATCCCTTCTTGGCAGCCCGCATGGCGCTTGACCATTCTCTTAGCAGGATCTCGTTCGTTAACAAATTTTTGGACATTCTTATGGTGATTTAATAGCATTAATAAATCTTCTTCCACAGAAAATGCATTCCAACACAGTTGGGGTATCGAGTCCAACTTGTCTGTCCATTTCTCGAAATCTCCAAACTGGTGAGTTCTCAACTCTCCATGAGAATTTGATAGTAAGAGCTTTAATTGGAGAAAAAGTGTAGCCTTTGTTGCTTTGATGGTCATTCTGATGAATTCTCGTTCTTTACTCTTGAGAAGATGAGACTGCAACTGACCATGTGGTTAGTATATAGCGGATGATATGAGCGGGAAGTAATGGACTGATAACCATATTCGAAAAATCCTGAGTGGAAAATTTGAAATACTGAAACTCAGCAGCTGTGTCACGAGTAATCCAGGGATGTAATTCCTTTGAGTTAGCATAATCTGCCCATTCAAGAAATACACTCAATTGCTTTTGGGCCAGGACCAGTGGCCGCAAGTTAAGAGCGACTTCAAACTTGTCTTCTTGGGAGAATCGACTAATATCGGCTCCGAACCGAGAGGATAATAATCCGGTTTCCATTACAAAAATTTAAGCGAAAAACAGGGATGTACTAGATAAGTAAGCAATCGTTTAGAACTCATAGAAAAGATAATAAAGCTTTTATGTTGTAGGGTCATCATATATTTTCAAAAACATGAAATACCGTAATTAATCAGCCGGTTTTATTTTGTCCTAATAATCCGAAAGCCTACAATGTTTTTGCTGAACTCACCTTAAATTTCATTGTAACTTCGTTGTAAAATAGTGTAAAACTTATAGTGAATGTACCACAAATTTTACTGTTTTTGGTTTTTATTTGTATGGGAAAAAGCCGAAAAATTTAGTGTTACATCACCTAATCACCCCCTTATTCGCTGTAAAATTGGCGGATTCCATTAAAATTTGCTGTGTAAACAGCTATATTCATGGTAACTTCAGTGCAATTTTTACAAAGATTTTCACTGTTTCAATATGGTATTTCGAAGTTTTTCAATGTTTGTAACAGTGAAATTCAATGTTTTTTCGCTATACATTTTTATTCGGGCACCCGGGTAGAAATGCATAACGAATATTAATGTAAAAACAGTACGGTTACTATGAATTTTACTGTTTACAACACTTTATGCTGTAACTTCACTGTACCGTTCTTAGAAATTTTTTCATATTAATGTAAAAACTTTACGATTACAATGAATTTTACTGTTTATAACACTTTATGCTGTAACTTCACTGTACCGTTCTTGGAAAATTTTTCATATAATTCGGCAACAATGCAAATTGTTTCGAAGCAGGAAATAATCTATCTAAGGTCCAATCCTTGGCAGGTTGAGTTATTTGTAGACACAAATTGTGTCTCTTCCTCCGTCTACTGTAGAAACCGACGAGCCAGAAGTTTAATCTAATTCGTTTTACTGACGGGACGACGACACTATGCAGGCGCTTGCAACTTACTTGTTCGTCTGTCAACATATAAGCCGCGATTTTTAACGCGGGTGTTCGGGGAAAGGCTCCGTTCCTGTGGATTAGACCTCGTTGTTTCTACGTCTTGACATCGAATGAGGTGTCAGGCATATAATTAAGTTTTTATAACGGTAGATTTTACAATTGACAGAGGGAACGATAGAAGACAGTAATGAAACAAAGAGTTGATAGAATCTAACAGATTGAGATAAGGCGTGAATGGGAAAGAGCGGAATTTGTTTATGTAGGTGTACTGACCTCTAATACTTTCCTAATATGAGCGATGAATGCGGCTCGAAAATCATAATAGTTCGAAGCCTATCAAATTCATTGTCGTCATATCTTTTCAAAAACATGAAATACCGTAATTAATCAGCCAGTTTTATTTTGTCCTAATAATTCGAAAGCCTACAATTTTTTTTTGCAGAACTCACCTTAAATTTCATTGTAACTTCGTTGTAAAACAGTGTAAAATTTATAGTGAATGTACCACAAATTTTACTGTTTTTGGTTTTTATTTGTATGGGAAAAAGCCGAAAAATTTAGTGTTACATCACTTAATCACCCCCTTATTCGCTGTAAAATTGGCGGTTTCCATTAAAATTTACTGTGAAAATAGCAGTATTCATGGTAACTTCAGTGTAACTTTTACAAAGATTTTCACTGTTTCAATGTGGTTTTTCGAAGTTTTTCAATGTTTGTAACAGTGAAATTTAATGTTTTTTCGCTATACATTTTTATTCGGGATCTCTTATTCAAACTTTACTCTCCCGTTTCTCCGGGGCAATCAGAGAAACATGAATCGTCTTCCTAGTTTTGTGGATGTCGTCGTCGTCGTCGTCGTTGGATTAGAACTATATGAAGCAGCATTGGCTACGGTGTCGAACTGAACAGGAGAGGAGTCGGAACTAGCTGGTAGGGATAGTGAACGAGAAAACCGTGATGATTGAAGGTTTCAGGATATGATATTTTTCACGAACAAATCGTGAATCACCAATAGATTTCAATATGCAATAAAACATTTTTTATGAGCTTCATTACATTGCTGACTAACAATATATTATCGAAAATAAAAAACTCACTTATTTTATTTTCGATAATATATTGTTAGACAGCAATTTAATGAAGCTCATAAAAAATGTTTTGCCTGCCAAACATTATTAACGGGTGGCAACTAAAATTTTGGAAATTTTTTCTTAAGCTGTCAAAAAAGACAAAGATACATGAAGAAGATCTGACTCATCAAAATAAAAGATACATTACACGGTGTTACACGGAAAAAATACTTCTCAAATAACTTAGTGTACGTTGTTAGTCACACCTAGTACATCATAAAAACACATTTCGTGTACAAGATGCTCAGTTGTAAGATTAGGCGGGTGATATATGAGAAGCAACAAATTCTACAACTCTTAAAAACGGGTCTCAAATTTGCAAATGTTGACCGATTTGGCTGAAAGCTGACCAAAGTCTTAGGATTGAATATAAAACAAGTGAGGTTGGGCTGAGGAATGTGGGTCATTTTTAAGGTCACTTTAAGGACCCCTAAAGAGAGAAAAATTTCATTTTTGTAGTTAAATTTCATATTTAATTGAAAAAATCTCGTCTAATTTTTGTAGAGCCATAGTGAATGTGTATATATCCTGAAAGCTTGTCCTCTAAGCTTTCCAAAAATGTATAAAACACTTAAAATTGCTTGGAAAATTATTAAGTTATTCATGATAGTATGTGTACACCTCGCCAAAAAACGTTTTTTTGCAAAAACTTGAAATTTTGGGGGTGTTAGGATGATGTCATATGTGTTTTAATGATGTACCGTGACCGCTCCTAATTCTGCGCAGCTCCTAATTCTGCGCATTTTTCCTAATATATGTATATTTCAACATTGTGCATAACTATGACCATTGCGTTTTTTTTTTAAAGCGCCTGTTGAATATCACGCCATTATTCACGAAAGGGCCATAATATTTGACAGCGAAATAAATTAAACTAAAACTGAAAGTATTTTATACCTCAGAAAACAACGTCGTTGGCGCCAACGCTAAAACTGTCACTCTAGAAAATTAACAAATTTATGATCGAAATTCCTTGCAATGATCAAATTACCCAGCATAGTTAGAAAGAATAATTAGTTTTAGTCATGTTTTAAACAAAAAGAGTGATTGCATGCCTTGCTTTCGTTGGAAAAATGTGACGCAGTAGTGCGCAGATTTAGGCACAGATTTTTTATTCATGTTTCAAATTCTGCGCAGTAATGTATCCTTCGAAGAAATCGCGAAGGAATACCTCACCCAAATGGCTGAGGTATAGAGGCATGAAAATTCAAGTAGAACCTTTAACTTGCATTGATTGGAATCCTGTGTTGCGACTCGGGGTCCGTGCGAGCGCCAATTTATGGAACTATGCTTTCTGATTTTTTTTTGAATGTCCAACTTCATGGAGCTGTCAGGCAGTGGCGAAGTGGTTTCTACTTGAAAACACAATTTTTAATATTTGTCTAAAGTGTAATTTTCAGTATGCAGAAAACCCGAATCAAATCGCCTTTCATATTATCGACAATAAAATATTTAAAATAAGACAATCAAAATGATAACAATTATCCTGTGCCACCTGGACAGCACAAGAACGCCAAATCATGGATTTATATATGGTAATGGCTGATGCCAGATTTTTGACGTGCTTTTAGCGTATAAAGACATAAACAACATGGTATGAGTGTTTATTGTTACTTTTTAGGTGCGCAGAATGAGGAACAAACATGTGCAGAATTAGGAACATGGGCAAGAGAGTGCGCAGAATTAGGCATCGTGGATAAGTTTACAAAACAATAAATACACTCAATTGTTGGTCGACTTATAATTCCCATATTTTTTACCAGATATTATAGACCGTAGCACTACACGTTGCTGCTATCCACGTTGTTAATTTAAATCTAGAATACTTAGAATAGCGGAAGAATCATAAAAATGTCTTAACTGCGCAGAATATGGTACGTTCACGGTACTAGGTGCGACTAACAACGTACACTAGGTCACTTGCAAAGTATTTAAAAAAAATTTCTTTTGTCACACCGTATTATCTATTGTTCGGCGTCGGATCTATTGTTATCGGTGTTCGGCGAAGCTTCCATTTGATATCGAAATAGCAGCGTTGTACGGCCATCATGTCAACTTTGCGAATGCATCTCTTGATTCTACCAATCAACAGTTTGCAATTCTTGGCTCTCCAGTTATTTTTGTACACCAAGGAACTCAAAATCTCGAAGAAATCTTTGATTGGGTGCACTGAGACAGATTTGTCGGGTCGTGGTTTTCGGGTACAAATGGGATCGAATGGGTATTCAGGAAAGATTGTGTTTTTTTTGCGTAATGCGATGATGCTCTATCCGACCAAAACACGTATTGTCCATCTGCATGATGTTTTTGTGGAAACGGGATCAAAATTTTCTTCAAACATTCGTCTGGCATATTTTAATTGATAGCCAAACCAGGGGGCTTGTTGTTGAAGACATGAGAAAGAGAACGCTGTCCTTCTGCGTCCATAATTTTGGCTGGTCTTCCACTACCTTGCTTACGAATAGCAGTTGGGCATCTTAGAATATGGTAAACAGTCGAAGCCGCAACATATTCGCTTTTTAAATGTTGTACCGTGTACTTTTTGCCGAGATTTCTGTGGCAGTTCGTAGAAGTGTACAACGCCCTGCCGACATGCTTCTTGTTTTGACACCATTTCAAGCAAAACTATGTTAGCATAATCAAAACAAAAAATATTGGCAAAAAGAGGCGAGGCAGAACTAACACATGTTACATGTATGCTCTCATTTATCTCTGAGCTCGTTTGTTGTTGAGTGTAGGGGCCGCGAAAAAATTCCAAAATTTTAGTTGCCACCCGTTAATGCAAATAGCAATCTATTTAAATTACTATCGACTGTAACACTAATATTTAAATGTAGATTTCTCGGCTCGTTAGTCATATCATCAGTATGACTGATGAGCCGTTGACTTGGTTTAATTGCTATACATCCTTAATTAATTTATTATCAAATATAACACCACAAATCTAAACATTTAAATGATATCTCCTCTCTTCCTAATTCAATGCGTGTTGTTGTGTAAGCAAACAGCATCAAACTGTTCATAAAAATGATTAATCATATTATTTATTGTTTATTGTTTCCCTTTATCGGACAATTAATTATAGAAACATTTCAAATCATATTCTTACCCGTATTAGACACATTCCGCGGGCCGGTATACCAACCAGACATTTCATAAAAGTTGCTTTTAGTATTTGTGATTATTTTTCCCTGATTGGGCAATGTTTTAACCTTTCAAAACTGCTATAACTGGTATTCTAGCATTTTCGGCGTTCTTGTGCTGTCCAGGTGGCACAGGATAATTGTTATCATTTTGAACGTGTATGGAAGATAAATGAAATTTACAAGAAATAAATGATTTTTCGTGATATTTTTAAATATGCTGCTACAGTGCACTAAATCATTTCATAATGTCACTTGTTTTCGACCAACTTACAAAGGAATATATGCTGAATCCATTCCGAAAACAGTTTGGAAGTTATTTTGCAGTTATTTTGAAATTCATGTGGATGAAATAGGGCAATTTTTTGCATTGTAACGTCACGAAAAAGATGTACTTTTTCGCTTTCGCAGAAAAGTACAAATTCGAACAATCTAATAATCCGTATTATCTTTGTACTCAAAAATACCTTTTAAACGGCGTCTAAAGAATGAACATAAGTTTAGTAGAACCTAAGTTACAACTGATTGAAGCTCGCGTTGTAACGTCACGGCGGGCAGCCGGACGGATTCAAAACAAGTGAGACATAAGTAATAGCATCGAAACCTTAAAACTTAGCATAATAGTTGCTTCAGAAAAGTTTCTTCATTTAAAAAGCACTTTCCAGTGATGAAAAAACATTCGGACATTAGGCTGTCCCTAAGCAGATACAAAAAATATTTTCTTTATTTTAAGTCAGAAATGATTGCTGTCCGCAGAAAATTTGTAGAAAAGCTAATTTCAAGAAACTTCGTTGAACACTGAAATTTTTTATTTCTTACATGAAAAAAGTTATAGAGCCAAGATCTTAGGTACATTCTTAAAAACAGTTTTTTTCCGATCTAGCTCTTTAATACCGCTTCGAACGCCTTTTAGATGCTCTAAGAAATTGGTAATCGAATTAAATTGCACATTTTCGTCGAAGATAGTAGAGATCTATCTTTTTCCCTTAAGGAGCTATCCCTTGTTTCTTTTATTTCTACATGTTCACCTACATAATAACTTTTTTTTAGATTTTCAAAGTGTTCTACCCTAAGTTGTACATTGTGGAATACAGCATAAGTTGACTCATGCAAAACAAGTGAGATTAGCTGCGCATAGCTGTCTCCCCCGAGATACACTCCCTTAAGGACACATGTAAAAATAAAAAAAAGCCAGTGATTGCTTCTAAAGGGAAAAAGATAGAGCTCTACTAACGGGTGGCAACTAAAATTTTGGAATTTTTTTCCCAAGCTGTCAAAAAAAGTCAAAGATACATAAAGAAGATTTTTTGGGGTGTTGTTTTTAGGGTAAAAACGGGATCGAATGGGTATTCAGGAACGATTGTGTTTTTATGGAGTTATGCAACGATGCTCTATCCAGCCAAAACACGTATTGTCCATCTTCATGACGTTTTCGTAGAAACGGGATCAAAATTTTCTTCCAACATTCGTCTGGTGCACATCCAGTGATAGCCAAACCAGAGGGCTTGTTGTTGAAGAAACGAGAAAGAGAACGATGTCCTTCTGCGTCCATAATTTTGGCTGGTCTTTCGATACCTTGCTTGCGAATAGTTGTTGGGGATCTTAGGACAGTAAACAGTAAACAGGTAAACAGTCGAAATCGCAACATCTTCGCTTTTTAAATGTTGTACCGTATACTTTTTGCCGAGATTTCTGTGGCAGTTCGCAGAAGTGTACAACGCGCTGCCGACATGCTTCTTGTTTCGACACCATTCTAAGCAAAACTGGGTAAGCATAAGCAAAACAAAAAATATTGGCAAAAAGAGAAGAGAGAGAGAGCTAAGACATACATACACTCATTTCTCTCTGAGCTCGTTTGCGAAAAAATATTAGTATTTCGACCCGTCGGTTTTCAGGATAAGAGCGTCGCCCTTCTTCGCTCGTTTCCTTGCCGGTTTTGCGGAGCTGATATTTTTGTGGAGGTTCCTCTGCCTTTTTTCTTGGTCTTAACCTGGGTCCACGGCCACTCGTCTTGGAGCTTCTCGCTGGTTCATCGGTTAGCTCTGCCAACCCACTAGCCTGAGGGCTTTTACCGATCAGGCGTTGTTTCGGTCCACCAGGGCTGCTATTCCCCGGGGACTGTCTCAGACGCTTGGCGGACGCCTGGGCCCCGTTGCGACGCTCCGTCAACGGGCAGGCGTCCGTCTGTACTGCCTTCGACGCCGTCACGGTCACCTTCTCCACCTCTCCTGCACGCGCCACGAGGTCGTTGTGCATTTTGATCGCTGCATTCAAGATTCTCCGAAACATGCGCAAGTTCTGCTTCAGGACCTTGGAGAAATTGCCACGACCTGACGTGAATTCGATTATTATATCGAGCCGCTGTGACGCTGCTACCACTTTAGGTACTGCGTCTCTATTCTTCTCCATCGCCCTGATTAGCGCTGGGCCGTTCATCGCCGTGTCCGGCGTCGTAGGCATACCGCTCTTGATACCCACACTAGCGCTTCTAGTTGCATCCTTCTCCAACCTTGGTGGAGAACGCTGGATGCCTCCTCTCGCGAACGGGTTTTCCACCGTATCTGCACTTGTTATATTTTTGATTTTGTTTTCCATAAGAATCCCACGAGTTGAGGGGAAAGAAAAATCCGCCACATCATTACCTAAGGGCGGATTACTGTGGAGGGCGCTCTGGTACTCCACAGGTTCCGTTTGCGGCTGAGTATTTGTAACTCCCTCCCCTCGCCATTCATCCTTTTGGGGCTTTGGACCCTCTACTCTGGTTCCTAGTATTTATAGATTATTACGAACGTATTCCTACCGAGATTCGTTTGCAGGCGGAGAATTACACTCAGCATTCTTTCCTGTCCGCATACGACCCTAGTTTCCACCGGTTGTCCGATTTCCACTAAGGAACGTATCCCGGATGGTACCACGAAGAGGTAGGAAGAGGAGTTGCTAAATAAGACGCTGTGGACCTCAGTGGTATCTATTTTATAAAATAAACCGCGAGGTTCTGGAGCGCATTATTCAATCATTCACCATCTAAGAAAAGCCATCGCCGGGAACCGTCAGCAGTGGAGATCTCTGATTTCATCCCTTAGTTCTACCGGAGCGGTGGACATGAATACATAGGTAAAAAGTAAGTGCTAAAAACCACGTTAGTTAGAAGAATGTTGTAAAAACCAGAGTCAATTTAGAAATCGTCAAAATAAACTGTGTAAAAAAACTTGAGTGTATTTATATACAGTGTGTGATCTACCTTGTGATCACAATACGTTTTGGTCACTGGGCCAGCTTGAATTAGGCCCTGTGAAACATTGTCATTTTTTTGTTAATACTGTTAGTAAATATCTGAAGGCAGAATAAACGTCGATCCTCCATGCTTGCATGTTTGAGGGACATTTATTCTGTGTTCAGTAGCCTGAAGTTGGTGTCCGCGAATATTAGTGTTATTTATTTGATTTATTCAGTTTTGTTGAATTATGTGTTTGTTGCATGCAATAGTTTTGAGTTCAGTGTTGGTTCAAATTAGGTTTAGAATTAGTTTTAGGATCAAGAAAATTAAACAAAAATATCAAAAAAATCTGCATACAACATTTACCATAAAAGTACCATTAAAATAGTTTTGCTCGGGACACCAACTTAATATTGATAGTCCGCCGTAAGAACTGTCATCGAGTTGCTGAGTCATCGAGAGGAGCGATCACGAACACTAATGACCGCAAGAGGGTATAAAAAGCGGCACGATGGCGTAAACGAGGTCTTTTTACTTGATAAAAATCGGTCCGTGGAAGTGAAGATCAGCGGCAGCGTCGTTCCGTAATTTTGAACCGCGTTTCAGTAATTGAACAGTTTAGTGGGAATAGTAGATCCGTATCACGATCCGCCAGAAGAACTACCCGAACGTTAATTCCTGACCGGATCAGCCGATTGGGGTAAGTGTAGTATTCACGTTAGAAAGCCCAGTCCCAAGAAAAATAAAACTGCAGTTATCCCGCGAGTGCGACATTAGGTTGGTGGCCGCCATTTTGAACGCTGAGTTAGACTAAACCGTGGACTGGTACTTTAGAAATTGCCCCGACCGCGAAAAACGTTATAAACCCCAATCGACAGTGCGAAGTCGCTCGCGAAGGAGTATAGTGCGCACATTATCACTCCCGGACCCGAAACGCTAGGCCACCCGTTACACGGCCGAGTTACCGCCCTTGATACGGCTTGCAAGTGCCGTCCGTGCCCGTGCCTGCTCAGTGCCAGTGCCCATCGTTAGACCCGTTCCCGTCGTTCCTGCCGTCGTGATTGTCAGTTCCCGTTCCAGTCGTCAGTTCCGGTCCCGTTCCTGGTTCCTGCCTGCAAGTCGACCACCGTTCGTCCCGGCCGCAACGATACCGAACAGTGATATACGAAACAAAACAAAAAAAGTGCTACAAGTAAGCGTCTTTGATGCATGCAAAGTTACCCCCCCCCTCCCTTATCAAAAGAAATAAAAAAAGTGTATGGTCTGCCTAACCAAGCTGTTTTGTGTTATCAAAAATGGTAATGAAAGTCCATTAGGTTCAGTTGTTCTCTACGTAATATTTAAAAGTTCGCTTCGAACATGCCCAGTGACCAGACGTACAAAAGGGTTGAAAGTTTGCCCAAGAAAAATCTCCCGGAGACCCCATGAAACGACTCTGTAAAAGCTGGTGAGTATAGTGTGGCCCCACCATCACCCAGTTCGTACGTAACGAGTGTGACACATATATATTCGAACAAAAATCATTTTATGCTTGCTGCGGCATATACAATTAATACAATCAAACTAAAACCATGTGTGAGTGGTCTTTCATGACTTAAGTCTTACTTGTCGTAGTTTCATTTTCGTATTGTGTCTCGTTTGGTGTGCAGGTACCAGAGTTTGAGTTACGGTCGTTGATAATAAATAAATTGTCAAACGGTGCTACATGCGGCACTAGTTTTCGTGACCTCACGGCATAAAAAGTGGATTGGTTTGTCGAGACGGGATCTGTTGAAAACCGTAAAAAAACCGGAAGAAAACAAAGTATTGGAACTGGAGAGGTCAAAAAGGTTGTTCGAGGATGAATTCGTCGCAGTTGCGACCGGTCCGCACGGGAAATGTCAGTTCAGCTAAATATCAAAAGGGAAACTCTTCCTCGAATTTTGAAAATGGATCTGGATATGAAAGTATTCAAAAAAGGTAAAATCTATGGATTAACGGGAGCAATAAAACAAAAACGGCAGGAAAGACGCAAATTGCTGCTTTGTCGGCACGGTGTTTCAGCAGTGATCTTTTCTGATGAGACGTTGTTTGTTCTTCAAACCCTGCATTATGCTCCAAATAATCGGTTGTGGTCGGTTTCGATCACGGACGTTCCAAAGCACAAACGGAATATATTGCGATACTAAAATTCATCACTGGTCATGATGTGGGGAGGCATTTCAAAGAAACTACCTCTTGTATTTATTGACAAGGGTGTGAAAGTTAATGCAAAACACTATCTAGAAATGGTCTTAGAACAATATTTGATACATTACGTTCGAGGAATGTATGGTGATGAAGATCACGGCTTTAAACAGGATGGATCTCCAGCCACACTGCTAATCTTGTGAAGAAGTGGTGCAAAACCAATCTGACGGATTTCATATCGAAAAAGGAATGGCCTTCAAGTTCTCCTGGTTTGAACCCATTAGATTTTTGTGAATGGGGTACCTGCAGTGGAAGAAGTGCGTGCCGCCTGTAACGACTTTAAAAAGCGTTTGAAGCGTGTTATCCAGGCAAAAGGCGATTCAATAGAGTAGAGTAAGGAGGGGTAAAAGTGCGATGCGGGTAAAAGTGCGATTTAATGATTTATCGGTGCAGATTCCGAGTAAATTTTCTACATTGACATGGATGGGTGACTACTTTGACAGCTTGAATCTAACGTAAACTTTGGTTGCTTACGAAGCATAGTTGCTTAGTTATGTGCAAATGTTATTTTAGGGAGATTTTGATGTAATTTTTCGTTATACGGCAAATACGATATCAACAGGACGATATTACTTGTTGAAAATTTGTAGTAGTGTTTTACATCACTCACATATCTGTTTTGAAAATACGGCGAAAATAATTTACAAAATATATTTCGTTTTTCCGTAATTTAATCTAACCCCGTCAAGCACCTAGCGGGGTAAAAGTTCTGATCCACGGACGGGGCAAAAGTGCGATTCATGGACGAAACAAAAATGCAAAGGTGATTATATACAGTTTTAAGGCACTGTATTTCAGATACCAGAAATGAAAGATCCGCAGAAAACTGTGTGCTCTACAGATGTTGGTCGAAGAAAAACAATGTGTTTCCGCTGATGAAACAAAAAACAAACGTTTGGAAAAGTTTCGATCTAACGGAGGCTGCAATACATCAGCGCAAAACAGAAAAGGTGCGATTAGAGAATATTCCTTACCGAAACATAACGCAGATTGAAGATAATATGGTTTTGTTAGCTACTGCTGGGCTAATTTCATGGATTTTAGCTTTGAACTTTTGCCCCGCGGTATTCGCACTTTTGCCCCGCTAGTGGGGTAAAAGTGTGAATCTGCACTTGATCAGAAGAAAGAAGAATTTATTTTGCAAAACACTATTACCGCAGATGATTTATAGTTGAATGTGAAGACATTGAGTTACTGCATTACTATAAAATATATTATGTTGTTGTCCTTCTTTATATCTAACGAAAATTGACAACTTCAAACATCGCACTTATGCCCCGCCCTACTCTAATGATTGTTTGTTGCGTCCTGTATCTGTGGGTAAACTACTTCTAAGAGTAAAATTCGGAATTCAGCCTTTATTTATAAAAATATATGACTTTGTTTTTGTTCGAATACATATGTGTCACACTGTATGATCTTTCTGAAATTGGCTCAGTGACGAAAAAAGTTTTTTTTATCTGTCTGTCATATGCAGTCAGTATCAAGTCAGTAAACCGAGATATTTTTTTACATACCCGTAAAACTGCAAATTTTACTAATACAACATCTTTTCATGAACTAAAACTATAATCTTGTTATCAGAAAGCATGTAGTAAAATTATTGATTTACACGAAACTTTTTAAACTGGCAACATTTTTTTGTCTTATCGGATTGGTTAAACTACTACGGAAGAAAAGGCATCAAATTAAAACATTTAATTATTTTTTATAATTTTTACAAAGTATGTTGTACGAATCTTTTATAATGTACAACTCACAAATGTTTAGAATAAATTACTTATTTCTTTCAACATGCCTAAGCGTACTGTAAGTGAACAGAATAATTGCATGGATAGGGCTTCCATTATGCAGCATCCTTCCTCAAGGCCAGCTAGAAGGCTTGAGCAAATTACGTTAATTAAAATATAGCATCCAATTCATGGATGGCACTTATGTAATAGATAAGATAGAACCGGTTCCACGTTAAAAACGGCGAACCAGCTTAATATAACTGCGCTGTTATGACACATTAACTCTCTACTGTGATGGTCGGCTGAACTTGAAAAGGAGATTTGTCTGATTCAGCAACCTATTCCCATACTTCTTGCCGACGGTTTCCAGGTGTGCCTGCTTGCCGAAAGGTTGATTGCTCTAAGGCTGACCCGTCCAGTGACCGGCGGCTAGCCAGCAGCAGCAACAACGCCATAGCCAATAGTTTGTGACGCGCGTAGCCTGCTGCTGCTGGCCTGGTTGTGGAACGAACAGACGGATAAGTCGTTCAGTCGATCGGAAACCTTCACCGAGAAAAGTTGGTTTTTCCTTGTGGCGCACGTCATCCGTCCGCTGTTGGTTCGTTCGCTGATATTTACACGGTACGGGCTGTGTTCTCCTTTGCCGGCATTTAGCCATACTGCCGGCCGGAGCACGTTCACAGAATCGAGCAACGTAACACCAATAACAACGCATCGGTGCGGTGCGATGTCGATTGTACTTCCTAAGTGGATGCACCAAGTGATGTTCGGTGTTATCATGTTTATTTATGAGGCCACATAATAGCCAAGTGTTAATGTGGAAATTAGGGAAGCTTCGGCAGCGTAAACAGTTTGTTTATCGCCGGCAGTTTAGAAAAGTTAACTGAAAAAAAAATAGTTAAGGCCGAGAGAGAGAGTGAACAAGTACCTATACTATACCGATGCTTGGTTGCCTCTTGCCTGTAGTGTTTGAGCTTGAGAGATTCAGTAGGAGAGTCGTGAAGAGCGATTGCACCCCGATCCCAAAAAGGGATCGCCCGATCGTTGGACATGAAAAATAAACTAGTCGTTTTTGTCGGATGCTGCGGCTGCTGCTGACCGGTCACAAGAGAGCGCAAAACGGTTCATTCAACGTTCGATCGCGGTTGACGTGAGTTTCCGAACCTACGCAGTTCTCTACCGCACGCTAAAGTGGGAAATAAGAGTGAGCAGCTAGAAGATATCGGGCAGTACGAGTAACTTGAAAGATTCTTTTTTGTTGCTGCCTAAATCTGCATGGTTATGCGCGAGTGCTTTCTGATATACAGCTTGGATTTATTTTAGTGATTTTCATTCTCGTTTCTAACGCGCGAATATGCGCGAGTGAGAAGCCGGACGGATCGCCTGTGTTGTTCGGTGCTTATTGCCAAAAAGAAAAATAACCCGGTGTGTGAGTTTTTGTTAATGTGGATGCGCGGAGTTTTTTTTTGTTTCTATCAAGGTCTCGGTCAATTCCGCGTGTACTTTTGATTCAATGTGAAGGTTTTGCGGATGGTTCATTAACCTTGAACGTGTGCGGTGTTCGATGGTTTCGCAGTGAAAAACCCTTCTCCCCAAGGTTGGAAAATCCCATCGACCTCATTTGATTGTTTTTTTTCCTGCAAAGTGGTTGAAAACTGTGGTGAATCATTTTTCTAAGTAGTGAATGTTTGAAAATTGAATCTGATTTGTGATTAGACTGTAGATTTTGCGCTGATTAGCATCAAAGAAAGTTTGTTAGAATTGTCAGGAATTGGTGCAACTTAATAACAAAGGGAGCAAAGCTGAACAAACAAGACTTCCCACGATGACAACTGCAGAGTAAGGACAGTTCTCGAGAAAATTGGAAATTTAAGCAAGAGACATCTTGAAACGAGACACTCCTGCAGGCTGCACAGCTCCACCTTCCACAGCTGCTGGCTTACACACGACCCCTGACGAACGGCGGAAGAAAAAGGTGAATATTTAATTATGCACTGTTTGACGGTTTTGTAGATATTAGATTTTTGAGTTTATTTTTAAACAACACCAGAAAGACATTTGAAGAATCACCTTTGGTAGGTGGGTTCTCGTTTAACTGCAGCAGCAGAAGTGCGGTTGGGTGGCGGCCGATACACGTGCTAGGATTGTCAAATTCTGGTTGGCTGCATGCGGAGGGAATGTTCGTTTTCGGGTTTCGTCTTGGTTGATTTATTGCAGCTATCCGATTAGGGTGTTACTTATTTAGATGAGAATCCGTATGGTTTACTTTGACAGAAACTACAATCCCATACAAACCACACAACTTTATAAAGTATAGGAAACAGTATCGAAAATGCTGAACCCATCATTATTGCTAGTCGAGGCAGAAAAACATGGTACGAAGCGAACAAAAACCTGAGCAACTAGCAAGTAGATAAATAGTTTAAGTCTAAAAAATCGCCCAGACACAAAACATAGCCTAATTAATTATTTCAGCGTTCCTTGTTTTGCTGCCGTGTCGAGGTGTGTCGTGATGAGACCGACAAGATATGTTTGTTGGAGGTTCGGTTGATTTAGAATTGTTATAATTCTTTCGCTTTAGTTTTGGTTTTACTTCTCGTGGGCTGATAAATGGGTTGTTGGATTTAGTTATATTCATCTATTTGTGGCGATAAATGAACTGATTTTACTATTAAATTTTTTGAACTATGCTATTTACTTGAGTAGTTGAAAATGGAAACTGGAAATATGTAGCCCTTATAGTGAATCAAGTTCTTTAACTGTTATCGGATTGCAAAGCAACCATATCGGACGAATTCAATTTCGGATACACATTATGCTCTCGACGATCAGTTCTTCATTTTTGTGCCTTTCTAAGCTGAGATTAAATGAAAAACTGCGGAAGTGGACTTATTTACTGAAAAAATGGAGTGAAATTTTGAAGAAATCTTGCTGTCAGTAGTATAAGTAATATCTGATGTTCGACAGGGTTCCCCCTTTAATTCGGCACTATTTATATTGTTTTGTTTGCTGCAAAAGTCAATCTCTTGACACAAACGATAAAAAAAATATTGCTATCCCTTAATTCTACTACCATATTTTGTCTGACGATATGTACCTATTTCGATTTCGACGTGAGACCTTCACTTGTGTTTGTGATTAATATGTTTTCGACGTCTTTCGTATATGATTTGAAAATGATTTCGCATAGTTATCGATGCCCAATAAGATGAATTAGGCAAATACCTCTGCATTGACCTCTCTCACAGCAGCACAATGCCGAATAAAAAGTAAGGTTTTACAGCTTCCTTTCAGTGTTGCGAAGCCTGCACACGTGTGGGCTGATCCTCTCACACGCGCGCACTTGTTCAAACGAACAGACTGGCACGAGCGTCTCTTTCTTATTTTTTCATGCCCAGCGACGAGTTTTTGCGAGTGTGTATTTAGCTATCAGCCACGATCGTCGCTCGCGTTCGTCATCGAGACTCTCGCACTCGTCCCGCAAGTGAAGCGAGGGCGTAAGATGAAGAAGAAAAGAAGAAATAAAGCAAAATCTGCAGCCATACATCCTACTACGTTAACTTGCGGGCTGTTGACAGCTCGCGAGCTGTTGGTTTTTTGAGTGGACTGCGCAGAACGACGCAACGAGGCTATGTGCTTGTGAATGTATCGGTAGTAGATTGTATGCACACAGCAACAGCGGTTGTTTATCGCACGCTTGCGTGAGTGGAGAGGATGCTATACCTCTGAGACTTGCCCGCGTACGGGTCGGCATTGTTTGCTTCTCGCTCGTATTGCAACATTGCTTCTATTAGCGGAATGGAATAGGAGACCTCGAATAAGGTGGCAAATTGTCCAGATTACTCCACAGTAATGTGGCAATCACTTAGGACGAAGCGTTTCTCCTTCAAAATCCTCATGATGAACCCCAGTTCGTGATTAGCTTTGCTAATTGTCATATCATAATACTGTCGAAAGGTAAGCTGATAACCTAGCACCACGCCGAGATCAGTTACAACATTAGTATGATGCAGATGCTAACCACAGATGTAGCAGTTAAAGATCAATGTTTGTTTTTTGCGAGAGAAATCAATAATTGTAGATTTCGGGATGCTAATCTAAGGCAGTCCATTTCAGTGCGGGTAGTTGTGTAAATTCTAATCACCAGCATATAATAATCGCATGCAAAGCAGTAGTATTCGGGATAAATCGTTTATTAACAGCGAAAACTGTAAAGGTCCTAGACTTCTACCCTGAGGTACTCCTGAGCAATTTCCTAGCCAGTTGGATGAAGATGCACCTTATTTCACAGTCAATTTGTGGTTCTGTAGATAAGAGACAAGCCATGTTGTAAAAGTTACCGAAATTTCGAGTTTATCAAGTTTAGATCAGAAAATACCACGGTCACTCGGTTGCATTCTGTCGGTGTCTTTTTCGTTCATGTTTCCGCAGGATTTTGTTCACAAAGTTGCTGTCATATCCATTCTGTTCGGCGATTTTGTGTATTTTCTCCCTTTCCGCATCAAACTCTTCTTTCTCCAACGGTGTATTGAAAAGACGGTGGGCCATCGAGTGAAATGCTGCTTGCTTTTGGGCTCCAAAATGGTTGGAGTCGGATGTTATGAAACGGTCTGTTGAAGTTGGTTTACGGTAGATGCCAAATTTCAAAGTTTTGTCTTATTTTATTGAGATTGAAGATCTAAAAACGGGAGTGTACCGTCTTGTTCTTTTTCAACCCTAAATTTGATCGAATCGTGTTTAGAGTTCAGTAGGTTGAGCGTTTGTGACAAATAGCGTTTCTTCACTAATGCAAACACATCGTCGACGTACTGCTTCCAAACTCGGGGGAACATTTTGTCTTTTTGTACCTCGGTCTCAAAATCGCTCATAAATACTTCAGCTAATAGCGGTGAAAGCTTACTTCCCATGCTAAGGCCAAAGTTTTGTTAGTAAAACTTCCCGCGAAACATGAACAAGTTCTGCATCATACACAACTGTGTCACAGAAAGATATGCCGCAATGTGGTTCGAGGGGGCTTGTTTTCGTTCTAAATGTGCACGTAAACTTTTTAAGGCGTCTTCAACGGGTACACTGGGGAACAGAGAAGCGACATCGAACGACACCATGATCTCACTGCGTCGTATCTCGAGGTCTTTAATCTGATCTACAAGTTCTATCGAGTTTTTTACACTCTTGCCGTGAGTCACAGGATATCGTTTGATCTCATCTACCAGCCAAGCCGCCATTTTCTCGGCTGGTGTACAGATGTTTGACGAAATTGGATGCATAGACAGTGGATTCTTATGGATTTTGGGTAGGCAGTATAGTGAGGTGACCTTCGGGTTTGGTACATAAAGACGTCGCTCAAGCTTTTCATCCCCCATTAGCCGTGCCACTTTTTGTCGAACAACGTTAGCCTCGTCTATCATAGTGTTGAGAGGACCTGTAGACCTACCTCGAAAAACTCCGCTGTGATGTTTTTTTTTGTTTGTGTATTTTAGATGGACTTTAAAATGTAATTACATTGAACTCGAAATTGGACTTCAAACCGGTTTTGAAATAAGTCTTGAAATCAAACTTAAAATTAAACTTGAAATTTTAGTTGAAACTGAGTTTGAAGTTGGACTCGAAATTGGACATGGTATTGGATTAGAAATTGGACTTTAAATTGGGTTCAAATTGGACTTAAAACGGGAATTAAATTGGACTTATACTTGGAATCGGATATGGAATTAAGCTTGAAATTGGATGAAAACTGGGCACGGTCAGTAATCACCTCCCAGTTGGCCTCGAATTACGACGCTGGTCCAAAAAGCCATTTGTGGTCTGGAGGGCTATTTTCCCTCAAAACAATTCCAACTGAAAACTTCTACAGTACCATAACACCTATTGTTTTGTACCACCTTTGAGCACTTTTAATGTAGAGGAGCAGTGGTTTCAACAAGACGACGCATACCACAATTAGTTTACCGAAAGAAGCGTTCAGGGCTCGAGTAATTTCCTGTAATGGTTCTAAACTTTCAGATCGTATGATTTAACGCCATTGGATTTTTTGTTTTATTTTACTTGTCTTTGACTCGCGGGCCAACCTAAAATCTTTTTTAATTAATTGTGGAATTAATTATTTAAAGTGGACGAGCGTTTGATGCAAAAAATGGTAGACGGGATGAAACTGGGAAAATTTTGATATGAGGTCAAAAATGCATTGGGTAGTTTAATTGGTGGGTGGAAGCCCGACACACACTTTCTCGGCTGGCGCCCGAGTGCTTTGGCAATTGAACTATTAGCACAGGACCCTCATTGGATAGTCTCATATCTTATTTAGTCGCTCCAGTCTAACCATTCCGTCTACGGATGGTAATTATTTTTTGTATGATTGCTCTTTTCTTTACTTCCACCACCGAGAAGGTAGACGATTATCGACTGCATTGTGGTAGGAGCTAACTGTCGGGTGCCAATCGTCGAGGCGCGCTGGTGTCATACCACACCGGGTGTGTTTATTCTCTTACTTGTCTCTGACTAGTGGCAAGCGTAAACTCTATTTTTATTAAAGTGGAGGAGCATTTGGTACGAAGTCCCACTTGACATTTAAACTACCTAATATATTTTTGGCCCCATATTGAAATTTCATCCAGCTTCATCCAGTTTCATCCAGTCTAGCATTCTTCGCACCAAACGCTCCTCCACTTTAATAAAAATACCATTGGACTATTTTTGTAAGGATATTCCAAGTCTCTGGTCCACGCCGACAATCTGCAGATAATTAACGCTTTCGAAGATAACATTCGTCACGTTATTACTGATACACCTTTCCGATTGAACTGTCACCAAACCAGTATGCTTACGGGCAATGGACCAGCATCATCAGATTGATGTAATCTACACTGATTTAAAGGTAGCATTTGATCATGTCGATCACAGAAGATGGGTATCTCCACTGGTTTAACTGCTCTACAAGACCGCAGAAAAAGCAAAGCCTTGCATTATAGACGTCTTTAAGACTTGACAGTTCTTTATCGACAGACTTCGCAGCCGGTTATTAGAGTACAGGACAATTACAGGTCTACCCAGCAAACACCAACTCGTATATCAATGCACGAAAATTATCGTTATTGACTTTTAATAAATTTAGTATCGTAAATATAGCCTAATGAAATGCACACTTTTCATTATTTTTTCGTCATATTCTTGTAGTAGCACACGGCGCAAAACGCGATTCTTTTCTATTGCGTAAAATGCATAGTTTTTAAGAGTGATGTCTTTGGAAGAATTTGGTAATGAAATAGCGCTACCGTTCAATCGCCGCTCGTCTGATAACACCGTCAAGCGTTGTCAATGTTGAATACGTAGACAAGGAAGACCATCTCCTTGTCAAAGTCCCCAGCGAGCTTCGAATGGGTCCGACAATCCACCCGAGATTCTCACACAGCACTGGATTCCATGCATCGTAACCATGATAAGTCTAGTAAGCTGAACCCGGAAAGCCGTTTTCGTCCAAAATTTTCCGTAGCTCTTGTTGGCTTTACACTATCATGTGCGGCTTTTAAATCAAAGAACAGGTGTTGCGTGGGGACTCGGAATTCGCGGTACTTCTGGAGGATGCCGCAGGGTGAAAATTTGGTCCGTTGTAGACCGACCCTCCATGAAGTCGGCCTGATAACTTCCCACAAATCTATAGGCTAGTGGCGATAGTCGATGGTACATGACTTGCGACAGCACTTTGTAGGCGGCATTCGGGATAGTTATCACTCGGTAGTTCTCATAATCTAGCTTATCCCCCTGATCAATGTTGACAATCAGTTGATCAGTTGACAGCTGGCCAACTTGTCCGAGCCCATTTCAATCAGTTTCGCTCCAATATCATCCACTCCCGTTGTTCTTCAGCCGCTGGATGGCTTCTTTAACTTCCCTTATCGATGGGGGAGGCACATCCTCGTTGCTTGCTACACCAATGTGTTCACTTCCTCCGCTATCATGGTCTTTCACCTGCACGTCATTCAAGTGTTCATCGTAGTGTTGCTTACACCTATCGATCACCGCACGGTCGTCAGTCAGGATGCCTCCATCTTTATCTCGGCACATTTCGGCCCACGGTACAAAGCTTGTGCGCGATTTTTTGAGTCTCTGATAGAACTTCCGTGTGTGGTGAAAGCGGTACAGCTGCTCGAGCTCTTCGCACTCCTTCTTCCCCTGGTGACGCTTCTTCTCCTGGAAGAATCAGGTTTGCTATCTCCACTTCTGTTTGTATCGCTCCACAGTCTGAGGGGTGGCTCTACGTAGCATTTGTACTCGTATTGCGTTTTTCTGATCCAGTATCTGCTGGCACTTCTTGTCAAACCATTCGTTACGTCAATTCGGTGCCACACGGCCTAAGACGTTCTCCGGTTACGCTCTTAATGGTTGTTTCCCCGGCATTCTAACAGTCCTCGAGAGGAGCTTCATCCACCTTACCCTCTTCCGGCAGCGCGGTTTCGAGAGATAACGTGTAGTTTTCGGCGACCTCTGGTGCTTCAGTCGCGCTAGATTATACCGTGGCGGGCGGCGGTATCGTATGTTGTTCACAACAGATAGTTTTTGACGTATCCTTACCATCACTAGGTAGTGCTCCGAACTAATGTTAGCGCCCGGATAGGCTCTGACGTCGATAATGTCTGAAAAGTGCCGACCATCTATTAGAACGCGGTCGATTTGTGATTCCGTCTGGTTGGGTGAGCTCCAGCTGTACCGATGGTAGAGGCTATGCTGGAAGACAAGGTTTACACACATTTAATAACAGAAATTTAAAAAAATAATGCAGAACTGTATTCAGAAAGATTGCAGTTTATACTCCGCTCTGCAAATATTTCATTCAGTCTATTTAGCCGCAGTGCAGCGGTGGTGGTGATCACATTATCGCAAGCTCCCGAGTCCAAAATCATGTTCTGGATTGCTCGCACTTTCTCACCTCCCAGAAAAGTCATCATCAGTTGACGATCGATTGTATAATAAATACGTTTTGCGAGGCACATGCTGGTATCTCTTACTCCATGATGCGGCGATTTTCCATCTAATACTCCCACCGCTGTCACCATTAATGCAGGCCCCTGAGGGTACATGGTTCTTTCTACAAAAATAAAAAGACGTTTTCCTATAACCGACCGGATGGGTCGGCGAGTCAAATCGGAATCGTTTTTTATTAAAACTTAATTTACAGCTTCGCTTCTTACTTGCTAAAAGTATTTTTCTCCCTAAAGAACTCCTCCTTCTTGAGGTAGTTCCGTCCTATTCTGCCTAACGACAGACCTCACGTCGTCAGTCGAGCCTCCCTCTCGCGCATACATTTTTGGCCCTCACGTGGGGACTTGTTTGTCAACAAACGACATATTCTCATGAGAGAGTCTGGCACGCTCCGAGCATATCAGCCTTGCTGAGCGGCCAACCTTTTCATGTCAATTCACCACTGCTAAGTCACGGGGCTTTGGCATCTCGAACAGCCATATGATTCATTATTTCCTTGTTCGGTGAAATGCGATAGTGCATTTGCTTTGGAAATCGTTCGTTGGTGCAGGTTAAAAATTTGGCGCGTTCGTTCACCTAGACTGTGGTGCGAACACGACATTTTAATGTAAATTTTAAAATGTTTTCGCCTTATTGGCGCCGTCGCTCGATCAAGTCACTGACCGGCATGGATAATCAAATTAAATGTTGAATTTTGATGTGCTCTGAGCTGACCGGGGTTGATTCCTCCGAGTTCATCCAGATAAAAATGCGTGAGATCATGCTCACAGGAGATGAGGGTCGCTTCACTTCCCCGCCCTCACACATGACTGTTATAGATTTTGCTTCTATGAGGCAGTATAGTCGAATGCATAAGTGAGCATAACTGAGTGCAGCAACTGCCCAACGAACATTTTTGTTTAATAGTAGCTTATTCAGCTATTGTATAGCTAAAACCAATGGAATAACTGTTTGATAAGTTGCTATGCAACAAAAATGTTCCTTGGCCTGCCCGTCGCCTTGCTCGAAACCAGCTAACGTCACAAACGACTCTGATCATTCCTCCGCTATTTTGATGCTTGACTTTGAACCATCAAGGGCAGCACATATCAGCCTAATCAATTTTGTTGGAAAATCATGCTCAAGTAAAATCCACGACAGCTCATTTCGTTTAACTGAACCGTACACCGCCTTGAAGTCTATTTATTTATTTATATTTAGTCGGCCGCCAGAAATGCTAGGGCTGTATGGGATAAACTTTGATGTCTATAATTAGATGGTGAGTCTGCGAATTGAATTCTCGGACATTCTCGAGGTGACCATTTGGTCCGTCGTAGAGCTCGAAAATCACACTGGTCATCACCAATAATTGTTCCTTACAATGGATACGGTCGAGGAGAGTAAAATAAACAAAGTCCTGGGCTTAAATGTCTTTTTAGACTAAACCGAACTACGGAGCTAGTGCAACGATCCTTTTTACTCTATCTAGAAGTGTTAAGAGTGTTTCAAAAAACTTTTGCCACTTTGTTTCAAGTTGTTCATAATAATTTTTCTGTTCATTTTTCAATGACTTTTCTGATCCAGATATTGCAAGTACATCTACCTGTTCATCTCCGGCAACATCAGAATGGTCAGGAATCCGAGCCACATAAACGGTATTCATACGATGACTGTTTTGAATATTGAAGCCAGGCCGTACCCATTATCTTTTTAGCGCCATGACTATCGAAACAGAAGCAGATAATCTTGCCTGTCAACTGTTTCTGACGTACAAACAAAGCTCCACGAATAATTACCAAGATTTCTAAGAACCACCCAGCGAATAGGATTCCTTCAATACCAGTTCACGGCAGTGAACACCAGCATCCGTGTCACCTTCTTCCAAGGCACTGGTGGAATAGCAAATCGCACAGTTAGAAATTTTCCTTTCTCTGTAGCCTGATAACTACTCCTCTGTAGAAAGAAAGTTACTTGTGAAAATCCTTTACGGAAAAATACGCATTACCGTTAAATCGCGAGGAGTAGAAGCAATTCGAGATTTAAGAGTTAAATTCGAGAAAATCGATTACAGCTGGTCTGCACACTTCGCGTAGAATGACTTATATATCTAGGGATTTTTAAAAATCCATTCGAATATACGCTGTAATTTGAATTCGCCCAAGAACAATTTTAATGTAGAGTAAATTGATGAACAATGTCTCATGATTTGCCAAACAATAAAAGTTACTTTTCAAATGACTTTCATCGGTAGTCCTCCACCACATCTTTCGTCGAAAGGCGTTGCATTTCTAAATAGTTTGCTCCCTGGGTTTGGCCACGCCAAAATTGGCATATAGCCTCGCTGCGTTCCGATTCCGTCGCTTCAGTTTTTTTTGTGTTTTTGCTAATTTGAGGGTTCCACTGGTGTTTTTTTTGCACGCTCTCTCCTTCGAAAACGTTTTGCCGTCCCACCGATAATAATCAAGATGCGAGTCACAGGTTGGCCGCCGGTTACGCCAGCTAAGGCCTGTGCTGTGGCATGACAGACAGCCTCGACCAGCCGGCCTGGGCCGGTGCGGTCGGTGGTGCCGTCTAATTTCGCAGCATGACGCGTGCGTTGACCGGCCGGCCGACAGTCGGCCGGCGCTTGGCCATGGTGTGTTTCCCTAATCTCCGGTCGTCGTACGCCTTTCGTGTGCGGTTTGCCGATCTATTAGGCTAATTCATTATCATCATCGTTTTCTTCCTACCTGACTTCGAGGCTGGGGCCCCGTTGGCGAAAAGTTCCCGAAAAGATGCTCCCCCTTTTGCGATTCCGAATTTCGCTCGCGGTTTACGTGAAGTCTGACTTTTGTCACGTATGGTACATTTCGGCGTAGAGAGTCGAACTTTTCGCATGCTGAGTGATGAAATTTGTTTGGAATTTACCCGCCAGAGCGTTAATAAGTTTTTCCTGTTTGAAAACCCTGCAGCTTACGACCATTGGCAGGTTAAGTCAGCCTTTCGCCAATTGTAGACAGCAAAGCATGCAGACATGCAGACATGAAATTTGAAATTTTGGCAAGCCTCTTACTCTGTACGGTAATTATCGACAGTTTTTATAGCACTTTCGCGACGAACAAACAGCTTGTTGGCTGAGTTCATTTGGAAACAAATAAACAACTTCCGGTTTGTCACGTTACTTTTATTTATCAAAAAGCAAATGTTTAGTTCAATCGGTTGTGACACAGCTACTAAATATTTCCGTATTAAAGTAACATTGATGTTGATAATGTATCGGCATTCGCAACATTCGATTCTTCCCTTCTTTTGATCTCTTTCGGCTGGATCAAATGTCCTCGCCTGTATAAAATTAGGTTTGCGGTTTTCTGCCACCAGCTTTCGTACATCATCGGAACGATTCAATCCCATCACACCTTGGTAACGATTTCCCACATGTTGTTTGCCTTCACTTTCGACTGAGTCATATTTCTTCGAATTTCCAACAGCAAAAAAAAAGGTCAAACAAAAAAACCGCATTCGTCATTGTTGCACCGATCGATCGTCCGATGTTGCTGTTGAGTTCGCCCGCCGAACCGTACCTAGTAGGTGAGAACCGTTGGTTGTTTGATGATCGGTACAGATTTATCTTTCCGTATATTGCCGAACCAGTTTACCACCGCTGGCAAAGGACTATTAAAGTTGGGGATTTTTGAATTCGTTGCGAGGTTTCTCTGTGACTCATTTTCGAGGTTAGGTTTCCTATTTCTGAAACCAAATTATTAGACGGCGAACGTGTATGATGACCGTCCGTACATATAAGCTGGTGGGTGTGTGCTTTGACGGCATTGGCGTCAACATGATGCTGTGGATTACGGCATCAACAACTTTACTAACGTCATCTGTTCGCCTGTAGAATATCAAAAAAGGTCACTCACTTGTTGAAGAAACAAATTAATTGCGCTGCAATCAAATAATATGGTAATACGACGTAAAAACATTTATATAAGGAAAATCTTCCCCCTGCTCAAATGGCAACAAGTCGCACAATCGCATAGAACGAAACCTGAAAAAGTCAAAACAAACAGATATCGCGCATATCGTATCGAATTCTCCCGTCAGCGACGGAAGGCGCTTAACGTCACTTAATGCCACCACGATGATGAACCAGTAAAATGGCGTTGCTGTGTTGAAAGTGAAATCTTCTCCCGCCGCGGCACGGCAGCGGCGGCGGTACCGATGGAAATGCAACAGACCAGCCAACCAGAGCCAGTCAGCCAACCAGGCAGGTTGGTGGTTGCTGCTGCAGGAAGGTAGGATGGTATAGTGCAAAAAGGCAGAGAATAATTTTTTTCGCTTTTTTCCGCTTTTTCCACTTTCTCAAAAGTATAAAAATAAATGTCACTCGCTGTAACGCCGCTGTTGGATGCTACAGAATAGCTGTGGTTGATGGCGAAAATGTGATTGTGCTACCGAGAACGACCCAAAAAAAATTACTTATGCCAATAATTGTGACAGAACAAATAATCATGATGTTCTTTTATTTTCTGTCGTTTTGGATGCTTTATTATTAAAATTAATTTTATACACTTCTCGTGTTCGGCCTTCAATCAACATTTTCGTTTCGTTATCAGATCGAATCTAACGATCTTATCGAGCAGGAATTATCTAGTTGATGATATATTTACTGTTCTTTATCAATGCACTTTTTATTATTCAACGTTTTTCGTACACTCAGCTTAAAAAAATAAGTTTACATTTAAGCCAAACTGAAAGGTACATAAATTTTCGAGAACGCGATAACAATTACCTACATATATTTTTTTATCAAATGAAACCAAGCCAATGCAACTCAAATACATTTTAACAGTGGCGACGACCATCCTAGCTGTCAAATCTTCAGCCATCAGTAATTTTTTGCATTTTATTATGATTGGTTCACGTTAGCTCAACCTTTGGAATTGTTCAAACATTCTACCCAAATTTAAAATGTTTTGTCGCTACTAAACGAAAAACGAAAACAACGAAAACGAGGTTAAGTTGATACGCTGGGAAGTGAATTTTCTTCACACGATATCAGATCACTAATTCAAATTTTCATAACTTTTGAATCAACTTTTTTTATGAAAATGCAACACTAATTTCTTGGTAGTCCACGAAAAATATAAAAATAAAATCCTAACAATTTCTTTGCTAAAATACTAAGAAAATTTACTCACGTTCGTATTCGACCTTAACAGGTCGATTCACGGTCACACTAAAAGAACTAAAAAATAAATAAAAGACTATGAAGGGACGGCATAAAGACCGCATAAAACGATGAAAATGCCAAGAAAAAATTATGAAAAGATTGCGAAAACATCAAACTTGACAAGAAATAACGAAGAGACGTTAAAAAAGTGGCATAAAAATGGCAAAATTTATAAAAAAGACGACGAAATGATGACGAATATACGACCAAAAGACAACGAAAGTACGTCGAAAAGACAGTAAAAAATAATCTTTTGCTGTCTTGACAGCCAACCGTACGACGAAAAAATGGTAAAAATGTGACAAAAAGACATAAAAAATCAGAGGGGCTGTGCACAAGACACGACCGCATGGGTGACGTAGGACTACGTAAGTCTCTTTCTAGCGATAGTAGGATGTATCCGTGCATGTAATAATACGATTCTTCATGTATACTAGCTACATACGTAACGTTTATCAAAGTAGTAACATTGTATACATTCAATCCTCAACCGATTTTGGAGTTATATCCATGAATTGATTGAATATATTTTATTAAAACGAAACCAAGTCACACTAAACCAAACAGTAAATAAATCTTTATGATCTGGTTCTACGTTGAATAGCGCTTTTCCTCTGGTAATCGGTGGACGGTACGCGCGAGTTTTCAAAAAGTTGAAAATTTTGCGCGACTTTTCTGCGGCTTACAAAAGAACACTGATAATAAAGCATTAACAACCTGCAGACGTTTTGGAAGTCGCATAAGTCGCCCGTGACCAGAAAACTTATTTCCGTCACTTGTTGGTCGTCCGCAAAGGCGAAAAATTCAACTTTTCCCTCGTTACCTGTGTTATTATGGTATTAACTTTCCTTTCCGCAGCAGCCGATGAACACGACCGACCGGGAACTGCAGACGTGCACGAGTCGAGCGTGACTTTCGTTTGCCCTGGTAAACGATGTTGGCAATAGCTCAGCTAGCGTTTGAACAATGCTGTTCGCTGGCTTACCTCGTGTTATGTACCAGGGCAAGCGACAATAATCGGCCACACCTATTTTTTATGGTCCTTCATTCTATCATCTACGTTAAATAAAATGGAGCATTTCAATTTCAGTCTGAACAAAAGAGCAAAGTTACCAGTGAGCCTTTCCCCTTTTGCTGTCAAAGAAAAATTACGCTACGTATTATTACTGTAGCATCGGTGGTGGATAAATTTGCGTTGCTAAAGAAAACCGAGTGAAAAGCCCTAAGTTCCAAGTTTCCTAGCTTTCATCAATTACCGAAAACCCAACGTTTGTTGAAGAACGAACAAATTCTTATATGAAGATGCAAAAGATGTCACTAAAACTACTTCATTTCATTAAACCCATGGTTTTATGCATTTTGACGTTTGACCGAACACATTTACTTGAACTTGGTTTACTTGGTATATTTGTTGGCTGCTTTGGTACCTTCCGAGACGGCCAACTCAACCAGCAGCAACAAGCGTATTAGAATCAATCGAATTGAATAATTACAATCAGTGAGCGAAAATTTCTCAAATCTTCTTGAAGATTATGTTTTGTCCTTAAAAGAACATTTTGTCGACGTGATATGTTGGAAATTGAAGCCATCTTTTCCATCTTCTTGGGCAGCAACAAAACAGCTTGGATGTTCGGAAAGACACTTTTCTGAGCAGTGGTGACACGGGACAGCAATTTGTTCAACTCTTCGTTGTTGCGGATGACCAGCTGCAAGTGACGATAATTCTGATCGTTTCGTTTTCGCGAGCAGCATATTTTCTGCCAATTCCAGAACTTCAGCAGCCAGATATTCCATCACGGCAGCGAATCGAGAGCTGCAGCTCCAACACACGCTCAGCATACTTTCCATTTCTCAGCAGCCGATGAATATGACCGACCGGGAACTGCAGACGTGCACGACTGCGTCACCGACTCACCGCTCGTGTTGCCGTTGGTGGTACATCTCAATAAGGAGTTTTCAAGCCATCAACGAGAAAGGGTAGGATTCCATTTAATTCTCTTGTGACTTTGTTATAGTAGAATTAAATGGAACTTTCCATCAACTTTCTCGGTTCATCCTGATTTGTATCAAGACTTGTTCGATAATAATTGGAAATTATTCCAACCAATCACAAAGTGACAATTTCTAGTACGACCGAGTAGAGTTATTTTCAATTTTTCAATGACGCACATTGAAAATAAATAGTTTTCTATATTTTCAGTATTTTCAAGTAAGTGATCAAATTCACCCGAATTTACGATACATTTACATTTAGGATTTCACATGCACAACAATATTCCGCCAACATACTCGGTCCATGGCTGTCCATCTCAAAATTTTCGAATGTCCCACGCTTTCCAGGTCTTACATTACTTGGTCTAACCATCGAGCACGCTGCACACCTCTCCGTCTGGTATCAGCCGGATTCGAGGTCACCATTTTTGCAGGGTTGTTGCATAGCAGTGTCACAACATAACCCGCCCATTTTACCCTTTCAGTTTAATGAATTACGCCAGCTCGTGGTTCATCCTTCTTTTCCATACACCGTTCCCATGCACACCGCCGGTCTCAATGATGCATTGCATTTACCAGCCGAGAGCCGAGGTGGCTCTTGCCATATTAAGAATTCCTTTCCATTGTACTTGGTCTTGGGCTACTCGTCGCCAATTCGTTGCACGTCTCGACACACGCAAGTCAGCTTCAATCTGGTCGAGCCATCGTGCACGTTGAGCCCCTCTATTCCTGGTGCCGGTTGAATTCTTGACGAGAACGGATTTCACTGAACAGTCGTCCGGCATCCTTGTGACGTGGCCGGCCCACCACAGTCTTACAATTTTCGCCAGGAGTACGATGGGAATCTCTTCAAGAAGTGGCTGCAACTCGTGGTTCATTCGCCTACGCCACACTCCGCTATCCGTTTGTACACCGCCAAAAATAGCCTGCAACACTTTTTGTTCAAGTACGGCAAATGCACGTATTAGCGTTTTGTACATCGTCAGCTTTGTGCGGCGGTGTATGTTAACAGATTGAAGAAACTTGCGGAGGGAAAAGTAGGCTCAATTTCCAGCTTGAATGCGTCGTTGGATCCCCTTACTTGTATTATTGTCGGTGGTGACCAGAGATCCTAAATATACGAACTCATCAACCACTTCCAGTTCATTGCCGTTAATAGTCACTGTCCGTGGGAGGCAAACGATGCTTTCTATGGAGCCTCTTCCTACTATATATTTGGTAGGCATTGATTTGTAACCACATCCTTCTAGTCTCCGTTTTTAGTCTGACGTAGATTGCCTCCGCCGTCTCAAGGTTTCTAGTAATGATGTCGAGGTCGTTAGCGAAGGCTAGAAGTTGGCTACCTAGGTAACCAATAAGCATTAGTATAAGCAGTAAATCAATCGTTTATTAGCTTCCCTGGCGTTTTATACTGCAGGTCACTGTTTATCAGCCTTTTGATTGCATAACTGTTGTAAATTGGTATCCACAATTCTATTTAAATTCTTCTTGTTGGCAACTAGCTGCAAATAAGCATTGTCAGCACTATAAGAGGGCTAGCAGTAAAGTAGCCGCATATTTTGCCAAAATAGCATTTAAGTAGCATTTAAGGCGGCTTAACTGCTATTGGCTTGCACTTGAATTGCATTGAAAATGCATATTGGTTACCTGGGTACTCTTGCGTACTTCCCGATTTGCCCACTCGCCGGATCACAGCTTTAATAGCGATAACATACGATAAATAGCGATAAATAACATACAGGACATCCCCTTGCCGCAACCCTCTGCGTGGTTTGAATGGCCTTGAGAGTGTCCCTGAAACCCGCACGAAGCACATCACTTGCTCCAGAGTAGCTTTGAACAGCCGCGTCAGTTTGCCCGGCAAACCGTACTCGTGCATTATCTGTCATAGCAGTTCGCGTTCAACTGTATCGTATGCTGCTCTGAAATGCACGAGAATATTATGCGTGGGTACGTTGTACACTCGACATTTCTGGAGGATTTGTCGGAGAGTAAAAATTTGATCCGTAGTAGCAGGGCCCCCCTGATAAAGCCCGCCTGATACTGCCTTACTAATTTTCTTGCTATTGGGGATAGAGGACGCAATAAAATTTGAGAGAGCACCTTAATAGGTGGTGTTGACCGGCGTAATGCCCCTTGAAATTATCCAGTGAAGTGCCGTTGCTAGCGATTCTTGACCATTTTTGTAGAGCTCTGCCGGAAGTCGGTCCTTTCCAACGGCTCTATTATTCTTCAGCTGACAAAATTCTCACCGGATCTCATCGAGATAGGGAGTCGCCACGTTGTTGTCGTTTGTAGGCACTTCTAGGTTAACTTCCGTTGCGTTTCGTTTTGCTATATCGGTCCCAAGCATATGACGTTCAACTACGGCCAGTGCTTCCAAGTCCCCGTCGAGCATTGTCCACGGTCGACCGGCCTTATTTGCGTTTTGTACATGGTACATTTGGTATGAGGGTGAAGCTTACCAGACATTGGGGTCTTGTGGTGCCCGTAGTAAGCACTACTTCCGACAAGAATATGTCTGCCTATTTCTCTGTTGCAGTTGTTATCCGACGTCATCATCGACCCGAGCTATACAAATTTGTCCACCACCTCGAACTCGTTCCCGTCGACTACCACACTATTACCTATGCGAGCTCGATTGCGCTCGGGTCCTGCTAACAGGTACATGATTTTAGACGTACTCACCACTAATCGTTAACTGCTTCATGTTTCAGTATGGTATACTGCTCAGCAACCGCCTAGAATGTCCTTCCGACAATGTCCATGCCGTTAGCGAAACAGTCAAATTCGCTAGATTTATTGAAGATCGTGACCCGTATGTTAAAACCCGCACGTTTTATAACACTCTCTAACGCGATGTTGTACAGGAGACAGAAAATACCACCACCATGTTTGAAACGGGCTAGATAACGCGTCCGATACAACACTGTAAACCATCCATCGTGGCCTTAATAAGTCTTGTCAGCTTCCCGGGAAAGCCGTTTGCGTCCATAATTTGCCATAGCTCTTCACGGTGGTGCGTTGGAACATGTTATTCATGATACTATTGGAGGATCTGTCACAGCACAAAGATTCGGTCAGTTGTTGATCGCACGTCCGTAAAAATGGCTTGATCTACACATCTACATCTATAAATCTATTTGCTAGCAGCGATAGTCGTCGAAAGATGATCTGAGAAAGCACTTTATAAACGGCATTGAGAATGCTGATCGTTCGATGGTTCTCACATTCCAACTTGTCGCCCTTCCTGTATATTGGGCATATTACTTTCTCCTTCCACTCTTCAGGTAGCTATTCTGTTTTCCAGACCTTGACTATCAGCCGGGGCAGACAGGCAGCCTACATATTTTGATAAGCGCTGATGCGATGCCATCTTTACAGTTGCCGTGTTGGAAAGGAAACTAAATAGACGACTAAAAGAGGATGGAAAAAAGACGAAAAAGTGTTATGACAAGTTGGTTAAAAAACGATGAAAATATGACAAAAAGACGGCAAAAGAGCGACAAGAAATGTTCAAAAACATTACAAATGTTGACAAAGAGACACCATCAAAAGCAACCCAAAATGACACAAAAGGGGATAAAAATAACAATGAATCACTGAAAAACGACAAAAAGACTATGTAAAAAAGCCAGAAAGACAGATGTTCAGAAAACAAAAAACGACTAACAGACGTTAAAAAGACAACGAAAAAAACGACAACAAAAGGCAACAGACTACACATAATAAAAAGACGAAAAACTAAAGGCAAACGATGAAAGGACCAAACGACGAAAACTGACAGGTGAAAGACGGCAAAGCGAAGGCAAAAGGCGAATAATAAAAGATCAAGAACAAAAGTCATGAACACGCTTCCATGAATAATTTAGGTCAAATAGCAATAAATCATAAGCTGATTTGATTCAAAAAAAATTGTTAATTTTCTTTAAATATGATCAAGAAAAAAAGCAAAATATAAGTGTTACATTCCGTTTGCGAAACCTTCTATTTTTGTTCAACAGACTTCATAGCCAGCAGCTAGTAGAGTACAGGACAATTGCGGAGCAAGTACTACGATGATGCTGACTCCAACAGCTTCTCCTAGTCGAGATTCGAACATACGGTGACTGACTTAGATTCAGCATCGTACCTCACAGCCAACTGTGATCATTAAAAAATTTGAAAATTATGTTCAGTGTGTCTCCAACGAGAATTTTATGATTAAACTACGACTATCTGCGAAATATTTCCTAAAAAAAGTTTAAATCACGGAGACAAATTTTTCGAAAAAACAGCTCATTTTTAAACATAACAGTCGTATGCGACCTCTCAGACATATTTGGCTGGTGCTAAACGATAACTCAATCTGCAGTAAATAACGGGTGACAACTTAAATTTTGGAATTTTTTTCTCAAGCTGTCAAAAAAAGACAAAGATACATGAAGAAGATCTGATCTACCGAAATTAAAGATACATTATCTATTGTTGAGAAAAAATTAGTGTACATTTGAAAATGGTCCGTAATCGGTTGTTCGGCGAAGCTTTCGTTTGACGCCGCCGAAACAGGAGCGTTGTACGGCCGTCATGTCAACTTTGCGAATGCATCTCTTGATTCGACCAATCAACCTTTTTGCAATTCGTGGTTCTTCAGTTATTTTCGTACACCAAGGAACTCAAAATCCCGAAGAAATCTTCGATTGGGCGCACTGAGACAGATTTTTTTGGGTCGTGGTTTTGGTAAAATGGGATCGAATTGGTATTCAGAAACGATTGTTTTTTTGACGTAATGCGATGATGCCCTATCCGTCCAAAACACGTATTGTCCTTCTGCATGATGTTTTTGTAGAAGTGGGATCAAAATTTTCTTCAAACATTCGTCTGGTGCATCTTAATTGATAGCCAAACCAGAGGGCTTACTGTTGAAGAAACGAGAAAGAGAACGATGTCCTTCTGCGTCCATAATTTTGGCTGGTCTTCCACTACCTTGCTTGCAACTAGTTGTTGGGCCTCTTAGGATATGGTAAATAGTCAAAGCCGCAACATATTCGCTTCTTAAATGTTGTACCGTATACTTTTTGCCGAGATTTATGTGGCAGTTCGTAGAAGTCAAGAAGTGTACAACGCACTCTCTAAATGCATCTTTTTTCGACGTCATTTTAAGCAAACCAAGGCAAGCATAAACAAAACAAAAAATATTGACAAAAAGAGGAGAGAGAGCTAACAGATATGTACATACTCTCATTTCTCTCTGAGCTCGTTTGTTGTGGAGTATGGTGGCCTCAAAAAAATTCCAAAATTTTAGTTGTCACCCGTTATACAATCACGGTACCTCACATTCGCAATAACTCATTTTGACGTAATCGAATAATTGAACGATTCGCACCTATTCAAGGAGCCTTGTTGTGAATCGTATTCGTATGGTATTAGTGAAATCATTATCTTCATCATCGTCGGTACTCAAGTAATTCTCAAGTGGCGCTAATCAAGTGAAGTGACCGTGATGGCAATTCTGTATCCAGATATTCGTTAATATTTGGTTTTGAGATACTTTATATTGCTAGAAAAGGGCTATACTGTGATTCCCGAAAAACAATCTCACCTCTGCTATTACTCACTGGTTCCGTTTGTGAACAGAGCCGTCTTTGGTACAATATCTTCATCAACCGTTTCACACTTTACTTGGAATTCGGATAAGCAAACCGAGCTGTTGTCTTGAGCAAACTCCATCAAGTAGTCAAATATTTATTAGGCAAAGTACCGTCGGGACCCTTTGAAAGGGCTGGCAGTAATGCTGTTTGTGATAATGACTGGCTTAGTTCCACACGCTCACTGCTGCAAGCTGCAATCACAGATCAAATAGCTGAATTGCGCAATAAACAAGAATGGTTGCGGACACCTCTTCAAGTAATACCGTATCAAATACTAAATACATGATTCAAAATTCTACAGCGTATCGGAATGCCGACTGACGTGTTGGCTTGCTAGGAATTCGCTTCAAGTTTCACACCATTATCGGTTTAATAATGCATCCAAATAAGCATGTGCTACAACCTGCTTCGTACCGCCCGCCACCACGACGACGACGGCCACATCGCGTTTTTCGAGTGCATCGCATACATAATGAGCTGCAGCAGTCAGTGTGAACTGTTCTCACAGGCCACTTGCCGACCAGCGAGATTTGAGCTCGATTCCCCGTTCCATTCTAGTCCGAGGGCGGCGTCAAGTGGCGCAAAGACGGACACTTAACAGCGTTTCACCATATTCACCAATTAATCCGGATTATGTTCCTCCTTCTTAGCTCTTGCTATATGGTAAAGGTTGCAGGAGCAGCAAGAACAAACGAATGGAAAGCATCGAGAGGCAACGCAAGCACGAACCAGCTCGTTCTTGCATGAAGCCAGAGGCCACTAATGTAGCATAATCCAATCAAAATGAGTAATTTTCGACTTCATTAGTCAGTGTAGCGGTGGTCCTTCCTTCGCTGTAAACCGGGTCCGTTTACTACGGCCGGTCGGCCGGTTGCAATCAAAAACATTCCCTAAAAATAGTGTCAATCGGTTGCTTTCTTCCACGATTCAAACATTTTTAATGCTCATTCCAGTGGAAGCCGTGCGATAGCGGGGGACAAATTTTTATGTTGCGGCGCGGCGATAATCATGGCGTCATTAAGGACGGTACGGCTTTTAATGGGCTTGACCGAATGCAACCGACAGAGCATCGAACAAAAGTGTAATGTGTTTTTCCTATGTGTGATCTCCCGGGGGCTAATTTGAATAGTTGATGAGATATTATCGGTATCTGGTAAAAGTGCTTTGTGTATTTCTAAATACATAGTTATCTTTTCGATAGAATTCCTTCGCAACAATCGGATCGAAATTGCATAGCGGTAATTGCATACTGCAACTGAAGGATAGTGCTTTCTCCTGCTTAATCAAAGCTTTACGACGGCTCACCTGACGTCAGTATTGATGTTGAAACAAGCCAGTCGTAAAAGTTTTCTTTTGTTTCGACACGAATTTGTGCTAAAATGAAGCGAAATCATCTATTTTACGGGGGACCGACACTTTAGTATCTCTGTTAGAGCTAATCATAAGTGTTGAGTGATTATGCTCCATGATCACCAATTTAGTTCAGTTGGTATTTTGGAAATTTTTTATAACGAACATAAAACCTGTATAGTTTCTATCAATCCGTCTTTCTTTGATTTCTGAGATTTATGCCAGTTTGAAGTGAGGCGCGACGCCTATGCCGGGTTTTCAGCGGGTCTACTGGCACAAAAAGAAACAGCATGCGCTTAAGTTCAGGCACATCTCCAGTCTACATGTTTGTTTTTTTTTCAGAGTCATAAAGATCCGCCTTTCAACCCGTCTTTCGAACCGCTTGACGTATTATATTTTATGGTTCACTTTTTATTTCCCTTTTATGTTTCACAACTAATTCCCAGGCAACGATCTAATACGAAAGGCAAATAGGGATTGCCCGTTCGTCATCGCAGCCCTGCCACTACTGACAGGTTGCAGCTGATCTCCGCGGCCGGCGCGGCGGCACCAGCGCCATCGGGAGGCAATAGAAATAGATTACATCTCAAGCGAAGATCCGAAAATTTATTCAAATCCCCTCGAAAGCCCTGGCTTCCAGAAAACACACCGTGGCTCGAAATTGTATCCGCTTACGAGCGACAGGGTGACCGAAATGATCCAAGCTATGATCGGTAGACATTCTGAACAACTGGAAACTCTGTTTCCCTTTGGACGAGCAAAGGCTTCCTCGTTCAGATGCGGTAGCAACTTAAATTTGGAAGGCTGTTGCTTCTTCACAATCCACACACTCGTTAAATTGATCCCAGGGAGTGAAACATAATCCTAAGAAAGTGCTCCTCTAGAATGGTCGAATTTAGTTTTGCGATAAATATGGAAGCAATAATTATCAGAAAAATAGTATTGTCACTTAGTCAAAAATATGTACATAAAATTTGCTTTGAAACTTAAAAATTAGGACGTTTGTAATGTCGTACAATTTTGTTCTATACCTTATCGTCAAATAAGTCAGACAGCAGTCAGCTGAATGATTCGCTCTTATACTTGCTACACGAACAAATTTCAATTAACCCGAAACTAATACGATAGAAAATTGTTTCCATTTGCCATGGTTTGTTGTTCGGCTTAGTAAATCGAGCAAGAACCACTTCTACTCATTGGGTATAGACTCTGTCTGTAGATCGTGCCATTCAGACAATTGAGCAATTTTACATACATAATAACAGCTAAACTAACCCCGGCTGTGTCAAACTATTTTATTTCAAAAGAGCACTGGATTTTTTTTTCATTTCATACAGAACGTAATAATGTTAGTTTGAATTTAGCAAACACATAAGTATCATATTTTTATGTTGTCAAAAACGAAATCGTGCCTGAATCGACTCTTTACGATTTGAGAGAACTCACAGTTGTCATTCTGACAAACCGTGCGTTTTAGACGAGAACAAGTGGGAATTAAAATAAGCGACGCTTGGTGAATAAGAATCGTTGACTAACTGTAAGATTCGGAACCAAACAATCAAACCCTATTAATGCCAATTCGGGTGTCCCTCAAGGCACTCATTTACGACCTCTACCCTTTATTATGTTTGTAAACGATTTATCCTTCATTCTTAAAATGGTCAAAGTAATAATTTACGCTAATGAAATGAAGCTTTTTATAGAACTAAAAAAATCTGAAGGCATAAACATTTTGATAAGCAACATGGTGTAACAAAAGACTGCTGGAATTAAATGTCAAAAACCCGATTTAATCCACCTAGTGGTGAAAGGAACCTTTGTTATACGGTCTTACTTGCTATTTGAGATAGAAATCGACACGTCTTCGAAACATAATTCATCTATTGGTTATCGTTGCGTAGTGTGTTGGTTTACATAAAATGTTTGAAAATTGAATAAGTTTTCAAAATTTGAACAAAATAGGAACACTTTTAAATTTTGATAGATCCTTTTTTCATGAAATTGCCGAGTAAGGATAAGTAAGTTGTTATTAATCTGAGTAAATGCAAATAAAAGTAAGTTGTAAGTGGAAATCTTATCCTTTAGCATATACATTGTCTAGTAAAGATCTAGTTTATAGGTTTTTGAACTATGCATAGTTTCCTGTAATGCCATTCTATTTGAATCACATCAATAGAGTTTTCTTTAAATAATTTTCATCAATTTTTATTAACTCACGCTGTTGTATTTTATACAACACGTGTAGGGTTTTCAACGCCATATTGTTATAAAGTTACAAATCGTAGTTTAACTAACGTATATTCTTCAACAAACTTACTGTGAGCAAAATATCATAATTATTCAATGCATTAATAATTTAAATTGTTGGGAAAATTTATGCAGCAAAACTATCAGCAAATGTAAAATGTTTAAAATGTATCCGTCTGCTGGTAGTCGAGTAATGCGGAGTCAAAATTAGGGTATTTTTTATAATCAAAGTTTCACAGATCCTAAACAAGCAAACATACAGGTATACTATTTTCAGCAAAGTTGTGTATTTTTACTATTTGTACAATTTTGTAGTACATGAAAAAGTCATACAACAATTACAAAAAGAGCAAAAATAGAAAAATTGATTTTACAAATTCATATACAATAAATAAGATATTTCTATCTTCGCTGCAGAGATAGAAGGTTACTGTCTTTAGCAAAATTTCTTGTAATAATATGCTCTATAACTTTGCAGAACACATCAATGTGTTATATTGACACTGAAGAAAAATATTTTTGTTATTTCACTTTTAGGGGGATTAATCAAAATTTAAATTCCACCAGACGATAGAGCTTTCAATTTCAAGAAACTCTTCCAAAGGTTCGATAAACCTAAAACCAAGTTTTCCCAGTCAAAACTCTAGTGCACACGTTTTCTTTGGTTTGGGGCTATTTTGCGCGCGAGTAACTGTGTTACAAAAGTTGGCGCGAGTGTTCGAGGGTTAATATCTTTTAACCGGTGAAACCAATTTTTATGCAATTTTGCATATATATTCGTAGTGTCAAAACCTCTCGGTTGATATTAAAATAATTGAAATTAGGTAAATTATCTTAGTTAAAATCATTATAAATTATTGTTAATTTTGGTGTGGTGTATACGGTTGCTCATAACTTTCAAATTAAACGTCCAATTAAAAAACCATTCAATAGTGATCGATTAGGATATATTATCTTTCAAATCAGACTAATAGCTCATAAATCGGTTTGGCCATCTCTAAGAAACAGGCGATAATTATTACCTTGTCAAAACAGGTTTTTTAAGCATAACTTTTAAACTACTTGTTTGTTTTCAATTAAAAATTCCTGAACAATTTAGTTTTAAAAAGGGCTTTCATTTGAAACTAAGATCGTTGAAATCGGTCATGTAGTTCCGAAGAAACCCGTGTCACGTATTTTTCACATTTTTGCTTATAACTTTTAAACGAAACGTCGTATCACGAAACAACTCAATAGTGATCTACTAGACAATAACACCTTTCAAACAAAAGTAATAGCGAACCATTCGGTTCAGCCATCTCTGAGAAACAGGCGATAGAAAAAATCATTACATACATACACACACACACACACACACACACACACACACACACACACACACACACACACACACACACACACACACACACACACACACACACACACACACACACACACACACACACACACACACACACACACACACACACACACACACACACACACACACACACACACACACACACACACACACACACACACACACACACACACACACACACACACACACACACACACACACACACACACACACACACACACACACACACACACACACACACACACACACACACACACACACACACACACACACACACACACACACACACACACACACACACACACACACACACACACACACACACACACACACACACACACACACACACACACACACACACACACACACACACACACACACACACACACACACACACACACACACACACACACACACACACACACACACACACACACACACACACACACACACACACACACACACACACACACACACACACACACACACACACACACACACACACACACACACACACACACACACACACACACACACACACACACACACACACACACACACACACACACACACACACACACACACACACACACACACACACACACACACACACACACACACACACACACACACACACACACACACACACACACACACACACACACACACACACACACACACACACACACACACACACACACACACACACACACACACACACACACACACACACACACACACACACACACACACACACACACACACACACACACACACACACACACACACACACACACACACACACATAGACATTGCTCAAATCGTCGAACCCTATCGATTGGTATATGTGACTTGGCCCTCCGGGCCTCGGATCAATTTCGTGTTTTTCGACCAATTTTTAAACCTTTGTTATAGTATAACAAAGGTAAAAATGTAACTTCATTTCTTTTAGTAGAAAATGTAATAAACCTGAAATAACAATTTCTTTAGGCAAACAGAATTTGTGAATTTGAAAATTGTGAATTAGAATTCTGGGGATACCAAAAGCTAACGTTCATTGATGTTTTTAACACACTGATAAACAGCATTGATAAGATATTAAACGAATCTATTGGAAATTTCAAGCATGATTAAAACATTTTGCGTTGCACGTAATAGATCAACATTAGTATGTTGCAGTATAGTATGGCCTCCACTTACAATCACACATGAAGAAAAAATAGAATCAGTACAAATATAGTTTTTATTATATGCACTGTGTTGACCAAACTACCCCCCCTTCCTTTCCACCCTTCCCCTTCATTCCCGGAAAAAAAATCCTTCTTCATTACTTTCCCTTACCGTCCCTTCATCAATTGTAGAATCATCGTTTCAAAAAAAATATTAATATATGCACTCACAAAGATTGATGTATGTATGTATGTTTTTGTAACATTTAAAATTAAAAGAACAGAAAAGAAATATTATCGAAATTGAACTTGAAACTTTAAACACGGCATTTGAGACAACGACAAATATGTGTAATTAATAATTATCGAACGAACTATGTAAAATTTGGACCTATTAATCAAATAATAGTCAAAAAATTTCACTGAACTATCTTAGAAAGCCATGTTGCGGTACCCCAAGAAACACCGATATAACTTCGGGACCATGTGACATATGGCCGCGATCTATAGGAATTACGAAAATAGAAAAGATTTGCGGAGAAATTCCCGTATTTCGTGAAAAAATGTTGTAAAATAAAAAGGTACGGCCATTTTACTGAATTTTATGGTGCCAAAAATAATCTAGACATTAGCAGTGTTGCAAATCGCGCGAGAAACCAACGATGCCTGCTCTCACGCAAGCTAACAATCAACACTTACGCTACTCACACAAGCGTAAGACAAACAGCCGCCATTGCTGTATGTAGACATTCTGCTACCTACACACTCACGAATGAACAGGCTCATATCGTCTTCAGCAATGCCAGATCAGCGGTTTTCCCGCAAGATTTAGCGGGATTTCAAGCCGGATAGCGGAACTTAATAACCAAACAGCGGCTAGCGGGAATCTAGCGGGTTTGTTAAATAACTCAGCGGGATTTTAGCGGGATTTTAGCGGGATCTCGATTTAGCGATGTTTGGTAGGCAAGAAGAGTGCTGACAGAGAGGTTGACAGCAAAAACTACATGGTATACAGCCTTAAGGGTTGTACGAAAGGGTGACGTAGGACTATATCAGATCATCAGATCAAAGACTAATGTAAACTGCATTTCTGGCATATGTTTGTTTATAAGAATCTGTGAGTGCTATTGTTTAAGTGAATGTTTAAAAGAGAAGTGCGAAATATTCAGATTCAATTCTTCATTTAATGCAATGGTGGCTTTGAAAATACGTGGACGGGGGTTCATAAGTACAACATCTGCAACCTTTGAGACATTGAAATTTTATTTAAAAATCCCTTGTGTGCATCATAAAGGTTGAAATGGTAATTAATTATCCTCCTACCACAGGGGTTAGGGGTCTCAAAGCGTCATAAAATAAATAAATTCGAAATAAATTCATGCCTCCAAAAAACCCCACAAGCCAAATTTGGTGCCATTTGCTTGATTAGTTCTCGAGTTATGAAGAAAGTTGTATTTCATTTGTATGGGATCTCCCCTTCTTAAAGAAAGCAAAGGTTCTAATCCATCATACAAAAAGTCCTCCCCATGTTATAAGACGGATGGGTCTCTAAAACCCCCACATGCCAAATTTGGTTTCATTTGTTTGATTAGTTCTAGAGTTATGAGGAAATTTGTATTTTATTTGTAAGGGGGCCCCGCCTCATAGAAGGAGAAGGGGTCTCAGTACACCTTAGAAAAACATCTTACCTCCAAAAATCCCCACAAGCCAATTTTGGTTCCTTTTGCTCGAATAGTTCCCGAGTAATGAGGAAATTTGAATATTATTTGTATGCCCCCCCCCCTCCTAAAGAAGGGATGGGTCTGAGTTTACCATAGAAAAATTTTTTGCCTTCTGAAACCCCTACATTCCAAATTTGGTTCAATTTGCTTGATTAGTTCTAGAGTATTTTACTGGTTTCGACTGTGAATAGTGTTTGGTTTAGGTATACGGCTTTTGCAGTCCACGAAATGATTTTAAAACGATATTTTTTGTATATCCGACGTTTCGGCCGTTGGTTTCGGCCTTAGTTCTAGAGTTTCGAGGAAATTTGTATTTCATTTGTACGGGAGCCCCCCCCCTCATAGAAGGAGAAGAGTTCTCAGTACACCGTTGAAAAATAATCCTGCTTTTAAACCCCTACATGCCAAATTTGGTTCCATTTGCTTGATTAGTTTTGCTCGAGTTTTGAGGAAATTTTTGTTTCATTTGTATAGAAGCCCCCTTACGCCCGCCTTAAAATTGATCTCTTACCCCCCTAAAAATTGTTCGTCTTTTTATCTATCCAACGACATATAAATTGTTCAATTTCGTTCAGTAGTTTAGTAGTTATTAGCATTTGAAATCTCATTCAAACGTTACAGTTCTATTTTCGTTTTCACAAAGTGCTACCCAGTCCCAGTATAGTAAAAGTCTGACAAATACTCATTAGAACTTACTGAAGAAGAAGACCACCAAACCAATCCGTTTTGCGTATTCCTAATTTTTCCACAAACTAATTCGTTGCCAATGGTAAAATCCAACTGATTCATGAATTGCAAACAAAACAACACAAACAACTTATGTATCTATATACCGTGAACCCCCGTTTGTTTGACCGTTTTTAATCTGAACACTTTTTAATTTGAACTCCGTTGGTTGGCACGACGTGCAAATAAAAAATGGTTCAAATGTCATTCTCAATATGACATCATTTACTTATGCAGACAATGCACCTAAACACGATTTGTTTGTACTGATCTAGCGTGTTTAATCTGTTTCACAATGCGTTTTCCCAGCGATTATGGTAGAAATCTGATCGAAGAATGAAATATTTGCTGCTTGCAACTGCCAACTGATTCAAACTCCTGCATATATTTAGGGTTACCAGTTGTTCAAATTAAAAGCTAACCCCGTTAGTTTGCATGAGGAATCGTTCAAACGCACGGGGGTCCACTGTACATCATAATTTGCTATATACCGCAGCATTTGTATGATAACAAAACCAAAACAAATCGGCTGATGAGCCGATAAAACCTAAGTCTAAAAGACAAATCGGTACATTTTTGCTAAAACAAAATATCAGCGAGAACAAAGAGCCGATGCGCTTTACAGATATTTTTGAATTTTGGTCACTTATAAAGATTGAAACATATCTTCTTTTGTCACCAAAAACCATAACCATTTGCCTGCGTTGCTGAAGTTTTGCATGATTTGTATCATAGCTAGACACAGAAAGAGAATTTGTGCCAAAAGCTTCTTTCGAAATTTTCGCATGTGTTCTTAGACTCCTTAATCTTATAATTCTTGCGAAATGTCGTAGTAAACTGTCATCATATGAGGGATAACAAGATACAGTAGACTCTCGGAAAAGTTAACTCTCTGAAAAGTTAATTGTTCAGAAAAGTTAAGCGAATGTTAGCTCTCATGCAACGCTCTAAAAAGTTAATTTTTGGCTTAACTTTTCTGAGAGTTTAAATTTATTGGTTGTCCAAAGCGTTCATTCACACGCGTGTGTTTCCTTTTATCTTTATTTCTCATTTTTCGGTTTATTATCGCTTTTCCACAACTTCATACAGAGTATCATCATAGCTGGGATTAAATTAAACTCTTACAGTTGTAGTAATAGCTCAATACGGCCACATAGTTGCTTCAGGATTTTTGATAACAAACTGGAAAAGCGGCATCTTAGATTGAATTTTAAATGCAAAAGAAGGAACAGTACAAATCAAAAAATAAGCGCAAACATTGTCAAAACGTTGTCGTAGACTACGAAAAATCAAAAGTAAACTTGAATAACCGACTATTTTAAATTTACTGAAAGGAACTAACTATCATTTCATAAGGATCTTGCTACATATTTCTTTACATTACAACTTCCAGATTCCTAAAAATGTATATCCTGTATCCGAGAATATATTTTTCGCTTTTGTATTTATCATTTTCGATGACTCTTAGGGGACTACTCAGAAAAGTTAATATTTCGGAAAAGTTAATCGACCCATTCCCCAATCGATTACCTTTTCCGAGAGTCTACTGTATTTCTTTTTCTGTTTCCTGAAGCTTTGTCAACATGAATGCAGCAAATTTAAATAGTGTTCATTTAATTGCAACCTCTCAATTTCAGCAGATCATCTTGTTGCAAGCAAAATGCAAGCCTTACTGAAATGAATATATTTTAATTTTAATTTTGCACCAGAAACGAAAGAATTACATTACTTTTGATTCAGCGGGATTTCTAGCGGGAAATAGACTCTAGACAGCGGAAAAATGGGCAATCGACCTGGTAACACTGATCGTCTCTCTGCATAGTCCACTCGCGAGTCAAACAGCTCGTGAGTAATCAGCTGCCCTTGAGGGCTAGTGGTACACAAATTTTACGTTACTTGTTCATTTCATCTTCAACGTTCACCCTGGATTCTACTCACGTGCGAGTCCTCGCAAGTGATTGGTATCAGCAGCTTGGGCTGCAATTACGAACGAGAGACAGGACCGTGGCTGTTTTATCTAAATACGCATTCGCTAAAACTCGTTGCAGCGCATAAATAAATAAATGCGAGAGTCCGAAAGGGATGCTTATGCCGGCGTGTTCATTAGAACGAGTACGCGTGTGGGAGAAAATTAGCCCACATGAGCGTGGGCTTCGCAAAACTGAACCTTAGAGGGAGTGATAAATGTTGCAGGCGTCTGATGATAGTCTGATAGGATAGTAAACTGACCCGTTGCGTTTCAAAATAAATTTATGGGTCATGATCTCATCAAAAATAATTAGCAAATATAATAAATAGAGTTACGGTAACTCAATTCCAAAATATGTTAGACATCGCTGATCTCAGTGCCCCTTACTACCGGAACGTGCGTGGACTACAAACCAAAATCAACGATATTTTGCTGTTGTGAAATATTTGGACTTCTGTATAACTGTATCAACGGAACCTAGATTGACGATAAGATTCACTCACTACAGTTGTTCGGGGGCGCCTCGATTGATGCACTACCATTAAATGTCATTTAAGCAAAGTTATGGGTATAAACATCCTTTAGAACTTGACCCTTCTTTAACGACAGATTTCGCAGCATTTATTAGAGATTAGAGACAGATTTCGCAGCATGTTATTAGAGTACAGGACAATTACAGGGCTAGTGCAACGATCCTACTGACTTTATAGCAGCACCGCCCAATCGAGCTTTGAACATACGACGACTGGCCAGGGTAGCATTGTACCCCGAAGTTAACTTTGCGGTAGAAAAAAATCATCTAAAATTCGTCCAAATGTTGGATTTAAAGTCGTCTGAAAGCCATTGCAAGGACGTCTTTGCCATCCTGAAGCAATTTAAGAGTCATCTATGTATATTCTGTCCATCATAGATGGCTGAATGCCATTGAAGAATCATCAAAAACCTGAGCTGCCTAAGAACCACCTAAAAGACTTCTTGAACCCGTTTGTAAACCTTCAAAGTTTTTTGAAACCATTTACATGAAAGCCATCTAAAGGTCGACCTAAAAGTTTCTGAATGCTGTCTAAAACCCCTCCTTAAGGCCAGCTTTATATTTTTTTTAGTGTTTCCTGCAAACTAACTTAGGATTCAAGCACGAATAATTAATTTCGGTGGTTCGAGCTTAGCGCCAATTAACTCAATACCTATATGTTCCGTGTATTTGTTATACGCGAAACACCGCGTTATAAAAATATTGTGGTACCCGCGCTATAGAAATCCGCGTTCTTCGAATCCGCGTTATACAAATCGTTCTATCAATTATGCTTTTCGATGCTTGACAGTCACCGCCATAATTTAATGAAGCATTCCGGTTTGTTCTACAAAAGAATAGCGCAAAAAGTATGCTCTGGTAAAAACCTAAATTAGTCAGTTAGCTTTGTTAACTTGAAAATAAATTTCCGTCAGCATAAAGCTTAAAAATTTTCAGTCAGATAATCCTGATCGATTTGGTTTGTCATAAATAAAATATTCGATAGAATAAATAATAAATTTTCAGCAGTTTCCGTAATTGTGCGGTATACGCGCATTAAATTTCATCTGACATATTGGTATGATAGGAGGATAAATTCAATACGGCCCCAAAATTTAGCAATTTTTGAAAATTAGTTGTCTGAACAAATTGGTTTTTCTGCAATACCATAATAACACCAGAGGTATTGATTAATACCTCAGGCAATGCTTTTAAAAATCAAATAAAACCATGCTGCTATATTATACTGTTACTTTGGCTACCAACCCTCTCAGACGGTTTGGAGGTATGTAATTGATCGAACAAGCTAGTCGTCATAGGATGGTTTATGCCGTGGTCTGAAAATAATCTCACTTCTCAGTATATTACTGGCGAAAGACTTTTTTTTTTACTCTGCCGGATATTAGGATAAAGAATTAGTTTTAAGCAGTCTAAGCGGGTCACTGATTGTTTTACCTTATTACAAGCGATGGGTTGACTAAGTGGGGGATATCAGCATACCAATCTTCTTGCTATCTTTTGTTCTTCAAGCTATTACCATTGGAAGACACTATTGTTGAGATAAACTTTTGATTTTTCGCTTTAAAAGTTGGAGCGGCGGAACTAATTTTGAACAAACCGAACCCATTTTCACCCGGAAGGTGCTTTTTTAAGCAATCCTGAAATCTGAATTTTTTTACGTCCCCTTAAAAAATCCCTTCAACTTTTCCCCCCATTCAGTAAGTTTGCGTTCCTATCCGCGATCTACTAATCGGCATCTGATGCGTAATCGGCATAGCGTATCGGCATAGATGCGTAAAATGCCATCTGCCTAAATTGTTTATCGGGGCATACACTCACCGCACCGTTCGGCAAACGGTATTCGTCGTCTCTTTTATTCTCTGGTGTTCTTATGGGAAACTGCGAGTTTGACGTCTCACTCGCTGTTCATAAGGATGGTGGGAGAACAAAAGAGGTAAACATATAGCAGTACAAACGATCCGACTCAGAACAGTGTTGTCAAAGCAAATAACATTGAAACACATCGTTGCTTTATTAAATCACTGAGAAAATCTTCGAAAATTATTGAAAAAGCTGTCTTTCGTGTTGTTTTAATAAAGAAAAATTAATTATGAACATACATTACTCTTGAAAGTATTGAACCACGTTTTCACCATAGGAGGTTTCAGTTAATTTCAAACATAAAATTCTTATTTCCAGAACCGAAACAGTGTCTTGGCAACACGATAGTTCATCAGTTGTGCTGCAGCTGCTGCTACTGGTGAACAGGTTCCGTCAATTCAGAATTTGTTTTCAGTTTTGTTAGAAAATAATAAAACTTTCGGCTAGTGACAAAGCGTTAGATAATAGAAAAAAAGAGACTGAATAATATGGTATGTGACAATTGAGTGCTTGACTTTCAGAGTGGTTGTAATCAGTGCTGAAAATTTGATGAATTCGTTAGTAGCGAGGTGGCGATTGCTGAAGAGCAGCTGAAAAATGTACGTTTTTGAACAACAATTTTTAATTCATCATATTTCTTGTCGGAAACCCAATAAATTGTGTTTGTTTGAATCAAATGTATGGTTAAGTGATTTGTGAAGATGATCCTATCAAAAGATTTTGAAAATATGAATAAAAAAGTGCATTTTCGGATCATTTATGTTCAACTGATTAAAATAGGTGACACTGCTTAACTCGTTCCTTACCCTATCTTCTCCGTAAAACAGAGAATTTTTTTTCTTATACATTGCTTTGCTGCTTTGCTCTGCCCCCAAATGAGCGGCAATTTGGTTTTATATTCATTTTGCTACCGCAGCCGTATTTTCAATATGTGAAGAAAATGTTAGCTCTGCTTGCAGTTGTGCTCTTTCTGTACAAGATGAGTGATTGTATTAGAAAACAATATTCAGGCCAGGGATAGTTCGATCACTTTGACTCAATTTTGATTCATTTGACAGTACCGTCTTAACCGGGCCAAATATGACAAAGTTATTTATGAGACATTTGTAGAACAGGTTATTATCTATAATTTTGCTGAACAAAGTTTTGCTGTATCTTTTGTACCCAAGTAGCACTTGTAACTAATCATAAAAATAAAAAAATACAAAAAGGTTGCACAGCAGTTACATTTAGGATACTTGTAACGAGTTAGGTTACATAAAATTAAAAATAGTTACTTTTTAGTTTTCTAGTGACAAAAATCTCAAAAAGTTACCAGGTAGTTACCAAATGACCAAATTGAAACCTTTTTTTCGAACTGTCAACAACTTGGTCGTCGCAAAACAGTCACCTTTCAGTTACGAGTTACCAAATAGTTATCAAGTGACACAAATGAAACCTTTTTCCAAACTGTCATCAACTTGCTGGTCGCAAAACAGTTAATTTTCCGTTACGAGCAGTTACGAAGTCAAAAAAAGTCGGCTAGTAACATTTTCGCAACAATTTGTTCACTGTTCCTTGTAAACACAACGGATTAAGGAAAAACTAGACCTGAAGAATATTGCGAATGGTAAAGATAAACAATTGGTACACGGGTTGTGAAATGCTCTTGTAAATGCGTTTATTTACTTAATTGATGGTACTTGGAATCTTCTCCGCCCAGACATTGGTATTAAGTAAACAAATGATGATTATTCTCAAACGTCAAAACGATCAAGTTACATCGAAACGAAACCGGCAATGAAAATAGGTTACAGTGTAACTTAGAAATGACGACATAAGAAATAAGTGACTACAACAGATTTAATATTGGTTACCGTATAACCGATACCGTAACCAGGTCGAAGGCTAAGGTTACGTACAACTAAAACGTAACTGAAATGTAACCTTCTATGATTAACACTGGTGGTAACTGTTTTATTCAAACTGAAACTATTCTTTGATATTAAATTAACACTTTCTTTTCACAACAATCACTAAAAAATACCTTTTCCCGATATCAACAATGTGAACAATGAACAATGGCTGCTTAAAATCATTTCATGCAATATGCCGAAAACGATACAAAACTTCAAGGACGATGGTGTAGTAGTTAGAACCAAAGGCAAAATGGCTATGAATTTTACTGTGATAGAAGTGATAGCGAAAACAACTTGATTTTTAATGGTTTCTAGGTGAATGCTCCACTAATTCATTATTGCCAAGAATAAATTTAAAGAATCAAAAAATTAAAATTTAAATTTTTATATTTGATTTATAAAACATCAATTTTTCAAAGAAGTAAGTAACGAAAAGCTATATTAAATAAGAGCGCGTGAATTTTTCAAAGCTAGAATCATGCATTTCACCATAAATTTGAAACTGCATTAAAATTTGTGTTGAAATAATAATTTATACACTCTTCTATATTCAACAGTTAAATTTACTGCTTGACGTTGACAGCCATAGATTGAAATAATAAACCTGCTACATTTTCGCTATGCAATAAAAGTTACAAGATAACTAATTTGCCACCAATTGAAAGTCAATTTACAGTTTATGTGTAACTTCAATAGTAACCATTTTGTAACTATACATGTTACATATTGGTTATTGAGTAATTGTTAATGCAACCAGATTTAGTTACATAAGTTGCGCTATTTCGGTTACACAACTGTTATATTTTAGGTTACTGTAACCGAAGTTTTACATTTAAATTTGTCGCATATCAGCCGCTGCGACTCAATTGTGACAACGTGTGCTACTTGGGTAGTTACGGCGCTACAATGCTAGTATCTTATTAGTGACTGAATTAACGTTCATTTAGCCACTGATGAGTTACTAGCGTTGTAGCACGGTAACTACAAACGATACAGCAAAACTTTGTTGAGAAAAATTGCAGATTAGAACTAGTTCTACAAATGTCCCATATGTAACATCGTTATTTTTGGCTCGGTTGAGACGGTACTGTCAAATGAATCAAAATTGAGTCAAACTGATCGAACTATCCCTGGCCTGAATACTGTTTTCTAATACAATCACTCATCTTGCACTGATTCAGGCATCATTCGAAGGCAGAGGTTGGAAAATGGTTCAAAATAAAACGAAAGAACTTGTTCGTTGTGAGCAGCAGATTTCTGTGTCTCCTTATGACGAGAAAAAACAAGCCTGGTCGTATGTTCGAATCTTGTTTCATAACAAACTGTGATAAAGAGGTATACAACTCAAAGGCGTATATGTAACTTTTGACCTCTCTAATATATACTGAAGGAATAAAAATAAAAATAAAGAAAACAGTTTGAAATTATTTTTTTTGTCTATAGGTCTATTTCAATTTGTATATAATAGAGTAGCGCATAATAGAAAACAACTTCATTATAGCCATTCGAAGCTGCTTGTGCTTATGGTATCTTCTTCAATTCCATCTCTCTTTGAAAGTTTTGCGTATACAACGAGTGTTTTTCTGCTTTCCACTCCAATCCCAAAGTATTTTTCTATCTTTAGTATCACCTACACTGCATTCAAACCAATCACTATTCATAATTTCAGTTGAGGAAATCGAAATTGGCACCGTCGATAGTTGAGATGGTACGTGAGAGCTTTAAATCGATTCGATCCTCTCAGCCGATAAATTCAACTATCCTCTGTAAGCTTTCAGACGGCAGACAATTTCTCCAATATACGGTACCCTCTCGATTTATAATCCGATGATGAAAATCCAGAATGAAATATTGTTTGCCCACCCATCGCGTATCGATCGGCCAAGGTCACCGAAACTTAAGATCAGACCGACGACGACGCGACGCACCGAACGAGAAGGAAAGTTAAAACCATTCGCACCTTCATCTGCCGGGTGTGCTGGGTTGTTTGACTTTTCGGTTAGTTTTACCCTACTGAAGTGCTTATGAATCACACACTTCACTTCACGACCGTTGACCAATCGATCGAAACCCGAAAAGCGACCGTGCTGCTTTATGGAAGCAGCGCCCAACCGGTAGATGAAGAGAAAGAAATGCTTGCTCACCGGTAGGCGTAGAACAGCGTGACCGTCCACGTACCGCGATGCCTTCGCTAGCAGCGAGTGGCACACCACAACACCACACACACATTGTACCTATCGGTTGATCTCGCGTGAAACGCATATATTTATGTACACAGTTGCACTCCGCCGACCGGCGATGGTACGTTCATTCAGATCGGTAAGAGGAGTCATTGAAAAAAATATATCCATACGAAAAAAAAAACGACCGATCGACTGAGCCGGTATCAATTCTGCTCTTGTGTGTGGGTTGGATTTATGGTTGGACGATAATAATAATTTCGCGGCCGGTTGCGCATGCACCCAGGATTGAATCATTCACTGGCATTTGCATACTGAACAGACTAAAAAAGCTTTGAGTGTACGACGAATATGATCGTAGGATGCTTTCGAACCGTTCATCCTTCGCGATTGTTCTGGTTCAGTTGGAATATTAACAAAAGGATTACTTTTACTGCATTTCCAAGACTCATAATTGAATGGACATACTTAAATGTTAAAACATTTATAACTTTCTTATAACCCCTTCCAGTTAGCTTTGAGGTACGATGTTGATCTAACAAGCCAGGCATCGTATGTTCGAATCTCGGTTGTGTGATGCTGCTGGATAGAGTCAGTAGTAAAGTTGCACTAGCCGCGTGATTGTCCTGTACTCTAACAACCGACTGCGAAGTCTGACGATAAAGAAGGGTCAAGTCTTAGAAAAGACGATTGAGCCCAAAGCTCTACTTTTACAAATAAGAAAAAATCATCCTTTTTGTTTCAGTATGTGGTTCGAGTAAATTTCAATATGGTTCTAACATGGTACTTTCTTAGGTTTTGTTCCAGCTTTGTCATCTTATTTTACTTTCATTTCAACACTCGGTTATGTCGTTTTTCTTATGTTCTCTGCTTTGACTTAATTCCGTCTCGATTTTCTGTTAAAGCTGTCCATCGTTGTTTTTGTTTCGCCGTTCTTTCAATTTTTATAATATAATAATGTTCCAACTTAATGTTGTCAGCTCTTGATTTTGTCTACCCCCGATTTCATCAGTTTTTTATCTCGATTTTGTCAGCCCATATTTCTTTTGTGCTTTTAAACATGATTTATAAAACTTTTCAGCCTATATTGAAACTATTCTGATTCTCTGTGGAGAGTGTCTGAATAAAATGATGCCTTCTTGCGAGTAATTCGGGGTCAAAATTAGGGTATTTTTCTAGTAAAAGTTCTATAGTTCCTAAACAAGCAAAGATAGAGGAATACTATATTCATCAATGTTGTGTATTTTTACTATTTATACAACTTTGTAAAACAGGAAAAAGTCATACAACAACTAGAAAAACTGCTAAAATAGAAAAACTGATTTCAACGATTTTTCATGCATGTATGAGAAATAGGATTTTTCTATCTTTGCTGAAGAGATAGAAGGTTACTGTCTTCAGCAAAATTTCTTGTAACAATATGCTATAAAACTTTGCAGAACACATCAATATCTTATATTGAAACTGAAAAAAAATAAATTTTTTATCACACTTTTATGGGGATTAATCAAAACTCTTCCAAAGCTTTCATAAACCTGAAACCAAGTTTTCCCGTTCAAAGCTTAAAGGTTCTAGACCAGTGTGCTGTGCCCGGTTCATTAAGCTTTCGGTTGGCCAATTGAGGGATAAAATTTAATTTTTAGTAGAAGTTAGTCTTCGATATTGCAGTCTTGAATTTTGAAAAAAATTTCGAAATTTTTTTCCCGATTTTCTCAGTTTTCTCATTTTGTCAGCCCAAAATTCAACATGGGGCTGACAAAATCGGAACATTATTGTATTTCAATTTGTTTTTCTTATTATTTTACCCCAGATATTATTTTTAAACGCAACCCGATATACCCAATACACATCATATCTCTAAGTTTAGAAGCATTTACACATCGTCCGCAAGCTTCTATTCAAATTTGTTCTACTTGTTAACTTTATATCTATTATTAAAAAGATTTGGTTCAGACTAATTTGAAATGCGATGTATTGAAACAATTGGACGCCGCCGATTGTGACTGACCGACGCACAGGTTTATAATAAAATTCATCTAATAAATAAAGAAAACAGTTTTTGCACGTTTCTAATTGAATTTAAGCCATCGCAAATATTTTTTAAAGTTTTTGACACCCCCCTCTGAAATTCACTTGAAAAATCGGGGAGCAAAAAATAATTTTTAGGGCATAGGTTAAATTATTTTCAGAAAACCTATTTTCTGTGGGCTCTACAGCCCAAAGAACTCTAAAAATTAGTGTACGAGTTGAGTTAACGCTTCTGACTCGAAACAGAAATGGAAATTCGAACAGTGGAATTTCCGTAAATCGTTTTTCTCTTACTTTTTGTAGGTTTTTGCGTGGAAAACAATAAGGTGTATTTGAAAAGCAAGAATAGATTTGGTTTTCACGTTTAAACTTTAAGTAAAAATGCTTAAGACGCATTTTTTTGCTTGATTAAAAAAATCTCTTTGTTTTTTTCGCCGCTCCTATCAGTTGCCCAACATCGGAAGAACAAAATCTTCATAAAATGCTGGTTAAGCCCGAATCTTAAGATCCGGAAAATATAAATGTCTGTTCAGAATTCAGAAAACTGAGGATCATTCCATTGGCCAGTGTTTGCGAAGATGTTTAATCTTTGTATTAGTTCTTTGAGTTCTTTTATTGCATAATATAGCTCTAAGATGTTGTACATAAAAGAGTCATAGCCGGAAACTGAAACAAATAGTTTTTATGATCGTATTGGATTTTATTTAGCTGAATAAAAACTCCTGGCTGTTTGCAACGTTTATGTAGTCTGATTAGAGCAAAATGTTGCTAAGAAAATTCTTGATCGTTTGCTATCATTAACTCTTGCAACTTGGTTCGGTCTGATTTAACACCGACCATATGACATCGTGACAAACAATTGAGTAAAGCAGGCGAGTCGAGCAGTCGAATCAAGCAATCGAGTTAAGCAGTTGAGTCGAGCAGTCAAGTCGAGCAGTCTACTAGAGCAGTTAAATCTAGCTGTTCAGTCAAGCAATCCGATCGAGAAGTCAAGTCCAGCAGTCGAGTCGAGAAGTCGAGTCGAGCAGTTGAATCTAGTGTTCGGGTCGAGCAGTCAAGTCGAGCAGTAGTATCGAGCAGTTCAGTTTAAGCAGTCAGAGTTTAGTCAGAGCAGTTTAATCGAGTAGTTAAGTCGAACAGTTGAGTCGAGCAGTTCATTCGAGCAGTCGAGTCGAGCAGTTGAGTCGAGTAGTCCAGTCGAACAATTTATTCGAGCAGCAGAGTCGAGTAGTCCAATTGATCAACTGAGTCGAGCAGTTGAGTCGAGTAGTCCAGTCGAGTAGGTGAGTCGAGTTGACCAGTCGAGTAGTTGAGTCGAGTTGACCAGTGGAGCAGTTAAATTGAGCAGTTGAACCGAGTAATCGAGTCGAGCAGTTTAATCGAGCAGTTAAATCGAGTAGTTAAGTCAAGTAGCCCAGTCGAGCAGTTGAATCGAGTAGTCTAGTCGAGCAGTTGATTCGAGTTGTCTAGTCGAGAAGTTGAATCGAGCAGTCTAGTCGAGTAGTCTAGTCGAGCAGTAGGGTCAAGCGGTTCAGTCGAGCAGTTCAGCCGAGCAGTTCAGTCGAGTAGTCCAGTTGAGCAGTTGAATCGGACAGTTAAGTCGAGCTATCGAATCAAACAGTTGAGTCGAGCAGTCGGGTTGAGTGGCTACGTCGAGCATCCTAGTCGAGCTGTTGAATCAAGCTGTCAGTTAAGTCGAGTAATCAAATCGAGTAGTCTAGCGATCGAGCAATCGGGTTGAACAGTTGAGTCGAGCAGCCGATTCGATTAGTCCCATCGAGTAGTTGGATCAAGCAGATCATTCGAGCAGTTGTGTCGAGTAGTCCAGACGAGCAGTCGAATCGAGCAGTTGAGTCAAGTAGTCCAGGCGAGCAGTCGAATCGAACAGTCCAGTCGAGCAGTTCAATCGTGCAGTTAGGTCGAGCAGTCGGGTCGAGTAGTAAGTCCAGCAAATGTGTCAAGCAATCGAATCGAGTAGTTAAGTCGAGTAGTCCACTCGAGCAGTTAAATCGAGCTGTTCAGTCGAGCAGTCAAGTCGATCTGTCCAATCAAACAGTTGAGTCGAGCAGTCGAATCGAACAGTTCAGTTAAGCAGTCCAGTCAAGCAATCTAATCGAGCAGTCTAATCGACCAGTCAAGTCGAGCAGTCTAGTCAACCAGTTGAGCAATCGAGCAGTCCAGCAATCGACCAGTGAGGTTACTGAAAATACAACCCATTGCTACGTCCTGTCAAGGACCGGTTTTTAGTTACCGATAAGCCTCTTATGACGTCTTGTCAGAGACCTGGTTTTCGGTACAGACATAAGCCCCTTATATAAATAGATTTGTAATGACCTTATTGCAATGGACTAAATTTTAAATTGTTACAAGCTTCTGAGGAATTGTTAAATGTAAGGCTTTGTTTAATCAAACTAGTTTCTTTGGAACGTTAAGCTTGCAAGGGTTGATCGAACATATTTTGTTGCCATTATAATTATTATAAATTTGGTCACCCACACTAACATAGTCCTACGTCAACCGGGCGGTCGAATCTTGGGTATAACTTCTTTGATTGTTTTTTTGTCTGGTTTTACTTATATTATTCACTTCACTTTGTGCTTTCTACCTTATTATTTCTACGATTACTCTCTATTATTACTTGTTATCGCTTCCTTTTTACTTTTTACTTTTAAGTTTCCTTTTCTTTCTTTTATTTTACTCTCAACTTTCCATTGTTTACCATGCTACTGGTTTATTTCAATGGAGTTTATTTCCATCCTTCTTTCTTTGTTTATATATTTCATTTTCTTATTCGTCCTTACCTGTTCGTTAACCATTTTCCATTCTCTTTTCTGTACTGTAGGGGAAGACCGTCCAGAACGCACCGTGGGGGTAGAATGGCCCATGCTATCAATTGTTTAAAAACGCGGAAACTATTTTGTAAAATTATGAATGTGCATTTTATTTTAGTGTAAAACAAGCTAATTCATAATTGTGAAGCATGTAAAAGCGTCAAACATAGCCACATCCAATAAAATCAAGCGATTATCCGTGATCTCATTCCACATGTAAGAAATCATGGTTTTCTCTTAAGCTTTTACCTCTAGTCAGTATGCAAATTTCATGATAAATACAGTTTGTCTAATTGATATACTGTCATACTCGATGATTCATCACATAAACGGCAATAACTAGGCAAGTTTTTCACATAAATTGGAAAAAAAACTTCAAAATGCATAACAGGGGTAGAATGCACCACAGTGGGATCGAACAGTTACAAAATATTTTTAATTTGCAGTACATTTTTTGTTTCAGATTATTTATTAAAAATTTAGCAATATTATGTATTGTATAGGACTTAGAATTTGCCTTAAACCTAATGGTACATTTTTTAACTTACAATATTTCATCAGTTGGAGAAAAATAAATGAATAAATTTTATTGCCAATTATGTTGAGATATGAACCCATTATTGCATCCATCCCATCCCAGCAAACGAATGTTATAACAAACGCTTCCGTCATTTTTGAAGCCTAGTTTCAGAAGTTTATACAACACGGATTATATGTAAATTTGCTGATTGCGTTTAACGCCTGACTGGGCAAACTTGGTGCGTTTTGGCCACGGGTTTTGGCGTTTTGCCCCACATAATGATTTTGACTCTTGCTAAAAATCGTCAAAAATAACAAAAAATACCGGTTTTTGTTGAGAAATTTCACCAGGAGATAGTGTAAAAAAGATTCCAAAGTCTTTTAGAAGTTGAAAAACGTGGAACAAACACACCGTTGCTCTGCAAAATGATGTTTTGTTTAAGCGGTGCATTCTGCACCACTTTACCCTACTATGTCTTTTCTGTACTCTTTACTGTTGTCCTAATTTGGTTGTAGTTTGATCCTATCGGTTACATTTATTGCTAAAACAATTGTGAATTGACGAACAACAGCAAAGTATTCTAAAAAGTTGTCAAGAGTTTTTTCGGCTTCTGCACTGCATTTTCCACCACACTCTTGAGTTTTGGGGTGTACCAAATTTATAAATAAAATATTCATAAAAAATTCGCGGAAATTCTCCAGCGTCTTTGTCGATGAAAGGCTGTCCGAAACAAAGGTATCTACAGTGTTAGTCAGCGTTCCAAATCTCGGCATTTCTCCCACTAACTTGACGATTCTATAAACAAGCAGGTGGCTTTCCAGTGGTCCTCAACTTCGGGATTAGAGTTCAGAACAGTGGACCGGATGGCGTACCTTCACTCTTTCTAAAGCGCTGTATCGATGCCTTAGTTGCTCCAATCCGTCGTCCATTTAACTCATCGATTAGCTCAGATATATTTCCTTCTGCTTGGAAATCCGTTTACATATCTCCAGCCATAAGAAGGGGAACAAAAGAAACATAGACAACTACTGAGGGATCTCTGCCTTATGTGCTCTACTCTACGAGCTCGTTGTGATCGTGCCAGTTTCCTTGTTCGGCCAGTAATACATCACCGACGAGTAACACGGATTCATGCCCCAGCGCTCAACGTCTACCAATCTAATAACAGTCCCTGCGTACGTAACGGATTGCTTCAAAGACCGTTCTCAGATAAATGTGATTTACACGGACCACTCCGCCGCTTTCTACAAGCTGAACCATCAAATCGCTGTCGCAAAACTGGACAAACTGGGAATTGGAGGGCCGCTGTTCCAGTGGTTTAAATCGTATCTGTCTGTAATGTATCTGTTGATGCGTTCATCTCATCGGCTTTCACCGCTTTTCCTGGAGTTCTACAAGGTAGACATTTCGGATCGTTGGTTTTCATTATTTATTTCAACGACGACGTCAAATTGATGTTCAAAGGTGTTCGGCTTGTGTTCGCCGACGATTTGAAACTGTTCTCGAAAGTCAACGGCTCATCGGACACTCTCGCAATAATAATACAGTCATTTGAAGTCGAATCATTTTATATGTGGAAATGACTTTGGCGTTTGGGAAGATCTCACCTTAACACTTTTGGCCAAATTTCGTTAATCAGTATCTATATTTGCGTGGAAATTTGTTTGATCGATTCGTTTAACTCTAGATTGACTGATCGAAAATGCGACAAAATTCGATCAGCCGGAGCACTCGGTCATAAATAAAAAAGTTGTTACATAAATGCTTCAATTTACGTTAAATATTTAAATAACGAGTATCTGGAGCCTTCTGAGAATATTTCCAAAGGAACAGTCCGAAACTGGAACTCGCAAATCTCGCGAATTGCATAAACTACATGCTAATTTATGTTATTTTATAATCATCTAACACATCATCAAATATGTTATTACGCATTGATTTTTGTTTTGTTCTCAAAACAACGCACTAAAATAGTTTATCACTATCCGGTCAGAAAAAAATGATTTATTTTGACAACTCATTATCAGCCACTTAAAACCTAGCCAACCCATTGTAACAAACTCCTTTTAGAGCTCATTAGCATTCTAATAGTGTGACAACATGATGATAATAACGAAACTATCAGCCGGAACTAAACATATGTGAAGAAATGCAAGACCGCGTGTCGAAGATTTCCGTGAATTTGTTCTCAGCTTGAAACAAACCCAAGAAGCTTGACTTCAGTTTTACATGTTCCGGGAAAAAACCGAACAGTCTGATAGTGCCACACCACTCGTTAGTAAAACCAACAACGCACAGAAGTGAGAAAACCATTGGAAAAGGAAAAGCATAAAAAATCTATGAAGATTTCCGCAGTGATTATTATTTATGCACTTTATGACCCTTTGCTCATACAGAGCGTACAGTTGAAGTCTTACCGAATGATGTATGCAGTGCCGTTGCAGTTGGTGTACACACACGGTGGCTATGCGCTATGCTGCACCACAATGGGCGTAGATCCGGCTGCCTCGTGGTAATGTGGAGAGACAAAGAGAACGAACATGCCTCAACTATCTGTTGCATTTCTTTCGAAAAACGCCAAACCCGGCGAATGACACATGTTGCGCCTATCGCTTGCCCCGTACGTTTGCTTCCTTATTCGAAGGAATATCTACCAACCAACCAACGTTGAGGATGTACGAGGAAGCATAAAATTATTTATCAACGCTTTTCGAGCAGCAAAGGCAGCACAAGCAGCCAAGAAATGTGTGCTGGTGTTGTACGACTTGTTGATTTGGCGGGCAACAGTCGACGACACCGACCGACCGTATTGTCAGAGATCCCATCCCAGCAGCAACAAAAGGGAAAAAATGGGAAAAGAATGCAGTCGTCATGGGCTCTGTGCCATCACTGCCGTGGACGTCATAAACCACTTGGGCAATCAAAACAACATGGGCTAGACACTCGAACGAAAGCACATTGAGGACTTGAGGACAGAATTGGTATGTTCTCACATTGACGCAAGGCACCACACACATGGGAGGATTCGTCAGCCAGTGATGGATCGTAAATTCCGCTTCATTTACGGTGTCCCTTTCTGGAAGATGCCCTACAAATTGTAATATGCATTTAATTATGTTTAATTAACTGAAACGTTTATTTAAGAAATTGTAAAAATGTGCTTTAAAATTGACAGAATTTTGCTCGAAGGCCATCCTTCATTCCGACATATGATCGTTGTCTGGAGCCACTGTGTAGGTAATGTTTACCATACTGCCATGCACTACTTCTTCTTCCATATATGTGCAAAAAGTGTAGTTGAACCGGACAGCAGCAGCGAACAAATATGTCAACTTCGAGATTGCAACAAGATGAGGTAAGTCGCGGTCGATTCTGGTGCCGGCCAGCCAACCGGCAGCGGCATTACGTGTCAGGGTCTGACAAGATCATATTGTACTTTACGGACGAGTTATGACGAAATACTACGACGGGTTTTGCGCACAGTTGCGGTCACTGCGCGGCTGTGGTACTCAGGCAGCTCAGGAAAATGACTAGACAGAAAAGGTTTGCGACTATCGTATCATCTTGGTTGGGTTGGCTGGGTTGGTCGGAGGCTGCTGATGCCGACTCGAGCCGACGCGACTGGAAGGAATATAAATATTGTAGCCTCCTACTTGAGAGTCTTTGATACGATGCTCAAACCTGAAAGATGAAGACATACGGTTTCCAGTTCGTGTGATGCTGGCGGCTAGTAGATTGCAAAATTTGTACTTTCCGGTTTCCGATTAGATTGGGTAGAATTTTCGAATCTGCTGCAAGAAACCTGCAAAGAGCGTCTATGCAAATCAGTTTCTTAACTGCTTCAATTGATCGAAGCGAAAGCAAAGATTGAATATACATGAGCAAAAGAGAAGAAGAGGTAACAATGTCACATCTGCAATTTAATTTCAATATATTTTGAAATAATTTGATTTTAAATGAAAGGCTAATAAATATTATAATTTTTCCTGAGTATAAAGTGGGTTTTAGCATGTTCAAATGAATTTTTAGACAAGATATGATTTAATCTCCAGTACAAGATCGTTCGTACTCAACTCCAACGAAGCAGAATTGCCTTGTTATAACATTTAGGGGGCAATTTTATAGCCCCACTTGATGTATCATCTTTCTTAACGATTATATTTCGGCGACTCGTTTCCGCCTGAACCAAAATTCAAAACATTTGATCGCTGAAGAAACGTAATAAATTTGTCACGTTTCGCTGTATGTGGAACATTCCAAACATGAGAGCTATAAATCTTCGATAATGGCTTTCGAAGAAGTTGATGGCTTCATCTGTGGTGCCATTGTGCACCGTGGATTCGCTCTAATTAACCAGTAGTAGCGACGTGCCACTTGAGCAACAACACACATTAGTTATAACACTTCAACATTCTACATTCGTCTGACAAGTCGCGCTGCACCGTCACCCCAGAAAACAGTTTCAATCAAGTTGCAAGGCCATCGACCGCTTTCCAAGCCGCTTAGCCAAGCCGTTCCCAAACCAAAACAAACAGACCAAGCAAATTGGCCAGCTCGGAATGGTCTGTCTCGCGGTTCGCTCAAATAGCACTTATAATAGCAAAGTAGCTGGAACAGTTAAATTACTCTATCAACAGTTTTTTTCTCCTAACCAGACCTCAAGTGCTCAAATTAAAGCACATTTCGAAACAAACGAAACGCTGCCCATTTCGGGCCAAAATTGGCGTTCATTGAACTGGAACCGAACAGAAACGAACCGAATCCAACGATGAACTACCCTGCCCTGGAAAAGTTTGCACAAGTGTTGTCGACCAATGCATAAATGTTCGTACGAGAAATGCCGAAAGAAACAACATGCCACCCAAGTGACACATTTTGGAGTGACTTTCGCTTTGACCCACAAGCAGAACAGCAGAACGTGTGAGAAGCCGACCAAAGCGGTAATCACGTGATATGTACGCCGGTCGATCCTCACACTGAGTGTAGTTAATGTTGTTTGGCTTCTGAGGTGCACGGTGGGTAAATCTTGGTAGTAAATGATATTATGATAAATGATGACGGCCAAAGTTTCAGTTTTCTGCTTAATTAGTTACATTAATTATGGAAATATTAGTCTAATAACAACAATAAACAATAAAGCAAGAACACATGTCTATCTGTAAGATTAAAAACATCTTAGAATACTACGATCAAACAACTACAGTATATTTTACGCCTTTTTGAAGCAATATTGTCTCATTTAGTATTATCAATCAAACGAAAAACTGAAAAGCTGGCAACTCTGTTGAGAAAAACTTTATTATATGCTGCATAAAATGTGCGAAACACGATGAAGTTAGAATTTTTGAGATCAAATTGTACTCATTGAGAGAAAAATGTAAATTTAGTTTTAAAATCTAGTTAAAAAATATTTGACAGCACTGGTGCTCAAAAATAACATCTTTTTCAAATTCCTTGGGTGATTTCCTTTAAAAATGTGAAAATAGTGTCTTTCTAAACTTAATATTTCCTGAGATATTAGCAAAAGAAAATAAGAGGGTTTGACAAAAAGGGGTATTTTTCCTCTAACCGGCACCAAATTTTGGATTTTTACTGTCTGACCGAAATGGAACATCCTGGCAAGGGTTGGTTCAGATCCGTAAGTGTCGATTACATGGGACTCGGACACTTGACATGGAATGACCCCTATATATATTGATTCCCGACAGATACGTATTTCGCCTACGACTCGCAGGCTGCACCAGTTGCTGTTTTCTGAACTGGGAAAAGATTTCGTATTCTACTTAGACGCTCTGAAAGCTTCAGTCGATAATATCGTTTGCCATAAAAACATTGGCATGAGCATAAGAGACAATTTCGAATAAAAAAAATCGGCATAACGACCTTTTGGCATTAATTCCGTGACAAATAGTTTATGACAAATCATAGATAATTCAGGGGGAGACACCTGCAGGCCACAAGTGTTGCTAACGACCCACCGTCGGAAGTGCTGGCCACTGAGGGGGCAGTCCTCCTCCGGAGAAATCGCATCGGTCTTGGGTTGTTCGCTTTCCTAGGTCTACCGTCACGTGTTAATTTTCCCTAGCCTTCGCATCGACTCCCCGTTAGTGCCCTAGTGTTGATGCCGAATGGCCGAATAACAAATAGCCGAAATCCGAATTTCAACAACTGTTACAGAAGGCCGAAATAGTATTTGGCCGAATCACGAAAGGGCGAACTAAATCACGAATAGCCAAATCTTGATTGGAACATTCCAGCGTTACGGGACACCATGACCATTCCGCCAATCAGTTACAATTGAACCAAATCCCTGGTATGCAACTGGAAAGTAAAGTTCTCTTAGTCACCTATTTTACAAGCTACTTGCCAAAAATTTAGTGAGACAAGAGCTAGTTTACATAGTAAAAATGGTTGCTGATTGTGTCCCGTAACGCTGGAATGTGTCATTGATTCTCGCAGAAAATTATTTTTACGAATAATATTGATGAAGCCCCTCCGCAAAAAATAACCTCTATTTAGGTGCATGCATTTTCTTAGGCTTACTAACTGGTAGGGGTTATCTCTTAGTTGAGTCCGAACGAGTGGCAGCGTGTAAGGACAGTATATATCCAACATTTAGGCAGGTCGCGAACCATGAATATTTGCTATGACATTCGGCCATTCGCGACACAGCCATGTGTGTTTCGGCCATTTGTGATTGAGCCATTCGCGTTTCGGTCATTTGTGATTCCATTAGATATTTCGTCCAATTCATTTTCGGCCATTCTTGATTCGGCCATTTGTGTTTCGGCCGGTCGATCGTTGGTTGGATCGTTGGTGATTCACCCGATATGCAATATTTATCTAAACTAAGTCGATTGGACCTTTTGCAAGCTAACGGCAGATTGCCTAACTTCCATTATGCTTACCACACATTATGCCTTCCGCATATTCCGGTAGGTACCGTGCATTATGCCTACCGTCTATTATGGTTATCGTCCAACATGCATGTCGTCCATTATGCCTAATGTATTTATGTCTAACGTCCATAATGCCTAACGTCCGTATGACTAGTGCGACACTCACCTCCTATCGCGTGAAGAACACGTACTTCTTGTCATCGGGTCAGCCTTCGTACGGCCACAGTTCACGTTAACGAAGCTGTAATTGAAGAAATAGCTTTTTATTCTCAATAAACACATTCTCTCGTTGATCGCCTTTAATCTATCACGCGATCCTGCATTCTACTTAATACAGTAGGATTTCGAATTTGGCAACAAATGCGTGTCGTCTATGTTGCCAAAATCGAAACCGTGCCAAAATCGAGACCCTTTTTCGATATGGAAAAAATTAATGTAAATGCTTAAGGAATTGAATAAATATCATTATTAAACGATTGCAACCATTTTATGTTTAAAAAGTCCGTTTAAAAGAGTTTAAAAAAGTTTAAAAGAGCTATCCGTCCGGTGCAAATAAGTTATTGACACCCTGCGGTAAGACGTAGTCCTACGGCAAAAAAAATATTATTGTTCGAAACCACATAACTTTTTTTCATGAACATACTCAGGGCATCATTTCTTCGTCATTTAAAGCATGTATGCAGAAACTGATTCATATTTAAGCATATTTTTGGAAGAGAACCCAGGTAACCAATAAACATTAAAATAAGCAGTAAATCAGTCGTTTATTAGCATCCCTGGCGTTTTGGCGTTTTTGACTGCATAACTGTTGTAAATTGGCATCCACAATTCTATTTAAATTCTTCTTGTTGGTAACTAGCTGCAAATAAGCATTGTCAGCTCTATAAGAGGGCTAGCAGTAAAGTAGCCGCATATTTTGCCAAAATAGCATTTAAGTAGCATTTAAGGCAACTTAAATGCTTATTGGCTTGCTTTTAAATTGCATTGGGAATGCTTATTGGTTACCTGGGAAATATCTTGTGTTGCCAAAAACGAACACTTTTGTTGCCAAAATCGAGGCATGCCAAAATCGAACCATGCCAAATTCGTAATCCAATGTACTATAAAGCCAGTTTCGATCCCAGTCCGTTGGTAATGCTGCTGGTAAAACTCAGTTACTTTGAAAAAAAAAAAAACTAGGCCTTTTCGCCGCGGATCTTCCAAACCTTCTTTCCTTTGCGATTAACTTTAGTGCCGACATCACAATTCTTGACTCAACCGCCCGCTCCGGATCAGACGCTGCCGTGAGCCGCTTCTAACTTGGAGTGCAAGCGCTTAGTAGGCTGAGCAATATAGAGTCGTCACTGACTGACTGTAGAGACGTGGCTGGCAGGGCGTCTCGTACTGACAATTTTGTGAAATACTTTGACCAACTGATACATTTCCTAGATTGTTGAGGAAATTTTCTTGCATCTGCATACAAAAATTTTTGTACAACTATACCTGGTTCAAGAGTTATAGATGGAATAAATCGAAAGCAAAACAAAACCGTTGTAGCTGGAACCGGTTTGATGATGATGATCAAATGAAGTAAATCATTTGGATTTTTTTTTATTCAATCCTCGGCTAACCAAATCCGACCTGTATCTCTGGCATTTTGTCATGAAATTATTGAGTAAGAAGGGGCAAAAGTGCGATTCATCGACGAGGCAAAAATGCATAGGTAATTTATATACAATTTTAGGCATTGTATTACAGATACTAGAAATGTAAGATCTGCAGGATACTGTGTGCTCTCCAGATGCTGGCCGAAGGAAAACAGTGCCTATCCGCTGGTGAAACAAAATAAGCGTTTGATAAAGTTTCGGTCTGACGGAAGCTGCAGTACGCCAGCGGAAAATAGGAAAGGCGCTAAAGGGTTTCCCACATCAAATTGCACCACGGATGAAACGCTGTAGAAAATTACCCATTGGGTATTTTCTCTTGAAAATTTGAGTAAAAATAGTTTAGAGTGTATTGTTTACACTCTATTTTTATCTGTAACTTTTTTTGGGAAATGGCGTATGTAGTCAGACCAAAGTCGTAACAAATTTTTAGTTACTCTCCGACGTTTCGCGTTTATTTTTAAAGCTTTTTCAAGGAATCGCTATAAACATTGGTAGTTTAACTATATGACAATTTTTAGTATTTGTTTATTACTCACTAACTAGTCCGTCCGTTGTCTGAATGATTTTGTCTGAAAACGTCTAAAATTATCGCTGCTGTCTTATGTTTCCATCTTAGGTTCCTGTACATGGTAAATTTGATTGTAGATTTTGTTGTTATAGTCGTCTATTGCTAACCTGTAGTTTGTCATTTGCTGAAGATTTTTAGTATCTTTCGTCACGTTTATTTTTGGGTTTTGTTCTGTTTCTGCACTATCGGTCTACAATCAAATTTACCACATACAGTAACCTAAGATGGAAACATAAGACAGCAGCGACAATTTTAGACATTCTCAGACAAAATCATTCAGACAACGGACGGACTAGTTAGTGAGTAATAAACAAATACTAAAAATTGTCATATAGTTAAACTACCAATGTTTATAGCGATTCCTTGAAAAAGCTTTAAAAATAAACGCGAAACGTCGGAGAGTAAGTAAAAATTTGTTACGATTTTGGTCTGACGACATACGACATTCCCCAAAAAAAGTTACATACAAATACAAGTCGAGACCATACTACGCTATTTTTATCGCGGTCAGTTTTTCGAAAATTGGAAAAAATTGCGTCACCCGAAAAGCAACGTCGCGAATTTATTTTGCACGAACACCTGGAAAATCCTCAACTCTCTCATTATGAATGATGAGACTTACGTCAATGCGGACTTCCGGCAGCTCCGGGGCTACTGTACTTCACCGTCCAGCACAAGTTTGATGTTCCGAGGAAGTAAGGATGAAGAAACTTTCATAGTTTGCCAAGAAATACATGATTTGGCCAAGAAATACATCATGTGGCAAACGGAGTGCGCCGTTCGTGACTACCGGGACTCTAAATAGGCATATCTACCTCAAGAAGTGTCCACAGAAGCATCTGCTTCCTCTTTCGAAGCAACACGAGGGCCCTACGATCTTCTTACCGGAACTACCTTCGTGTCAATATTCAAAGGATGTATTGAAGTGGTATAAAGCCAACGGAGTTACTTTCGTACCCAAGGACATGAACGCCTCCAACGCAACGGAACTAAGGCACACCGGAAAATACTAGACTATTATGAAGCAGGCACTACGGAAGCATCCCAAGGAGGTCGAGTCTGAGGAAGACATGAAGAAAAAGAGGATTTCCGTGCAAATGAAGATGCAGCTAGGTTGTACAAAACTTTTTGAGTGGAGTTAAGCGTAAGGTGCTAGCAATCGGTTATGGTATTGAAGGTAAATGAAACAAATATGCCAAAAACTTACTAATGGGTTTTATTTTGTTGTCTGAAAGTTTGAACAGGATCGGTCCATTAGGTAATTTTCTACAGCGTTTCTTCCGTGGTGCAACACCGTGGTGGGACACCCTTTATTTGTGAATGTGCTGTGCTGTGTGCTGTGTGTGTGTTCGGATTTCGGGTGGATTGTCAAGTTCATTCGAATCACACAGAGGGCTTCGTCAAGGTGATGGTCTTTCATGCCTGCTGTTCAACATAGCGCTGCAAGGTGTTATGAACCGAGCGGATATCAACACGCGGGGTACGATATTCAATGAATCTAGTCAATTCGTCTGCTTTGCCGATGACATGGATATTATCGGCAGATCATCTGTGGGGGTGGCTGAACAGTACACCAGACTAAAGCGCGAAGCAGAAAAGATTGTGTTAAAGGCAAATACGTCTAAAACAAAGTACATGCTGGCCAGCGGAACCGAGGCCGAACGACACCGCTTGGGCAGTAGTATATTGATCGACGGCGATGAGTTTGAGGTAATCGATGAATTTGTCTACCTTGGTGCACAAATTCACCCTGTACAAGACGCTTATTAGACCGGTTGTTCTCTACGGGCATGAAACATGGACAATGCTCGAGGAGGACCTGCGAGTGCTCGGAGTCTTCGAACGACGAGTGCTAAGAACGATCTTCGGCGGCGTATAGGAGAACGGAGTATGGAGGCGGAGGATGAACCATGAACTCGCACAGCTCTATGGTGAACCCACCCAAGCAACAATGTGAGTTTTACTGCACTCTTATGGTGATCTTCAAGACCAATTTTGGTCTTAAATGCCATCACCTGAGTGTAATAAAACTCAAACTGTTACTTGGGCAGTATCCAGAAGGTAGCTAAAGCTGGACGGATTCGATGGGCAGGGCATGTTGCAAGAAAGCCGGACAACTACCCTGCAAAGATGGTGTTCGCCTCAAATCCGGTAGGAACAAGACGACCAAGAGCGCAGCGAGCAAGCTGGTTAGACCAGGTGGAGCGGGATCTGGCGGAGAGTACTCGGTGTCCGAGGAATTGGAGAGCGGTAGCCCTCAACCGAGTTTCATGAAGAAATTTTGTTCAACAGGCTTTGTCTTAGGACGGCAAGCCACCTAAGTAAGTAATTTTTAGTTTAACAGATTTTAAGCTATGAACAAATAACTGTCATTTAATAAACTGTAGGGATTTATTGTGTGCGCAAATCATTGTGTAAGACATCAAACGTTAAAGAATTTCATTTTTGCGAATGTGCCTAATAAAACGGCAAGGAACTCTAGAATTACTTAGAATTAATCTTCTTCTGCTGGTAATAAAGTTTTTTTGTCGCTGTTTCCTGTTATTATTCAAATTAAAAGACCAACATTCTTTGCTTTCCAACCACCTAGTGCTTTCCGCTGATAAATCAGGCTATAATTGTACCGACTATCAATCTGTGTCGATTAGACCTGACCACAATTATGGCTGCAGTAAACATAAAATCAGAATGCAGGTCACACAGCAATAAACAACCGCGTACATAGAGCGAATCAATTGCTTGCACCCAGTACCAGTCCCAGTGCCCCGAAGAATAAGAGTGTCATTCGGCTCAAGACAACAACGTTTCGATTGTTGTTTGTCTTAATAAGTCGCCTATCGCAATTTAATTTGCAATGAATAACAATAAACCACTTTAGGAGTAACAGGAGCCGGTAAGAAGATTCTTCACATGCTTCGACTCAGTTGGAATCGACTACGACCACCGCGCCGGCTGGCAGCCAGTCAGGGCCGCCTAGCACATGAGGTGTTCATGACGTGTGACGAAGAATCTATGGCCTGGAGACAGGCCATTTAAACGGTACACAGATCGGATTTCGTATCCAACCGGCCTGGCTGTAATCGAGGACGAAAACAACGCAACGGCAGCGGCGACGGCGACGACGTCGGAGACAAGACAATGGGTCCTATTCTAATCGGCCGTTCTACTAACCGACTCTTAATATAGCGTGGTTTGCCAATATGTGCCTACATTCCGGGAAATTGACGGGGCGTACCTATCGGATTGAGCCGTAGGCGCTGCCGCCGTCGTCGTCAACGTTGTCGTGCCACTATTGAACTTCGGTTCCCAGTAGGGGGTTACGTTTGAGTTACAACCGTACCCACACTGTAAGTTACACATTCAATTTATTGAAGAATTATTACTTTTTTTATTTCTTCGCAATTTTGTCCTCCTGCAATGAAGCGAAGAAAAATTGGGATTCCACAAATGGCAAGTTTTTTCTGCCAACTAAATGGAACTCTTTTCCTGACACAAGGACACAAATCAATTAAAATATTTGTACTGATAAATGTCACGTGTTCCGAATAGGGTTAACATGGCACAAGTACTTGAGTACTTCGTTTAATTTTAATGACAGAGTACTAGGCCCAGCCAGAGACACCTTTGCCTACCACAACCGAAAGGAACGAACAAGCGCAGTCTCGCGGCAACGAGGCCGGTCCGTTCGGAAAGGTGTTAATTATGGAACTGCAGTAAAAAGAAATCCCAGACACAAAAGGGGGAAATCTCCGAGTACGAGTACTTGCAATTAGCAATCAGATGTCATGGAGATTTCAGAGTTCGCGGCCCGCAGAGTGAGCAATTGCGACATGCTTCATTGCGCGATTCGCCGTTTTTGCTGCTCCATGATCATGAAATTACGGAATGAGGTTAGTTTATTTTTTTTTGTAGGTAGACTTTACGAACCTCGAAGGTCGGTCCGAAAGTAGTGGATTCCACTAAAACGTTTACTGTGGCATCAATCTGACATGATTCAAGCCTTAATCAGCTGTACTCCGGAACGAAATAAATTCAACAAATTAAGGGTTGCGTAATTTCACCCCACGAGAGCAGCACATAATTGGCACTTTGCGATGCTCGGTTCGAATTGATAACCTCTTCGAAACTTGTTTGCTTCAAATTCGGATGAAGGTTAAAATGCTAGGAAACAAGACTTTTTAATCGTAAAACTAAGAATAGAATTTTTATGGAAGCGGACACGAGCAAAAAGTATTAAAATGTAACCAAAAGTTGACCAAGCAACAATCAACCGTCATTACTCTCTAAACAATCTTGACACGATCATCGAGCAGCACAAATCAACGGATTACGGATCTCAACTTCTATGGGGTAGACATCTTCTCCAGTGCTTTGCAAAGCACCACCTCGCAAACGCACATGGATTATGCAAATAAGCGCTTCCCCGCACTTGAAAGAAACGAATAAATCGTCTAATGCTGCTGCAATGCCGCGTGGATGCGCTCGAAACTTGGTCGTTTTTCGTTGGCTCGCAATGCATATCATCACGAGACAAATAAATTGCACCGTCAATGACATTGCCCCAGAGAGAAAAGAATCGGTCGGTCTGCCCGGCCCGGTTTCTTGTTCGGTCCACGCTCGATCGTTGAGCTAAACTCCGATTGTGAATCTGCTGCTGCATCCATACAGACAGATAGCTAAAATTAGACTGGTTCAACCACTGCACTGGCGCTGCCGGGTCGGATTACATAGACATTTAACAACGGCAGAGGCATCAAACCATTCACCGTTACTGGCACAAGCCGACCTTTAATGGCAAATTAACTTTGTTGCCCAAACCATTTTGGTTCAAAGCCAACGAAATATGCCAGTGCGCTGTCGTTTCTTTAGCATTAATCTTCTCTGAGGACGGATGGAACTGGTTAGGAAGATTTGTGTTATGAGCAGCCAACGTCACTGGTAGATGAATGTCTGAAGAAAAATACGAAACCGACAATTATTATTGTGTTGTGTTTGTGACCAAAATGAAATGCCAAAACGAAATCAAAAAGTGAGAACGAAAGCGAAACAAAGCCATTGTAGCTCTGAACTGGTTCCTCTAATATATTTGTGTGACACCAAAACGTGCCAAAAATACGGAATGAGTGCATTATTTCTGTATTCGAAGCCTGCAGGTGGATTGACTATCGATGTTTGATTATTTTCCTCGTTTTTTCCTTTAAAACAAATCATTGCAATATTTGTAAGATACTACAGGCTTTCGTAATGTATAACAATTCTGTGTTTTTGGATCGGTTTTGCTCTATTCTCTTTTCTACATTTTTGTCGCATTTTTGCTACAAACTCATTATTTCGAAACAATCATAAACAATCCCAATAATATTTTTTATTAGAGTATCTCTCCAACTCTTCGTACTCCACCAGAGCAGAAGAATAACCGCGGCTTGTTCCCGCGAGTTCCGAGGTTAAAGTTTTTTTTCACAAAATTTTAAGCAAGTTGTCTCACTGATCCAAATAAATCTCCATGAAAAATTTTTTTTTCATGTTTATAAATCTACTGTATTTAGCGGTGAAAATAACACGGCAATGATTTTTGTTGATAGATAGTCTAGAATAATAAGCAAAACACATGGTTTTCTGGCACATTTCTTTACTTCCAAAATTGGTTGGATTGAAAGTGTGAATAAAATTTCTCAGAAATCCAGTAAAAATATCATTTGAAAAAGTTTTTCGCAAAATTTTTCGTAATAATGGAATACTCCAAAGCAAATTCGTAAAAAGCTATGAGGTAGACTCATGTAAATTAACAGAATATTTTTATATTATTTGACAATTTCTAAGTCCTTTTTTATCCGTAGAATTTTTTGTCGTCAACCATCCCACAAACTGCGGAAACGTTGAACGTTCCAGTACTCCGCTCTTGTCTTTATTTCACGAATCAATTCATTTCCGCTGTCCACATGACTCGTCGCCTTTGACTACCTGTGAGAGTGTACGGCTGACGTCTCCGAGTTCCAACATTCTTTACAGGCGCAGTGTTGTTTGAGTGATTTTCATGACTGCTTTCTCCGTTTTACTGTAGCTCTTCGGGTTCTTGCACTTCAACTTTCAACCGCTGGCTGCTTGCTCTTCTCCCCATACGCCAATACGGGCGATCGTATGCCAATAATTATTGATGACTGTAACGCCATTATGGGCGTATCTCCATTTTCCCGAAGATAGAAGGGGGCTGGGCTGTACTTAAGGGGGCATAGTACTTTTTCAATTCTAAAAAATCGAATTTTTTTATTGTTTATATCAAAAGATAACCATTTTTTGCATATGTGTTTGAAACTGTTTCGATGAATTCCAAAAAATGACAAAGTTATAGTCATTTGTACCACGCATGTCTGGAACAATTGCACAGCGCATAAAAACTTCAATGCCGTTTTCCTCGAAACCAGGTTTTGAAAATCGGTACCATAAATATCTCAAGAACGGTTCGAGCAGTTCTCATGATTCTTTTTTTGTTTTAAGGCCAACAAAATTATCTAGTGTTTGACCCATCCTTTTTTCGATATTGTAATTTTTGTATTTTTGAGAAATGTTTAAAGTCAATTTTTTCTACTTTTACTACTTACTTTTATGTTTGAATGTCCGCCATTTTGTTATGCGTTCGAATAAAAAAAAAGGATGGGTCAAACACGAGATAATTTAATGTACTTTCATGTCGTTTTAGAATTTGTCATTTCGGATAAGCCCCCGAGCGCCAATCCATGGTACCGCAATTCATGTTTTTTTTTGAATGATCATGTTACAGGAGCCGTAGGGGAGGAGGGAAGAGGTTCCCATGTATAAACAAAATTGTAAATATTAGTATAAAACACAATGTTTAGAATGCAAAATACCCGAATCAATTCGCCTTCCGCGTTATCGAGAAAAAAATATTTGAAATAAGGCCAAAAATATGGTGTAAAAAGTACTATGCCCCCTTAAAGCGGCATTACTCACTTTGGCGGAGCTGTTTCCGGATACTGTGGTATTTTATAGAAATTCGACAGGGCCGATTGTCCTGGTTCACCACATCCTAGGCAAGTTCCCCTTGTATCTGACTCTGTACGCGGTGGTAAATCACTAAACTTGCCGCAGCGACATCTGGCAACAGACTGCCTGTTTCTATCATACTGAGCCAGTTAATAATATCGTCGCCGACGCCAATATGTGGTGCTAGTGTGGAATCATAGAATTGGGAGAATAAGATCAAAATTAGATATTAGACTAGGTACCAAATATAGCGGTGCGGCGGTAGTTCAGAGCAATAAAACATTCAGCCGGCAACCGAAAGAGCGTGGGTAGGTTCCACGAATATTTCAATTTTTTTTTTCTAATTTCAGACTTTTGCTGTTTGATTTTTGTTTTCTGATTTCTGATTTCTTGATTTCAGATTTCTGATTTCTGATTTCTGATTTCTGATTTCTGATTTCTGATTTCTGATTTCTGATTTCTGATTTCTGATTTCTGATTTCTGATTTCTGATTTCTGATTTCTGATTTCTGATCTCTGATTTCTGATTTCTGATTTCTGATTTCTGATTTCTGATTTCTGATTTCTGATTTCTGATTTCTGATTTCTGATTTCTGATTTCTGATTTCTGATTTCTGATTTCTGATTTCTGATTTCTGATTTCTGATTTCTGATTTCTGATTTCTGATTTCTGATTTCTGATTTCTGATTTCTGATTTCTGATTTCTGATTTCTGATTTCTGATTTCTGATTTCTGATTTCTGATTTCTGATTTCTGATTTCTGATTTCTGATTTCTGATTTCTGTTTTCTGATTTCTGATTTCTGATTTCTGATTTCTGATTTCTGATTTCTGATTTCTGATTTCTGATTTCTGATTTCTGATTTCTGATTTCTGATTTCTGATTTCTGATTTCTGATTTCTGATTTCTGATTTCTGATTTCTGATTTCTGATTTCTGATTTCTGATTTCTGATTTCTGATTTCTGCTTTCAGATTTCTGATTTCTGATTTCTGCTTTCTGATTTCTGATTTCTGATTTCTGATTTCTGATTTCTGATTTCTGATTTCTGATTTCTGATTTCTGATTTCTGATTTCTGATTTCTGATTTCTGATTTCTGATTTCTGATTTCTGATTTCTGATTTCTGATTTCTGATTTCTGATTTCTGATTTCTGATTTCTGATTTCTGATTTCTGATTTCTGATTTCTGTTTTCTGATTTCTGATTTCTGATTTCTGATTTCTGATTTCTGATTTCTGATTTCTGATTTCTGATTTCTGATTTCTGATTTCTGATTTCTGATTTCTGATTTCTGATTTCTGATTTCTGATTTCTGATTTCTGATTTCTGATTTCTGATTTCTGATTTTTGATTTCTTATTTTTGATTTCTAATTTCTGATTTCCGATTTCTGATTTCTGATTTCTGATTTCTGATTTCTGATTTCTGATTTCTGATTTCTGATTTCTGATTTCTGATTTCTGATTTCTGATTTCTGATTTCTGATTTCTGATTTCTGATTTCTGATTTCTGATTTCTGATTTCTGATTTCTGATTTCTGATTTCTGATTTCTGATTTCTGATTTCTGATTTCTGATTTCTGATTTCTGATTTCTGATTTCTGATTTCTGATTTCTGATTTCTGATTTCTGATTTCTGATTTCTGATTTCTGATTTCTGATTTCTGATTTCTGATTTCTGATTTCTGATTTCTGATTTCTGATTTCTGATTTCTGATTTCTGTTTTCTGATTTCTGATTTCTGATTTCTGATTTCTGATTTCTGATTTCTGATTTCTGATTTCTGATTTCTGATTTCTGATTTCTGATTTCTGATTTCTGATTTCTGATTTCTGATTTCTGATTTCTGATTTCTGATTTCTGATTTCTGATTTCTGATTTCTGATTTCTGATTTCTGATTTCTGATTTCTGATTTCTGATTTCTGATTTCTGATTTCTGATTTCTGATTTCTGATTTCTGATTTCTGATTTCTGATTTCTGATTTCTGATTTCTGATTTCTGCTTTCAGATTTCTGATTTCTGATTTCTGCTTTCTGATTTCTGATTTCTGATTTCTGATTTCTGATTTCTGATTTCTGATTTCTGATTTCTGATTTCTGATTTCTGATTTCTGATTTCTGATTTCTGATTTCTGATTTCTGATTTCTGATTTCTGATTTCTGATTTCTGATTTCTGATTTCTGATTTCTGATTTCTGATTTCTGATTTCTGATTTCTGATTTCTGATTTCTGATTTCTGATTTCTGATTTCTGATTTCTGATTTCTGATTTCTGATTTCTGTTTTCTGATTTCTGATTTCTGATTTCTGATTTCTGATTTCTGATTTCTGATTTCTGATTTCTGATTTCTGATTTCTGATTTCTGATTTCTGATTTCTGATTTCTGATTTCTGATTTCTGATTTCTGATTTCTGATTTCTGATTTTTGATTTCTTATTTTTGATTTCTGATTTCTGATTTCCGATTTCTGATTTCTGATTTCTGATTTCTGATTTCTGATTTCTGATTTCTGATTTCTGATTTCTGATTTCTGATTTCTGATTTCTGATTTCTGATTTCTGATTTCTGATTTCTGATTTCTGATTTCTGATTTCTGATTTCTGATTTCTGATTTCTGATTTCTGATTTCTGATTTCTGATTTCTGTTTTCTGATTTCTGATTTCTGATTTCCGACTTCTGATTTCGGATTTCTGATTTCTGATTTCTGATTTCTGATTTCTGATTTCTGACTTCTGAAAAAGACCACCGCTTCAGTTGACAAATCTCAAAAGCAGCTTTGTTGTTTCATACTTTGCATCAACCCATTAACCGATGCGATGACAAGGAAATACCAACTAACCGCGGATCGAATCAAGCTATAATGGGAATCATGCTTGGTTCCATCCGCAAACTCCGCAGCCTGGCTAAAGGCGAACGTTATACAAACATAATAAGCGTTGCTTCAATGACCCATCTTCAAAAAACAACGAAGAGACGGCGAAAATGCATTGGAAAATTTACGAAAAGTAATAAAAAGATAGTGAAAATACGAAATAAAAAAACAACAAAAATATGACAAAAAAAAAAATAACATTAAAACATGACAAGAGGACGACAAACAACATCAAAAGAACGAAAAAAAAAAACTTGTGACGTGATGTTTTAAAAGCACAAATGCAACTAAACATGCAAATAAACAACGAAAAAGTAACGAACATGCGATAAAAAGATGACGAAAGGAAGCGGAAAAGGCTAGAAATAGATAACATTTTTGTTGCAACCAAAAAATGGCACGAATATGACAAAATACAATAGCAAAAGCGGAAAAACGACAACAAAAGGCGATGAAAAGTTGATAAAAAATGAAGATAAGGCTAAAAAATGACAAGGAACAAACCTGAAAAAAGCCTGCCGAAAAAAAGGCAAAGTACTTAAAGTAGAGGCCAAAAACTACCATAAAAAGACGACAAAAATACGACAGATGATGCATGATAACGAAAAGGCGTAGGAAAAACAACAATGAAATAAGAAATGACTAAAGGACAGGAAATTGGTAACAAAAAGACGACAAAGAGGTAGCGAAACAACAACGAAAAGACGACGGATAAATCATTAAAAATAATGACAAGTAGGCCAAAATACAATAAAAACAAGATAAAGGAGGACGAAAAAACGCTGAAACGAAGAAACAGTTAAAAGGTGGCAAAATAGTAACAAGAAATGTAAAAGACTGCAAATGACGAAAAACTGCCATCATGCGGAACTAAAACGCTACAAAAAAAGCAATTAAAAAAGACAACGAATTGCTGAAAAGAGACAAAAAGACGATGTAAGGACGCCAAAAAGCCAGATTTTGAAAAGAACGAAAAACAACTAGCAGTCGTTGAAAGACAACAAAAAACAGCAACAAGAAGACGGTAGCAAAAGGTGATACAGAATATACTCATCATAACAAAAAAAGATAAAAAGTTAAAGGTAATAGACGAAAAAATCAATAGACACATAATAAAAGATTTAGAGTCGGAAAACTGATAACGAAAGGCGATTGATGAAAAATTAAACTAGAAAATTGACAGTAAGCTTCCTTGAATAATTTGGATAAGTCCATTACAAATATTTTATAAAGTTTTTTTCCTTCCGGTATTGGGCAACTGAAGGGGGGTAGAGCGAAAAAAACAAAGAGATTTTTTTAATTGCCCAAGAATTGCGAAACAATCCTAACTATAGAGGTTGACGCTATGCGATAAATAAAAAAAAGCAGATTTAAAATATTCAGGCAAGGGACACATGCGAGGTTTTAACGAAAATTAGAATGCTTTTAAATTTTTATGTTACTTTTTTTGCAACTGCAAGCATGTAGACATTTGTAAGCTTGCAAAAACAGTCTGAGATAAGGCGAATAAATAAATCTTACGAGACTTTTTGTGAACACAACACCTATGGCCGACCAACTTGACGGTCGCCATATTCGAATCCGATCACGTTTCAACAGATTAGAAGAATAGACTTCTCACGACTAGATTTTTGTTCAAATTCTCTTGTTGTATTATTCTATCATCAAAACTATGGGAAAAAATCCCATGGTTCCATGGGCTGAAGTAGACATTTAAAGTGGACTTATTTTTATAACGAATCCATTAACTACATTTTACTAAGTTGTACTATTACTGAACAACCAAGTTTAATTGATTAAAATCAAAACGTAACTACTAGACTGTTTTATTCGTCGTCACCGAAAACGGTAATAAATCAACCGGGATTTTAATAGCGCTACTGCATTAAATAACAGTTCCAACGAAAAAAAAAACATTCCCGCAGTGATATGATATCATTTTAATGAACAGAACTTTTTTTTTCGCTTCCTCTTCTTTTTCCTTTTCAATCGAAGCTTGTAGGTCGAAGCGCAATTATTTTCGTTTCCAATTAAAGCCTAACTCCCGTGGTAAGGTACCTCACTGCTATGGCTGGCTGGCTGGCTGGCGTAAGTGGCGTGTGTTTCGCCTTATCACCTGCTGCTTTTATTACACAACACATTGCACGACACATACACTTACCGCGGGTGATGTTATCAGCCATATTCTTGTCCCTGTTATCAGCGCCGGAGCTGAACAAATATTCAGTCACGGTCGGCTTTGCTTTACTGGTTACAGCACAGCACAGCGTGCGTAAGTGAGTGAGTGGTGAAGTTCTAGGCTTTGGGTTGCGAATTGGTCGAATTTTTCATTGAAAAATTTTCAATCAAATTTGGTGCTGTTGTACCTACTGAAAGGTACCCGTCCGTTAGTCATGACTTCTGAAGAAAACCTTCAGTTTCAGCTTAGTCACTCAAGTTCGTTTCGATTTACTTTGATTATAGGAAATGTCCAAGGAAAAAAATGGCAATCGAATTCAGTACATGTTTACAATCGTTCTATCTGCTTGCTGCAGTATATAACTGAAGCAAATAGGTGATAACGAATATTGATATTATTTGTTCAAAGCCGAGAATGCCGCTAATTATGGCGAGGGAAACGATACTGTTTGGCGTTCAGTCGAGTTGACTATATTGAATAACCGGCTGGTAATGTAAGCAGAGGGTTATTCAAAAACATTTTTATTTGCATTTGTGTAATTAAACGTATTGTATTTATTTGAACGTAGTGATAATCAATAAATTACTTTGTTGTGCTAAAAGTATCCATGAAATTAAAATCTTAAATATGTAAGACTAATGAATAAAAACATTTTAATTTTACTATTTTTAACCGAATTGGTACTTGACAAAAAGGTATAAAAAGAGAAATTATTTCTTGCCTTGTCTGTAACTAAATTTAATTCATCCACTTTGATGAATCTCCATAAACGGTATTACCAGAGGAGAGTCGCGCACAATGACACACAACCGAAGCTGTTGGCCCAACACTCGTTGACCTTTTCGGCTTCGTTCCTCCCTTTCGTAACAAGCAATGCCAATTACTTTTACGTACAAAAGTCACGGACAGTCCGAGCAGCAGCAGCAGCAGCAGCCGTTGCCACCGCTGCCCCGTACCACGTTTTATTCAGTTGGACATTGACAATGAAATCTCTGACGGCGTCGTCCGCAAGGCGGTACCCCAACTGACCCTGACAGTTTTAGTGCGCGCAAAGTACAATCGCGCACTGCACAGCATCCGATCAAACCATCAAACTGATATGCATCTCTCTGCTCATCTTGTCTCATTTCAGATTGATTGTGAGGCTGATTGCGCGATTCCATCACGACGACGACGGCACTGTGCTGCGCCGACTACCAGCTTGCCTGCATTTGAACCGCGCACCACGCGCGTCCTGTCCCCGTTGCTGTTGGTTGGACCACGGTGCAGCTTGATGAGGCCTGCTGGCAGTGTGAGTTCTAGTATAGTTCAGCGTTTTTTTTTCTGTTCCGTTGACTGTGACAATCTAATTGACTAAACCTGCTAGCTGGATGTGCAATCGAGTACAACATCGCCGGTGCGCGGATAAAGCTGATCTCTCAGCACGTGCTGCGATTATCGAGTTCCGGTGTTTTCGTTGCTCCACGGTTGAGACAGAACACGGGCCTCTGTAGTGGTTTCGATTACAGCTCACGTTTCAATGCACCTAGTGTTCAGTTTAGTTAACTAGGCGATTTCCAGAATCTAGGGCAGATGATTGGTTCGACAGGTGTAAATTAACAGCTTTTGATAATGATCCTTTCTAGCTCAGTAAAACGGTTGGATTCGACTATGAAAATATGATGTTTTTGAAAAAAAATAAGCCCTTTTGAAAAGTTACTATTGACCAAAAAACATTATGTTTAATGGAAAATGATGCCTTGCATGATATTACAGCATTTTGAACTGGAAATGCTCTGTTACACAATCTAAATTCCGCAACTACAAAGTTTAGTTGCGGTTTAACAAGCTTCCGTAATAAAATAATTTTTATATTGCGACGCCTTAGTATTGCAATGTACACAACCTGTCGTGGAAATACTTAGAGTTGTTTTAAAAGAGACATTCAAATAACCAACTAGATGCATTGCTGTAATATAAACATTCACAATGACCTCTTTACATTTACGCAATTCAGTTTTATAGTGAACCATAAGTATAAACCTATTTCATATGACCCGTTCTTCTTGGTAATGCGTATGACCGTCATTAAGCTATGCACGGAACGATATCCGAATTCCGATACCATGAATAAAATCATGATATCATAAAGTTTGAATTGCCGCGAAAGCATCTATCCGTGTAGGTACGAGTAAGTTATGCTGCTATAAAATCTTGATAAAATTTCATAAGCGGGTAAGTTCCATCCTAGCGGCTGTAGTCTTGTTTTTTGCTACTTGGGGAGTCGATATATTTTGTAATCGCCGGAAAATCGCGTAAAAATTAACCGGACCAAAAGACATTCTTCTATACTTTTAATATTATTCATCTAATTTTTTGGCAATTCAACTTAGAAGATCTAATCTTCTCTAATGTAGACAGTTACTAACTACAAATACCAACTTTCTCGTTGATTCAAGAATTCTACTAAATCAATGAAAATAAATTACAGATGATCTGGCAGTTCGTAACCTATCACATTCCAGTGTATAAAATTTAAAATTAGATTAAATTCACTCTCGGTCGTAATGGGTTAAATTCTCAACAAAACGTAAGCTTCGTAAAATATCGCAAGTATCACTGGGGATCAACGTATTCGAGTTAGTTACACCTTGTTAGAAGATAAACGTTATTTTCCAAAAATTTCACCAAAGTTCGGTGGAGTCATATCAGAATATCTTGGTAGGTTCTGATACAAAACATAACAGGAACTTTCGGCTGGTTGTCATACCTACAGTGGGCATGTCGCGCCATCCTGTTGGAATCAAAAGTTTTTCAGTTTCATTTCGTGCTTGTTTATTTTTTATTATTATTTATTATCTTTTTCTCTTTCTAAGGAGCAAGGAAAAGCCCGTTGGAGTAAACTTTTTTCAGGTTTACAACAGGAATAAAACCAACAGAAATAAAACGTCTTTTCAATCTTTCATTTTACAACGCTTGATTTTTCACTTTCAGCGAGCATTTGCTTTTTTAAGCAGTTGTTACTCAGTTTGGGCACAACGTTTGGATTTTAATGACGATGGGTGATGCGAGCGGTGGTTTCTTGGTGAGGTGATGACGGTGACGTTAAAGGGTGACGTGACCAGTTTTAGGAGCGATAGGTCGGTATTTTTGTTTTGATGATGGCTCGCAAGCGACGTTTAAAAACCTGGATTGATGGGACATTTCTGCACGAGGGTGGGAGGTTATTTAATAGTTTGCTACCGATATAGCAATTTTCAATGGTAAATCTTGGCAGGTAAATATGACTCATTTGTCTACTGGAGCGACATTCGTGCATTCTACTCGGTACCGAAAATGATTCAGTAAGGGTATTCTGCAAGTAAACCAACATTTGAAATTCTTGTAGCGCACGGTTGGGTAGCATTGAATCATAAGGATTCTGTAGCAGTCGCGTGAGTACCTCATAAGAGGTTTTCTGTAAACAGCTTTTTTTAGGCATCTGGTCTGTAGCACCTGGAGTTCTCGTAATGATGTCTTACAGACAAGTCCCCAATTGGCAACCAGAACCAGCCTGCACCAACTCGTATATCAATGTATGGCCAAAAGGGATTGGGCGGACCCACAAGCGGAGGCACTTGTGCGCATTTCGGGGTTATAAGAGTTGCCTTCCAGCAGTAGGATCCTTCCATGCAATAATCAATTCCGCTGTACCAACTTTAACCCACGTGATGATTTGTTTGTTTTGAACTGAGAAGTGCCATATTTGCTTCAGACCTTAAGGATTCAGGTTGGCAATCCACTCCGTCATCCAGCCTTCCACATTTATGATATCTATAATAATACTGTTAATAATATGATATTAAGATGAAATGTGATATGTATGGTAAAAATAGAACAATCTCACCAGCAGTCCTTCGTATGGAATAGAGTAGCGTTCTTTTTGGTTCCATAAATGCTTCTAATAGTTAATTTAATTTTTCATTCTGGTATCCATGTACAGTATTAAAACCGTTTGGCCGATTGGTTTATCGCTTTGGCCAAAGTTTTAACTATATAGCAGGAGATGCTTCATAAGCTAAAACGAAAAAAATAATTAAAATAACTTATTAGGCTTACCTATTAGCTAGGCCGTGTGGCTCCGCCGTCTGCCCAAAAGCGCGGATTTGAGACCAAGAAGCCGGGAACCACCCAGCAACGCACCTCCTAGCTTGGCTACTCAATAGAGTATTACCAGGTATGGCCACGTGGAGGCGCTAGGTAGGGGCTTGGGATGGCTAGAGCTATATTGGATGCTCCTCTTTGTCTTCCCCATTTCATACCCTTATTCGGATCTTATCGTATTGAAATACCTATATTCTTTAGTGCGTATATCGCCTCCAAAATGGTACGTAAAAGCGGCTTTTGGGCGTCGAACACGATTTGATGCACGATGGTTGCAAATCAATACGTAACTCTTAATTGCAATCTAATCATGCATATGAAAGTGCTGACTGGAAATATTGTAGTCGGGAGTGAATCGGTGAAAAATATAGTGTTTTCAACGTGGTTATGGGTAGGAAGGAGGGAACCTTCCTCAAAATCCCACACAAAGACGATAACTTCCGCATTAGCGATTCGACGCGGGCGTTCCAGTTCAATTTGCCATCTAACGTTAGCCCAAGGAATGGGAAATTCTGTACTTCCTCGGTAACTTGACGGACTACTTTTGGAACTCGATCTGGGAGATATTGGCGGGATGAATGAATTAAAATATGTTTGGTTTTTGATAGATTTATCGATAGCAGGTTGGTTGCAAAGAATTCGCTCAGAATATCTTGTTTGACATGGATCTGTATTGTAGCACAATCATTTCCTTGGTAGGAAACAGATGTACCATCGGCAAAGAGACGTAATTTTCAATGGAGGTCCAGCTTGGCTATATCGCAGATGAATGTTAGGAACAATATTGGCCCCAGATTACTACCTTGGGGTACACCCGTAGACACGAGCTTTTACAGTCTCCAATAGACACGAAGTGGGTTATGTTTGTAAGGTAACTTTTAATAAGTGATTTTGTGACTCCTCTAACTCCATAAGGTTCCAGTTTATCAATTAGCAGTCTAAATAACTGTCAAAAAATTTCGCCTCAAGAATCAGTTCACTCGAATGGAGTCCAACATTCTCCCCGTAATAAGAAGACCCAGCAATCCCTAAAGACAAAAACCAGTATTCTACCATGTTTTATAACTAAAATGTAACAAAACATGTCATTAGTAACAGAATGAGATAGAATCTTTGTAAAACATTTTGTGAGCCGCAAGTTTTCCTAACATATTTATAACAAACTTTGAGAGAAATATCAACTGGAGCTTTAATTTTGTAATATTTTAATATGATCGGGGTTGCTATAAAAAAAGCTGAAACAAAGCCGTGGGCTTAAACCGTCATTAGACGACGACGACACTATGCAGGCCCTTACGACTTGCAAGGTACCGCGTGTGACGTTGTTCGTCCGTAAGCGTGTTAGTCCGCGTTTCTCCCGTCGTCCTGAAAGTAAAAACAGGTTAGATCAAAACTTCTCGGTGGGTGGTTTCTACAGTTAACGGAGGAAGAGGCACAATATGTGTGTCTAAAAATAACCCAAAACCCAAGATAGGTCGCTGCATTAATAAGGGGGGTTGCGCAGTCTTCGTTTGTCCAGCGCCTCTATGGTTCAAAGGTACACGGGTACCAGCGAGCCACATGCCCTGGCAGGTGTTGTGGGTTCAAATCCGGTTATAATCTCTGATTATAGCTTGATTCAACCCATGCATCTTCCAACATTGGACAAAAGATAGGAGTCACGACAACTTGTTAAGCGTAGCTACCTATTAACCCCCCCCCCCTTCCCTTTCCACTCTTTCCCCTCCTTTCCCAAAAAATTTTCATTACTTTTCCCTATCGTCCCTCCATCAATTGTTAAAATTTTCGTTTCAAAAAAAATATTAAGAAAAGGAATATAAACAAAGGAAACAGGGAAAAATGAAAAACAGGGAAAAAATGAAAAACAGGGAAAACGAGACAAAAAAGGGAACCCGGAACAGTAGACAAAAGAAACTAGAAAGGAAAAGAAGAACAGTGAGAGAGAGAGAAAACTGGTAGGGAAAATTGGAAGTGAAAGGAGAAAGACTGCACAAAAAATAAGAAAGACAAGTCAGACAAAACAGTCTAAAGAAAAATGTGAAAAGAAAGAGGACAATAAATAAGAGAAAAAAATGAAAATAAATGGGATAAAAAAGAGACAAAACGGGACAAAAAAAATATTAACAAAAAAGAGAAAAATGGGATAGGAAAGGATAACAAACGGGAGTAGGAAAATAGAGAAACGAGAACGGAAAAGGTAGAAAAACGGTACAGAAAAAGTAAAAAATGGAGCAAAAAATGTAATCGGAAAACATTAAGGAAAAAAGAACAGACAGAAAATAATAAAAAACGAGACAAACCTAACGGGCCTGAAAACAAGTTAAAACGGAGGAAAAAAGATAAAAATAAACGGAACAGTGTAAAAAAGAAAGAAAACGCGACAAGAAACGGTGTCCGAAACAGAAAACAAGAGACCCTAAAATGAAAAAGAAAAACAGCGAGAAAGTGAGAGAGATAGAGACAGAGAACAATAGGGGAAATGAGGAAAAGAGGTCAAACGAGTGCAAGGAGAAAGACCGGACAAAAGACCGGAGAAAATGAAAAAAAAAACGAAGCACGATAACAAAACGAGAACACGATAACAACAAGAAAGGAACTGAGGAGAACAAAACAAGAAAGAAACTTGAGGACAACTTGGAAGAAATACAGGATGGAAAAGGTAAAAAATAAAAGGTGAAAATACGGAAACAGGATAATGGATAAACGAGAACTGAAAAAGATGAAAATGAAGCAAAAATGAAAATGGAAGACGTAAAAGATAAAGCGGAAAAGACAAATAGAACGTTATAGACACGGAAGAGAAGTAGGACATAATAAGAGAAAAACCGGAAATAAAGTGAAAAGGAATAGAGGACGAGCAGACAAGGAAACATAAAAAAAACGAAAACCGAGAGAGAAACAGATCGAAAACGCGACTAGAGAGGGAACAGAAAACAATAAAATCCGGAAAAGAAAAGAAGAACAGCGAGAGAACAAAAAGCAAACCGAGAGAAGAAAACGATGAAAACGGGAAAAAGAGGTCAAACGGATCGTAAAAGAAGAAAGGTGGTACAAAAAATGGGACAGAAAACGAAGAAAAGAAAAACAAATTGAAGAAAAAGATTAAACGGAAGAGAAAAAGAGCCAAAACCAAAATCAACGTGAATCAAAAGAAGGATACACGAGGCATAAAAATAGAAAAAGCTGAACAGCAAAGTAAAGCCGCGGGTTTAGACATTACACTTCTTAATCGACAGACTTTGCAGCCGGTTATTAAAGTACAGGTCAATTACGGAGCTAGTATAATGATCCAGTTGACTCTAGTAGCACCGCCTAGCCAAGATTCGAAGCAAACTGGGTGGTAAAAAAGGAAAGACAAAGACGAGAAACGAGAATGAAAGGACATAAAAGGCGTAAAAAGATTAAAACTTAAAACGAAAAAAGGGAAGAAGAGATTAAAAATGTATACGGAAGAGAAAATAACAAAACTGAGTGAAAAACATGAGAAAAAACAGGACTGGACAGAACAAGACAAAATTTGATATGAAACAAACCTGGAATTGAATAAAAATAAAAATTATCCAATTTCATTCTACTATGTATATTTATTCTTGCTTGACAGATACGTATTTCGCCTACGACTTGCAGGCTTCCTCAGTGTCTGTTTTCGAACTAAATTAGCCAAAGCAATTTTACAGTTTTCATAGGAGCTTAAGCTTACGTAATATATGTGTGGGTATACCAAAGTTGGTGTAGGTAAACTACTTTTATTGTAGGTAGTTTAAATGGTGTGTTTTAGTTAATGTCTTATGCAAGAGTTTGAAATCTAAGAAAAATTAAGTGAAACCTGAAAAAACCTAGTAGAATAGTGTGAATCTAGGATCTGAGAAAGAAGAGAGAGTTTTCTTTTTATTTATTTCCAGGTTTCGTATTCTACTAAGACGCTCTAAAAACTTCATGAAACGAAATAAAATGGAACAGGAAACACGGACAGAAAGAAAAGAAAACTAACGAAAAAGAGGAAAACAGGAAGGAAGGTGACAGCAAAAGCAAAAAAAAAAATGGTACAGAAAAGGAGAAGAAACGGAACAAAAGAAAATAAAATGGGACTGGAAAGGAAAAAACGGAACAGAATACTTCTTTTTACCTGTGAGAAAATAAGACGAAAAATGTCAATCCTATGTCTGGTTTGAAGTAAAGCTTCTAGCAAAACAAAAACACAACACTTTAGAAATAATTTGAAACGGCCCATTTAATCAAATTAATACTAATTCCAAGTCCAGTTTAAACTACAATTTGAAGTCTAATTTCAAATATTACTTCATGTCTAATAATCGAATCCCCGGTGAATTGAATCTCCGGATAATCGAGTCCGGCCTGTACTAGCTTTTACTGTTTGTACTGAATTGTACCTCCTAATTGTAATACTAAGAGTAAATTTTATATTAATTTTAATTACTTGAAATGTTTTTCAGTCTGTACAGTCATTTTAACTTTAATTCGTTTGTTAATCTACTCAACAGTCAAGCAAGTAATAATTTTACCAGATCTACAGTATTATTAAATGCGAAATAAAAACAAAATAATTCTCGAACAATATTAATTAACTAGCAAGCACTCGGACGTAGTCATTAATCAATATCAACGGCTCACACCAGAGTGTAATTATTAAAAACTAAGCATCCAAGTCGCTGGAACTAATCAAACGCGAGGAAAATCCAGTGTCAATCGTGACAATCACAAAATACTCGACGATCCGTTTGTCGTTGTTGGTGATCGTCGATCACCTCATTGCGCTCTTCGAGTACTTACACCGGGTTCCAGTGTCCATGACGAAACCGTGTGCTTACGAGTACAGTTTAATTTTTTTATTTCATTTTCAACCAAACATGATGTATTGGTTTTTCGATGACGACAACGAAAATTGATAGTGTTCGTCATAACGCTTACTTGCGGGTTAACGCACGTGGGTTTACCGCGGTTTCCGTTTGTCGCCGTCGAAACTCGAGACCTTTGAGGTCGCAGACCTATAGGTTAGAGGTTCTCTAATTTATTTCAGCTTAATTATTATTCCATTCACGAGAAATTGAAACATTATCTCTCATGTTTGATTTTCGAAGTAAAAATTTGTGGTTGATTGTGTTCAACAACCACCCTAAAGTTTCCGCTCTGAGAAGTTGAAAAAATTACCTTATCAGCGCAAAAAAAATCGCCGCTGGTAACGCGACTTACCTTTTGCTTGCCTTCACACTAGTAGCGAACCAGGAGAAGCGGAGCGAGAGACTATGGACCGCAAGTGGGCAAATTAATTGATACTGTATAGTGTACAACTGCGACGACGGCGACGACGACGACGACTACAACGACGCCGTTCGGTTCTCGTCCGTGGCGGCAGAGGCAGCAGCAGCAGCAGCAGCAACAACCGAACCGCGCAGTGAGCCATGCAAACCTCGAATGCCGCAAACGCAATACAGCAGCGCGGTACAGCAGCGCTAGCAGCGGCGGCGGCGGCGGTGGCTCCTCCTGCCTGCGTTGTGCGTTGTAGTTCGGCTTGCGGAACCAACCAGCCGGCGGCCGACCTGCCGACCAAAGTGCGGCTCAAGCGCGCAACTCAGTAGCATTTCGGCGGTTGGCGGCGTGACGCGAATTCGGTTTCTCTCCGCTGCTAGTGGTGTGCTGTCTGTTGGTTTCGCTCACCACACACTATTTAGGCCGTTCGTCACCCCTCGTATCACACGAACTTCGGTTAATATCAACTATCGAACAAACAAACAATCGAACATTTTTTGTGAAACAGTTACATTTTTTTTCTTTCGAAACCATTCGACGTGAGTTCAAATTTTGACCCAGTGACAGCCGGCAGCAGATGGGGAAGAGCCCCGATTTTTATTTACGCTCGCTGCACACCACCTTTTCCATTTATCACACCTTTTGCCTGCAACAACATTAAACTTCCTCCAGTCGAAGGTGGTCTAAATTAAAGTCGATATCGCGCAAAAGTACACAAATTTGGCCGCTCCCGAACGAAACATCGCTCCAGATAGCGCTTATCAGCGTCCAGCCAGCAGCGCAACGGCTAGGATCACTCTGTGTGTTGGTGTATGTGTGTGTGGTCGAAGTTCTTCACGACTCATCTTGATTCCAGTTGAGGCAAAGGTGTGGTACCGCGTGGAAGGTGGTCTCCGTGGCGATCGATCTCGGTGAATGAATGATCCTCCAGTAATCAGTTTTCGAATCAATTTTATTGTTTTAGGAGAAGAAAAATTAGTGCCCATTAGTGTCGGGAAAAAAATGATTGCATAAATTATGAGTTTGTGCTGACAAAAGAGGTGTTTTTTAATAGTAACCCTCAGGCAAAAGGAAAAAATTTAGTGAAACCAACGTGATTTCAGCGGACATTTGGAGGTAAAAATAGCCGATGAAAGCGCCAAGTGATTATGTGCTATCAGGATCCGGAATGAAGTTCAAAGAGGAATGTCTGCATCTGCTGCAGTGAAAGATCGTCCCAAGCCAGTCAAGCAGTGGTTTTGTTTCATGAACTGTTCGGTTTAGAAATGTACTGCTAGAAAAGTGCTGGTGATAACGTTCCGCTCGATCTGATAACGTTCCATTGCCAAAGTTGCTAACTTGTCAGTTGAGATTCCTGTAACTGTGCACTGTGCTTACGTTGACTTACTGTTGCTACTTTCCACCACCGTTGGAGAGTTGGAGTTGGAAATTTTTGCACGAAAAAAAAAATCAGCATTAATGATTGGATTTAACGGGGAATTACTTCAAGTCATACCGTAGTAGGAAACACCGAGAGGAGATCACTTACGTCAGCTATATCTGGTCTTTGAGCTTTAGAAGGTACGTGTTCATCTTCGCAGCGGGGACTTTCAGGCGTGGGGTGGAAATACTTTTTCAATTTAGCATGAGTTGTGCGAATGAATCGCTTTCTTACTCATCGTGTACTTTGCTCTTTAACGCTAGTTTGTAATATTTTTTTCATTTGACGTAATTGAAATGTTTACGATATGTTAGACATTACTGAATATTAAGGAAAATCGATTTACATCATTGTATAAAACATGTGACGTTGTCATTTATTTATTTCAGTCAATTTTATAAACAAGAAATAAGTTGCTTAATAGTTGTAATCTAATTACTTAAGGTTGAAATATATTTTTGCTTGTCATAATTATGAGCAACATTTCTTGAAAATTTTAAAACGAAAAGAATTCTTACTCCCGTGGGTCGGTCGGCTGACTAGCTCACATGGCAATGACGTCGGGTTCAATTTCTAATCAGTTGGAGGATTTTTTCAACTAGAAATTTTACAAATAGGTAGCAGTGGTGCTCTCAACTGTTAACAACGGTATGCTCAAGGTCGGGCACTCACCATCTTTCGTGCAGAGCTTCATGTCATTTAGTCTGTCTGCTAAGAAACCGGACGATCAAGGTTTTAAACCTACCTATTGTCCTGTTAGTAACACATTTCTCATTATTCGTATAATTAAACGAAAAATATAAAAATAAATACAGTAATGTTCCGATTTTGTCAGCTCTCGATTTCGTCTACCCCCGATTTTATCAGTTTTTTATCCCGATTTTGTCAGCCTATAAATTTGGTTTAACCTTTGTGCTTTTAAACATGATTTATAAAACTTTCAGCCTTCTTGAAACTATTCTGATTCTCTGGGGAGAGTATTTGAATAAAATGATGCCTTCTTGCAAGTAATTCGGGGTCAAAATTAGGGTATTTTTATAGTAAAAGTTCTATAATTTCTGAACAAGCAAAGATAGAGGTATACTATGTTCAGTAATGTTGTGTATTTTTACTATTTGTACAACCTTGTAAAACAGCAAAAAGTCATACAACAACTACAAAAACCGCTAAAATAGAAAAACTGAAAAACGAGAAATAGAATTTTTCTATCTTTGGTGAAGAGATAAATGGTTACTGTCTTCAGCAAAATTTCATGTAATATGTTGTAAAACTTTGCAGAACACATCAATGTGTTATATTGAAACTGAAGAAAAATAAATTTTTAATTGCACTTTTAGGGGGATTAATCAAAATTTGAATTCCACTGGACGCTAGAACTTTTAATTTTAAGAAAGTCTTCCAAAGGTTCCATAAACCTAAAACCAAGTTTTGTCGCTCAAAGCTAATGCGCAGCAAAAAAAGGTTCTGAACCAGGGTGCTGTGCCCGGTTCATTGAGCTTTCGGTGGACCAAGTGAGGTTTAAAATTTAATTTTTAGTAGAAGTCTTCGATATTGCAAGGTCTTAAGTCTTGAAATTTGAAAAAAAAAAAATCGAAAAAAAAATTTACCGATTTTGTCAGTTTCCCCATTTTGTAAGCCGAAAATTCAACTGGGGCTGACAAAATCGGAACATTACTGTATTTTTTTGTCTTTTTGTCCTATTTATGGTACAATTATGTCTTATTTTGCTCCAGTTTCGCCTCAAATTTGATTATATGCTAATTCAATTTTGTTTAAATACTGTATTTACCTTATGAAAATTTCGATTTAGACAAAATGACACCATGGAATGCAATAGTAGAAGACTGAGACTTAAGAAACACAAAATTAAGGACAATAACATAGAGAATAATGCCGAAAATTAGCGGAGCCTGCATAAATAAATAAAGTATAACGAAAAAATTAAGTAAATAGAGCGAAAATTATAAAAGAATGAAACATGAAATAGACAAAGCACGGACCCAGTTTCATACAAAGCCTACAGAAAGTTATTGTAAAAACAATTTCAATAGAATAAAAAAAAATGACCTCCTGATATGCACATAGATGTGGAAGAAGACGAAAACCTATACTTTAATTCACTAGTGCTATGGATTCTATTTAATTTTAAACAAAAATTATTACTTGCTGCTTAAAAGTAAATAAATTGCTGATCAAAGTATTGTCAAATCTATGTAAAATTAGTGTACTATTTCGTTAGGAAACGCAAAGAAGTTACTGTTAAGCTTTCGTGCCGAAACCATAATTAAAGTTCAAAACAAGCTTTAATAAGCTTGAAGCTTAAACAAGAACCATGTTTACGATTTAGTATCACTGACGCAGTCATGTATCGAATACTACTTGCTACTCACTACTTTCTGGCTGGAACTTAGACACTGGGAATCAGGCATTGCAAATGGGATATTGATAATGGGACATTGATAATGAGGTATTGAGAATGGGACATTGAGCATAGAGCTTTGAGAATGGGACATTGAGAATAAGGCATTGAGAATGAGACAATGGAAATGGGACGGGGCCACTTAGGCTAGACCACTGGGACTGGGCCAGTAGAATTAGGCCACTTGGACTATGACACTGGATCTGAGCCACTCGAACTGGGCCACTGGGACTGGGACACCGAAATTGGGCCGAAACTTGAACCAATGGATCCGGGACACAGAAGGAAACAGTAGAAATGGGACAGGAATAGGTACAATAGTACACTGGCACATCGGGATTGGGACTGGTATTGCGAGACTGCGATCTTGTGACACTTGGAAACTGGGGTTGGGCTACTGGGATTGGACCACTATGGCTGAGCTACTGGGACTGGGACACTGCAATTGGACCACTGGAACTGGACCACTGAGACTGGAGCGCTGGGGCTGCGCCACTAGGAGTGGGTCACCAAAACTGAGCCACTGGGTCACTCGGACCGGCGAATTCGGACCGGGCGGACTGGGCCACTGGATCCAAGACACTAGGACTGTGGGACTGGACCAGAGATTGGTACAATAGTACAGTGGCACACTGGGACTGGGACTGGTATTGGGATACTGAGACACTGCTAAAATGGAACTAGAACACCAAGACTGGGATACCGGAACTAGTGTACAGTGACTGGGATACTATGATTGGGCCACTGGGATTGGGCCACTGGGATTGGGCCACTTGGACTGTGTCACTGGATCCAGGACACTGAGATTTTGCGACTGGGACAGGGACTGCTCAATGGTAGTATGACGCGTACTTCTATTGGTATTGGAACACTGAGACACTGTGACACTGGAAACTAGCACTGGAATACCGGTCTCGAATTCTTAGATTGAAATCAATGTTAAAAATCAAGCGAGAAGCCAAAGTTGTCTACTCTCACGCGAGTGAGTATGAGAAGCATAGCATTCAACGCTTACGCCGCACATGCAAGTGTAAAACAAACAGTCACCGTTGCTGTGTTCAGGCATTCTGCTACCTACATACTTGCGCAGGCACATCCTCACATCTTCTTCGTCAAATAACTCCTGAACTATCAACTGCCCGTGAGGCCAAGTGGCGCACTGGGATACTTGTCACGGGTGGGAGTGCAAATCTTCCCGGGTAATCGGTTTCAGCAGCTTGGGCTGCAACGACGAACGAAAGCGACGACCGTTGCTGTTAGCTAAACACACACTCGCAAAGCATGAATAAGTACGAGCGAGAGTCAGAAAGGGAAGCTTATGCCGGCGCATTCGTTAGAATGAGTACGCAAAGCAAAGCCTTGAGCTTAAACGTCTTTCTAAGACTTGACCCTTTTTTATCGACAGACTTCACAACCGGGAGTACAGGACAGTTACGGGGCTAGTACAACAATCCTACTGACTCTATCTAGCAGTACCGCCTAGCCGAGATTCGAACATACAACGATTGGTTAGTTAGTTACCAACTAAGCGGTCAATGAAGAATAAGTACGCGTGTATGAGAAAATTAGATTACACGAGTGTGGGCTTCGCAACGGTGATTGAAATACTGTGACTGGGATACTGGAATTGGGTGTCTGACACTGGACCACTGGAATTGCACCACTGGGACTGGGCCTCTGAGGCTGTACCACTGAAACTGGATCACTCTGATTGGGGTACTTGGGCTGGGCTACTTAAACTGGGCTACTGAATCCAAGACAATGGAACTGTGGGACTATTACAGAGATTGGTAAAATGGTACACTGGCACGCAGGGACTAGGACTGGTATTGGGACACTGAGACACCGGTGAAATGGGACTGGTAAACTAAGACCAGGTTTCTGGCACTGGAATACAATGACTGGGCCACTGGGACTAGGCCTCTTGGTCTGGGTCACAAGAACTGGGACACTGGAACTGGGACACTGGCACTGTGGAACTGGGACAGGGACTGGTCAATGGTACACTGACATGTTGGAACTGCTATTGAGACACTATAGGTATTAGAAACTAGAAACGAATTAGAAACGAGTTCGAAATTCTGAGATTGCAATACTGTGACTGGAACACTGGAACTGAGTCTCTGAGACTCGAGCACTGGAATTGAACCACTAGGATCATTTGGATTGGGCCACTGGGATTGGGCCTCTCAGACCGGTGAACTCGGACCGTGCCACTCTGACTTAGTCACTCAGACTGGGCCAATCGAACTGGAAAATGGGACTGGAATACTAAGACCGGGATACCGGAACTGGGATACTGTGACTGGAACACTAGGACTGAGTCAGTGGGATTGGGACACTTGGACTGGGTTACTGGATCCAGGACACTGGAACTGTGGGACTGCTACTGGTATTGGGACACTGAGGCACTGTGACACTGGGAAACTGGGACTGGAATACCGGGACCGAGATGCTGAGATTGGGCTACTGTTACTGGGCCCCTGGGATTGGAATACTAGGCCTGGGCCATTGGAACTGGGCCACTGCGACTGGAACTGGCCCGCTGGAACTGATCCACTGAGATTGGGCTGCTGGGGACTGCAATGAGATACTGTCATAGCGGAACTGGGAATGTAACTGGGTCACTAGGGCGCTGTGACACTGTGATATTTTGAAGCTGGAACTGTGATATTGGGTCTGGGATACTGTGACTGGAACACTAGAATTGGGACGCTTGGTCTGGGCACTGAGACTGGGACTAGAATGTACGACTGTAACTGGGACACTGGGAATGGGCCTCTGGGTTTGGTTCACTTGGACTGGGTCAATGGATCCAGGACACTGGGGCTGTAGAGCTAAAACAGTTGTCTAGCATTAAGACCGGGAACCGATACCGGGACTACGATTGAGTATAACGTAAAATGGTCTAAGTGTGGATCAGGAACGCGGACTTTTATATTTGGAACGATAGCAGTTGTACAATAAGCAAATAAACAAGTGGCTGGACTACAAGAGGGGTTTATGGAAAGGAGAAATAGGGTGGTCATTGACAAGGATGAGTTTCGAAACTGTAAAAAAGGCTTTCTCCAGTCACATTCAAGTGCAGAAAAAGCGTTTTTTTGCTCTTCCATTGAAAACTTTTGTTACAATAACAGATGTACAAGTGGCTTACAAACAAAGGGGCCCGAGTAAGATTGGAAAATCAGCCAGTATATAATAAAAAGAAGCAAACCAAGAATGCTACCTAACGGTACATCTGTTTTAGTTGAAAATACAGATGATAAAAATCTGATCGAAGCTTCACTTGCAAGATTTTGTCGTACAAGAATGAATTCAGTCACGTTATAAACGGCTGTGAAGCTTCCAAGGCTTAAATTCTCGTAGTCAGGGATGGTTCGATCACTTTGACTCAATTTTGATTCATTTGACGGTACCGCCTCAGGCGAGCAAAATTTATATATGGGACACAAGTTATAAATGGGACATTTGTAGAACTAGTTACTATCTACACTTTGCCGAAGAAAGTTTTGCTGTATCTTTTGTAGTTACGGAGCTACATTGCTAGTACCTCATTAGTAACTAAATGAACGTTCTAAGTTACTAATCTGGTACTAGCATTATAGCACCCTAACTACAAAAGATACAGAAAAACATTGTTCAGCAAAGTTATAGATCAGTGAAGGCCAAAGCGCGGCCCGCGGGCCACATGTGGCCCTTCGTGATAATTCGTGCGGCCCGCGGGCTAATTTGGGGGATGGCAGACTTATGAATAATTTTTTTGATGACACTGGGGTCACTCAGTTCAGTCGTAGTACCTCGTGCATATTGTAGATCTGATTGCTCTGCGGTTTAAATCTTGTGGCGATTGCTAAAAATCGGCTTTTGCTGCCGCCTATTTTACATTTTGGTATGCGTAAGAATGGTCAGAGGTCATTGCGGCCCGCGGACTCATGGGGCGACCTGATTTGGCCCGCACCACGCTTATGACTGGGCACCACTGTTGTAGATAATAACTAGTTCTACAAATATCTTATACGTAACTTTGTCAAATTTTGCTCGGCCAAGGCGGTACTGTCAAATGAATCAAAATTGAGTCAAAATGATCGGACCATCCCTGCTCGTAGTATTTCGTAATTCTCGTAGTAGTACGTGGTTATCAATTTGGTCGCGTGCTTTCTGATGTGTGTAAATTAAGTCAATTTGTGCTTTAAGATCTGTTTTCAAAAAGCAAATTGATACAAAAGGTTCGATAAAGCGATAAATCCGTGAGATAGTTCTGCAGTTGTTCGAACAACTTGAAATAGTAATGTTTACAACGATTTAAAACAATTTCGCAGCGGTTAATAAATTCCAGCAATTATGTGGTAGTTTTTCACTGTCAGACATTCACCACCGTTAAGGAAAAATAAGTAGTCATTGATTCAGTAAATTTCAGAAGCAGTTTTTTTGTTTGCAACAAAAATTCTGTTCATAAAAATATATTCTCTGTGTTCAGATTGAGAAGATGACCGCAGTGAATATATTTTTAAAAATAGAACCTGGGCCCAAAAACTGCTTCCGAAATTGGGGTTTTCGACGAATCGTTAATGACTGCTCAGTTCCCCTTGAAGACATATATAAATGCTTTCAAATTTCTCGGAATTCATTTTGCACCAACGACTTGTTGAATATTCTGCGAAGTATAGTAAAGCAGCCCGAATTCCTATGCAACGATGCAAAAGAACTGCCGAAATCCTAACCGGGCCAGTCGAGTAAAAACAGTACCAGATTTTTCGCGGAAGTATTAATTTCTTTCTGAATTGTTTTTGATTACATAAGTAAAAGCTATTTAGTTACGGTCACCTCTCATTATGTTTTCTTTATTTGCTTGAGAAAACTTTCGCAGTGTAGCGAAATGGGGTTTCCCATTGTTACCTTTTTTGTTTGTTTATAGAAGTTATACTAACATGCAAAAGAAATCGGTTATTTACGAAAGCTTATTTTCCAAACATTGAAAATACATCTGGAACTCTTCCAAGTCAAAAGTCTTCTAAAAGATTAAAGAATGACTTCGAAGATCACGATTTTTAAAAGCAGAGTTTGTATGTTTGAGTCACCGCAATTACGTACATACTACACAAGGTTATTTTTGGTTTCCAAGAAGTTTATACTGGTTTTTTAGAAGAATTAAACCTTGTATAATCAGCAGATTAAAAACGATAAGTTATATTTTTTTCTAAGTAGGTAATCTGATTTTAGCTCTCCAAGTGACTTTAGTTTCATCAATGAAACATTGCTAAGAATAGTTGAATGAAAGATTTATTTAGAAGAAACCGATTCTCGTTCAATAAACAGCGTCAATATTTTTTTAAAAACATGAGATTGCAAATAATATACATTAGCTGTCATGAGACCACTAACGACTGTTTAGTCGCTAAAACAGGAATTTGAAAATGGTGTTTCATCAGTTGTATTGATGAGAGCATTGTATTCAATGAATGAATTGACGTAGCTTATTTTAGAACCAACAAGGATGCTGCTACTATTTTTGTACCAGGAAGCTGGTCTATTAAGTTGCTTTTGAAACAAAAACTATGATTAAATTTTCGTAAATTCCGCTTAAATGGCATGGCTTGAGTGGATAAGCCTAGTAGACTGAAGAAGACATTCCAGAACGGTTCTCAGCGCGCAATAGTCTAGCGAGAATAGTAGCGTGCGGAAGTAAGATATAATCAGTATCAAACCGGAATATAACTAATTTGTTGCTCCGAACGCAAAAACCCCAGAAAACAACTCTATCATTAGGAAGTCAACCATTCCGGGTCGGATAAATTATCTCATAAGAAAATAAAGCCCCCTCGGGCAGCGGCATCGCACTAAATTAAAAACCTTGACTTTCGGATTGAATTTTAGCACCTCGACGACGACGACCGCGTGTTGGTTCCTCGTTAGCACGTCACACGAACACAACCGGTGCGGCCCGACGCGGCGGTTACAGACAAGGGAAAATGACGTCGTTTCGCGTGATTTCGCACTCCGCACAATCATCGTCATCTTTAATGGCTTTTTGAAGTCAACACACGCTGGACCTCATGATCGTACGACACTAGGGTCAGCCTTTTTTCAAGATCACACATCGCTCAGCAAGGTACCGGGCTGTGCTCCACCTGCGCCGCGGTGCGCCGGTATCTAGTTAACGATTAATCGTTCGCCAACTAGGATCCGCAGATCCTATGGTGGACCAAAATAGTACCACAACGTCGCGACGTTGTGCGCTTGTGACTAATGTGGGAGATCAGCGCCTATGCATATGCATGCATCTCACACATTACATTATCGAGTCACTGCTAAAATTGCACTTATCGGGAACGGCGAGACGTTTATGCGGCCGGCCAGCTTCGACCCAACAGTTCGGTGCAAATAAATCATTGAATTGATTAGTGGACGAAACCAATCGGTTCCAACGACTTCGTGCCGATGCCGAGGTGCGGAATCCGCGGAAATCGCGTGTGCAGTAGATATCCCAGGTACCAGCCGCCGGAGGCCGGTTCAAGCAGCATACAGCTCCGAGGAAAACTTGTCGCAAAGATTCAGATATCGAATGGTCCGGCGCGCGGTCTGGGCTCGAAAATTGAAGGAAATAAAAAAAAGGCCAGCAGAGAGAAACTGCGATCGGACCATTGGCAAAAGTAGTTATTGAAACGAGACGAGTGGACTACTCCAGCGGTGCTGGAGTAATTAACAATTCTTTATGGCAAATGGTGTTTCTTGTTTTCGATTTCCTCGGCTGAGTTGCTCTCAGACGAGGTGTCTGGTTGGTTTGAGTATGAAGGTTACTGGCAAAAAGATTTCACTTCTTGATTTTTTCAGCGGAAGGGTAGTTTGTCATATGATTTCGGTCCGTCATAGACGACATGTACTAGGAAGTGTCACTATCTGGTCCGGAAGCTTAGTACTTACTTGCCTGTGCTGATAAGAAACTTATCAACCACTAGCTTACAGCACAAGTCCGTTCGTTTTCCCTGAAATAAGTCGCTTTTGCGTCACCATCACTGACTCAATCAAGCGCAATGACTTCGAAATAATTCCTCCCTAGCAGTTTGTGTGTATAGTTTGACTGGACCTGTCAGCAGGAATGTCTCTGCATAAAAGATTCTTTCACAAGGCAGTGACACGCATGATGACAAACTGGAAATCAATCAAGTCCATAAATTATTTACTCCTGCTTGCTCGGCAGTACCTTCACTGCCCGGAAGGGGTGAGATGACGAGACGATCGAGTTTACTTTAGCCACTAGCCCGATAATGATATGCACGTGGAGCGGGTTGTCCGGCACAAAGCGAATCAACAATCAATCTGTTGTCCAATTTCAACTGTCGACAAATTCCCACGTCAACCGGCCAGAGGCAGAGGTCCGGTTTTGTTCTTTCTCTCTCCTAAACAAGATGTAGTAATTTCGTAGAATCCATAAGATTACATCATGTCATTGCGTTCGAACGCATTAGAACGCAACGTTTATGGACTTTTCTCTTTTCGAGAGCTAATATCTACCATCTATAGATTGAACTACTGTGGGTGGAGCAAGGAAAAAATCACCCACCCCAGTACGATAGAAACCGAATGCAATTTGAGCCCGGAGCTGGTCCGGAAGGCAAACCGAGCCTGACGCCCGATTGCTGATAATTAGGCTAATGGATCTATGAATAGCCCATCTCGGGAGCAAAGGAGAACAAAAAAAGAATATCCAAGAAGAAAATATCTCTTTCGGTATTCAGACAGAATGATTATCCGACTGAAGTTAGAGTTCGAATCATTCGGAAATGGAACACAGTGGAAGTATTTTATAGCTGATGGGATATTTCATTCAGTAGACTACGATGCAATGCAAATGGAAAAATTAAAAAAAAAAATAAGAAAAGTTTTCAAGGACGGCCAATGAATTTATGTTGCAGTTAATTGAGTTGGGCACCTTTGACAGCGTAGCTTCGCAGAGGTTCAAATGATTACACTCGTTCTGATATTTTTGTCTATCTTGGATACAAAATAAATAGATATGTATGTTTATTTATTAAACATTTGGTAAGAATTTTTGGTAGTAAAGTGACAATTACTAAAAATTTTATTTTTTGTTCAAAAAATCCTTTTATGCAAGGTTTTGAAACATAAGTTAGATTTATTATTTTGTTACCGTTATACGGTCTACCGTAATCTACCGTAATTTTACAACGGTAGTCTTTCGAATAGACGGAAGAAACGGTAGAAGAAAGTAATGAAATCAAAGTGTTTATAGAATCCAAACAGGGTGGGACAAGATTTGATGGGGAAAAGCGGAAAATTAGATAAGGTAGGGTCACTGGAGGCAACACTTACTTGGTTCATACATTATTCTTCTTTGCCCAAACTGGGGTTCTTGTCCCTTCACGACTTGTCCCACTCTGTTTGGATACTATAAACACCTTGATTTCATTACTTTTTCCTACTGTTCCCTCTGTGTATTGGTCAAGATTACAAAACATGGGGTTGGTTTAAATTTTTACATAACTAGTGCATCAAAAAATCCTGCCAGTTGGCCTCGAGGTATGATGCTGGCCTAATAAGCCAGTCGTCGTATGTTCGAGTCTCGGCTGGGAGTGGCTGCTAGAGTCAATAGGATCGTAGCAACTGGCCCTGCAATTGTCCTGAACTCTAACAGCTGACTGCAAAGTCTGTCGTATAAAAACAGAAGGTCAAGTTTCGATAACGGAATGTAGCACCTAGGATTTGCTTTTTTTGCATCAAAAAATCATTTTGTTATCAGTAAATAGTGAAAATTGATAGTAAATGAGAAGCTGAAAATTCTCCACGATGTCTCAACGTTCCATATACAGACCATAAGTGCTATGTAAACTGGGCAGATGTGGCCCAAAGATAAAGAAGCGGAAAGGACAGAATTGGATGACGTCATCGATGTCAACCCGGGAAGACATTTGAGCATGCATAAATTTTGGACCCACCAATTACACGGTGACAAAAAAAATTTTTTTAATATACTTTGCAAGTGACCTAGTGTACGTTGTTAGTCGCACCTAGTACATCATTAAAACACATATGACATCATCCTAACACCCCCAAAATTTCAAGTTATTGCAAAAAACCGGTTTCTGGCTAGGTGTACACATACTATCATGAATAACTCAATAATTTTTCAAGCAATTTCAAGTGTTTTATACATTTTTGGAAAGCTTAGAGGACAAGATTTGAGAATATATACACATTCACTATAGTTCTACAAAAGTTAGATGAGATTTTTTTAATTAAATATGAAATTTAACTACAAAAATTAAATTTTTCTCACTTTAGGGATCCTTAAAGTGACCTTAAAAATGACCAACATTCCTGAGCTCCAAATCACTTGTTTTAAATTCAATCCTAAGACTTTGGTCAAAATTTCAGCCAAATCGGTCAACATTTGCAAATTTGAGACCATTTTTTAAGAGTTGTAGAATTGGTTGCTTCCCATATATCACCCGCCTAAACTTACAACTGAGCATCTTGTACACGATGTAATGGCCTAATTTCAAAAAAAAAAATTCTTCAAAAAGTAGCAGAACATACTAAAATAAGTAATTTTGCTGAATATAGTAACTATGTATCTCTTACCGGTTGCGAAGTATAATGATGTGCCAAAATGGAGCACTTAAAAATCAATTATGCTCAATAACTTTGCACAGGGTTTTTTATATTGCTTTCAAATGTTCTACATAGTTATTCAGTATGCTAAAATACACATTTTCTCTGAAGACTGTTTTTCACTAAGATGCATATTTGATGAGTTATGAAAAATTTTATCAAAAAATAACACATTTTTCAATCGATTTTTCTGAGATTCCTTTGGAGATCTCCTGATGGAAATATTTTTTTTAGATAAAATATAGTACTTTCACCTAATGGTTCTCTAGTATGTGCGAAGCGACCCAAAATTGAAATCTTTTTTTCTGAAAATTGCAATTTTTTTTCATTTATTTTATAACTTATTATATATGCGTCCTAGCGATAAACAGTCTTCAGTAAAATGTGTATTTTAGCATACTGAATAACTTTGTAGAACACTTGAAAGCAGTAAAAAAATCGTGTGCAAAGTTATTGAGTATAATTGATTTTTAAGCGCTCCTTTTTAACACATCATTATACACTCAAGTCTTTTTTACACGGTTTATTTTTACGATTTTTGAATTAAAGCGGTTTTTTATGACGATTTTTTGAATTAATGCGGTTTTTTACATCGATTTTTGAATTAAGACGGTTTGTTTTATAACGATTTTTGAATTAACGCGGTTTTTTTACAACATTTTTCGAATTAACACGGTTATTTTAAACGGTTTTTTTACACGGCACGTATCCCCCGTGTAAAAAAAAAAATTGAGTGTATTTCGCAACCGGTAAGAGACAGATAGTCAATGTATTCAGCGAAGTTGCTTATTTTAGTATGTTCTGCAACTTTTTGAAGATAAATTTTTTTTGAAGTTATTTAAAAAAACAAAAGTTCGTAACACCCTAATAGGTGAATTCACGGTCTTCCAAATAGTGCAGAAAGATGCGCTATATTTTATTATTAAACTTCTCCGAAGACACCACCCTTGAAAAATTACGCATTTTTTAAACAATTGCTAATATCCGCTATTTTTTCGAAATTTGACCACTGTGGGTCGCGGTTATTGCGGGTCAAGAAATTGGAAATAATTAAGACAGAACATGTCCGGATGGGACGGAACAGGATTGGATAGCATCAAAACGACGAGTTTGCTTATCGTTCATCGTCAAGCTATTGTACGCTTATTGAAGAGTTATTTGGATTTTTCTTACATTAAAGGGTTGTTAGTGCAGGGTTATTGAAAACAATTAAAATTTGTTTGCCAAAGCTCAATTGGACTGCAGCGGAATGCAAAAAAATAAAGTTGAAGTGAGATTTCGACTTTCGCAAGCCCCAATTTTGGTAGGATACCGGAGGGTATTTCCAGCACGCTACTAAATTCAACAAACGTTACCTTTTTTTGATGCGATTTCCCAAATACAAACAATACTGAAACGAAGGTAGCATTCATAGGCTTTTTTTCTGATATGAAAATATAAATCAATTTTAATTCACTAGCAATTTGCTGCATTTTGTTTTTAATTTCAGTATATGGTGCTCTATTTACACTACTACAAATATGCGAGGCAGTTGCGCCTAAAACTCTTCTATCGTGTTGACATAGCTAGTTTTTGACTGACAACCACTTGCTTCTGGTGCTAGTGTATATGAACGATTCAATGATACACTAACCCCAGCAGCAAGCTGTTTGCACTGCAAAATTAGTTATCTTCAATGAGCTAGTATGCAGGCAATACCGCCACGTTATCCGTTATCCGTTATCACGTTATCCATCTGTTATTTTTCATGCAAAACAAAAAGACAAAAACGAAAGAAAATTTTTTTGGCCGAGTTTCGGAAATTCCACTGTTTGAACTTCCATTTCTATTTTGTGCTAGAAGCGTTAACTCAACTCGTACACTCATTTTTCAAGTTTTTCAGGCTGTAGAGCCCACAGACAATTGATTTTATAAAAAAAAATTAACTCATGTCCTACAAATTATTTTTTTGCCCCTCGATTTTTCAAGCCAATTTCAAAGGGGGGGGGGGGGGTGACAAAAACTTTGAAAATGATTTGCAATGGCCTAATTAAAAAGCTCAATACTTTACATTGGATTCTGTTTACACGCGATAAGCGATTGATCGTATCGATCATCGTCTGCTTTTAGTAAAGTTGACACGCCTAGAAGCGTCTAACTCATTCATACGCTGGCTAACACCGTTTCGCTTTCTACCAGTAAAGCCACTTTCTATCAGTAAAGCTTGGAGACTTCTAATCTCAGGACTAAATCAGGATTTAATCAGGTGTGCCGCAAGGTAGTAATTTGGGACCGATGTCCCAAAGCGCTTCCACTTCGATGTCGAATTCTGTATGCTGACGATATATTTTTCGTGATACAGTCGAAGAAGGGGATTGCGAGCGACTTCAACAGTTAACCCCTCTAAGGTCTACATCATTTTTAGCACCGCAAAATTTACTAAAATGGCCGTAACTTTTTTATCTTTCAATATTTTTTCACCAAATTTTGGAATTTTGCCGAAAATATTTTCTATTTTCATAATATCTATAGATAATGGCCATATGGCATATGGTCCCGGAGTTATTCCGGAGTTCCTTGGGGGACCGAGATATGGCTTTTTTAGATAAAGTTGCCAAATATCTAAAATTCGTTTGAAATCTGTTGATTTTTGTAAACATATCATCGACTGTGGACATATCAGTTATTTTGCCGCAGTTAGGAGCCATGGTGCGCGCCATCCGGATCCGGGGGGACACTATAAATCCGGAACCGGTTCCCGTAACGGGACATTTCAGCATCAGCAAAGCATGTTGTGTCGCATATCAAAAAACATCAGCATTCGACAAAATAGCGATTGGTGATCATCTCATGTCTCTCAGAGGCCGTATGACCGGTTCCGGGTCCGGGGAGGGTTTCTTTTGTAATTCAAGCACGGAACGGATTTCGGAGGAACTTGTCCGGGACCTGGAATCGGCCTATGGCCTCTGAGAGACATGAGATGATCGCCAATCGCTATTTTGTCGAATGCTGATGTTTTTTGATATGCGACACGACATGCTTTGCTGATGCTGAAATGTCCCGTTACGGGAACCGGTTCCGGATTTATAGTGTCCCCCCGGATCCGGATGGCGCGCACCATGGCTCCCAACTGCGGCAAAGTAACTGATATGTCCATAGTCGATGATATGTTTACAAAAATCAACAGATTTCAAACGAATTTTAGATATTTGGCAACTTTATCTAAAAAAGCCATATCTCGGTCCCCCAAGGAACTCCGGAATAACTCCGGGACCATATGCCATATGGCCATTATCTATAGATATTATGAAAATAGAAAATATTTTCGGCAAAATTCCAAAATTTGGTGAAAAAATATTGAAAGATAAAAAAGTTACGGTCATTTTAGTAAATTTTGCGGTGCTAAAAATGATGTAGACCTTAGAGGGGTTAATTGATTTGTCTTTCGGATGGAGTACTTGCTACCGTCTGATTACCACACAACTAAAAATGAAAGGCTTTTTAAATAATAAAACCGTCAATATTAAGTAAAGCATGTTAGCTTTCCAAACAGATAAATTCCCTTGTAATTAGCAGCGTAGTAACAGTTATTAGGTTCAGCCCTCAGTCACTCCCATTTGATCGCAAACACGAAAGCTCTTAAACGGAAGTGAAAAGTTGTAAACTAAGTAGTTTTAATAATCTGGAAACATTACTTTCCATGACAGTGGTAATCATTCAAGCCGTTGCGTTACGGAAACAAGCAGGACCGTGCCCAATTAGTGCACCGCCGGACATGATTTTATTCCTTCCATTAGGATTCATTTGGTGAACCGGAACCGGTTCGTAGTTTTGCAGTAGAAATCTAGCAAATTCAAATTACGTCCGGCCGTCGTCGTCGTTGTCGAATGCGTACCCGGTAACCTTCCAGGCAGCGATACGAATGTGCCAGATCACCACCGCACCGGGGGCTAGTAAAAGGTAGCGAAAAATGTTGTGTTTCTGCACCTCTTGATAGAGATTTTACATTCCCTGAACTAAGGCAACTTTCTAAAACAAACAATCCCGGGTGGTACCAGTCGTAAATTATTTTCTCCAGGTGCACCCGTGTACCTACACTAGATCTGTGTGTACTGTGCTTCAACCAACAGACAAAGTAATATCTTAATCCCCCTGTTCTTCATCTCCTGTTTTGCTGTGACTAAACAAGAGACGGAACGGCCCTAAAATTGTACTAAAGAGAAAAAAACCTGTGCATATCTGTGTATGGAATGAAATGGAACAAGTCAATCTCGTTGAGTTGTTAATTGATTGCAGGCCGCCCTGTACAGCAGTGGGTGTTGTGGATCAGATTCAGCACTTTTCCTCCCAACCAGGAATCCCGGACGAAGTTGCTCCATAGTTGCTTTGGTTGGTTTGGTGGGTGGAGATGCCGGTGTGCTTTATTGGGACCGACTGGTACTGTCTGTGGTGGAATGGAATCGTTGGCTGATGAAATGTGGCACGACGACGACGCGACGTATTCATCACGATAGCGGTGAATGTATCGAAAGACCGTCCGTGATGTTTTCCGCACAGTTGTCACTGGCACTGGCTGAGCGGCCGGCCGGCGGCGCAAAGATGTGGCACTTTCTCAAATTACTTAAGATTGATGTGATATAAATGTGTGACCCCGACAGAGCGACAAATAAACAAAAGTGGATAACTCCTTTGCTTGTTGCAAAAAATAGCGGTTCTGCTAGAGGCAAAGCTTTTTGGATCACAAAAAAATCTATCCCGGTGTGGATAAAATGCAATTGAGAAATTCAAAACCAATTTGGTTTTATTGCCCCCTTGTCGGTCACTAATCTGCTCGTTTATCATTGTTCTAACGGATAGGTTATCCCAAAAACATACAAATGAGCATCCATCAAAACGATAATTTGTCACACTTGATGCATTCTTCTGTGTGCCAAACAGTTTATTTTTCGGAAAGTCATGAATGATTGGCAACTTTAAAAATTAGCACAAACTGTTGATCTGTGGTCTTTGCTTGCTGCATATACTGTGGTATGACGTCACTCAATGATCACGTTAAAATCCTAATGGGATCATACCTCGGACTAAATACTACCCTCTAGCCCTTTCACTAAACCCCACACGAAGCATCGCGTTAATGCCAAACCACTACATTGCACTGGTTGGGGCGAGGGGCGGTTTAATTTTTATGTGCAAGATTTATTACGCCTTCCCGGGGCAAACAAAGAGAGAAACATTTCGAGCATTTCAAGACAACCATCGTGAGGTTGTCAACCACAATCAATTTGATACGGAGTCTACCATCGCCACGAAAACGGTTATAAGAAGCACAAGAAGAAGAAAAAAATCTATCGTCACGGACGAAGTTCGTTCGAAAACGGAAATATGATAAATGAAATTATCAAAATAAATTATCATAAATTACTTTCGTACGATTCGTTTCCATTTCGTACGGACCGTCACCGTGATGTTTTCGGGTTGCAGTGTGTAGTTACTGTGGTTGGTTCATACGGCCCCTACATACATACATAGCTTGCGTTCGTTCAATTGTTGTTCGTCTTGAATGGTGTTATTTTGATTGCAGTTAGATACCTGCCAACTAAAAAAATGCTCAGTGTTTTGTTTTTTAAGAGTTACAGCAAAACACAGCATGTCTGAAATTAGTATGGAAAGAATTAAAAATGTTCAAAACGGTTGATTAAGTGTCCTAACAGAAGAATCTTTGCAAACTATTATAGTTTTGTTTAATTTTAAGTTACCGTGCCGTATCGAAATCCGTACACCTAAGAGCTAGACAATTTTAAATGGTCAATATAAAATTATGATATTGTAATAAGCAATTCGTCATGTTTTCTTTTGACAGTATAATGCTCATTTTAACGTTATTTGGAATAACAGGAAGCTAAAATTAATCCTAGTTATAAAAAAACGAGATCAAAATGTGCATCTCTTGATTCAAAATCCGTACACTTTTTTATGCCTGATTCAAAATCCGTACACCTGTGACTCAAAATCCGTACACCATGTTAAAAATCAATCAAAGTCCGCATAATTTTGAATCTAAATCCGTGTAAGCTTGATCGAAATGAGTTTGTGGCTAAATTGTTTTTCTTTATTTGACTGATTGCTTTAAAAAATATGCTTTTCTCGATAATTGACGCATTGTATTTTAGTCCTGCTCATCTAAGAGTCGTTCACACGCACAGTAGGAACACTACAAGGAATCAATCTTTTTGTTTTTAAGCCAAATTATGGGTAATTGTTCATTTTCGGTCGGAAAGTTAAAATATCAGGTTTGGTACTGATTAAAAATATTGCCTCTATCCATCCCACTTGTAACAAAACCTCGTTTGTGTTAAATGTTCTTACATTCTTTTCCTTATGCCTCAGGAAATATTAGGCTTAGAAACAAACTTTTTTAACATTTTAGAGTAAATTAACTTCACTTATAAACAATATATAACATTTTTTCTTGATTTTTGTTGCAAATTATACGGAAAGCTGAAAAATTGCAGAAAAGACTCCGGTATTTCGAGAGTACCAATTCAATATAGTAGCTCTTATCGTAGTGACTGGAACTTAAACTATCTCGATGCTTTTATTAAGGGATTATCCACCATGTATTATCGTAATTGCCATCTTCCAGTTTATCGACATATATTTAGCTTTAGTTATTTCCATTTTGTTTGGCAAAACATAGAATAGAGTTGGATCACTAAGGACACTGCACAGGTGTACGGATTTAGATTCAACTAGTAAAACTGAATCAAAATCCGTACAGTACTAATTATGATGAATAAATATTATTTCAATGCCATAATGAATGAAATTAAGCTGTAGAACGATAAACACCTTTAGTTCAAATTGATTTTCGGAATTTTAAATAGGAAAATCCCTTCAAGTGCGCTTTACACTTCATTTTATTGGAAGTTATTTTCTTAGCAAATTGCTTACAACACAGCCAATTTAGAGGGAAATCTGATAGGCATTAACGTTTTAATTTTTATTACTTGTATTTCGTGGCCTACTGCCTATGTTTTGACATTGACGTAATGCTAATAAACCACGGATCTAGGCCTATTATTAATATTTTGCATTTAGGCTGTTTAATACATATAATCAAGCAAATTGTATTAGGTGTACGGATTTCGAAGCTGTACGGATTTCGATACCGCATGGTATAAGTTATTAAGTACAAAATAGATATTCGAAAATTTCCATAACAGTGGTTTAAGAATTACAACTAAAATTACCTCTCAACGAAAACATCACATTGGAAATGGATAAGTTTCTGAATTTTTGGGTGCTAAGAGAATCCAGATCAGTAAAAAATTGTCAAAGTTACAAGCATTTTAATTTATGGGTACCCAAGTACCCTTGTCGAGCACTTAAATGGTAAAAAGTTTCGAAGAACATCTACTACGGAGCATATCACACTCACGCATTGCATTGTGAAAGAGAGCATGTTGCTGTTTTATCAAAACGTATGAGGATTGCGGATCAAAATCGACGACTTCTTTATTGCTGTAGTGGGATCAAACTTCGATATCATCGTTCTTAGCGAAAGGTGGTTCGACGGAAAAATTAACTCAGTGCAGCTGTTCGGCCATTCATTTAAGGGTTTTCGTTGTGGATTTTAGATAATAGCAACAAACCACCCGGTGGCGCGGATGGCGCTGCTCTCTTAGACGCATTTTACATGCAAGGTCTAACGCAGATATATTCGGTAGTTAACATAAAACTCACACCTGCTTGATCCTGTTTGGGCCAACGAATCTGCAACCTCGTTTTGCTCGGTCCATGAAGCTAATGATCCAGTAATTCAACTTGATGCTGATCATTCCGCTGTTGAAGAGGTAGTGGCTTCACCTTCCATTTAATTTGAAAGTATTTTTGACGCTAGTGAATTTTTCTGTTTTAGCCGATGCAATCTGAGGGGTCGACTGGAGATGCCTTGATCTATATGCGAACTTTACCCAAACTCTAAAACACCTGATCTGAGATTGTGTGCCCCCTCGTAGATCACCTCGGAAACCAGAGTGAAGTAATGCTCATTTGCGGTTTTTAAAGTGCCTCCGATCTTCGTGTTTGCTCTACGAAAATACAGCAATTTCCGATGACCATTTTCTAAGCGACAGCTTCACATAGCTAGCAACAATTACAGAGCTTACAATCGACTTCTGTACAAAAGATGCACTTTACGAATGCAATCCAGCTTGCGTAGAATTCCGAAATTATTCTGGTCGTTCACGAATTCCACGAAAAACAAAGCGGAACTGCCCGTAAACGTAGTGCGAGTACAGCAGTGGTGAAATGCGAACTTTTTGCTGCTCATTTCAAGAATTCCTTCAACACTTTTGTTGCTTTGGAAGCGCAGGTTGCCTCTGCAATCGGAGATACTCCATCTCACGCTAAACTTGAATCCATATGCAGACGATCAAATCGTTGAAACCGCATTCAAGAATCTCAGATATTCGCTCGTTGCTGTATCAGGCAGAATTTCTTCATGTGTTCTGAAGAAATGGGCCATAGCTACCGTTCGCCCGCTGGCAATGTTGTTCGAAGCTACTCTCTGGCAGAATGTATTTCCTACATCATGGAAAAAAATCCATCATTTTTCCCGTGTACAGAAAAAGAGTTAAGAGAAACGTAGAAAATTATCGTGGTATCACGTCACTTTGTGCCTGCTCGAATGTGTAGGAAACTATAGTTCACGAAGCACTCACCATGTGCAACACTTATCCATTGATCAGCACAGGTGTTTAACATTACAAAAAAATTTTTTTTCACCCGAATAATCGAGTCCGACCTGTGCATACTTAAAAGCTGCCTCCGATCGTGTTGACCACACAATATTGTTGAATCGGATGGAAAAATTGTTTTGTTCTCTATCAGAGGTTCCTCAAGGAAGCATTCTCTCTATATTCTCTCTATAGATCTCTCTATACTGCTACCAGCTGGATGTTGTCTGTTTACGCGGACTATGTTAACAATATTATCTTGTTAGGATATACCTGTCCATAAAAACCACACTTGACTGTTCGAAAAGTGGAAGCAGCACTTCGATGAACACCTGAATGACGCCCAGCAAGAGAACCATGGTGACGAATAAAGCAATTTCGATTATGCAACACACGGGGAAGAGATGCCAGCTCCAATGATAGTCCAAGATAAGGAGGCATTCATGCAGCTAATGAACAATAAATCGGCTAGGAAAGATGGCATCGGAGCGGAGCCTATTAAAATGGAATCGAAATAAATGGAAAAGTTGGCCGTTTGTATGCATTGTTTAGATTTAGGATACGGAACAGCTAGTGGAGAAGTGAAAAGATGGGCTTATCTACCAGATCTACAAAAAGGGCGCCAAGTTGGACTGAGAGAACTATCTAGCGATCTGAGAATGGTGAATGCCGCCTACAAAGTGCAGTTCCAAATCATTTTCCGCCGACTTGCGGACTTGCGACTTGTGACTCACCAATCTAACTTCGTTGAAAGACGATATACAACAGATCAATTATTTACACTGTGACAGATCCTCCAAAAGAGCCGTGAATACCAAGTTCCCACGCACCATTTATTCGTTGTCTTCAAAGCCGCATATGATACCATCGACCGGAAAGAGCTATGGAAAATCATGGGCGAGAACTACTTCTCCAGGAAGCTCACCAAACTGTTTCAATCTACGGTGGATGGTACACTGTGCTGTGTTCGGATTTCAAGATGTTACGAACCAAGCGGATATCAACACAGCGCACAGTGGGACCATTATGGAAAAGGCTGTCAAAAGTCTTTTCTCGCTTTTCCTGACGTTTTTGAGCTTAGGTGTCTTCGGAGAAATTCCTTAAAAAAGTATTTTGCATCTGTTGACATTTTCATACAATTAGATATTAAGGGGATAATAAATTTGAAAAAATTAACTTTTTATAGGAACTAGATAGCATATTTATATGTTCAGCAAAGTTGTAGAGCTTTGAATTTCATTAAACTTTGCCGAAGGTGCTAAGTATCTGCATCATATGGTTTGCGAGATATAATCGACTTTTGGTAATGACCCCCTTAAAATCAATTTATTAAACTTGTACACAAAACCTCATTTAACAGGTTTGACATGTTCTACAAACATTATAATACTATCAAAATACGTTACTTTCTAGAAGGTGTAAATATCGTATGTTGCTTTATTTACCTCAAAAAGTGATTTGAAGCAAAAATTTTACCGTTTTTACAAGTATTTGTATAAAAATGTCAACAGATGCAAAAACGTCAAGAAAAGCGAGAAAAGACTTTTGACCGTCTCTTTCTAGAATGGTCTCACTGTGCAGTGGGCACGATCTTCAACAAATCTAGTCAATTCGTATGATTCGCCGATGACATGGATATTATCGGCAGAACATATTTGGCGGTGGTTGAACAGTACATCAGACTAAAGCACAATGCAGAAAACATGGGGTTAAATACGTCTAAAACAAAGTACATGCTGGCCGGTGAAACCGACGCCGCATGGGCAGTATTGTAACGATCGACGGTTATTAGTTTGAGGTGACCGATGAATTTGTCTACCGTGACTCACTGCTAACGGCGGATAATGACACCAGTCGTAAAATTCGGAAGCGTATTATCAGTGAAGGTCGTGATAAATATGGGCTTCAAACGCAACTACGGTCAAACAGACTAAACGCTCGTACAAAGTGCACCCTGTACACTCTGTACGTATACTAGACTGGCGGAAGGATGAACTATGAACTCACCTGGCTCTATGGCGAATTCTAGAGCAGTGTTGCGAATCCCACACTCGTGTGATCTAATTTTCTCACACACGTGTACTCATTCTAACGAACACGTCGGCATAAGCATCTCTTTCGGACTTCCGTTCTTGTTTCTTTATGCACTGCAACGAGTTTTCGCGAGTGTGTGCGTAGCTAACAGCTACAGTCGTCGCTCGTCGTTCGTCGTAGCAGTCTGATCTGCTGACACCGATTACTCGCGACGGTTCGCACTCACGCCCGTGAGTAGATTTGTGGGCAAGGATGAAAAAGCAAAGAAAAAGTAATGCAAAAATTGTATCCCAGTGCACCACCAGCCTTACGGACAGCTAATTACGGAGTTTTTTGACACGCGAATAAGCTAGGCAGGAAAAAGATGTGAGGATGTACGTGCACGAGTGTGTGGGAAGCAGAATGTCTGCACACAGCACCGCCTACGTGTGCGGTGTAAGCGTTGAATGCTATGGTTCTCATACTCTTTCGCGTGTGAGTATGCATGGTTGATTCGCAACATTGTTTAAAAGGTGGCTAAAGCTGGACGGATACGATGGGCAGAGCATATCGCAAGAATGTCGGGCAACTACACTGCAAAGACGAAATTTGCTTCAAATTCAGTAGGAACATGGCGACCAGGGGCGCAGCTAAAGAGAGGGTTAGACCAGAAAGAGCGAAAGTTGGCGGAGAGCGCACATCAGTGCTTAGAAATCTCATGTTTATCCAATATGCCTGAATTGATGCAATATACTGCTCATTGTTTGTTATTTCTAGTACTGAATGCTAAGGTCAGCATTGCTAACCTGAAACCAACAGCAAATGAAAATCAATCAACTTAAACATTGCTGCGAAGTTTTAATTGATTTTCTTCAATTCAGTTTTGATTAATATCAAAAAGCAGGCAGTTTAAAAAACTAAACTTTGAGATCTAAAATATTAGTCAAGAACAAGAAAACTGGTTAGTCGAGCAATCTGCACTGCAGTACTGCAATTCATGAGTGAATGGTTTTGAAGGGTAGAAAACTGAGGAAAACAAACACTGTCAGCAATTCCGCAGTCATGTCCATGGGCTGACAGATAAAAGAATACTACCAGGGGTAAAACTGTGTGCATTGAATGCGTTTTATATTCGCCATACCTTTTGTTAATGTCTGGACACGGCAGTGACACAATAAAATGAATGAATAATTCATGGTCTTTTTTTGTCTTTGTACCGCAAGAAAGGCTGATATCATAGTTATTAACTATAGTGTATTTCCTTAAAAAATACACTAGAATCCTGATATCATGAGTTATTTTTATCATTTCTGAGATTCAATTACTTTTCGTACAGTTCACTGTAACTGTAACGTCACAGTCGATTCCAACATCTCGTATGCTATCCTGACGGATGTGTGAACCCAGCGACTTCGCCTAACTGATTCGTACGCTGTCTTAAATTTTTACCGGTATCGGAAACGCAACTTTAAATTTATACCATAGAATTAAATGAGATACTTCATTCTCTCGTCAGGTATTTGAAATTCATCGAAGACGCGGTTTTGTTTCGCAAAATAAATTTGAACACAAGTTGACAAATTGACATCTTGCCCACCTACTAAAAAACAAGGAAACTAAAGCTCGAATTTCCTATCAGCAGGATACTTGTTTTTTGTCTCCCATCCACTATGTGATAGAACATGACACCCACCCGGGAGCAGACAGTCGCTTCCTGACGATTTCTGAGCGTCGCAACTTTTTTTTATCAACGTGTCACCCCGTTATTGTCGTGTTGTGATTTTCGATTACCTACCAGGAGTTGGTGAAGCAACAGTCACAGATAGTGGTGACAAGCTCAAATCACGGTGCGGTGTACCGCAGCGATCGCGGCTTGGCAAATACTACTTAGCCGCTCCGATTACGCAAACCTTTAGCAGAAAACATGCTACCGTAAGTACGTAGTGTCGAGATATTTTTGTGAAATCCAGCCAAAGTGTGTGTTAATTTAGAATTGTCTGTTTGACTTTTTTTTGTTTGTTCGAAGATGCGTCGTTCGGGTGTAAGTCTAGTGATAAGATACCGGCGAAATAGTCGTCATCGTCATGTTCATTTTTTTTGCTGTCTGTACACCGTCGTCAAGCTAGTGAGTACATATTAAGTGGTCTGACATTGAACACCTCCCTCGCGCAACTGCACTCCCACCGAACGCCGCCGTCGGTGCCAGTTTCTAATTAGTACCGGCTTCATCGAATTGTAACCATTGTTCGGTCGAGGTAATGGATTTTTCTCACTCATTCGTCGATTTCTACCGATGGGTGGTGTTTTGTTCTAACTAACTTACGGGTGAGAAGCGTAATCCAAGATGTATACACACAATTGTGCACACTCGTGTGTTGTTTGTGTCAAGAAACCGTACTGGTATGTGGGGGTGTTGTTGTGCAATGTGAAATGGAAAATAAGAATCGCCCGGCGGGCGGGCGGCCGGTTGGCCGATTGGTCTGTAAAGCGCGTTCGTTTGGATGACAGCCAACGAACCGTGGCAGCTAATTATGGCTATTAGCAATTTAGATGATTGGAAACGGGATATGCGAAACCGGTGCGGTGGCGGCGGATCAAATTGCCACTACAAACCCAGCGTGTGTGTGTCATCGTCGCAGTAACGAATCCAGTGGCCGGATCCGGCGATGCCGGTAGCAACCTGATAAGATATACGGCTCAATCGGGTGCCAGATTTAACTGGCAACAGCCGTTGCACGGTTTTACACTGATTGATCAGTTAACTGGCAGGATAAATTAGCACCGAAAGCGGACTGATAATGATCTACAGGTCTAATTTGATTCAAAAGAACCATAGTTTTGCTGTCAACATCTTCTCTATTTACAATATGAAGTATATTTCAATACCTCAATAAGGTAATGGATAGTGCCTTTAAGGTTGGTGAAAAGTCATGGCCACTGGCGTGGCCAGGCATCTTCCCTGTAAAATTTTATTTAAAACAAAATAATTTCCGCAGATACTTTAAGCCACTATTTCTGCGATAAATAAATCGTAAAAATAGTTCCAATTTTACCCTCTAACGGGTAAGACCGTCTGTAGATGGCCTTCGCTTTTGGAGCTCCAGAGCCGCATACGAAATTTGTTTTTAATTGGCAATATGCAAAATCTGTTCAGAACAGATTTCTTGACCTTTTGATACTAATATCATAACATTCTGACTATGCATTCAAAAGTTATCATCTCTCAAAAACAAAAATTCCGAAAAATTCTGGAAATAATTAATGCGCGAATATTCCGTTTGTTACTTTTGAAGGAAACGGACATCTAGAACAAAATGATTGACCTAAAAAAATTTATATGAGTAAATTTCATGCATTATTTTAATTTTGTAATATATCTGAATTGAAAAAATATCTGGGCAGAGCGTTAGACGTGAAAAAAGAAAAAGAGAAGTTGGACTTTTTCTTACCTAGTGCTCCTCCAAATAATTATTTTTGCATGAAAATCAGAACTTAAGGTTTTTTTATGTGTACTTTCATGATAAAATAGTCATTAGCTTGATCGTATCGTTTTTACGGTGTTGCCCGTTAGAGGGTTAAAGTCGAATTTCAAGTCCAGTTACAAATTACATTTCAAAGTTGAATTTCAAGCCTATTTTAAGCTCAACTTCAAGTTCAAATTCAATTGTCGTTTTATGTGCAATTTTAACATCTATTTCAAGACCAATTTCAAGTCTAGTTTCAAGTCCAATTCCAAATACAATTTCAAGTATTGTTTAAATCCAATTTTAATTCCTTTAAGTCTACTTTTGTGTCCTTTGCCAAGCCTAATTTTAATTTTGATTTTAAGGCAAACATCAAGTATGATTGCTATTTCAAGGCTAGTTTCAAAACCAATTTAATACAAATTTATTTCCATTTTAAGCAGGCTTCCGTCGTGCTCTGAAAAACATCTCAATTCTCGGTGTTTACTGGCAAAGCGTTGAAGACGAATCGATTCTCTCTGTCGGATGTTACCTTCTTCGACAAGCGACGAATGTGTTTGCTTTCGCATTGCTTTGCCGCTTTGCCCTGTCCCCGAGTGAGTGTCAGTTGAGTGTCTCTTTGAGATACGGAGCAAATCATTTCAGTTCATATAATTAATAGCCTGTCCGATATTCTCTTTGAGATACGGAGCAAATAGTATCGTATTGGCCTTGCCAGCGTTGCTGATATTGTTCAGGGTTTTGCGTGAGAAAAAAAGAAAGGGAAGTATTTTTGCTTTTGTCAACACTCACGCGTTGACAGTTCGGCACGAGATTTCCTGTAAGTGCGAGCAGCCTTCGAAATCTCTTTCAACGCTGGCAAGGCCAATCTCCGGTGTGCGAAGAAAAGATTAGCTCTACTTATAGTTGTGCTCCTTTTGCGCAGCGCGAGTGGTCGTAGAAGAGATCAGTATTCAGGCATCATTCAGACGGAGAGCAAACGGTCGAACAGAAAACGAAAGCACTTGGTCGTTGTGAGAAACAGATTGCTCTGCCTCTGTTTGCAGAGGATGAGCAAAATCAAGCCTGGTTTTAAGTTAAGTGATTATGAAAAACTGCAAAAAAAAGTCGGAAAATTATATTCGGTCACATGGAAATTTTTTGAAACATTGTTTTTGGAAATTTCTAATCTCTTAATGATAAAATTTTCATAGCAACATTTTTTGTTGTTCCTGAGCAGTGTTGAAAAATTCATAACAGCAAAAAACTCAATGAGATTTCAAGCACATGAAATTTCAACCTTAATCACAAGCGCGAAACTCACATATGAATTTCTCTCGCTATTATATTATGTCTCTGTTGCTATGCGATGTGAACCAAATTCAGTTGTGAGCATTTTGCTTAATTCTTCTACAGCTGGCATTTCATACAACGAACCAGAGAGCTCAAGAGAATCTACCGTCATAAAAAATATCAGCAACGAAAAATGCAGCACACATTCATGAATTAAGATGGCAAACACATTAGCGGAATTTACGTTTTTCCTTCGCGGGAATCGACATTTTCTTAACTAGAAAGTAACAAGCCTAATAAGAATTTATTGCTGTTCAACAAGGAATTTGTTGATGGAAAGCAGAATGTGATCAAGCGGGAAGAAATATATGTGATTTTTGTGCTTCATGCTATGAAAACAGAAAAACTCACGCGTGATTTTTTTCTGCATAGGATCAAGCTGACATGATTCACAGTTGATTTTGATTTAGGATGAGTTTTAAGATTTTGAGTTTTTACCATCACTGTTCCGATCACACCGATAGATCTAGAGGTAGTCCGTCTCCTGCTGCTCCCCGAAAAAGAAACAAAAAAGGAAAAATAAGACAGAAGAATTTCTGTAAGGAAAACTGTATCAAAGAAAACATGACATAAACTGGACAAACGGGATAAAAAGAAGAAAACGGGAGAGATAAAAGAATACGGCCATTACAAATATTTTAAAAAGTTTTTGTTCCTCCGGTGTTGGGCCACTGAAGGGGGGGAGGGGCGAAAAAAAACAAAGAGAATTTTTTAAGCGAGCAAAAAAAATTATGGATTTTAGTCATTTTTTCTTAAAGTTTAAACGTGAAAACCAAATCTATTCTTGCTTTTAATATGTACGTTACTATGTTCCATGCAAAAATCAATGAAAACAAGACAAAAATGAAATAAATTTTTTTTTGGTCGATTTTCGGAAATTTCACTATTTGAATTCCACGTGCTAAAAGCGTTAGCTCAACTCGTACACTCATTTTTTTGGATTTTACAGGCTGGTTTTATAAAAAAAATTCAACTCATATCCTACAAATTATTTTTTTGCCCCCCGATTTTTCAAGCCAATTTCCAAGGAGTGGGGGGTCGCCAAAAACTTTAAAAATAGTTTGCAATGGCCTAAACTCTGACAAAATAAAAACAAAAAAAACGTACAGAATGGGAGGGTAGACGAAACGTAAAACGAAAAAAGAGGAAAAGAAAAAGACGAAAGAAAAAACAAAGTAAACTTGGACAGAAAAAAGTTAATAAACAGCAGAGCAAAGACGAAAAATGTGAGAAATGAAGGAAAACCATGAAAAAAACAAAAGAAACAGGATAAAAAAGAGAAACAACGGGATAAAAAAGGACAAAAAGAAAGGAGCAAAAAACTGAAGAAATGAGAATAGAAAAAGAGGAAAAACGGTGTAGAAAAACGAAAAAAATGGTGACAAAAAATTAAAACGAAAGATAAAAGGGATAAAACGGAAAAGAAAAACGGAACGTGACATTTGGATTTTAAAGCAGAACATAAAAAGATTATGAGCGTAATGGACGGAAAAGAAAGTCGGGATAGAAAAGGAGTTGAAAAACGAGAAAAGATGGAAACCTGGACCGTGAATAAATCACAATGGGGCACAAAACAAACAAGACAAACTAGAGGCAAAACGGGCCTGGAAATCAGGAAAACCGAGAAAGAGAAGGAAAATGTAACAGAGAAAAGAAAAAAAACGAGAGAAAAAAGAGGCAAATCGAGACAGGAAGGGAAATACGGGACAGAAACATGAAAAACCAAGAGCTAAAATTAGAACAGCTAGAAGGTAAAAAAATCTATAGAATCAATGGAAAAAGAGATCAAGCGAAATACAATAGGAGAAAGATGGGACGAGAAATGGGAAAACGGGACAAGAAAAGAAGAAAAAAAGATGAGAAATGGGAGATGAAAAAGGAAAACTGGAGTAGAAAGATAAAACTGGAGCCAAAAACAGAGTAAACAAACAGAGTAAAAAAGAGAGGGAAAAACGAGGTATCATAAATAGGCAAAGAGAAAAAAAGGGAAGATAAAAGACGGACACCGGGCGAGAAAATTACGTAAAACGAATGAAAAACATAAGGAAAAACGGTACTAAAAATAAGAAAAAATTGGACAGGAAGCGAATAAAAAAGAAACAATGCAACAGAAAAAATGGGAAAGATAAAAAAGAAAACGAAATGAAAATGAGATCAAAAACCAAGAAAACGGTGCAAGAAAGAGGACAAAACGGAGCAAAACATGGAAAAAACAAGATTGGAAAAGGAAAACTACGAACAGGAATGAGGTAAAATGTATTAGAGTTATACTAGACGATAAATGTAAATTTCAATTTCAAGTAAAATATATAATTCATACTTAATTTCGAGTCCGTGTCAGGTTTAAAGTGGAACTTCAAGCTCAGATAAGTCCAAATTCAAGTCTAATGTAATGCCTAATAACAAGCCCGATTTTAACTTTGATTTTTAAATCAAACATCGAAAGTCCGGCTCAATCGACCGATATTTTTATAAAAGTCCAGGCGATAATATTCTCAGTGTGTATTGTAATATTGTCAGTGTTGCGAAGCCCACACTCGTCTGGTCTAATTTTCTCACACACGCGTATTCGTCGGAATAAGCATCCCTTTCGAACTTTGACTCTTATTTATTCATGAACTGCGACGAGTTTTTGCGAGTGAGTATTCAACTAACAGCCACAGTTGTCGCTCTCGTTCATCATTGCTGTCCGAGTTACTGATATCGATCACTCGAGGGGACTCGCACTTCCGTCCGTGAGTAGATCCGACGGTGAAGAAGAAGAAGAAGAAGAAGAAAAGAAAAAGTAAGTCAACAACTGTATCCCAGTGCGCCACTAGCCCTCACGGGCAGTTGGTTGCTCACGAGTTGTTTGACTTGCGAGTGGGCTCTGCAGAAAGACTATATGAGGCTGTGCATTCGTGAGCGTGTAGGTAGCAGAATATCTGCCCACAACAACGGCAACTGTATGCTTTACTCGGTATGTCTGAGTGGCGTTAGCGTTGATTGCTATGCTTCTCATACTCGTCGAACGACGCAGACGGATGGACTTAGCGTCGTAGAAGAAACTATCAGTGGACGATAAAAGTTTTGTTTTTAGTTAGTAATAAGATTATTTCCTTTATCTGATGATGGCTGGATAAAAGACAGTGGGCCGAAACGTAATCAACTGAGTTTTGATATTTCACCGATCCTGATCAATTTGAATACATTCACTATTACAGTAGTTATAAAAAGACGCTCACTCAATTGTGTAATTAATCACAAGTTTATGTGCCAAAATTCGTGCCAGCACGTGTGATTGTCACCATATATAAGACCATGTCAAGTATCTTTTCCGCCGATATATTATCACTAATGAAATCCAGTCACTTAGAACCAAAACTAGGTCTAAACGGAAACTCAAATGACCATCGCTGCTGGCAGGCAGTAAGTGCTCGTCATCGTCGTCGACGTCGGTCGTCGGTCGGTGCAATCGATAGAGCTTTCGTTGAATGTTCCAAGCCACGCAGGGTTTGTTTTGCGTTTTATTCATTTTCACGAAGATCAACGGCTCACGTTGTTCTGCGGATAAGTCGTTCTCCAGTTTGGTCCAGTCCGGTGGATCGACACCGCTGCTCGCTCGTTGGCCGCCTTATCTCGTCTGTCCTGTCACCCTCCTTTTTGGAGAAACCAACGAACGATCAACCACCTCGTGAGGACGGCAGGCCAGGCGGCTGAAAAAAAATTGGAACATCTGCCAACGCGTGTCTGTCTGTTCGGTTCGGATGCGCTGCCGGTTTGTTGCATTCGGCTCGCGGTCGAACCGGGCGACTCCTCCGTCCGTGTATGTTGTTTGTTTATTTATATTGTGTATATTTTGAATCACATATTCCCTTTAAATCCCCCTTAGTACAACAATCGCCCACTTGCGGTACGTTGTAATGTTTATGCTTGTTTTGATTAGGGCAGAAGTGGATAATAGTTGTGTATGGCAATAATCATTTGGTTGTTAGAGCTGGTGACGCTCGCACTAGTTAAGCTGCGCTGGCTGATTCGGAGACTCACCTTTCGGAACATATCTATGAGGGCTCTCATGAATAACTCGTAAAATATTAAACGCAGTTTTATTTTGAGCCGATAACTTCTAGTGAAAGTCTATCAAACTGCTCAATAAAATCTCAACCTGTACGATTACACTCATTAGGAGACCGTTAGTCATGAGTTTGAGAGTTTTTCATGTTTCCGTTTTCCCTTTTCTGTTGAAACAACCTACTAAACGATAAACGATTTATTAATAAGCCATAACCAGCCTGTACTGTAGAATCTGCAAATGATAGCTTTAAAACGTAGCTTAACCTGTCGGCACTATTTAATGAACGCGGCCGGAGCTGGCAAAATATTTCAATTTTACGATCGCACTTCAGTTGGCCTCTGGAAAACCTCTCTCTCTGTCTCCGCTGACAGACAGGTTCCGTCTATAAGTTAACAAGCAACAGGGCCATAACCGGCTGGAAAACGTGAATTTTTCTCCTACTATCTAGCGGGCTAATTTTCTCTCTGGAACCTCGTTGGTACAAAAATTATCGAACCAGCTTCAACCAAGGCACGAGGCACCGGTGCAATTAAAGTTGTTTGCCTGTTCCAAATCGAAAGGTCATACAATTACTGGTAACACATCAAAGCATTGAGCGAAAGTTTGATAAAATTGTTGAACTATCACTTTTTTAAACGGAACTATGGACGGTCAGTTAGTCATAAAAATTCCACCGGACGAAATACCAGCCTAATTCAGGAGGGTAAAATTTTAACATCATTCTTGCGATTAAAATCAATGTCAAGTTAATGGTAGACAGTATGTACCTACATAGAAAAGGCGATGAGCAGTAACATAAAAAGCGAACAAACAAGTAATTACGTTGTCCACTGCAGCAACCTGTTCCGGATGATTTGACAGAATTGGTTAATTACCTGCCGTGATTGGTACTGAGGCTCGTGATTTCTAAATGTACGTCGATTTCACCGGAGGACGGCCGTAGACCTTTTCTCTAGTAGTGACTGCAACTTTTGTTGTTATTGCCATTACAGTTACTTTTATGTAAGATATAAATTTATAACAATGTGATGTAGTGCTATTTACTTTAATGGATTAACAACAATCCACTCTTTTTTTTTAATTTACGGCACTTAACAGACTAGTGGTTAGAGTATAAAAACTAAAAAGGGTAGTAGTAAAAACTGAGTGAAAGCTTATGTAATGTTTGTTGTACACATAAAATTAATCGAGCTAAAAACTCGACATCTAAATAAATAATTGGTAAAAGAAATTAATAGACCAAAACGTTTTGGTTTCGTAATTTTTGTGCAAATAAATTGCAAATTGCCCAGCTGCAAATCTATAAAGTTAAATAATTCCCAATCAACTTAATTGAAGAGGTAATAATGACAAGAAACCCTGCAGGGTGATTTTAAAGATTTGTGTGTAAAGCGAAAAGGGGTATTTGTGAGGAACGAAATTGTAGCCAATATGTAAATAACGTCGATTTCACTTAGGTAGTTGCAATACAACGTATGGAAAATGTTTTGACAAACAAATTACACTGCACCTTGTATTAAAACCGAATGATATCCGACAGTGCGAAATAGATGTTGCACTGGGCAAAGTAAGTTCAAATTTGCTTGATATTTTCTTTGATTAAATAGCTTTATCTTACTATGATCCAATATCAGCATACATATCAGCATTCTATGATGCAATTTATCTTAATGCGATAAGCATGCAATAGTTTTTACATTTAAGCGATCAAAAAACCTCGTTCAGATATAAAAGAACTTCAATGGTCTTAGTAGACTTCCATGGAGAACGTCAGGCACAATATTATCAGGTCCGGTAAATGTTATCGTACAATGAGCCACAAAGTTACATGAAATATTTTGGACTTACAAACGAAAGCTATTGTTAACCAAATTGAAATCAGTATAGTGATGTGGCTTTTTATGCACCCTTATTATAGTTTTTATGGCTAATGCTGGTCATACACACTTAAAAAAAAATGCCGAAGTCAGCAAAATTTTGCCGAGATTTAGACAGCCGAGCGTTCGGTAAAATTTTTTATGATGCCAAACGTTAGTAAAGATCCGTAAACGTCGATTTGCAAAACTGAAATTTTCACCGAACGCTCGGCTGTCCAAATCTCGGAAAATTTTACTGAGCTTTTTAAGTGTGTAAATACCATTATAGAAGGAGAGAGAAGGAGAAGGAGAGAAGAGAGAGAGAGACGTTTTCATGATTTTGATATTAAGTAGAATCCAAATTCAAGTACAACATTCAGTAAAAATTCGATCAGACAAAATTGGAGTCCAAATTCTAATCTAATTCTTAAATCTAAACAGAACTTCGCATTCGAATCCAAATCCAAATTTCAGTACAAAATTTAGTTCAAATTTGAGTCCTAATTCTATTCCCAAATTAAGTCCAAATTAAAGCCAAAATATCAGTAAATCTGAGCTTTTTGCGGACCTGCAGATGAAAATTTATTTCATTTACAGAAATAAATTTTAGAAATCGTTAATAATATCCCGTAAGCCATAGCTTGAGATATGGTTTTATAATGTCAGATGAGTCTGTCTAATAGAGTTCTTCTGAAAGAAAGAAACAAATACAGTAATGTTCCGATTTTGTCAACTCCCGATTTTGTCTATCCCCGATTTTGACTATCGCCGATTTTATCAGCTTTTTTCCCGCCTATAAATTTTGTTTAACTTTTGCGCTTTGAAACATGATTTGAAAAACTTTTCAGCCTGCTTGAATCTAGTCTTATTCTCTGAGAGTTTTTGAATGAAATGATGCCTTCTTGCGAGTAATTCGGAGTCGAAATTAGGGTATTTTTATAGTAAAAGTTCTATAGTTCCTAAACAAGCAAAGATAGAGGTAGACTATGTTCAGCAATGTTGTGTATTATTACTATTTGTACAACTTTGTAAAACATAAAACAGTCATACAACAACTACAAAAAAAGCTAGAATAGAAAAACTGATTTTAACGATTTTTCATTTATGATAAATAGGATTTTTCTATCTTTGGTGAAGAGATAGAAGGTTACTGACTTCAGAAAAATTTCTTGTAATAATATGCTGTAAAACTTTGAAAAACACACCAATGTGTTATATTGAAACTGAAGAAAAATAAATTTTTTATTGCACTTTTAGGAGGATTAATCAAAATTTGAATTCCACTGGACGATAGAACTTTTAACTTTAAGAAAGTCTTACAAAGGTTCCATAAACCCAAAACCAAGTTTTCCCGCTCAAAGTTAATGCGCACCGAAAAAGGTTCTGGACCAGTGTGTTGTGCTCGGTCCATTGAGCTTTCGGTTGACCAATTGAGGGTTAAAATTTAATTTTTAATAAAAGTCTTCGAAATTGCAAGGTCTTAAGTCTTGAATTTTGAAAAAATTTTCGAAATTTTTTTTCCGATTTTGTCAGTTTCCCCATTTTGTCAGTTCAAAATTCAACATGGGCTGACAAAATCGGAACATTACTGTAATTGTGTTTACTGCTTCTAGGTTACTGGGTAATATTTTCCTGGTTGGAGTACGAAAATAGCAAACTTTGTTGTTTATTTCTTCACATATTCTGAAAGTTTCTAATTTAGTTTTTGTCGTTCGATAGAACTTGAAAATAATTTACTACTGTCAAGCGAATAAGTTTGTTCTTCGTAATCTAGAATCCTATTCCTATTTGCATTAGGCTATTACAAATATTTACAACTAGTTGAGCCCGAATCTTACGATCCGGAAAATATAAATGTCTGTTCAGAATTCAGAAAACTACGGATACATTCTATTGGTGAACGTTTGATGTTTAATCTTTGAATTAGTTCTTTGAGTTCTTTTATGGCATAATAGAGTAGGGCGGGGCATAAGTGCGATGTTTGAAGTTGTCATCAATTTTCGCGAGATATAAAGAAGAACAACAACAAAATATATTTTATAGTGATGCAGCTACTCAATGTCTTTACATTCAACTATAAATCATCTGGAATAATAGTGTTATTGAAAATAAATTCTTCATTCTTCTGAACAAGTGCCGATTCGCACTTTTACCCCACTAGCGGGGTAAAAGTTCGATTACCGCGGGGCAAAAGTGCGAAGCTCGAATCCATGAAATTAGCACAGCAGTAGCTAACAAAACCATATTATCGTCAATCTGCGGTATGTTTCGGTAAGGAATATTCTCAATTTACACCTTTCCTATTTTCCGCTGGTGTATTGCAGCCTCCGACAGATCGAAACTTTCCCAAACGTTTGTTTTATGTTTCATCAGCGGAAAAACATTGTTTTTCTTCGACCAACATCTGTAGAACACAGTTTTCTGCAGATCTTCCATTTCTACTATCTGTAATATAGTGCCAAAAGCTGTATATAAGCTATACATTTTTGCCCCGTCTGTGAATCGCACCTTTACTCCGCTAGGCGCTTGACGGGGTTTGATTAAATTATGGAAAAGCGAAACTGTTATTTTCTTGATTCAAATAGAATTTCGTTTCGAAACAAAAATATTTTTAGGTTGTTATAAAAATTTCATTTGAAACAAACGAATTTTTTCGCTTCCTGATAGAACTAGAACTCCTTTCCCCGAACAACCCCGTTGAGAATCGCGGCTATAACGCTGACGGACGAACAGCGTCGCCCGCAGTACCTTGCAAGTCGCAAGGACTTGCATAGTGTCGTCGTCCCGTCAGTAAAATGAGTTAGATTCTCGATCCATGAATCGAACTTTTACCCCGTCAATAAATCGAACTTTTGCCCCGCTAGGCGCTTGACGGGGTTTGATTAAATTATGGAAAAGCAACATATATTTAGCAAATTCTTCTCACCGCAATTTCAAGAGAGATATCTGAGTGATGTAAAACGCTGCTACAATTTGTGAATAAGTAATATCCTCCTGTTGATAACGTATTTGCCGTACAACGAAATATTACATCAAAACCGTTCTAAAATAACTTTTACCCATAACTCAGCAACTATGATTCGTAAACAACAAATGTTTATGATGGATTTAAGCTGTCAAAGTACTCACCCATCCATGCCAATGTAGTCAATTTACTCGGAATCCGCACTGATAAATCATTGAATCGCACTTTTACCCGCATCGTACTTTTACCCCTCCTTACTCTATAGCTATAAGATGTTCTACATAAGTCATAATCGGAAACTGAAACAAATAGTTTTTATGGTCGTATTGGCTTTAATTAGAGTGAAATGTTGCTTAGAAAATTTTTGATTATTTGCTACCATTAACTCATTTTTTAAAATTTTGCGACTTGATCCGATCTGATTTACAACGACCATATGATATCGCGACAAGCAATCGAGTTGAGCAGGCGAGTCCACCAGTTGAATCAAGCAATCGAGTCAAGCAGCAGTCGAGTCGAACAGACAAGTCGAGCAGTCAAATCGAGCAGTTAAATCAAGCTACTCAGTCAAGTAGTCCGCAGTCAAGCAGTCGAGGCGAGCAGTTGAATCGAGTGGTCGAGTCGAGCAGTTGAGCCGAGCACTCGAAATGAACAGTTTGAGCTTAGTCGAGCAACCGATTCGAATTGTCCAATCGAGTAGTTGAGTCAAGCAGTTCATTCTAGCAGTCGAGTCGCGCTGTTGAATAGAGCAGATGGGTCGAGCGTCGAATCGAACAGTTGAGTCGAGCAGTCTAGTCGAGCAGATAGATCATGCTGTATAATCAAGCAGTCCAGTCGAGCAGTCGAATCGAACAGTCCAGTCGAGCAGTTCAATCGTGCAGTTAAGTCGAGCAGTCGGATCGAGTAGTAAGTCAAACAAATGTGTCAAGCAGTCGAATCGAGTAGTTAAATCGAGTAGTTCACTCGAGCAGTTAAATCGAACTGTTCAGTCAAGCAGTCAAGTCGATCTGTTCAATCAAGCAGTTGAATCGAACAGCTCAGTCGAGCAGTCCAGTAGAGCAATCAAATCGAGCAGTTTAATCGACCAGTCCAGTCGGGCAGTCTAGTCAACACGTTGAGCAATCGAGCAGTCCAGTAGTCGACCAGTGAGGTGACTGAGAATACAACCCATTGCTACGAAAGCATGACGTCCTGTCAGGGACCTGTTTTTAGTTACCGATAAGCCTCTTATGACGTCCTGTCAGAGACCTGGTTTTCGGTACAGACATAAGCCTCGTATATAAATAGAAGTTTTTGTCCTTCCGGTGTTGGACCACTGAAGGGAGGGGGAACGAAAAAAAACAAAGAGATTTTTTTAACCGAACCAAAAAAATGCAAATCAATTCTTACTTTTCTTATATACGTTATTATTTGAAAAAAAAACGCTACAAAAAGGAAGACAAAAACGAAAGAAGAAATTTTTTGCCGATTTTCGGAAATTTCATCGTTCGAATTTTCATTTCTGTTTCGTGCTAGAAGCGTTAACTCTCACACACATTTTCCGAGTTTTTTTTAATGTTATTTATTCTAAATGTATCTGATCCCCCGTGTTGCCACCTTACAGAACAAGCTTTGTATAATTAACTAAATACTAGAGGTCTATCTCACAAATGTCGAAAAATTTGGCTCTATATTACAAACAATAGATTTTATAAAAAAAATAACTAAATTCCACAAATTATTTTGTTTGTAAAAAAGGTGATGAATAGATGACTAAAATATAAAGAAAGGACAACGTGAAAAGGCGATGAAAATTTGGCGAAAAATGACACTGAAAGACGAAGAAAGAACAACGAAAAGTCAGTAAAAACAACATTTTTATTGTTTTGACAACAAACAAGACGGAAAAAAATGAGGAAAAGAGAAAAAATGGCGATATGACCACAATAGACAATAAAAAATGTCAAAAAGCAAAGAATAGACGACAAAATGACGAGGAAAAGACGACAAAATCAGACAGGGTAGCTACAAAAAAGACGAGAAAAATGGCAAAAGGCCGCCGAAACAACCAAGAAAAAACAACCAAGAACGAGCTTTAGAAAAGTATGTTCACCCGGCGGAAATTAGGATGAAAAGATTACGAAAAGATCATGAAAAGACACCGAAAAGGTGGCGAAAATACGACGAAAGCTGCGAAAAAGTTGTAACCAGTAGATGAAAAGACAATGGAAAGACGAGAAAAGTACGCCGAAAAAAGAAAAAATACGTCTATCTAAAAGACTATAAATAGATTCCGAAAAAGCGGTGAAGGAACGATAAAAAGGTGGCAAAACCGACTACAAACACGACCTCTGCAACCAAAACCCCACAAAACATAATAAAACATCGTGAAAAAGAAAGAAAAAGATAATGTAAATATGCCATGAAGGCAACAAAAAACGACAAAAAGACGACAGAGTACATATATAACAAAAGCGACGAAAGGCGAATGTAACCATATTCCATTCCCAGTATTATGGGCCACTTTTAAACCTGGTCAGAATTATGGGTCAATCTGCCCAGAATTATGGGTTAATAAAACAAAATTGGTTTTATTTCGAAAAAAAACGTGTGTGTGTGTGTGAGAGAGAGAGATAGAGAGAGAGAATACTTGCAATTTAGGAATCTTGTTGTATCTTGTAATGTACTCAGCAGCTGTCTGAGTGAGTTAGGGTCAATGATAAGATTCAATCTGCGATGGATGGTTCTCAGTGCTGAGTTCGGACTACGAGTGGATTGTCAAGTTCATTCAAATCACAAACAGGGCTTCGTCAAGGTGATCTCTATGGCGAAACAAGTACACAAAAGGCGGCTAAGGCTGAACGGATACGATAGGCAAGGCATGTTGCAAGAATGCCGAACAACTACCCTGCAAAGATCGTGTTTCCGATAGGATCCGATAGGAACAAGACGACCAGGGGCGCAGCGAGCAAGATGGTTAGTAGAGATGGTCGGGTATGAAAATTTGAATACCCGAACCCGACCCGTACCCGATTAAGAAAAAAATTAAAAACCCGTACCCGACCCGAACTCGCAAGTTTATTATTTTTGATACCCGAACCCGACCGAAACCTGATGGGCACGGGACGGACCCGGGTACCCGACCATGTTAAGTGTTAAATGTGGTTAATAGAGATACCCGACCCGACCCGTACCCGGTTTCAAAAACAAAAATTAAGAACCCGAACCTGCAAATTATTTTTTTTTCAATACCCGAGCCCGACCCGAACCCGGCGGGTACGGGTACGGGTTTCGGGCAAATTTTCCGCTACCCGACCATCTCTAATGGTTAGATAAGATGGAGCGAGATCTGGCGGAGAGTACACGGTGTCCGAGGAACTGGAGAGCGTTGGCCCACAACCGAGTGCATTGGAGAAACTTTGTTCATCAGGCGTTGTCTTAGGACGCCAACTAAGCAAAGTAAATAATTTCAGGAAGAAGAAAAGTATTTGGTCCTGGCTTTTTGGGTGGTTTCCGAAAATAACGCGAAACTGTATTGTACGGTAGACTGTGATCCCTTGCAACTTCCCGAACTTTTTCGGTTTGTCTTGCTTGATCAAGAGCAGTATCAAAGCGCTTCGAATTCCATATATTGATTTTCCTTGCACGTTTTTACGTTTTAATGAAAAAAAAATTTTAATTTTGGTCAAAAACAGCGAACCCTGTTGATCTATATGTTTGATCCATAATACTGGGAAAAGTAAATTTTGCTGTCAGTATTATGGGTCATTGTTTAAATTCGTATATTAAAGCGGAAAACAAATTTTTTTTAGGTGGTTCCACTGCAATTCAAGGAATACGTACCTATTCCCTCGATTTCCATCCATTTTGCGTTCAGACACACAAATTTACGCCGCTATTCAGCTTATAATTCACGACCGACTTTTTATAACAACCGCAGAAATAACAACAAATCGACAGTCGATTGAAGCCAACTGCCAACTATCGGCAAACTAAGAAAATTTACGCATTGAAACTTAGTGCATTGCTGTCAAGCATGCAGCGGAATGTTGTTCTGCCTGTTGAACTCATATTCAATAGTTAAATATTAGTTTTCTATGTATAAAACTAACGTAAAGTAATGACTGGCCCATAATACTGGGGTGACTGTATCTATCAGCTTATGGACATCACTACTGTGCTGCTGACAGAGTTTGTCTTTCTCAGTTTTCTACCCGTCCAAATAATTCGTTCATGAATTGCAGTGCTACATGATTGTTTGAATAACCTGTCAGTCAATTTTTTTACTCTTGACTAATATTTCTGATCTCAAAGTTTAGTTTTTTAAACTGCGTTCTTTTTAAAATCAACCAAAACCTAGCTGAAGGAAATCAAGTAAAACTTCGGAGCAATGTTGACGTTTATTGTAATTTCGTTTGCTATTTCAGTTGTTAAAAATTTATTAATGATTCACTATTGTCGAGAATGATTGAATGTAGAGAATAACAAGAACATGAATTTTTTTTAGCAGAGTCCGGCAATGCTGTCACGAATGTCTAAATTCAATGGATTAGAAATTTATCGTAGCCTACATTCCTAGTTGCGTTCATACTTAACCGGACGGAATATGACTGTTAAACTGGAACATTTTATTTCGTCTTCGTTCCCAGCTAAGTCCGGAGTTCACAAGGCAACCATTTCGGTCCGTTTCTATTCTTACTATACATACATGAATGATGCAGAATGTATCCTGAATAAAAAGTCTTACACTGATGATCTGATGCTATACTGCATCAGCAACAAACCAAATGATGCTGACTTTCTTCAACAACAACTAGTGGTTTTTGCTGCTTTTGGTGCAAGACAAATCATATGGTCGTAAATACTTTCATATGCTTTGTTATTTCTTTTGAACGTAAGTAATCACTGTCACTTCACGACTATGTTTTTGATGGTACATTTTGGAAACTTGAGAACACCGTCAAATTGGTTCTTCTTTGAAATATTATGTGTCGTTTCGAAGGCCTCGTCTCAGTTGAGATTATTTTTCTGATTTGGCCTAGATTTCTAAGATGCCTACCGACTCAAAGCCTTATACTGTGCCTTTGTGCGCCAAACGCACGAATGTTCATCTGTCGAATAGACGTCATTTTATCAATTTGGGATCATCAAAATCGAGGCTGTCTGGTGCAAGTTTGTACGTTAAGCACTATGTCACCTGCTATAGAACAACCAAAATAATTTATCTCGTTATGCTAGTCGCCATATTTATTAACTGAGTAATAGTAGAGAGCCCAAGTAACAATTTGGGTTTTATTACACTCTTATGATGGAATTTAAGACCAAAATTGGTCCTGAAGACCACCATAAGAGTACAATAAAACTCACATTGTTGCTGGGGAGATCACCAAGGTGTGTTTCTTTAGCGACCTACTGATATCCTTACGTGACGCAATATCGTTTTAAAAAAATATGAACAACAGAGGCTCCAACTTACTTCCCCGGAGTACACTAACCACAATGGTGATCAAATGGTGAGAATCTAGCAAAAGCAAAGCAAACGCAAGGTACAACTTGACCTTCTGGTATTCTTCGACGTGGAGTTCGAAGTCAGCAGGGCTAGTGATATGATTCTATTGACACTAACAGCCTTATCCGGGTCGAGATTCGAACCTACGTCGACCGAACAGTGTCGAATCTCTAGACCAACTGGTGAGGAATTACATGCTTACAATTTTACACATAGTAACTAAAATTGCTTTGTGTCGAAACCGTATTTTTCAAAAACAAAATTATTGGAATCTTCTTGAAAGTGTGATTAAACTTTTCTGATCACGACGTAGAAGTTCAAGGAGGTCATTCGAACCACCACAGAATTCTTTATCTTCTATTTGACTTTCGATTGCTACAGCATTGCATTACTTGATTTTTCAATAAAATTTTATGTAGCATTCCTTGTAATTAGTTTCATATTTAATATTTATAAAAGGACAAAACTGCAGAGCTAGAGGGGTATCCTCGTACTGATTTTAATACGCATGTTTGCAATTTATAGTAATTAAACCATTTGCATGATAAGTTTTCCATAAATGGTTACGCTGTACACGCGTGGTGTCACGATCATGAACGGTTAGTATTGCTTAGTCACTTCCATCTAACGAGCAAAGCAAGACTAAACCAAAACAAAACTGAGATAGTTTTGTAACAAATTTCAAGTAAGTGGGGAAAATTGAAACATTGAGTGAAACAAAAACCTGAACAAAAACAGAGAATAACATTGATTAGCATTTAGGAAATATTTTGGGGCAAAAGAAAAAATTGTCACACTGCAGGCACCTGAGAAGAATAGCATGGTGACACAGCAGCGGCGATTCCAATTGAAGTAAAACTGAAAGTAAATTTGTAGAAAGTCGAGTGTCAGCAGACTTCCACATGTTACTAATTTATACCCTGAAAATCTAGTGGTTTGCTGGTAGAGTTAAATATATACTATTATTGCTAATTAGGTTCAAAATTACTGGTTGATTGACACACCAATCTAATTAAAATAATTTGTCTTTTGATGGTGCGTGACTTTACAATTTTGTTTTGTAACTATTATTACATTTTCTTTGATACACGCAAATATTACCTACCAGAAATGTTAAGATACGCCAATCAGGAAGCCTTCCACAATGGTCAGGCAGACAGAGATCTCGGCCAACATGCAAAAGTCGATTGTTGTTGGTATGAGTTTATTGTCGATACTCCCTTGTGGCTTGTGGGTATGATTGATCATTAACCTTGAGAAACGGTGGTGTGTCAATCAAATCAACGAAGCATGATTTCCACTCACTCAGGTCAATGACTGCGTGTGGCTGTGAATCAGGTAATCCATTCTTCCAGCTGCAACGTTGTTGAGGCAACGAAAATTTGTCAGTTGATTGATTTCCGCAATCTGTTACCGCTCTATAGGTGACAATGAATTTAAAACCTTTCCGGTGTCCCGTCAGCTGATCGCAATTGAGTTGTCCACTTCGGCAAGGCTAAGTGGGTCTTTCCCATCGGACCAGGCAAATTGTCAGCTCACTTGAAGCGAGTAGACTCGCCGAAATACATGACCACCGCACCGCGGGAAGACGCGATCCCTTCTGCGGGCGGTGCGTTGTAACCCATTAAGGACGGTACAACTTTGCCGTCGGTCTATCAGTGCATCACACCGCTGCTGCTGCGGTTCCCACACGTCTTCGGACGGACGAACGTGGACGGTGTGAAGGCTTCCCATGTAGTGACAAATGCTTTCTATGGCTATCTATTTTCGCAACAAATTTATGCATAGGACTGACTGGCGCGGCGGTTTCTCGGATATGGACGACGGAATGTGCATGTGAAAAGTGGTTGACAGTCTTGGCGGATGACAAATCCACGGATGGATGGGCCGTGTCATCGCTTAAGACTCCAACAAACGGGCCCGTCGGAATCCTACCAAAGCGAGCCGTTTACATCGAGTGCCGTGCTTACAGCGAACAATCAGCATTGTTGTGGTTATCTTGGTTTTTATTTAGCAAATGATTTGCGTTTGTCACTGTAGCGCGATCATGGAAGTTTTTTGCGTTCAAGCAAACTTAGGAGTTGGCTTATGCCATCGCTAAGCAAGAATTGACGTTCGCAAAAAAATCTGATTACTTCTGTAGTTCAGAACCGAGGAATTGGTGATCATTGGTTAGTGGTGCGATGGTAACAAACATAAAAAAAATTGCATCGTTCCACCTTAACCCAGCTATTTAATTTCGCCATTCTAAATCAACAGCACATTTCGTCTCTCCACATCCACACAATATGAGCAGGTTCCGCCGACTTCCGACAACCGACGACCGGCAATGAACATGCGCTAGCGTGTTGCAACTTCCTGCGATCAGTAGAACCACTCTTACTTTCTGACACTGGCTGGCTGCTAGTCTGTTCCGCGTTGGCATGTTCAGCTCAATTTTCCGTTTAATCGACACATACATGTTCTCTCTGTCGGATAGGTCGGATCGCAGCAAAGCTGGCAATCGAAGCAAGAAATGTGCACTTGGCATAATTACTTCATGCTTCTGTGGAGCAAGTCAATCACGCTTCTGGTACGATTCATGTTACCTACCTACCGGGTCGTTGAAAGCCTCCGTGGTCTGCTGCAGCGTGGAGTCAGCGAGAAAGGGAGAGCCAGATCGTCGTTCGACTGACGGTTAGCACCATCATCACCTTGAAGGTTGCAGCTCGAGAGTGGTTCAATTACTGCCACGGATCGGTAGATATGGCACAGTGCACGAAATACCGCGTCTGGTGGTAGCAATCATAATTTGTCATGCAATGGTTGGGTGTTATTAAGCTGCTGCTGGCAAGAAAGAGTCTGCGAATGACGGAACAATCTTTATTCCGACTCGCCGGAGAGCGCGAGAGATCAACCGCAACCGCACTGAAAGAGATTGACAGGGACCAATAACGTGATTAACGTGCCTCACTGACGGGTGCTGTCATTGGCAGTGAAGCGCAAACGAAAAAGGTTGACAAATTGGAGTTTATTGTTACATACGTACAATAAAATCCATGATAAGGTCATTTCATGAGGATGGAACAAAACAACTCTTCGATTAAGGTCATAACGTTCATAACCAAAAATTATAAGTATTCTCCATAAAATTTATTGAGATATTTTTTTGATAAGTTTTACTTTACATTACCGATGATAAAAGTTTCGTTGTGAAAATAGGTAGATTCTCGGTCGACCTAACCTAACTATGCATTTTGTTCATGAGGTTGTTTCATGCCGTGTGCTTGCTCGATACAAGCTTGGTAGGCTTAACCAGGTAGTAAGTGTTCATGATCACGAAACTCCGCGCGTGCAACGCGTTTACCATTCATGGTAAACTGATTATGCAAATTGTTTAATTACTTTAAATTGCAAACATGCGTGTTAAAATCAGACCGAGGATGTCCTCAATCTCTAGGGTTCCATCGTTTTGTAAACAATAAACATGAAACTAATTGCAAGGAGTTTTATTATTTTATAATTGAAACATGTGGTGTGATGCTGTATGAGTTTAAAGTCAAGTAGCAGATTGAATTTATAGTCTAGCTGATATTGACAACAGATGTGCTGGGAAAACTTCTTAAATTTTTAGTTGGTAGGAATCGAACAGCGGAAGGCTTATCAAAGATTATATCGATTTTGCTAGGTGAAAAAATACATTTCTAGATCACTGAAGAGCATATCAGCACAATCAGTTGTTTGAGAATAACAGCAAAAGATGGAGTTGGCATATGACACGATATAATATCAGATACGAATCGAAAATCAGATACGAAAGATACGAATATCGAATCTATTCTGCTTGAGGAGGTTTATGAAATTTTGCTTTGGTTGGGGTAAAGAAAAAGTGTTTAAAGTTGTTAAAAAATATTGGTCTAATATGGTAGTATAGCATAGTCTGACCACCCGTGAGTTGCCCGCGATTTATCTAAAACAACTAAAGTTACCCAAAGGACCATCAAAATGAACGCCTGGCGTTTAAAAAATCCTAATAAACCAAAGGACCATCAGAATATACTTGGAAGTAGCAGATCCTGCTCAGTATGCGTTTTCTGATGGTTCAATTCTTTGTGATGATCAATCGATCATAAAACATACTATAAAATCCTAACTACTTTATCGGGTAGCTGTACAAAAGCTATTTAGTTTAAGTTTTTGATATTCGATAATCAAACAACGGAAATTACGCGCGCTATGTTCTTAGGTAGGGATGCTATACCGGTTTTACCGGTATTACCGGGCTATTTTCCAATACCGAATTACCGGTTTTTCCACGATCAAAAATCGGTATTTTCGGTATTTTTTTGCATAATCAAATAATAACTCAAGAAACCTGAATCGCTGGTAAAATTTTTGAAGCATAGGGTAAACTTAATTTCAGTATTGAAGGTTCTTCAAATAATAACGCAAGTATGTAGTTCTTCCAAAGGGAACATCCCGAAATATCTCACCGCTGCCAGCATAGAAACAGAGTGCCTCGTGATTTTCAAGCAGTCGTCTCCGTTCAACTCGTTCCACTCCATGGGCTACTCGTCGCCAATTTCCCATTTGTCTCAGAAGTCGCAAATTTGATCGAGCTATCTTGCACGTTGAGCCCCTCTGTTCCTGGTGCCGATGGGGTCGTTGAAGAGAACTGTCTTCCGTCATCTTCGACGTGTCCATCCCACCGTAGCCTACCGACTTTCGTCAGCTGTACGATTAATCTCCCCGAGCAATGCCTTTAGTTCGTGATTTATGCGCCTCTGCCACTCTTTGCTTTCAATTTGTACTCCACCAAATATCATCTGTAGCATCTTCCGGTCAAACACGACAAGGGCGCGTATTTCCACCGTGAGCGATGTCACAGCTTCAAGTCCGTAAAGAACTGCCGGCTAAACAAGGGTGTTGTACATTGTCTGCTTCGTACGGCAGCGTATCCTTCTTGATCGTAGCGTTTTGCGAAGAGCAAAATAGGTCCGATTTCTCGCTTGTATGCGCCAAATAATTAAGAATATTGCGTAATAAAAGAAATGTGCGATATCAGTGAAGCTGTTCAGAAAATCTTCAGTGAAAATACTCTGTTAACTCTAGAGAAATGTCAGAACACAACACGGAAAAGAGATTCTTTCGGTTGCTAGGACAAACTGGAATAGAAATAACTTTATGTTTAGTTAGAATAACCTGTTTGCAGGGCTGAGACAATTCTGCGGGCTTCAATCATCGCTTCGATCGTTTCTGTCCGATCTGAGAAGTTTTACTTATGCGATAAGAAATTTATGAAGAAAGAAGATTTTGTCGTAGTGCTAGAACCAGTCTGCTGCTGTCGAATTGCTGTACCGGAAAAATTGCAAACTTTACGAACTACAAACTCTAAAACTACTCTCGGAATACCTTTCAGGTACCGCACAACTGCTGTTTGAGTTACTGTATCGGTAGAATTTCAAAAAGAGCGCGTATATTTAAATTTATTCGTTGTATAATTATCCGCACTATTCGGGATGACTTTGTAATATTCTTCAAGGTGAAGCCTTGATGTTTTGAAAACAAAATTCTATAGGTTTTATTATTTTAAAAGTCAATGGAATAAATTCAGAAACCGAGTAGGTAGAGGAACCCAATCAACTGAACTTTCAGTTATAATTTATCACAAATGTCAGTATTCAGTAAACTCTTGAACAAGGGTTTTCTTAGACACAGTTCTAATTTACCACTAGGAATTGTTCTTTCTTTCTCTGTGGACACCGAATGAAGGTTTTCTGCCTCCGGAAGATTTTCAATAACATTTGTTCTCGTTTAAAAGATAACATGGTAAATGCTCTTCGCATTGTTAAATATTATTATTTTAATGAACTAGCTCAATTAAAAAAATTGACTGCCATTGATTATGGAAAGATTTTCTTCAAATCATATAATTTTTAAATGCAGTTTTCAAATGTTAACTTTTACCGGTTTTTTACCGGTTTTACCGGTATTGCATTTATCAATACCGAAAAACCGGTTTTCAAAATACCCCCCCGGTATTGGCATCTATATTCTTAGGTCACTGATTTCACGACTCGAGTGCATGATCTCGTTTATGATACTTTAATATAAGTCAGGTTTGTAAACGCGTCATTACTAGTGTGCCCAAGTGAATTTAACATAAGCTTAAAAAATAACCGCTGTCGGAAAAAAGCATCGAGCGAGGCACGAAAGCAAACGATACTAAATTGCCATACGAAATGATACTCAGTATGTAAGCAACGGTTTTATGAGACCTGGATCATCGAAAATTTTCTTGTAAAGCCAGTTATTAAGAAAATTAAGATCAAAAATCACCTTTATATTAATATAATGTAATGGCAATGGTACTCATGAACAATCATAATTTGTTAAGGGGGCATAGTACTTTTTCAACTTAAAAAAATCGAAATTTTTTTTATTGGTTATTTCGAAAGATTAACATTTTGACCATATGTGTTTCAAGTCATTTCAATGAATTCCAAAAATTGACAAAGTTATAGCTATTTGTACCGCGCATGTCTGGAGCGATTACACGGCGAATAAAAAGTTCAACGTCGTTTTTCTCGAAACCAGGTTTTGAAAGTCGGTACCATAAATATCTCAAGAACGGCTTCCCATGATTCTTTTTTTTGTTTTAAAGCCAACAAAATTATCTAGTGTTTGACCCATCTTTTTTTTGATATTACTATTTTTGTATTTTTTAGAAATTTTTAAAGTCAATTTTTTCGACTAAAAACCTTACTTTTATGTTTGAATGTCCGCCATTTTGTTATGCGTTCGAATTTAAAAAAAAGGATGGGTCAAACACGAGATAATTTAATATACTTTCATGTCGTTTTGGAATTTTTCAATTCGGATAAGACCCCCAGCGCCAATCCATGGTACCGCAAATGATGTTTTTTTCGAACGATCATGTTCAAGGAGCCGTAGGGGAGAGGGGAAGAGGTTCACACATGCAAACAAAATTGTAAATATTAGTATAAAGTGCAATGTTTGGAATGCAAAAAACCCGAATCGATTCGCTTTTCGCGTTATCGAGAATAAAATATTTGAAATTAGGCAAAAAATATGGTGTTAAAAGTACTATGCCCCCTTAATTTCTATCGAAAAATACTATGCACATGCGGAACATACGGTGGGTTGAAAACATCGTCACAAACTCAAATTTATTATACTTGAAAATGAAAATCATAATATAACGAGTCAATATAGTCTAAATTGATAAGCATTTCCTCTTACCAATGCTAATATACAGAGATATATTGGTCTTTAGGTTCGAGACTTGGGATTTGGAACTAGGAACTTCGTGTATAGGGCTTGGAACATTGGTTAACTTGAGAACCTGCAAATGCGAGCATCATAAAAAGCAGGCAGGTTTGTTATGCCAGTTCTGGCTGAAACAATATTTCATTCATTTCAAATATGATCAATTTTTGCGATAACTAATTTTACTAATAACTAATAAGGGAGTCCTAAATCAAAACCATAAATCAAAATATTAAAATCCCAAGTCCCAAGCCACAGGTCACAAGACCCAAGTTCCAAGTTCCAAGTCCTAAGTACCAAGTCCCAACCCCGAAATCCAAATTGTCCCAAATCCCAAGACCCAGATTTCAAGTCCCAAATGCCAAGTCCTGAGTCCCAAGTCGCAAGTCCCAAGTCCCAAGTCCCAAGTCCCACGTCTCAAGATCCAAATCCCAAGTACCACATTCAAAGTCTTAAGTCCAAATTCAAAAGTCCTATGTTCTAAGACAAAAAAATCCAAAGACACATTTGATATGTTCCAAGTTCCAAGCCCCAAGTACCAAGTCCCAAGTTCTCAGTACCAAGTCCCAAGTTACAAGTCCCAGTCCCAAGTCTCAAGTCACAAATCCCAATTTCTGAGTCCCAAGTCCCAAATTCAAAGTCCAAAGTCAAAAGTTTAAAGTTCATCGTTGCAAGTCTGAAATTCCAGGACCCATTCTCTGGGTCCCAGGTTCCAATCCCCAAGTCCAAAGTCCAAAGCAACAAGTCCCAAGTCTGAAATCTTCCGAAGTCCTAAATCCCAAGTTACCAAATCCCAACCAAACCCCAAATCACAAGCCTTATGTCCGAAGTCCCGAATACAAAGTCTCAAGTCGAAATTCAAAAGTTTAAAGTCACACGTTCCAAGCCCCAAATCCAAAGATGCATTTTCTGTGATCCAAATTCCTGGTGTCAAGCTCTATTCCTAAGTTCCAAATCTCAAGTCCCAAATTCCAAGTTCCAAGTCCCAAGTCCCAAACCCTAAGCAGAAATCCAAGTTCAAGTCCAAGTCCCAAGTTCAAAGACCAAAGTCTACAATCAATAGTTCAATGTCTCATATTGCAAGTCTCAAATGCAAAGACCCGTTCTGAGGGTCTCAGATCCCAAGTCCCAACTTCCCAGTCCTAATTAGCAAGTCCCAAGTTCTAAATTTAAAGCCCCAAGTCCCAAGTTCCAAATCCCAAGCCTCAAACCCCAAGTCCCAAATTCAAGCTCTCACATCTAAATTCAAATGTTCAAAGTCACATGTTTCAAGTCTCAAATCAAACAACGCATTGTCTGTGTTCCAAGTTCCAAGTGCCAAGGCCCAAATATCAAATCTTCAAAAAGTCAAAAGTACAAACTCGCATCTCTCAGGTTTCAAGTCCCAAGTCGCACATTTAAAGTCACAAGTCTCAGGTCCAGAGCCCTAAGTCGCCTGTCGCATGTCTCAAATCCAAAGACCCATTTTCTGGGTTCCAGGTCCCAAGTTCCACGTTCTAAATTCCAAGTCCAAGGCCCAAGTTTTACGATCAAAAGTTCAAGGTCCCATGTTACAAGTATGAAATCTATAGGTCTTTAGAACCAAGCGACCAACTCCAAAGTCCTAAGTCTAACCCAGTCAACATTTTCATATGTATAATTAGATTGCAAATAAGAGTTACGTACTGATTAGTGTGCAACAAAATCGTATTCGACGCGCAAAAGCCGCTTTTCCGTACCATTTTGGAGGCGATATAGGCACTGAGGAATAATTTAGGGCGACACACTTATATAGGTATTTAATTGCCTAAGATCTGATTAAGCGCTACCAGTTACATACAGCTATACAACTTTGTACTGAAAATCGTATGTCAGCTACTAGCATTATAAACGATAGAATATCAATATGTGCGCGCTTTATTAGGCTTTATGTACGAATCCGAATTTTTTAAGAGATATTTACGACATTGATACGACATTGATCAATTTACATTGATATACGAGTTGGTGCTGGTTGGGAGAGTACCATATTCCAAGTTTCAGATTCAATAAGCCATAAGCCATTTTCTGGGATACAAGTACCACCTCTCAAATCCCAAGTCTAAAGTCCCAAGTCACGAGCCATAAATCCCAAGCCTATAGTACCATGTTCCAAGTCCTAAGTTCCAACCCTCAAGTCCCAAGTCAAAACTCCCAGTTCTCAAGTCACAAGTCCCAGGTCCCAAGTTTCATGTCCCAAGTTCCAAGCCTCAAGTCCCAAATCCCAAGCCCCAAGCCCCGGGTTTCATATTCCAAGTTTGTCTCAAATCCAAAGACTCATATTCTGGGTTACAAATTTCAAGGCCTATGCCAAAAGTCAAGTTTTAAGTCCCAAACCCTGTGTCCAATGTCCCAAATCCTGTGTCCAATGTCCCAAATCCCAATCATCAATTTAAAACTTACATGTTCCAGATCTACACACCCATTGTCTGGGTCCCAAGTCCCTAGTCAACAGTCCGAAGTCCATAGGTACATGTCCACAAGCCCAATCTCTAAAGTCAGAGTTGAAACTCCTATGTTGCAAGTCTCAAATCCAAAGATCCATATTTTTGTCACAATTCCCATGTTGAAAGTCTGAAATCTATGGCTCTTTAGTCCCAAGTCCAAAGTCTTGTGTCCTAAGTCTAAAGTACCATATTCCAAGTCTCATATCCAAAGACCCATTTTCTGGTACACAAGGTCCAACCCTCAAGTCCCAAATCCCTAGTTCTAGATCCCAAGTCTAAATTCAAAAGTCCAAAGTCACATCTTTTAAGTCCCAAGTCTAAAGTCCCATGTTTCAAGTCCAAAGTTCCAACCCAAAGATCCATTTTCTGTGACCCAAGTTCCAAGTCCCAAGTCCTCAGTACCAAGTCCCAAGTCCCAGTCCTAAGTCTCAAATTGCAAATCCCTAATCTCAAGTTCCCAATTTCAAATTCCAAAGTTCCAAATCCCAAGTGCAGGTCCAGTCCAAATATGAAAGTCTAAAGTCAAAAACTCAAAGTCCCATGTTTTTTTTACCAGCCGAGTGCCAGTGTGGCTCTTGCCGTATCAAGAATTCTTCTCCATTGTACTCGGTCCTGTGCTACTCGTCGCCAATTCGTTGCGCGTTTCGACAAACGCAAGTCAATTTCAACCTGGTCGAGCCATCTAGTGCGTTGATCCCCTCTATTCCTGGTGCCGGTGGGGTTCCTGAAGAGAACGGATCACACTGCACAGTCTTCCGGTATCCTTGCAACGTGGCTGACCCAGCGCAGTCTTCCAATTTTTGACAGGTGTACGATGGAAATCGCTCCAAGTAGTTCTTGTACCTCGTGGTTCATAGGCCACTTTCTACTTTCCGTTTGTACTCCGCCACAATAGCCCTAAACGGCTTTCGTTCAAATGCAACAAGTGCCTGTCTTTCGTAAGCAAAGTTGTAGTCTCAAGTCCGTAGAGAACTACCGGTTTGATTTGCGTTTTGTACTTCGTCAGCCTTGTGCGGAGCCGTAAACGTCTTGCCAAGGGATAAGTAGGCTCGACTTCCAACTTGAATGGGTCGTTGAATCTCTTTACTCGTATCATTGTCGGCAATTACCAGAGATCCCAAATATACGAACTCATCGACCACTTCCAGTTCATCGCCATCAATAGTGAATGTATGAGGGAGGCGAACGCTGTTTTCTTTGGAGTTTCTTTCTTCCATTTATTTGGTTTTTGGCCCATTGATTTTTAACCCAATCCTCCTAGCCTCAGTTTTTAGTCTGAAATAGGCGCAGTTCCAAGTTTCCGGTAATGATGTCGAGGTCGTCTGCGAAGGTTAACATTTTTCCTTTGGCGTAGATCGTTTGTCTCGATCGATACGCACTCGCTGGATCACATCCTTAATAGCGAACAATAGTTAATAGTTGAACAATATACAGGAGAGTCCAGCGCCCTCACGCAACCATCTGTGCGATTCTAAGGGACTCGTGAGTGCCTCCGAAACACACACACACATAGCACATCACTCGCTCCAGGGTAGCTTCTTAGCAGCTGCGTCAGTTTGTCCGGAAAACTGTTCACCTGCATTATCTGCCATAACTGTTAGCACTCGACTGCATCGTATGCTGCCCTAAAATCCACGAAAGTATGCTGCGTGGGCACATTGTACTCCCAACGTTTCTGGAAGATTTGTTGGAGAGTGAAAATTCGATCCGCAGTAGCACGGGACCCACGGGATAAATGCCAATTGATACTGTCTTACGTATTCTTTTACTGTGGAGGAGAGACGACGTAGCAAAACCTGAGAGTGCACCTTGTAGCCGACGTTGTTTAGCGTAATTCCGTGGTAATTACAGTAATCTTTGCCTGACGCCCTTTCTGTAGATCCATTCTCCACCCGAAATTTTAGTCCACGTAGTCGTGGGCATTTCGCCCACAGAGTCAGAGTCAGTAACCCGGTAAGACGTTTTTCTCAGCTGGTAGAAACGTTTCTTTAAATGCACTGGCACCCAGCGGACATCGTAGTATATACTACCAGAACGTTCGAGGTTTATGTACAAACAACGATAAGCTGAGCATGATGTTGGTCATTCTGGCTGAAATCTGGCCAAATGATGAAATCACCACCTTCTAATTGCAATGTATACTGTCTACCGCAAGGATCGAGATCCATCTGGTAGTGGAAAATTTGATGTGTAGGCGACCTCATTGTTGTGTCAAGCAAGGGGCCCAAAATAACCGGGTTTAAGTTTAGAACTTGTGCAATTGTGGGTGTACATTTATTAATGTGTTACTAATATCTGTACGGATGCTACTCACCTGCCTTCAGAGTCCTCCACTGATGTTGACGTTGTCTAGAAACATATGCACTCTGCCCTTTTTGTTGTAAACTCTTCAAACCACAACCTAATTTTTGATACTTCAACACTCTACAGTTAGAAATCATCAGAATGGAACTAGTTCTTATTGTCGTAAACGCAGGAGCTACCTCGCACTGTAACTAGTATCCATAATATGACCTCACCAGGTACATTTTGAAGTGTCCCACGATGGAAAGCTTCATTTCTCAGAAATTGATTTCTCTAGGCTTGAAAGATTCCTTTTTCATATTGACTGGATTATTCTACCAATTGGACCAATTAGTTACTGTCGCAGGCCTATTCCGAGTGGTTAAAAAAAGGTGCTAAAGCGACCAACATGGATTTCGCCAAGCAGCTTAACAACAAACTTAGTACAGCTTACTAAAAATTAAAAACCTAACACATCTCGCCGAGTACAGTATAATGATTGAAATTATTTCTCATCGGCCGAACACGGCCGTAAAAATATAGGAAGTCATGAGTCGCCATGATTTACTAATTGCTTGGACGTACCACAGGGGAATAATCTGCGGTCACTATGTTTAGTATATAAAGTTTTTCATATTTGTTAATTTCGAAACGTTTTATGGTAAAAATTCTGTACGAAAGTTTTGAAAAATCCAGTATTTTGGTGACTCGTAGAACAAACTATCAAACAAACGCAAAAACGCCGCTAAAATTATGTTTTTTAATGTTTCCCGGATACAAAAAGATCTATTGAAACAAAATTGGATTTTTGGCAGGCATGTAGTTATGCTATATATAACTTTTAACAAACGATTTTTGATTTTTTGGATATATATGTAGGTACGTTTGCCTCCCAGTTGGCCTCGAGGTATGATGCTGGCCTAATAAACCAGTCGTCGTATGTTCGAATCTCGACTGGAAAAGGCTGTTAGAGTCAATAGGATCGTATGCAACTGGCCCTACAAATGTGTACTCTAACAGCTGGCTGCGAAATCTGTCGTATCCAAACAAAAGGTCAAGTTTCGATAACGAAATGTAGCACCTAGGCTTCGCCTTGCTTTGCTTTGCGACATAGATAGAAAAATGCTAGCTGAGTTAGTCATCAGCTTTGTAAACTACATGTCAGGATTTACAAAATGCTTTAGTCAGAATTTCTATAACCCATGTAAGTATCTCTTTCCTTCTATTCGATCTTGAATCTCGCAATAGTAGTGCTAAGAAAAATATCCAGTACTAAGCCTATTCGCTCGCGCAAACTACCCACCATATAGACTCACAATTAATCTCATGTCCAATACATGTCATAAAAACAATGAACAACCGCCTCGTATGTAGTACTCAGTTTGACGTATGTACCCATTTGATCTCCGAGAGCAAAGGTTATACAGCGCGAACAAATTTCCTTCTAGCGTGAAATGGCTGCGGCGATGATTAATATCGCTCTATGCACAGTAGCACCACACACCGACCTCGGTCCGTGCCTGAACTTGAAACGTCAATGTAACGAATAGCGAGTGCGACCAAAGAGCGCGCCACCGTCCGAATTCGCGTTCATTGTGGCTTGAACCCCCACACCGCTTCTCGGTCGTTTGCCGGCCGGCCGGTCAACCGCGCCGGTAGAGAGATGCTTCACGCTCTTCCTGCTCTGCTGCCATACGTAGACGTATACTTAAAGCGAGATCGCAGTGAGATGGTTAGACGCGAACCGGTCGACCTTGAACCATTTCCTATTCTCAAATCACGAACAATTTGACGGCGCCCGTCCTCCGCCCCGGCGCGGAATTCGCCACTCAGCAGAACTGACGGCGATGGGCGCCGCTGCTTGACCTGAGCATTTGGTGATACTTTGAGCCGTTCGTCTCTTCGAAAGACGAAAGATAGATCCGAGTCTGCACAATACAACGCGGTCGGGTAGGTAATTGATTTCTATTTAAACAAACCATAAGCAGATTCTATGGCGTTTCACTTTCATTGAAATGTGCGCGCACAAAAATGGTTCATCAAACCGGAATGTTAAGCTGACCAGAGCAAGAGCGCGTGAGAGTGATTGCAATTGCTTTTTACTAGGTTTATTTATTTCACCGACACCGAAGATCAACATTTGTAGCGATTTGTTCAAAGAACACCGAATGGACGTTGCTCTCGGCAACGTCGAAGTTCGATCTATTTTAGGGGGGCAGAGCGAATTTCATTCGCTTTGTAATGAACCTGTTGTCACTCTGAGCTGCACTGAGTTTATTGCGTAGGAGCAAATGTTTCACACAATATTAATAGTTTTAAGAGAAATAAAATACCTTTACATTGTCGGATTCACAAAAAAAATAGAACAAGCATTTTAAACTCAGTTAAACTTCACATCCGCAATAGGGCATTTTAAAATGACCTAAAATAGAGATAGTCGGAGATAAAACAGAAACCGGATTCGGAGATGTTTTCAAGCTCAATATCAGGTTGTATGCTAATATCCGCTGGCCGGCCAGGCGGTTATGTTTTTCCCCTATTTCGCGACGCAGATTCTCCACCGGGCACTTTGCGCCGTAGAATTGATTTATGGGAAGCATGAATTTATTGCTTTGTGAAGTGGTAGAAATTTGCCCGGTAGAGAGAGAGAGCAAACTTGTAGCTTACACCTACGTGAAGTCGGTATTTTAGCACCGCTCCGGTTTGATTATTTACTTTCCCAATGAGAATGTTAGCTAGATCACTTGATCATTTCGTCCGGATCTCGGTTTATTGTACTATAAATTGCAAATGAACGCTCGCTGCTTTTTTCGTTCAGTAACTGACGAGAAAAATACAGATTAGCAAAGCTGTGTATTCAAAACAAAACATAATTATTCGAAGTCGTCAGCCTTGAGCAAAGTTATTGCATCACGTGGAGGAATGTGTGAAAGATTGGAATGAATAATACAGTGAATTAGAGAACAGTCTAGGTATTTTAGATACAGTAATTGAGAAATCGATCTTAATGAGCTCAAGTAGCCAGTGGAAATTCAGTTAATTGGGATCTAACTCAAAATTAGAGAGGTTTTGCATTCTTATGGATTTTAAATCGTTGAGTTTTGATATTCCACTTTTAACATTCCATTTTAAACTTTTGAGTTCTGATTTCTTACTTTCAACGTACAGCTTTTAATGTGAAACTTTGCAATTAAATTCCACTATTAATCCGTTATGAATACTTTCGTATTCTACTAAAGTCAAACCTAAAAACAAACCTTAGTGTTTCGACTTTTAAATTGTAAATTTTGAACTTGAGACTTTAGACTTGGTATTTGAGATTTGGGTCTTGGAATTCAGAATTTGTGACCTCTCGGGACCTAGGACCCAGAGAACGGGTATTTGGATTTGGGACTTGAAACATTGGACTTTGTACTTTTGATTTTAAACTTTGGGCTTTGGAATTTGGACCTGGGACTTGGACCACGGGACTTAAGACTCAATACTTGCACCTTGACTTTGGACTTGGGACTTGCAACTTTGGGACTTGTGACATGGGACGTTGGTGCTTTAGCACGCCGCGCCACCACGTTGCTCCGGTGCGATTATTTAGTTTCGTAATGAGAATGCTAGATAATTCAATCACTTGGTTGAGAAAAATAAATTAGCAAAGTCGTCAGTCTTGAGCTACGCTGTTGCACCACGTGGAGGAATGGATCATAGCTTGGGCTGAATAATTTAGTAAATTAGAGAATGGTCTAGGTTTTAAAGATACAGGTAATGAGAAATCGATCTTAATGAGCTCAACTAGCATTTGGAAATCAAGCTAATTGGAGTCTACAATGGAGTCTACAACTACAAATTAGAGATGTTTTGTAGCCGTCTAGTAATTTTTGGTTTGGAGTTAATATTTTAGACTTTGTTGGCAGGTTAGAGCAGGTTGGTTTTATATAACCGGGTGTTTATCGTTTCATACGGCGATTCAGCATCGTTTACTTTCACGCCTCATATCTTGTAAAAACAATCATTATTCCGTCGGGGGTTGTATTTAAAGGTAATTTTTAGTAGGTCATGTAATGCAATGTAGCTGTTTATAGATGTAAAGGGAAAAGAGTGAAAAATTTGATAATCAAAGATCATTAAAGCAACCCTTATAGGTTCGTACTTCGTTCTCTATTACCAAACTGGGAATTTGCGGATTGGACCAAGCTATAATTGGAACCAATTATAACCGGATTCGAACCCAAGTTTTTTCCCTAACCGCCGTGATTCGTCGATAGCGCGCAATTCTTGAAACACAGAAGGCTGTTAAAAACGAATCTCTATAATCTTTATATTAATCGGGTGACACTTGATTAGACTCCATCATCACTGGCGGAACTAAGTTATATGCCCAGCTAGCATTTTCATATGTATAAAAAAGGTAAAAATCAGCATTACGTACAGATATACATGCTAAATAAATCGTATTTCATGCGCAAAATTGGCATGTCCGTACTATTTTGGAGGCGATATACGTGATTTTGAATAATTTTGAGTGTTACGACTATATAAGTATTTATATACGATAATATCCGATTAAGCGCGAGTCGCTCCGTACTACTCTACGATTTTGTGCTGAAAATCAGGAATCAGGAATCTCGCACTGCCTTCCTCGGTGGATCCGGATCAATTCCTTTCCACTAACAACAACCCCTTCCTGTGACACTTGTGGATGATGCAAAGGATTCTCCGGTCTCTAGTAACAACAAGTGTCGGATTAACTTCTTTCCCTCCCGAATTGACCTGCATTGCGAACATGGCCAGCTGTGTTATTATCATCATTAAGAATTTGGCCATCAGAAAATGCACACTGAGAATGATTTACTACTCCCAAGCATCACTTTGTGTAATTTCAATTGATCTAGATTTTCGTCTTTCGACTTTCGTCTTTCAACTTTCGTTTTTCGACTTTCGACTATCGATTTTCGCCTTTCCACTTTCGTTTCGTTTTACCGCTTTCGTTTTCTTTCGTTGTCTTTCGAATCTCGTCTTTCGTCTTTCGACTTTTACCTTTCGATTTTCGTGTTTTGGCTTTCGATCCTCGATTTGTGGCTTTCGACTTTTTATTATCGCTCTTCTTGTTTTTCGTCTTTTGTTTTTCGACTTTTGTCTTTCAATTTTCGTATTTTGGCGTTTGTCTTTCAATTTTCCGCTTTCATTTTTCGTCTTACGAATTTCGTTTTTTCAAATTCGACTTTTGTTTTTGGTGTTTCACTTTCGTGTTTCGACTTTCTTTCTTCTTTTGTTTTAGTCTTCGAACTTTCGTTTTTCGACTTTCGTTTTTCGACTTCCGTCTCTCGACTTTCGCCTCTCGTCTCTCGACTTTCGCCTCTCGCCTTTCGTCTCTCGACTGTCGTCTCTCGATTTGCGTCTCTCGACTTTCGTCTCTCGGCATTCGTCTCTTGACTTTCGTCTTTCGACTTTCATCTTTTGACTTCCGTCTATTGACTTCCAACATTGGCTTTTGATTTCGACTTCGCGGTTTGATTTTTGAGTTTCGACTTTTGGCTTTGATTTATCGGCTTTCATTTATCGACTTTTGATACCCGTCTTTCGACTGTTGTCTTTTGACTTTTGTCTCTCGACTTTCGTCTTTCAACTTTCGCCTCCCGACTGTCGTCTCTCGACTTTCGCCTCTCAACTTTCGTCTCTCGACTTTCGCCTCCAGAATTTCGTCTCTCGACTTTCGTCTCTCGACTTTCGTCTCTCGACTTTCGTCTTTCGACTTTCATCACTCGGCATTCGTCTCTCGACTTTCGTCTTTCGACTTGCGTCTCTCAGCATTCGTCTCTCGACTTTCGTCTTTCGACTTCCATCTTTTGACTTCCGACATTGGCTTTTGATTTCGACTTTCGCGTTTTGATTTTCGATTTTCGACTTTTGGCTTTCATCTTTCGACTTTTGATACCCGTCTTTCGACTTTTATCTTTCTGCTTTCCACTTTCGTTTCTCGAGTTTCATCTTTCGACTTTCGTCTTTCGACTATTGTCTTTCGTCTATCGACTTTTGTCTTCCATCTTGTTTTGACTTGTTTCTTTCGTCTTTTGTTTTTCGACTTTTATCTTTCATCTTTCGACTTTTGTCTTTTACCTTTCTATTGGTGTCTTTCGACTTTCATCTTTCAACTTTTGTCTTTCTACTTGTGTCTTTCGACTTTCGTCTTTCGACCTTCGTGTTCTGGCTTTCGATATTTGATGTTTGGCTTTTGTCTTTAGACTTTCGACTCATTTCTTTCGCCTTTTGTTATTTGACTTGTTTCTTTCAACTTTTGTCTTTGAGCTTTCCAAATAATTTTTCGAGTTTCGACTTTCGTCTTTCCACTTACGTTTTTGTCTTTGCCTTTTATTTTTCGATTTTTGTCTTTCTACTTTCGTGTTTTGGCTTTTGACCTTCAGCTTTCCAATTTTGTTTTATGACTTTCGTCTTTCGACTTTTGTTCTACTTTTGTTTTTATCTTTCGATCTTCGTTTTTCGACTTCCATCATTTGGCTTTCGTCTCGCGATTTTCATCTTTCGATTTTCATCTTTCGACTTTTAACTTGCGACATTGACTTTCGTATTTCGACTTTCGTGTTGTGGTTTTCGATTTTCGACTGTTGGCTTTCGTCTTTCGGTTTTTATCTTTCAGTTTTCCGCTTTTGTTTTTCGAGTTTCAGATTTCGACTTTTGTCTTTCGACTATTGTCTTTCGTGTTTTCACTTTCTAGTTTCGGCTTTCTTTCTACTTTTGTTTTTGCCTTTCGACTTTCGTCTTTCGACTTTCGTTTTTCGACATTCATCTTTCGGCTTTCGCCGTTCGACTGTCGACTTCCGACGTTGGCTATCATATTTCGACTTTCGTGTTCTGGCATTCGATTTTCGACTTTCAGTCTTTGATTTATGTTTTTCGTCTTTTGTTGTTCAATTTGTTTCTTTCGACTTTGGTTTCGTCTTTGCACTTACGTTTTTGTTTTTCGACTTTCGTATTTTGGTTTTCGATTTTCGACATTTGGCTTTCGTCTTTTGGCTTTCGTCTTTCATCTTTTGTTTTTCGACTTTCGTCTTTCGATTTTTCCACTTTCGTTTTTCGAGTTTCATCTTTCGACTTTTATCTTTCATCTTTCGACTTTTGGCTCTCGTCTTTCGACGACAGGACAGAAGATAGTAGACACAATGACGAAAGAACTGAATGACAAAAGTCGAAATTAAGGGCCGAAAAACAAAAACCTAAAGTCGAAAGCCACAACACGAAAGACGAAAGTGGGAGGCCAAAAGCCGAAAATTGAAAGTCGAAAAACGAAGGTTGAAAGACGAAAGAGGAATGATGAAAGTCGAAATACAAAACCGAAAGTGGGGAAAAAATCGAAAGTCGAAAAATGAAAGTCGAATGGTCGAAAGACGAAAGTCGAAGTACTAGTTTCGAAAATCGGAAGACAAAAAGACTATCGAAAGACGATATTCGAAAAGAAAGAGGAAAATCTTGAAGTTGAATGAAGAAAGTCAATAATCAACAGACGAAAAACAAAGGTCGATGATGAAAGTCGAAAGACAAAAATGACTAAAAATTAAAATTGAATGTTGAAAAACAAAACTCGAAATGCCAAATTCGAAACTCGGAAGATAAAAGTCGAAAGGCGATAATTGAAAACGGGCGGAGGATAGCATTAACTCAAAGCCGAAAGTCGAGAGTTTTTCGATAACCGATTTTCATTGTTTGTCTCTCGATTTTCGTCTTTCGACTTTCATCTTCTGTCTTTCGACTTTCGTCTTCCGAATTTCCACTCTTGACTTTCGACTATTGGCTTTCGTCTTTCGACTCTCGAGTTTTTGGACTCTTTCGACTTTCATCTTTTAACTTTATAGTTTCCTCTTTCTTTTTCGACTATCGTCTTTCGACTTTTGAATCTACTACACTGAAGTTGCTTTTTACGCGACTATTTTTACGCGAATTTCGGAATTTACGCGGTTTTTTTTTACGCAAATTTCGGAATTTACTCGGTTGTTTACGCGATTTTCGGAATTTACGCGGTTTTTGTTACGCGAATTTCGAAATTTACGCGGTGTTTTTTTACGCGAATTTCGGAATTTACGCGATTTTTGGAATTTACGTGGATGTGCTCAAAACGTCTATTTTTTCGCGTAGTTTTGAAATCCACAAAGTTTTTTTTACGCGAAATTTTGGTTTTTTTTACACGAATTTTGGAATTTACGCGGGTTTTTTACGCGAATTTCGGAATTTACGCGGTTTTTTTACGCTATTTTCGGAATTTACGCGGTTTTACTACGCGAATTTCGGAATTTACGCGGTTTTGATTTACGCGGGACGTATCCTTCGTGTAAAAAGCAACTTGAGTGTATTTCGATTTTCCGACTTTTGCGCTTTTCTCCCATTTTCATATGAAAATTTTTTCACTGTGATGCTTGAATTCAAAATTATGAATTTTGAAATTAGCGATGTCAGCAAACCATTCTTTGGAATTTTTCTGGGTTTCGTCCATAAGACAAAAGTTCGAAGACGAAAGTCTAAGTTCTAAGTTCCAAATTCTAAGTCCCAATTCTCAAGTCCCAAATCCCAAGTACCAAGTTCAAAATATACAGTCAAAAGTCAAAATCCAAAGTTAAAAGTTCCAAGTTGAAAGTCCTAAGTCAACAACCTAAAGTCGATATTCGAAAGTTTAAAGCTAAAATCGTAAATCAAAAGTCGACAGTTGGAAATAGAAATTCGACAGTCAGAAGTGAAAAGCCCAAACCGAAAATTTAAAGCCTTAGATCAAAAATCTAAAGGAACATTCAAAGTCTAAGCTGCAAAATAACAGTTGCAAGTCAAAAGTCAAAAGTCAAAAGTCAAAAGTCAAAAGTCAAAAGTCAAAAGTCAAAAGTCAAAAGTCAAAAGTCAAAAGTCAAAAGTCAAAAGTCAAAAGTCAAAAGTCAAAAGTCAAAAGTCAAAAGTCAAAAGTCAAAAGTCAAAAGTCAAAAGTCAAAAGTCAAAAGTCAAAAGTCAAAAGTCAAAAGTCAAAAGTCAAAAGTCAAAAGTCAAAAGTCAAAAGTCAAAAGTCAAAAGTCAAAAGTCAAAAATCAAAAGTCAAAAGTCGAAAGTCAAAAGTCAAAAGTCAAAAGTCAAATGTCAAAAGTCAAAAGCCCAAAGTCCAAAGTCCAAAGTCAAAAGTCAAAAGTCAAAAGTCAAAAGCCAAAAGTCAAAAATCAAAAGTCAAAAGTCAAAAAACAAAAGTCAAAATTCAAAATTCAAAAGTCAAAAGTTTAAAGTCAAAAGTCCAAAATCAAATATAAAAAGTCGAAAATCAAAAACCGAAAGTCAAAACCTCAAAGTTCTAAGTCCAAAGTGCATAACCCAAAGCCCAATTCCAAAGTCCAAAGTGCCAAATCCAAGGTCTAACGTCCAAAGTCAAAAGTCCAAAGTTCAAAGTGCAAAGTTAAAAGTCCAACGTTAAAATTTAAAAGTCAAAAGTCATAAATCAGATGACAAAAGTCAAATTCAAAAGCGAAAGGCTTTTGGCCAAAGGCCAAAGTCAAAGGTCAAAAAGTCTGAAGTCTAAAGAAAAGTCCAAGTCAAAAGTTAACAAGAACCCAATTGTGAGGGCAATGGGAAAATGTAATCTGGAAAGCGAAAATTAAAAAAATACAAACAAACTTAACAGCACATAGTATCAATTTTGGCTTATTCATGCTTCGATCAGACCCTAAACCTGTCCTGTTTTGACTGACAGTTGATAGTGTTACGCTCGTTTACTCTGTGTTCAGTATTGATTTCCTTTTCCTGCCAATTTCAGTTTAATTTTGTTTCAGGTTCTTGATGTTGTTGAATGTGTTTTTATTTTGCCATCAATTTTTATCAATTTGGTTTCTATATTCACTGAATACTATAAGTTTTTATTAATATTCTGTTCTGACACTTACGGTAAAAATTGAAAACAGCCATTTTTTCAATTTTGTAAAGCAGTAATCGATATTAAACTGGAAAACAATGTTTTTTGTTAGCTTATAGTCACTTTAACAGCTTGGGTTATTCGTGACTTCTCCGGGGGTTGGGATTTGAACCCGGGTCCTTTGCGTGAGAGGCGTGGTACAGCGGGACTGACCCCAAATTATATGTTGATTTAGTATTAACTCTGATATAAGAAGCAAAATAACTTCTTTTAACGATTGTTATGCACAATTTTGCAACCAAAAATGCAATAATTAACCCTTCCTCTTTTCTTTCTTTCAGACATAACAACGAAAAAGAACCGCCATTCTCGACAGCCGCTACCCGCTGCCTAACACCGATCACAATGACGACGTCACTCGGGATGACGTCAAATCCGACGCACCGGACGCTACTGTTCCTGACGGTATCGTTCCTTCTGCTGATACCAGCCAATTCTTTCACATCCACCACCTTCCTGCCGGCCGCCGCACCGGCAACGTTCAGTTGCCCCCGTGGATGCGAATGCAGTGACAGTTCCGTCACCTGCACCAGCGTGTCCGGCCTGCGGAGCATCGACAAAAGTCTACCGATCAATCGGCTAGTGCTGTCCGGACTGGAGTTGACCAAAATTCCCGCCCAGTTGGAGAACATTCGCAACATCACCGAGCTGGATCTGTCCAACAATCACCTCTCGGAGGTCAATCACCTCGGAAAACGGATACGCAAGCTGAATCTGAGTCAAAATAAGATCACTTCCGGGAAGTTGGCCAAGGTGCCGTCGTTTGTGGAATCGCTGAATTTGACGCACAATGAAATCACCTACCTGCCGCTGCATTTGATGAAGCTGAAAAAGCTGCGGTATATTGAGTTGGCCAACAATCCGATTAATTGTACGTGTGAAACGTTGCACATTCGCAACTGGTTAACGACCCGGCACGTTTGGTCCGATCAGCACATTAAATGTAGCGCTCCGCAGGAGTTTAAGGGACGGCCTTGGTTGCAGGTGAAGCAAGCGGATGTCTGCCATGGGGCGGTCGGACGAACGGGTGGTTACAACTGGGATGATTATGAGGATGAAAACGATTTGATGCTGGGAGATCAGGCTAATTTGGATGATGGGGAAGAGAATGACGAGGAGGACGACGATGTGGATGAGTTTGATAAGGAATATTTCCCGGTTGCAAAGCCGGTGAAGGCGAAGGATCCTCCGATTGAGATTCAGAACGATGAGGAGCTGGCCGATGATGGTGGTGGTTCGGGTGATGGAGCTCCTACGGAGCTTGGTGAGGAAGAGAAGTCCGAGGCAGAAAAAGTGGTTGATGTTGAGAAGTCCGAGGGATCGGAGGAGGAGAAAAATGAAACAGCAGCACCGGTGGTGCGAGTGGGTCAAATTCAGAATGCAGTGGAAGGTGGAGATAATGATGACGACGGAAGTGGAAGTGGGGGTGGAGTTCTGATTGCTGTTGAGGATACATCCGCAGGCTTGGGAACGGATGATGGTTTTGAGGAGGGTGAGGATGAAAAAGATGCTAGCGAGGAGGGACCGATATCTTCACCCGGTGGTTTGGGAATATTTGGTAAGGGTTTGGAGGATGATACGACCACTTCATCGACGACGGAGTCCGCTGTAGCAGCGGTGGTTCCTATGTTAGGATCAATTGAAACAGCCGGAGATGTGACTAGTGATACGGAAACTACTTCTGCCGAAGAAGAACAGCATCTTTCTGAGGATCCAAATCGTGCCAGTTCGGACAGCCAAGGAACGTATGTTTTGCTGGCCATCTTGGCAATAATTCTTGTATCTCTAATTCTGCTAGTTATGTGCAAACAAAAACCGGATGCACGCAACCGTCGGGATAAGAATGATGTGGAAACTGGAAATGGACGTGAAATGCAAGATATGGACAAAAATCTACTGGGAAAACCGGTTGAGAAAAATGGTCATAATCCACCGGAGCGAGTTCCACTGATGAATGACAAATCCGATCATGACAAAGTGTTCAGCGACAAACCAAACAATTATGCTCCTGCTAAACCGGAACGGACATCCTTGGAGAAACCGACGATGGAATCTTTCAAACCTGTCCCTGCCGATCGGAACAAGAGCAAGGAAAGTCTGTACGAAAACATACCACAAAACAACAACAATAACGACACCGTTCCGATGCAGAACGGCAACGGACCGGTTGCACCGGTGAGCAACGGAGACCCGGCCGGAGTGCATCTGCCTAACCACAACAATGTGCCATCACAGAACGACGAAGTGTTCCTACCGCCGAACGGCAACCCTAACTATCTGCAAACGGAACCGCCCGCAGGCACGGTCGAATCACCCCGATCCAAACGTTACAGTCCCATCTACGTGCCCACATCGCCCAAGTCGGACCGCTACAGTCCGGTCTACTCGCCGGAAACCGGCCGCGTCAAAATCAAACTAACCGAAACGCCCAAACCGAAAACTCCGATTTTGGTCACTCGAAGTCGATCGAGAGCTGGAGACTACATTACAACACCGGACCAGAAGTTCTGATTCCGGCGCTGCAACACACAACGACGGTGCAGGCTGCGGATTTTACTGCCGCAGCAACCTTCCTAGCGAGTCGCGCACGTCACGGGTTCGGTGACGTGCACGAACATATCTAATCCGGACGATCAGTCTGTATTTTTAATTCGAAGCTAATATCGCCGTTATCGGACAGACGGTGCGAGGCCACACCGGGCCTCGCTCGGTCGCCCCGATAAGCGCTAAAAGAGTAAATCGAGTCAATTTTTGTGTATAGAAGATAAACAACATCTGTTTGGAAACGAGAGCTTTTGCCTAGATAAAACCCGTTCGTTATCTAGCTGATCACGTGCGCTCAAAATAGGAACTTTCGTAGGTAGGAAGATCGCTGGGCTGAATAGGGAATTTACGTTAAGTTCTACATCGTGAACAAATGAATTGAAATAAAAAAAGTAACTTCTTTTTTGGAAATTTAAGCAATCATTCAAGAAATCGCACAAACAAACCATTAAATAACTGTTAGAATACTTGTACACTGAATAACGAGGAGTGTCATAAGAAGAAAACTGCACGTGTAAAGCAAAAGTGTAACAGACCAAACCCTGCTGAACAAACGGAAGTAAAATTGTGATAGTCAGCCGAATATTATAAAACCTTCTGATAGCAGAATGAAGTCCAACCGTCGAAAGCAGAACTGTGTAAAAAAACTATCCTTCTACCCAAAAACAGAAAAGACCGTTTCACGTTAAGGTTTCTAGAATGTAAATATTATGAAAAATGGCCGGAGAAAGAACGAGTAAAACCAACAAGAAGCAATCCTTCCAAACCACTGCGTGTGTCCCATATTCAATCATGCCCTGTCCTAATCTAAGCTACGTCAGAATATACGTACATACTTTGGAAACGAAGTAGCAACAATCATGTTCTAACTAGTTGGTGTTAGATTCTACAGTCAGTGGTGATTCGAACAGTGTCAATATCGTTAACATATTTTCCCAACCTAACTAGGAAAGTAAATTTAGTTATTTGTGTCGCAACACCACATTTGCGATTGAAATCGATTCTTCCTTTTCGCGTAAAAAGTAAACTGTCTAGGTTAAACTATTATACTATACTGTAGAGATTAAACAAAATGGCTGCCTTATGTGGAATTTAGAGAGAAATTTTTCGAAGCAACAGGAAAGCAATTAACAATTATGGTATCAGCAAAAAGAAGAAGAAAAAACAAAAACGACGGCCGGTGCAGCAAGGCCCAACAACAAAGTGCCCCAGCAAAGAAAAAGAACATCCAAAAAACAATCGTAAGCAAATTAATGTGCAACAAAAATTTAAAGATTGTTAAGTTTTAATAATTTAACGGAGGAAAAAGCTACGTGTATGTATTTAAATCTAAAATAAATTATATTAGTCGTTTACAAAGTAACATCGAAGCTGGTTTTGAATTTTATCATCCGAAAATAACTCTTTACTCTTTAGATGCTCTTACTTTTGTCCTCTTATGTCATGGAGAAAATCAATTATTTTGGACTATATTGATTCATGTGCAGTTTGAAGTCATTTTACAATACAAATTTACAAATAGTGCATAGGAATATATTGTTCTATGCCTGTAACGGGTGACAGCAAAAATTTTGGAATTTTTTCGAGGCCCCCATACTCAACAACAAACGAGCTCAGGGAGAAATGAGAGTATGTATGTGTTAGCTCTTTCTCTCCTCTTTCTGTCAGTATTTTTTGTTTTGCTTATACTGGCCAAGTTTTGTATGAAATGGCGTCAAAACAAGAAGCATTCCGCAAGCGTGTTATACAGTTCTACGAACTTCCACCAAAATATCGGGAAAAAGTTTACGGTACAACATTTAAAAAGCGAACATGTTGCGACTTCGACTGTTTGCCATATCCTAAGATGCCCAACAACTATTTGCAAGCAAGGTGGTGGAAGACCAGCCAAAATTATGGACGCAGAAGGACATCGTTCTCTTTCTCGTTTCTTCAACAACAAGCCCTCTGGTTTGGCTATCAATTAAGATGCACCAGACGAATGTTTGAAGAGAATTTTGATCCTGTTTCTACAAAAACATCATGCAGCTGGACAATACGTGTTTTGGTCGGATAGAGCATCAGCACAGTACGCCAAAAAAACACAATCGTTCCTGAATACCCATTCGGTCCCATTTTTATCCAAACAACACGACCCGTTAAATCTGTCTCAGTGCGCTCAATCGAAGATTTCTTCGGGATTTTAAGTTCCTTGGTGTACGAAAATAACTGGAGAGCCACGAATTGCAAACAGTTGATTGGTAGAATCAAGATATACATTCGCAAAGCTGACATGACGGCCGTACAACGCTCCTGTTTCGACGTCAAACGAAAGCTTCGCCGAACAGCCAATTACGGAACGTTTCGGCTGAACTGGCTGACTGAATGTACACTAATTTTTTTTCAACAATGGATAATGTATCTTTAATTTCGGTAAATCAGATCTTCTTCATGTATCTTTGTCTTTTTTTGACAGCTTGAGAAAAAAAATCCAAAATTTTAGTTGTCACCCGTTACCATGCAAAGGGAAATACTTCCTTGCAAATTATCTGCTACTTTAAATTCTTATGAGGGAGTAAGCATTAGTGTGCACAGGCTGCAGCACATTAGGGCACGTGTATAACAAAATAATTTCTCAATTTGCAACTGGGAAGTCCGAAGTTGTCGATTCAATAGCCCGGTATTGAATAATAGACAATAAGAAAATTAACTGCGCTAAAATTGATTACCACTCCACTCTTGCACTTCACTTTTGCGCGTGATTTGCGACTGGTGCACCACTTTACAGTTACTAACCATTAGTATTTACGTCTTTTGGTGGGCTAATTGGAGTTTCGCTCGGGAGTTTGCTATCATGTATATGGCGTCGGTGAACAGCAATTCCACTTCTTGCAGCGATTCACCTATGACAGTTAGAACTACGTCGTCTGCAAAGCCAACAACCTCGACACCTTTCAGCAGCTTCAATGTCAACACGTCGTTGTACATTCCATTCCAAAGCGTTGGATCCAGGATGGAGCCTTGAGGAACTTCCGCCTTGATCCTGATGGATTTCTGTTCATCTGACGTATCATAAACCAGTACCTGATTTTGGAAATAGCTCTTAACAATTCTGCATAGGTAATCGGGAACCCTCATTCTGTGCAGTGCAACGGCAATGGCTTCTTGGCTGGCACAGTTGAAGGCGTACTTAACATCTGTCGTTAATACGGCGCTGTAACGATCTTTTGCATCGACGGCTTCTCAACACTCTCAATTACCGTTCGAATTGCATCCATTGTGGACTTTCCTTTCCGGAAACCGATTGCGACATTCGGGATTCCTTTTGCCACTACTCCTAAAGGGTGTCCCACATCAAATTGCACCACAGAAGAAACGCTGTGGAAAATTGCCCATTGGGTATTTTCACTTGAAAATTTGAGTAGAAGTAGTTTAAAGTGTATTATTTACACTCTATTTTTATCGCGATCAGTTTTTCGAAAATAGGAAAAAATGGCGTCACCCGAAAAGCAACGTCACGAATTTATTTTGCGCAAACATCTGAAAAATTCTCAATTCTTGAATGACATCATGAATGACGAGACTTACGTCAAGGCGGCCTTCCGGCAGCTTCCGGGGCTACTGTACTTCACCGCCCAGCACAAGTTTGATGTTCCGGACGAAGTAAGGATGCAGAAACTTACATAGTTTGCCAAGAAATACATAGTTTGCCAAGAAATACATCATGTGGCAAACGGAGTGCGCCGTTCGTGACTGCCTGGACTGTAAACGAGCTGATCCACCTCAAGGAGTGTTTACAGAAGCATCTGCCTTCTCTGTTGAAGCAACACGAGGGCCCTACGAGCTTCTGACCGGATCTATCTTCGTACCAATATTCAAAGGATGTATTGGAGTGGTACGAAACACGGAGTCACTTTCGTACCCAAGGACATGAACGCCTCCAACGCACCGGAACAAAGGCCCATCAAAAAATACTAGGCTATTATGAAGCAGGCACTATGGAAGCATCCCAAGGAGGTCAAGTCTGAGGAAGACATGAAGAAAAAGTGGATTTCCGTACAGATTAAGCTGCAGCTAGGTTGTACAAAATTTTTTGAATGGAGTTAAGCGTAAGGACGAGCATACGGTTATGGTATTGAAGTTGAATGAAACAAATATGCCAAAAGCTTACTAATGACTTATATTTTGTTGTCTGAAAGTTTGAAAAGGATCGATCAATTAGGTAATTTTTTACAGCGTTTCTTTGGTGGTGTAATTTGATGTGGGACACCCTTTAGTTCTTCATTGGAAATTATTCTCTCAACAACGGTATTTGCCTCCTGATCTCGATACGGTGTCATGGGCCAGACCATTGGGGCGTGCTGCGGAAAGAGTCCCCCGATGATCGCCTTTGTCCAGAAAAGCTGGACATGTTTCAACGGGCATCGATGGACCTTTGAACTTTCACCCAGGGGTTAGCATCAGCATCTGGACACAGCTCCTTGAAGCAGTTAGATTGCTCTGCTTGAGCTGCTTCCTGTTTTAGCGCTGCACTAGGCGCTCTACAGATTTCTCTACGCTCCTCTCTGTCTGTCTCCTTTCTTGTTTTATTGTGGGATTGCATAATACCAAGAGGATACGAGTCCAAACATACTTATAGCTAGCTAGAAAACCATAATAAAACTGTTAATAAAGCAAATTTATTGTGGTTGCTTATATTACCACGTTAAAATTTGCTGGCTGCACCACGTCTCTTATAAACTTACCATAATAGTGGCGTGGCAATACAAAATGGCGCACCAACCAAAATTGATCTTATCGCGGCTACTTGTTAAACCGCAATAAATCTGTTAGTTTTATGGAGCTATTAAAACGGTAACACCCTGACCAAACAGTTTTTTTGCTGCTATTATGAAGAATACCAAAGTTCAAAACCAAAATCATTTTTTTATGCGAAACCATATTGCTATGTTCTAGTATTTTGTTTAGCTCGCAAACAAAAATTCATCAATGCAAAGTGTTTTGCAGAAAGAAAGTTATTATCAATCGGTTTTCCTGTCAGAGGAAGCAACTAAAATGATTTCGCTAGAAATTAATATTGACTAACTGAATATTTTCAATTTGTTAAAATAATTAGTTTTCGAAAATTGCGAAATTTCAGTGGCGCGCTGATTTTATCGACCTTATATCAATATGCATGATGAAATTTAATGCGCACATGCTGCAAACCAACGAAATTGCTTAAAATTTGATAAATATTCTATGGGATGTTTTATTCTGATCGCTATAAACCAAATCTTTCAGGACGATCTGTCAGTAAAATTAAAACTTTTCTGCTCCTGGATATATTTTCAAGTTGACAAACCTAGCGAACTTACTTAGCTTTTGCCAGAAAATATAGCGGTTATGAAAACATTCTGAGGAGTGGACCACTTGGTCAGAAAACAGTTTTATAGCGGTCATCAGAAAGTTCTAGTGGAGCTCATAGTTGTATTAGCGGTTTTATGAAATTGGTCATGAAAATCACTACACGAACGTAATAAAACTTTGAATTGTTACTTGGGCTGGCTCTCAGGCATCTAGCTCTAAGGACACTTAGCTCTTCATTCCACCAGTGCACTGGTCGCCGTTTGTTCCAGGGTTCCAGTTTTCTTGGCATAGTTGTGTCACAAGCTCTCGTTAGCAATTCAGTCAACTCTTTTGCATTCCGGACTGACGTCCATCGTTGCGGAAGGTGCTAGTGGTGCCTTTGTTCATTAGGTTGATATCCAGTTTGGCAAGAGCTTGCAGTAGGCTAAAGCCTCTTGCGTTGGTATATCTGCTTCCCCATTTCATTGTCCAAGTATTGGAATCTCCACCTATTACGACTGGTTGCCGATTGGTGAGCTGTTCGGTGAGTTCATCCAGCATATGGTCAAACTGCTCCATTGTCCACCTGGGAGGTGTGTAGCATTCTTCTTCTTCTTCTTCTTCAGCATAGAGCCGAGATGCCGCGTGCTGTTTCAAGCACTCGTGTCCATTCAACTCGGTCTTGGGCCACTCGTCGCCAATTTCCTAGTCGTCTTTGAAGTCGCAAATTGCTTTCGACCTGATCGAGCCATCGTGCTCGTTGGGCCCCCTGTTCCTGGTGCCGGTGGGGTTGTTGAAGAGGACTATTTTCGTCGCACTGTCTTCCGACATCCTTACGACGTGTCCGGCCCATCGTAGCCTGCTAGTTTTCGCTAGATGTACGATGGGAGTCTCCCCAAGCAGTGCCTGTCGCTCGTGATTCATACGCCTCCGCCACTCTCCGCTTTCAGTTTGTACTCCGCCAAATATCGTCCGCAGTACTTTCCGCTCGAGCACGGCAAGGGTGCGTATGTCCTTTGTGAGCAGCGTCACGGCTTCAAGTCCATGAAGAACTACCGGTCTAATAAGGGTTTTGTACACTGTTAGCTTCGTGCGGCGGCGTGTGCTTCCTGATCGTAGCGTTTTATGAAGAGTAAAGTAGGCCCGATTTCCCGCATGGATGCGCCGCTGGATTTCCTTACTAGTGTTGTTGTCCGCGGTCACCAGCGATCCCAAATACACGAACTCCTCTACCACTTCTAGTTCGTTGCCGTCAACGGTTACCGTCCGTGGGAGGCGCGCGTTTGTTTCCTTTGAGCCTCTTCCTTTCATGTATTTGGTCTTCGACGCATTTATTTTTAGCCCAATTCTCCTAGACTCCGCTTTCAGTCTGGTGTAGATTGCCTCCGCCGTCGCAAAGTTCCTGGCTATAAAATCGAAGTCATCTGCAAAGTCTAGAAGTTGGCTACCCTTGGTAAAAATCGTACCTCTCGCTTTGATGCCCGCTCGTCGGATCACTCCCTTAAGAGCGATGTTGAACAGCATGCACGATAAACCGTCACCTTCTTTCAACCCTCGCCGCGTCTCGAAGGGACTCGGGAGTGTCCCAGAGATGCGTACGAAACACATCACTCGATTCAATGTAGCTCTGATTAGTCGCGTCAGTTTGTCCGGAAAACCGTGTTCGGGCATTATCTGCCATAGCTTGTCTCGATCGACTGTATCGTATGCTGCTTTGAAATCAATAAAGATGTTATGCGTGGGCACGTTGTACTCCTGACATTCCGGCAACATCTGCCGGATAGTAAAAATTTGGTCCGTAGTTGCGCGAGCCCCCAGGAAACCCGCCTGGTAATTCCCTACGAAACATTGTACTATCGGTGATAACCGGCGTGACAGGATCTGGGACAGTAACTTGTAGGCGGCGTTTACCAGCGTAATACCGCGATAGTTGCAGCGGTCTAGCCGATCACCCTTTTTGTAGATGGGACAAACCATTCCTTCCATCCATTCCTCCGGTAGCTTTTCCTCCTCCCAAAATCTCGAAATAATCCAGTGCAGAGCCTTTGCCAGCGTTTCTCCGCCATATTTATAAAGCTCTGCCGGAAGGCGGTGCTTCCCAGCGGCTTTATTGGTCTTCAGCAGTCCGATTTCTCGTTTGACTTCTTGGAAATCAGGCGCTAGGACATTACTATCTCCCATGGGCGCTCCTAAGTTAATTTCCGTTCCGTCTCCTTCTGCGACTTCGCCATTGAGGTGTTCATCGAAGAACTGCTTCCATCTGTCGACGACCTCGCACTCGTTTGGGATTAGATTCCCTCCCTCATCCCTACACATGTCAGGTTTCGGTGTGCAGCCCTTCCGAGTTTGGTTCACCTTCTCATAAAACTTGCACGTGTCATTAGCTCGGAATAGTTGTTCTAATTCTTCGCGATCTCTGTCCTCCTTTTGGTGCTTTTTACTCCTCAGGATCGTGGTCAACCGGTTCCTAGCTCGTCGGTATTTGGCCAGGTTCTCTCTAGTAGCAATACTTAGATAATTTTTCCAAGCAGTTTTTTCCCCTCCACCGCTTGGTGGCATTCCCCATCAAACCAATCATTTGGTGTTCTCCGAGACTCAATACTTAGTGCGAGCGTATTCTGCCCCAACCCTCTTTGAGGTTTGAAGCACCTAACTCCTCGGAAGAAGGCAGTGCCTCATTCAGTATTCGCGTGTAGTTCTCGGCAGCTTGCGGGTTATCTAGCTGCCTGATGTTCAGCCGAGAAGGGCGCTTTGACGTGTCCGGTATACGGTGGACAGCTTTGGGCGCACATGTGCTGCTACTAGGTAATGGTCACAATCAATATTCGCACCCCGTCGGGAGCGTACGTTCGCGATGTTAGAGAAAAATCGGCCCTCTATGAGAACGTGGTCAATTTGGTTCATTGGTTCTTTTGGTCAGGTGATCTCCAGGTGGCTTTGTGGATATCCAAATGCCCCAAATGTGGCATGTGGGGCATTTTGGAATCTTGAATTTATTTTATGATGGTTAGAGACCTCCCACCCCTGTGGTAGGGGGATAAGGAGTCTCATACAAATAAAACAGAAATTTTTGCGTAACTTCAAAACTAATCGAACTCGAGAAACTCGAGACTCTTCCAAAAAACATTAGTCAATAACAAGACCACAAAATATAGTAACATTCATGGGCGACACGGCTGTGAGTGTTGCCGGCGACACGCCGTCGGAAGCGCCGGCCACTGAGGGGGTGGGGAACAAGATTATGACAAAGATCATCCGAGATTCATGATTTATGTACAACACAGTTTAATTTGTGGCAATACGAAGTTTGTCGGGTCAGATAGTGAAAAATAAAAAGTTCCAGCAGGTCAGTATTTTAAATCAGCTGGTCCCCGCATCACATTAAAACATAAGAATCGATCACTCAATTGTAAAATTGCAAGTTAGACAATTAATTAGTATATAAGAAATATTGAATTGAATAAAGTTGAAGTTTATTAGTTAGTCTCAAAAGTGTTTTTGAGTTGGCCGGTTGAAACCTCCCGTGACTTATACAAGTAATTCTTTTGGTCTCTCTTCAAGGTGCATAGACCGCCAAGTAGTGCGGACACTAACTAGAAGATCTGATTAGGCCCTGGAATAATTTATTCGGTATAATTATTGCGAAAGTCATTCCTCCTCTTCAGATGTCTAGGCATTCATAGTAGCAAGGCAACTAGCAGGAGACGGGAAAGGCCGAGAAGTGAAATTAATTTTGGTCCGTTAAACTCAATCGGTTCCGTCGCGTTAGTTATTGTGCGGTCGCTGAGTCCTGCGAACCCGGTACCTTCGCCGGGGGGACTCAAGTCGAAAATAAAACCCACCTTCTAAATAACGCGAGTACCAGGGGCAAAAGAAGAGATTCGCCTGCAACGACACACGGAGTTTCTACAAAACGGTGAGGTGTAGGAATTGTGCCTTGTCTGTGATGTGCAATGATTGCGTTGGCAACCTGCTTACTGACAAAACGGCGGTAGCAGCCAGGTGAAAGGAGCACATCCAGATATTGCTGAAGATGCCACAACAACGATGCAAGCCGTAAAGTAAAATGACGAATTGCAACCGTGAAGCGGGCTTTTCACGGATTATGTAGCAGGCTGAAGTCCCGTAGTTTACAAATTCGCTCAAATCTGCCATCTGCCAAATGTGCCACAGCTCAGTTTTCTTTTGCATCCGGAAGATGGTAATACATTCCTTAATTACCTTGTATGGAATGCATTCCTAGCAAGCATGCTTGCTACAAATATTGCATGCAATTTAAATCACACGGTAAATAACCAAGTTTAGTTTTGGGTTTGGCCAACGTCTAACTAAAAATGCTCACTCTGTACTTGGTTTTTGAATGTTTTATTAGAATTCACGATCAACGAGAAAGTTAAAGGAAAACTCCATATACTCCAATAACTAACTTAAAATATAATTTAATGGAAATTACTCTCTCTCGTTTATGATTAATTTGCCTTGATGATGGCAAAACGAAGGACGTCGCACTTATATACATCGCTTTCGATAGTTGTACGGTATAAACGGTACTGTTAAACATAAACGCAAGCAATGGCAAAATTAAAACACTTTGACAACTGCCGCTGCAGAAATTGCAGTGGATACATTCAGAGTCGTGGCATGGCGTTCTGGCGCCCTAGGCAAAGATCCAATTTGGCAACCCTCGTTTCTTACCTCAGCTTTCTTTCCATGTTTATCATATGAATAATGACTTAAGCTTAGATGACTTAACGGGAAACTAGCAGTCATTAACTTTTCGTTGAAATTCTCAATTTCGGAAGCAGTTTTTGAGCCCAAAAGCGGAGTTCTGTTTATTGAAATGTATTCACTGCATTCTTGTTGTCAATCTGAGCACAGCGAATATATTTTCATGAACAAAATTTTTGTTTCAAACAAAAACACTGCTTTTAAAATTTGCAGAATCAATGACGACTAATTTCACCTTAAGCATCATCAACTACCCAAGTAACAATTTCAGGCTGATCAAACGCTCTTATAGCTGATTTTATTCAACCTATGGCTGAACTATGGTTTAGGTTTAGAAGTAAAAATCTTTTTTCAGCTCTTAAACATCTAAATCTGGTGATTTTATCAAGCTTCGAGCTTGTTAATAGCTGCTTCTAAAGCTGCAATGAAGCCTATTAGAGGATTTTACCAGTTTGCATAATGCTGTCAATTCTATTTTTAGAACGAGAAATAGTTATGCAATATGCTTTTCCAGTCGCCTAATCAACATCTCATCAACCTTGATGCAGCCAAAAAAAATCTGTTTTTAAATTTAAAGAAATGGAACGCGTCATTATCTTGCCGTGAACATTGACGAACGCGATATTTTTAATTTCGGATAATTTTAATTCGTATAAGTAAGCTAATTGAATATGCATGTTTTTTTCGGGAACTGAACCCGCCACCTTCTGGTCCATAAGCACTCACCATATGATCCGCCCCATCTGCATCTGCAGAAGAGACAGTGGGATATCGATAACTGACAAACTTTTGCTGGCAGCCGAATTGCGAAATTCTATGATCTGACAGTATGTTTGCATACTTTATATTTTTAGTATGTGTGTATGTTGTTAATTGGGTACTATCTTTTGTGAAGTGCAATATCACGCTTCAAGATATTGAAGCAAAAATAAAATTCCGTAGTGATAATATCACGCTTCAAAATACTGAAGTAATGATAATATTCCGTAGTGATAATATCACGCATCAAAATATACTTGAAGTAAAGAATGGATATTCCCCTCACAAATCGTCACAAGTTTGTATTTATTAGCAAATATCCACAAAAAGATCCCATCTATTGGACCTTCTGATGCTCAGTCAGAGATACAAAAGAAACATTTCACGTCTAATATGCGGTTGATGGACAGCGGTTTGCAAGATGATGTCCTTGTTAGAAAAGCGACTAGGAATACAATCCACGTTGGTTATAATTAAGTGTTATAATTTCTGTGTGATGATAGTAACTTTCTAAGTAACACGCAATTCTGTTAGCAGAACTAAGCAAGAAGTAAATGAACAGCTAGCTGTGCTGAAAAATAAGTGCGTTAAAATACCTAACAATATGACATTCGATTACAAAGCGTTTTCGGACGGGACTTCAACTTTGATCACATTTTAGTTACCAATTGGCAAAATTAATCGAGGGGAAGGGTTGATTGCGCACTTGCTCGATACGTTTTACTTTCAGGACATCAACCTCGTCTAGGTTCACTGTAAATAAATAATCAGGATGGGGTGGCTCGGTTACTTTCTCTGGACGGGGCAAGGCTAGCTCGAAAAGTGGTTCTGAAGATTTTGAATACTAATAACGATTTTCTGCTCGATTATCAATATTTTTGCACCAATCGCTCGGAAAAGCTTCCACGCGTCAACTTCAACGAAGAAAACTTTTGATTTTGAGGTGCGCACTGTTAAAAAATTGAAAATAATGAAGTATTGTTCAACTAAAAATTCGAGAAGCCTTGCTGATCAGTATTGTATGGTACATTATAACATAGCCAATCCTGAATAAATTTCAGAGATATTTGTATCAATTGATTGGTAATTTTGACGTAGGACTACGTCTTTCAGTGGGTCATTCCAAAAAATACGAGCATCACTAGAAAATGAAGGATTTTGAACGCTAATTTTGAAGCAACGCTTGGAGAAGATTTGGGATGAAATGCCCTATGATATCGTGCGTGCTAGATATGCTTTACACGAAATACACTCAAAATTGAAATTATTTGTTTATGGAAATTTTCGAAGCGCTCAAAACACGTTTTCACAGAAGGCAGCAAGTTTCTTGGACCTGTTTCGCTAAGTTATCGCATATATGCAAGCTATACAGGGTGTTAGGTAAAGGTAACTTTACGACAACACAACTTCGCTGCCGGGAAGGAACGCCATGAGCATTTTCCATGAGGCTTCGAGGAGAGCAGCATCACCAAGTGGCGTCAGCGATTAACCATGAAATTTAGCGGATTTTGGGAAATGATACCAAGTCAAGCACAAGCCATGTTGCACCGCAGCCCTGCGACACACTGGGAGGTGTGGAACATGCTAAACCGAGTAAAAATGTATCGTTTCCACACTACAGGTTTAAGAACTGCTACCAGTCTAAGCGGCTTGAGGTGCCGTCAAAAGACGATCATTAAGACTGTCGCAGTGGCCTTTTAACCCAATGCCCTTCTGGCATACAAAAAAAAAAAAAAGCGGCTTGAGGTGTACGGGATGCAAGCAAAAGTGGAGGCGAATACTCAATTTATGAAAAACTACAAGGTATACAGCCCTAAGGGTTGTACGAATGCGTAGGACTATGTCAGATCATTAGATCAAAGACTTGTATAAACTGTATTTCTGGCATATGGATGTTTATAACAATCTGTGAGTGCTATTGTTTAAGTGAATGTTTAAAAGAGTGCGAAATATTCAGATTAAATTCTTCATTGAATGCAATGGTGGCTTTGAAAATACGTGGACGGAAGATCTCTTTTAAAAATCACTTGTGTGCACCATAAAGGTTGAAATAGTGATGAATGGCCACCCTCCAGATTATTGTATTGAATATGATTATGCGTAGCTTGACATGTTTCAATAATGTTACTTTTACTCGCTTGTGTGATGTGCCATTCGAATGTTCTTCTCCTTTGACATGAATGGCAACAGACGCGTAAGTTATAAATTGTCCATAAAATTGCTCTCTCGCCTCTCCAGAAATTTGCTGGTCATTTTATCTATCCAACGACATATAAATTGGTCAGTTTCGTTCAGTAATTTAGTAGTTATTAGCATTTGAAATCTTTCATTCAAACGTTACACTTCTATTTTCGTTTTCACAAAGTGCTACCCAGTCCCAGTATAGTAAACAAAGACGTAGTCCTACATCAAAAAATTATCTATATCCCATTAATTTTTTTTAAAGGCGAAGAAGGGAGGGAGGGGTGACAAAAACTTTAAAAATAATTTGCAATGGCCTAATTTTGAAGTGAGGAGTCACTAAACTTATTGCAAAGTACTGAACTTTTCGTTTGTCTTCAATTATATTGTATAATATTATTCTGCTTTGCAAGACCATTTTAACAGATTATATATTACGCTGACCATTTTAGGTAATTTTTCTAACCGGGACCTCACCATGCATAACATTGTCCGTCAAACTTTTTGTTTGTTAATTATTTGCTCTAATGTCAAATGTCCATAGATCGGTTTAAGAGGTATTTTTGTTGATTTTCATTTAGACTATTGTTAGTAAACGTAACGTTTTGACTAACCATGTAACTAAAAATTAGAATTAGTTCTTACATCAAGTATTCTTTGACACGTGATATTATCACTACGGAATATTTTTATTGCCTCAAGCATCTTGATACGTGATATAATTCAGTACGGAATATAATTTTGCTTCAAGTTCCTTGACGTATCTTTACGGAATACTCTTTTGCGTTGTTTCATGATATCTGTAATGAAAATAAATATTATTTTTTAATAGATTGCCGCGATTGTTATAACTTACCGTAGCCTGAGCCTTCTGAAGAATTGATAGTATTTAATGTTTTTCTAGCTAACGCGATCATCCTATTCGCCAGTTTTCTCAGGTTGATGATGTTCCTTTCCTAATGAATTTATAATATTTATTGAATTGTTATGTAAAATAATATAAATACAAGATTTCACCACCGCATAGTTTTTTTGTATTGGTAGTTTTTTCTGGTTTCCTTTTCTCTTATTTATCATTTTTCATCATGTTAATGATGAGTTCTTGTGTCGAGATTGTGTTATTCTGTTGTTGTATTGTTTGCTCAAATTGTTAAATTTTAAATGTTAAATTGTTGTTTGCTTAAAGTTTGAACGCGCGTCATTGAGTTCTGGGACTTCAAAACCAGGTTTTATGCTTAAAACAAAAGATATGCTCACGAAAATTCATCATTCTGTTCAGACAGATGCAAAGTATGAAGTGAAGACAGTTTTTACTAATATAAGGCACTGATACCGTTCTACAATTCGTGGCAATTCCATTTTAAACATATACCTAAGGTGTTGAATTAGTATAATCTGAAAACTGCACGAATTCATACGAATTCAAAGACTACGTCTTTGTTTACTATACTGGGACTGGGAAGCACTTTGTGAAAACGAAAATAGAAGTGTAACGTTTAAATGAACGATTTCAAAAGCTCATAACTACTAAACTACCGAACGAAACTGAACAATTTATATGTCGTTGGATAGATAAAATGACCAACAATTTTCTGGAGAGGCGATAGAGCAATTTTAAGGAGGACGTAAGAGGGAGGCTCCTATAAAAATGAAACACAAATTTCCTCAAAACTCGAGAACTAATCAAGCAAACGGAACCAAAATTGGCATGTGGGCGTTTTTGGAAGCATGAATTTATTTTGAATTTATTTATTTCATGATGGTTTGAGATCCCTCACCCCTGTGGTAGGAGGATAAGGGCTCTCATACAAATAAAACAGAAATTTTTGCGTATGTGCCATATTTTCTGCTATGTTACAAGCGATAAGCTGTGAAAGTAAACTAGTGAAACCTTCTCGGAGCAAAAGACAGTGAATCGAAAAGAAAAGCACATTCGAATGGCATGTCATATTTGCGATGAACGTGCTTTGGCTTTAATGTTATTTGTAACCAATGGCTCTTTTAAAGGCCACAAGCGAGTTAAAGTAAGATTTTATTGAAACATGTCAAGCTACGCATAATCATATTCAATAGAATAATCTGTGGTCTGGTCATTCATTACCGTTTCAAACTTTATGACGCACACAAGTTATTTTTAAAAGAAAGTTCTATGTCTCAAAGGCTGCAGGCGTTGTACCTATAAAACCCGGTGCACGTTTTTTCAAAGCCACCATTGCATTCAATGAAGAATTGAATCTGAATATTTCGCTCTTTTCTTTTAAACATTCACTTAAACAATGGCACTCACGGATTCTAAAAAACATACATATGCCAGAAATGCAATTTACATGTCTAATATAGTCCTACGTCACTCTTTCGTACAACCCTTAGGGCTTTATACCTTGTAGGTTTTTTTTTAAATCAATTGCCTGTGGACTATACAGCCTGAAGAACACGAAAAATGAACGCTTGAAGCACGTAACAGAAATGAAAATTCGAACGCTGGAATTTCCAAAATTCGGCAAAAAAAAATTATTTCGATTTCGATTTTCTATTCGTAGGTTTTTGCATGGAAAATAATAACGTTTATATAAAAAGCAAGAATAGATTTAGTTTCCACGTTAAAACTTTGAGTAAAAATGTTTAAAACGCAATTGTTTTTGCTCGATTAAAAAAATCTTTGCTTTTTCGCCCCTCCCTCTTCAGTTGCCCATCACCAGAAGGACAAAAACTTGATAAAATATTTGTAATGTCAGAGTATTCCTACGTTAACAGATGTTCTAGGCCATTTGCAGATGTTCCTTACATATATAAGAATAAGAAAATTTACCTTTATTAAACATTCTTTGCATAAGGTATTTAGTGTGTAATTAGCTTTTTCCACTCATCACCAGATGGCAATTTATATTCACTTAAAGTGAACTTGCAAGCAAGATGGGGTAATACATTGAAAGCAATGTTGAGAAGAATGCTTCAATGAAACCATTTGAAAACCAGCATACAAGTCGCATCGCCATCGGCAGAGTTGAACTCAAAAATATTGATATCAACCAATCGCTTCAACTGACTAATGAAACATATCGTCAAAGCACCGCCGAACCGACATGACATCCCATACATTTTCCTGAAAAAAACTTTGAAAATTTGAATCAAAATACATTAAACAGTACCGTCATCCGGGGCGAGATTGTGCCAAAAAAGCATATGTTTTTGTTGTTTAGCTCAGTATCCACACAATTTAGGAACTAAGTTGATTTAAAACTTGTCAATGAATACTAAATTGTTCAATTAACAACTACCGTAAAGATGGTTTAGTTACAATGAAAATTAATTCACTGGAAGTGCATGAACTTTGGCACAATCTCACCCCTTCTAGGGGGTGACATTGTGCCAAAAACATAAAGTTAAACAGTGAACATTAGCATGTTTATAAACAATACACATAAATATCAGTATAAAGTAGTTCATATGGGGCCGTCCATGAACTAAGTGGACTATTAGGGGCAGGGGGCCGGCCCAAAATAACGCATCATACAAAAAGTACGAACGAAAATAACCCGGAGAGGTCTGAAATAACCAAAAATGAGTTCGTAGTCAATGGAATGCCTTTATATAGCCAGTACCGCTTCTAGGGTTAACAAAGGGGAGACATAGGGTATCCTAAGCGGGCATATCTATTTGATCATTTAACAAACGTAACCATTACTTCGTTCGAGAACCCGCGGCCGCAGGACTAGTGTTCGACATCGGAACGAAAATTGAAATCCGGGTTCCGGTCCGGTCCGGTTAAAAGTCGACACGAACTTTGTTACTTTGTTTCGAGTAGAAATCGAGTTCTAGTTTTCGTAGAAGTTTGGTTTGAGACATTTATTTCATGCGAAAGTTGAAATAATAAGGGAAATTGAGAAAAAACTTGAACACCAGAGGGTTAAAATCAAAGTTGAAATTGGACTAGAAATTAGACATAAAACTGGATTAGAAATTTGAATTGACTTTGGACTTGGAATAGGATTTGACATAGGACATTAAATAAGACCTGCACTAATTTGCGATTGAAGTATTACTTCATATGGAAGTGGAAATTGACCTTATTCTATTCTTTCGTCTTTTTCTCTTAAACGTTTTACCTCTTTTCTGTTCCGTTTTTGCTCCTTTTCTGTACCGTTTTCTAGGCTTTCGCTATCACTTTTCGTCCGTTTTTTCTCTTTTCTTTCGTTTTCCATTTTTCTGTCCAATGTTTTCTGTTTTATTGCTCCATTTTTCATCGCTTCTATTTTTTTCCTTATTTTCAGTGATTTTTATTCTTATGTTTCAAACCCGTTTCTTGTTATTTTCTTTCCCGTTTTTGTCATTTCTGTCCTCTTTTCCTTTGTTCAATTTTTTGTTTTTTTCTAACTCTTTTTATTTTCTTTCTTTCTTGTTCCATTGTTCCTCTTTTACATGTCCCGTTTTTCATCGCGATAGAAAAGCGTTTATTCTGGTTTTGCTCCTTTTGTGCCCTTTCCTCTCTGGGTTCCGTTCTCTCTCGTTTTACGTTTTTCTCTTTCGCTTAACATTTTTCTTTAATCCGTTTTTCTGTTTTTTTTTTGTTTTTTTTTTGTCCCGTTTTCCCGGTTTGGTCCTATCTTTCTCCTTTTTCCCGTTTGACTTCTTTTTTCCGTTTGACCTCTTTTTCCCTTTTTCCCCGTTTCCTTTATCAATTGTTTGTTTCCTCTCCTGATATTCTTCTCTTTCCTTTTACTTTCACTTTTTTCTGTTCCGTATTGCCTTTCTTGTCACGTTTTCCTTCTTTTTCTCTCGTTTTTCCTTTTTTATATCCATTGTATCCTCTTCCTACGTTCTTTTTTTCAACTTGTCCTGTCCCGGTTTTCACCCTTTTCCTGAGTCCTGATTGTTCTTTTCCGTTTTTGCTTTTTCTCTTCCGTTTTTTCTCGTTCTAGGCCTGTTTTTTCTCTTTTCCTGGTCTCGTTTTTCGTCATTTTCTGGACCGTTTCAACCTCCTTATCGGTAGCCTATTTTCGCTTTTCTATCCTACTTTTCGTTTTGGTCTGTTCCATATTCCAATGATTATGTCATGCTTTTCCTTCTTTGCAGTCGCGATCTGATTCTTTTTTCCTATCTCTTTTGTCTTTCTTTCCGTTTTCTTTCTGCCTCATTTTTCCCCTTTTTCTGTTCTTGTTTCTCCATTTTCTTATTGTCGTATGTTCCCATTTTCCTTACTTTTCTATCCCGTTTTTCCTTCTTTCTGTCCAGTTTATCCTCATTTTGTTTCTCGTTTTCTTTGTTTATCTTCTTCTTATGTGATATTGGAATCGGAATGATGCCGGGATCTGTGGAAGGTGCGTTATGTCTGGTGTGTTGGTGTTTTGGAGTTTCGTCCAAATCAGAGGGGTTCATTTCAGATTTTGGGTGGAATTGCTCCTCATCAGAAGGGTAAGGCGACATCCATTTAGTACGTCACGCAAATTTTGACCAAAATCAACCCCCCCTCCCCCCCTTGTCACAATTCGTCACACATTCGTGACCCCCCCTGAGAAAGTACGTCACATCACGGCAATCCCCCCTCCCCTTCACAACAAAAAAATTAAATATTCATTCCAACCTTTTTATTTAAAGCTATCAAATGAATTTCAGCAAATAAAAAAAAGGAAAATTTTCGAGCTTATAAGTCATCGATTCACGGATTTTGAAGATGATCTTCAATTGCTGCAATCGGATATGCTTCAGAAGTCGCTGATGTGCCGTCGATTAATGTTTAGCGCATATCTACGCCCTTTACATTCATCCACTCAAATTCGTCTGATCTAGTTGAAAGAATCAGGACTTCCAGCTGACGTCTTGCAGCAACACGCCTTGGAAGAACTTTTCTGAGGGACTTTGTCATTTTGTGTATTTCTTCAATCGTGTAATCATTCAACACTACCTTAGATGCGAAATTTATTCCGCAAGTGGCTTAAACTCTATCCTTCAGAGAGCTTTTGAGTGAGGGGCAGTATAAATTATACCGAATAACCTTAAAAGCAGCCGTGAAACTTCGGTATGAGTTTTTGTTCATCGATTGAGTTCAGCACGAATATCAAGGGAAAACATTGCCGTGGGTCTCTGGTAGCATCCCGTAACCCTTCAGGAGTTTGTGCGACTGCTATTTGCGGTTGCAAAAATCTTTTAGGCAGGACGGTACTCAAGCAGCTCTTCAGCGGTGCTCTGCATATTCTGTAAAGCCTTATTGGAAAGTTCATACTACATAGAATAAATGAGTCCTGTTCACACATATATGTTCAAAAAAGTGTTCATTCAAAAAATTTAACTATTTGTTTTAAAATCTATCAGTACGTTAATTTTATAGAAGCCTTCAATAGTTGTATCTTCATATGAAGGCTAAATTATAATTTCCCGAATAAATTTTCCATTTGATTTTTTTTTCATGTGACGTCACATAACTTCATACACCCCCTCCCCCCTACGTCACAGATCGTCACGATTAGGTCAACCCCCCCTCCTCCCTATAAGCGTGACGTACTTTATGAATGCCCCCTAATAAGATTCTTATTACTAAAATAAAAGTAAAATTAGTTTAGTTAATGTCTCTTTGTAGGTGAACAAGAGTGCAGTGCTGTGGAGATACGGATGTAATCAGGTATTCCTGCGGTTACAAAGTCTTCAAAGTCTATTAATGGCCAAATATCGTGCTTTCCGACGCAAATGGTGCTGGATTCTAGTGTTTTAGGTTGAACAATACAGTACAGCTTACCAAGAAAAATGAGTTGTCTGTAAGCGCAGTCGCTTGAAACGCTGTTTCACAGGAAAAAAATAATTTCGCGAAATACCTACTGACCTGATACTAGTATTTGGATCTACTAGGAGCCTGAGATAAGTATTTAATTTTTCTGTTAGAGTGCGTTGAAATAGTTCGTGGTATTTGCATGGATAGTTTCTGCTTTTGTCAACATGCATTCGGTTCTATGTAGGGCTGTCTAACCGGTAGTACCGGTAGTACCGAAACCGGTAATACCGGCCAATTTTTGGATACCGAAATACCGGTTTTGGAAAGGCAAAAAGCCGGTATTTCCGGTATTTTCTAATATCCTAGTTTTTTTTAGTTTCCTTATTCACAGAAGAACTAAGTTTGATAAAAGATTGTAAAACTCATAGAAAACCAACTTCGTGTTAATGCTGACGAGATTCTTCGACTACTAGCAATGAATAGGGTGAAACTGTGGGTCAAATAATTATAGCTCTTGAACCCGTTTAAGGCACAGTACGACATCTTTGCTGTAAGTTTCATTGTATAAACCAGACGTTACGTTTCAATTTATTTTCGAATAACTTGACTTGATACATATGTACAAGCCACCAAACTATTCGAAGCTCTCACTTAACGAACTTAGGAAACAAGATCAGGATCTACCAGGAACGAATTTGGAATATTTTTCAAGTCTTTCATGTGATATATTGATTGAACAAGTAGATGAAATCTCCAAGCCACTATCTACGAAGAGTGGGATTAAAAGCAGGAGAAGGTATCTGTGCACGAGGATGCAAGGGCTCCGGTTTAGAGATAGAGGAAAAATTCGTGAAGAGACTGTAAGAGACCAGTGCATTCATTATGCTGGAAGCTGAAATGCGGAGATTTTTGAAAATAGTTAAAAGGGTTTTCCTACTATAAATTTGAAGAAATGATAGGAAAATTCTTGATGCGCTTAAAGCCGTTCGTCAGACTTCGATGAAAGCGGAAGTTTCTTCAATTGTTAGAAGCGTTGGCAACAAAATTCGTTCTACCAAAGGAAATAAATTGCTAAGCGTATTATTTCTGCCTTAATACTACTTTGCAAACCAAAAATACTAAAGTAATAGTTTAAAAACAAACATATTTACTGAAAAACATCAACATTTCTGTTGATTGCGAATAATCTGCCAATACCGGTATTTTACCGGTACTACCGGTATTTTCTACACTAATACCGAAATACCGGTTTTCACCAAAAGTGCCCAATACCGACAGCCCTAGTTCTATGAGAGATGTCGTGTTGTTCCGGGCGGGCGACCTTCGAATTCTTTCTCTTTCTGGGACAGTTCTCGTTGTCGATGCATTAAACTCACGATGATTTCTCGTCTTCTTCGTTTTTATAATTCTGTTTTCTTTTCTCTCGTTTGCCTTTTTTCTCATCCGTTCTTCATCTTTGTCGGTTCAGTCTACTCGTTTTTTGCCTCGTGTTCCTTCGTTTTCCCTACACGTTTCAGGCTTTTTATCGAATCTTGTGTAACGAATACTTTTACACGAGGAATAGTGCGAGGAACTGGAGAAAATATACCGGTTTTGCGATACACGGAACTTCTATCCAAAACTCAATGAATCTCGCAAGGGTTTCTCGAGCCGCGGACCGAAATGTGCAGAAATAAAGATGTAGGTATTTTGACAGACGACCGTGCGGTGATCGAAAGCTGGAAGCAGCAAGGGGGATGAGCACCTAAATGGTGTGTCGGCGAAAGACAGTGAAAGTGAAGGGAGTGACTTCGTTGGTGCAGCAAACAACGGAGTCGTGCTATCCCCATCGATAAACGAAATTAAAGAGGTCATCCAGTAGCTGAAGAATTTTTATGTAGTTGGAAAGCATGGCATTGGAGTGAAACTTTACCGAGCGATCACTATCCTGAATGCTGCCTACAAAGTGCTCTTCCAAGTCATCTTCCAATGGCTGTCACCAATATTCAATAGATTCGTAAGACGTTATCAGGCCAACTTCATGGAGGGTCGGTCTATAACGGATCAAATATTCACCGTGTTGCAGATCCTCCAGAAATGCCGTAAATTTCGAGTCCCCACGCATCAACTGCTCATTGATTGCAAAGCCGCATATGATAATGTAAACCCGCAATAGCTCTGCAAAAATGTGAACGAAAATAGCTTTCAGAGGAGGCTAACTAGATTTATCATGGCTACAATGAATGGGATCCAGTACTGTGAGAAAATTTCATGTGAACTGTCGGACCATTTGAATCTCTCAGGGGATTTCGACAAAGAGTTGATCTTTCCTGCTTGCAATTCAACATTGCGCTTGAAGGTTATTATTAGACGAGCGGCGATAGACAAATCCGTAGAATCCAGTCAGATGTGGATGCTGTCAGCAAAACAGTTGAGATACTGGAGATCAGTACACTAGAACCGAAGCAAAGAAACCGCGAAGCAAAGAATATTGTGTTGAAGATCAATACGTCTAAAATGGAGAATCTCAATCATCGCTAATCTTACAACAAGATCTTTGGTATTTTCGAAGAAGTTCAGAAAGGTGATTGCTCTTGCAAAATATCCTCTAATATTCTAATAACAATAATACACTATAATATTCTAACAATCTACATCATACTGTCACATAAAATACGGGGTAGGTATCACTTGTCGGAACGATTGGGAATAACTTCAATACTGCTGCTATCGCTGGATTCCGTTCCGCCACCACCGGATTGTTTACTGCTTCCAGCCCCGGTCAGCGGTTTGCGGCTTTCCTCGTCGGTGAGTAGCGCATATTCGTCCAGATCACTCCTTACGGGCTGCTCCGTGGCGAAGTAGTCTTCCACTACCAGTATCTCCAGCTCATCGCTCCTGCTGGCCGTCAGCGTTGTCGGTGGCAAACTGGTCGGTAAAGGTGGCCTATCGGAGCGTTCCCCCTTGAAGCTGGCCATGTGCTTTATCCGACGCTGGGCATACGGGCTGGATTCCACCTCTTCGAAATCGGTTATTTCTTCGATGCTACCGTTCGGGTCTAAATGCTGCAGGGGTTTGATCTTGCGTCGTGCGTACGGACTGTTTTCATAGCTTCGTTCGTTGAAGTTTTGGATTGGTTCGATATTCGATTGGGCCGCTCCTGCTGCTGAGCTGCTGCTTTGTTGGATCGCATTTGTGACCCGACGTGATTCGGTTGAACTGACCGTAGAAGTGTTGAATTGATTTAGGCCATCTAGAATGTCGGTTGAATGATAGTGAAGCTCTTCTTCGATTGCAGCTGGCTCCTGAACCGGTTGGGAATTTCGGGAAACGAAAGATGGGGAAGCGTGGACGTTAGCGATTATGGTTGAAGTTACGGTTCGATTCGACGTTGGTCTTTGATAGATGGGGGAGTTGGTTTCTCTGTTCAGGGCATCCCTGGGATCCTGGTAGATTGTCCCTCTGATGGAAAGAACATTTTCGCTTCGTGATCGATTGCTAGGGTTTAGATCTACCGGTTCGTCTTCCTCGTTGGAGGTGGTGTTCACGGCTTCGTTGGATTGACGTTGTCTGCGTTTTTTCTTACGTTTCCCTCTTAACAACAACTCATCGAGTGACGCAAACGAAGCTGCGTCCAATTTTGGAAGCAGAATGGCATCTTCGTAGGCCGGAGGACGCGACTCACGAATATCCGGGGCATTCAGTTGAGCCTCTTGACGCATACGGAGTTGATTATCGCGAGCTCTGGAAAGCAAATTTGTTTAAAGTTTGGAATGTATCTTTTAATGAAGGTGAATTTCATACATTTCTCGCATTTCTTGAATATTTTCCTGACGTTCACGTTCAGCAGCTAGCTTTCGCCGAGAGTCGATACATTTTCGAATTATCGAGTACATGCAGAAGAATCCGAAAAACGCCAAAATAGCCAACATAAAGAAGGTCCATATACGTTCGGTGGTACCCATGACGTCCGGAGGATACCAAACCGATCGACAAGCTCCTTCCCAAGTGGCCCCGTAGAAGTCTTCCGGACTGGTGCAACGCAACTGTTTCCTATCGTTTACCTGAAAATATGAATTTTATTAGAAAGTTTTTATTTCCTGAAACTTAAATAACCTAAAACTATTTCTGTCCAAACTTTCCCTAAGCTTACCCTTCTGGGGGGTTCCGTCAAGAAAAGAAAAAAGTGAAAAAATTCAGCATCACGACAATCGCAGCGCCACGGATTGTCACCCAGCCAAACGTCACTAAGATAAGGATTATGGTCGAAAAAATCGACCCGAAACGGAGTGGTGAACCGATTACCGGAGAGATTGATTCTCAACAGCGCCGGTAAACCGGACAGGGTCGTATTCCGGAACGTCGTTATTCGACACATGCTCAGGTCCAACGTTTGCAGCGAATCCGACGCGATACTGTCCGGTATTTCGAACAGCAAATTTCCAGATAAATCAAGATCAACCAGCGAAGGCATCGCACCGAGAGCGTCGGCATCGATGGCGAGAATTTCACTCCAACTCATGTTCAGATGAGCCAACGAAGTTGCCGTAATCCTTTGCAATCGCCAGAAATAATTACGACTAAGATTGATATTCGTTAGCAGTTCATTGTCCTTAAACATTTTACCGTCGATCTGTTTGATCATGTTGAAGGACAGATCTAAGTTTTTCAAGTGTATCAACCTCCGAAAGGCGTCATTCTGAACGAAATTAATTGCATTAGACGACAAGTCAATGTTCTCCAGCAGCAAGTTCGGAGCAAAACTATCCCTCGTCAACTGCCGGATCATGTTTCCTCTCAAAATCGCTGTCATCAAATTAGGAAAGCCTGCCAAATCAATCGAATCCATATTACAGTTGGAGAGGTTAATTCGCTTCAAACTCTGCGACGTCACATTTCCATGGAAAGACAGTGACAGCCGATAGTTTTTGGCCAGATTTAAATAGACTAAAGATTCCAACCCGTTCAGAGCGGTTGGCTGCAGCGTGCTAAGTTTGCAGTTGCTCATATCCAGTGTCTTCAAACTGGTGGAAGACATATCGGAAATCCCGTGAATTGGATTGCCGCTTAGCTTCAGGTGCTCTAATGCTGGCATGCCTTGAATCACTTCCCTGCCGGAGACTTTGGTGATTTTACAGTTGCTCAAATCAAGATAGCGCAATGAAGCGCTGATCAGGACCAGCGAGGCATCATTGCTGGAGAAACTTGTAAACTGATTCTCGGCTAGACTGAGCTCTTCCAAATATAGGGTTTTCTGTAATAGTTCATTCGGAAAAATACTGGCCCAATTCGATATGTTGTTCTGTGCTAAATTAAGCTGTTTTAGCGAGTCGAGTCCATCCAGTGCGTGGGGTGGAAGATCCACTATAAGATTTGACGAGAGGTCCAGATAACGAAGCTTCGTAAACTGCGACAACTCAGTCGGCACACTGGTGAAGAAATTTTCCGACAGGTCGAGTATTTGGACCTGAAACAAAGAGGATAGACTCGATTAGTCAATTCGAACAACAATCAGAGGAGGTTGCAATGCCTACGTCTAGTTCCGGAAATTGCGGTAGTTCCGTTAGTCCAAGTCCGGAACAGTCTACGAAGAAATCCACACCCTCGAAACCACAGTGGCATTCTTCAGGGCAGTACTCTTCGGTCCGAAAGCTGGCTGCTAGCGATGCAAACATTAGCAGAATGACTGCAACAGCGGCTGATTGGGTTTCCATCGTGCGCTGAAAAGAGTTTATTGCTATACAACACTGAGATATCGCAAGCATCAAGCAGCTGGTAGGATGATAAGAGTGTTATTATGAATCTGTAAATTAGTCATACTGAAGATTGTGCATGAAAAGGCAGCATTTGTTTGGTACGATAGACATCGTTTTCATTGTATCTGCGGTTGGGCTGTCGATGTGCTTAGAGATTAATACAAAAAATAGACCCTAAACCATCTATGATAGGTGATTAGGTGCATTCTTTAGCAGCGAAATTACCATTCGTTATTTGCTTTGCTATGTGATAAATTACTCCGTTTTCATAGAAGCTACTAGCGCTCAAACCCTGGTAGGCCTTTGGGTACGTTTAAAACGCATCACCAACTGATGGTGAACACATCAAAAAAAATCCTGTAAATTTACGTATTAAATAATACGAACGACGATAGTTGCATGTTTGACTGCGAAACTGGAGCGGCAAGTATATTTACAAGAAGCAGAAAGTTAGAGAGACCGCCAGTGTCATCGGTCCAACAAGTGCTACAGGCAACAGCAGAGCATGTGGCCGTTGGTTGGCACTAAATCTACCGAAGGTGAAGGTAGCGAAGAAGCTGGTCGAGGAGCGGCACGATTACGTTGACTAAAGACGTAACGTGCTCAAAACCATTAAGTTGCTTGTTGTTCAAATTCAAGGAGTTCTCGGATCTGCTGAAACAACTGAGAAGGAATTGTCGTCAACCAAGATGACCCTGAAGGCAATGTTGAAAATGGCACCGGTACACCCAGTTTATCGGTGGGGAAAGTCAAGACGGTGAAAGGAAATCCCCCAGAGGGAGAATCCGTGTCTCGCCTCACGCTGAAGAGCCCACAACCTTGCAAGACCACGGGGCCCAAGTAATCCAAGGACACGTCGGGCACTAGCACAGCCCTGCGCCCGGAAGCGACTCTCCAGTGCAGTGATCTGGATAAGGTTACTTTGGAGAAAGAAATCAAAATATGTTGGAGGAAGCCTAGATGACCATCCGCACGAGAAAGGGACCTTTTGGAGCAAAAATGGCCGCAATTAAACTTCTTACTGAAGCAGCCAACAAGGCATTGAAGACTGTAGACTGAAGAATTAAAGTAGGCTGGTTGATGTGGCCGTTGAGTTTCTCAAAGCACTCGGAAGTATGTCCAAGAAGTAGTATAAGTACTACAGAGGCAGAGGCACCTGTGGAGTTCGGAAAGGGACACAGCTAGAGGCTGTACCCGAATGTATCCACGTGGACGAACAGGAAGAAGGGAGAACTTAACTAACCATCGGACACAATTCCTGTCTGTCCACGATTCGGCTCAATTCAGCGCGCAATGTTTGCCATCAGCGGAGCAGATACCAGCCCCGAAAATATGGTCCATAATATGCAACGCAAATTTTGTTGGCGTTGCAACGAAAATGTCATGAGGACCGTGCCGTGAAAGGAGTTGTGAGCACTCGGTCTTAGGGTATGATCTATCGCCGAGGAACTCTCCGTCGGTGTGGAGCAGATCCGCCGCCGGGGACTGCTTGATTTGACCGCAGGGAAAATAGGAGTTTAATGGCTGCCGAAGAGATGCCAAAAGGCACAATCGCTCGCGAATCGGTGTGGGAAACTGCTAAGGAATTCTCCGCAGGTCTACTGCCGGGGACTACTCGAGTAGTTTCTGGTAGAATGTCCCCGCATCAGCGCACGCCTCGATGGCTCAAATAGATAAGTTAGCAGAAGAACTTACTAGCGCTACTGTTTGTGTTTTTGTTTCAGTTTGTAGTAAGATGGTTAACTTTGCTATGCATTTTCATTAGAAGTGCATTTGAATAAAAAAGTGTTGAACTTCAATATTCAATATTCAATATGCATTCAGTTATAAGCATGAATGTAAAACGTTTAATAATAGTTGATTTGTTTGTAAAAACTTCCAACCATACGAGGAAAGAATACCATCGCTTTATGCAAAATTAGACGTAAAAATCAATACGAAATTCCACATACTTTACTTTTACTATGTCGCCTACAATTCGTTTTTCGAATCCGGGTCGAATTCATCAGTCTTCTCTACGCTTGTTGGTCTTATGCTGCCACTCTCCAATTACCCCTGATCCCCGCTGTTCTAGCATCTTCGTCAATAGCGCTCATCCAACGGGAACGGGGTCTGCCTCGAAGTCGGCGGCCTCTGTTGGATTCTCTGTCGAATATTGTTTTCGCTGGTCTCTCGTCCGGCATCCTTGCCACGTGGCCAGCCGCCTTCGTGGTTCATGTGCCTACGCAACACTCCTTCTTCTAATCTGTCACCAAGAATTGATCGTAAAATCTTACGTTCAAAAACACCTAGAGCTTGTCGGTAGCCCTCCTTCAACGTCCACGCTTCGAAGGATTAGCATCTTACAAAGCGCGAGTTTCCGTCTGGAATTGCAGGCTACTGGACCTCAAGTGGCTACATAATTTGTAGATCCGCAGTCAGTATCCGCCTGTTTACTTCACAACTCACATCGGTTTCATATGTCACTAACGTACCCAGGTAAACAAATTCGTCGATCACTTCAAAAGTATCACTTGTATGCCTCTTTTATAGCTCCACGGTTAATACTGATGATATCGATGTTATACGCGAACTCTAGGAGCATGCGAGGTTTTATGATGATGGTACTACTGCTCTGCACGCCTGCCCTTCGTCACTGCACATTTTGTTTAACAGAATCGTACGCCGTCTTGAAGTCTATAAACAAATGGTGAGTCTGTAAGTTGAATTCTTGGAATTTATCAAGGATTTGTTGTTTGGTCCATCGTGAAGCGTCCCTCTCAAAAACCCCACTGGTATTTATTCGCCAACAAAGGTGTCCTGCTTCGGCCACAGTCTATGAAACAGGATGTGGAAGAGAATTTTGTATGCAGAATTGAGGAGAGTAATGCCTCGATAATTGCTGTATTCGAGTCGGTGGCCCTTTTTGTTAATAGTCAATATGAGATCTTCCAACCAGTCCGCAGGTAGTTCCTCCTCAGTCCATTCTTCTTCTTCTTCAGCATAGAGACGGGGTGACTCGTGCTGTTTCAAGCACTCGTTTCCATTCAACTCGTTCTTGGGCCACTCGTCGCCAATTTCCTAGTCGTGTCAGAAGTCGCAAATCGCTTTCGATCTCGTCGAGCCATCGTGCACGTTGGGCCCCCCTGTTCCTGGTGCCGGTGGGGTTGTTGAAGAGGACTATTTTCATCTCACTGTCGTCCGGCATCCTTACGACGTGGCCGGCCCACCGCAGCCTGCTAACTTTCGCTAGATGTACGATGGGAGTCTCCCCAAGCAGTACCTGTAGCTCGTGATTCATACGCCTCCGCCACTCTCCGCTTTCAGTTTGTACTCCACCAAATATCGTCCGTAGCACTTTCCACTCGAACACGGCAAGGGCGCGTATGTCCTCCGTGAGCAGCGTCGCGGCTTCAAGTCCTTAAAGAACTACCGGTCTAATAAGGGTTTCGTACATTGTTAACTTCGTGCGGTGGCGTATCCTGCCTGGTCGTAGCGTTTTACGAAGAGCAAAGTAGGCCCGATTTCCCGCTTGGATGCGCCGCTGGATCTCCTTACTAGTGTTGTTGTCCGCGGTCACCAGCGATCCCAAATACACGAACTCCTCTACCACTTCTAGTTCGTTGCCGTCAACGGTTACCGTCCATGGGAGAGGCACGTTTGTTACCTTTGAGCCTCTTCCTTTCATGTGTTTGCCTTCGCCGTCGCAAAGTTCTTGGCTATGATATCGAAGTCATCTGCAAAGTCTAGAAGCTGGCAACCCTTGGTAAAAATCGAGCCTCTCGTGTCGATGCCCGCTCGTCGGATCACCCCCTCAAGAGCGATATTAAACAGCATGCAGGATAAACCGTCACCTTGTCTCAACCCTCGCGGCCTCTCGAAGGGACTCGAGAGTGTCCTAGAGATGCGTACGAAACACATCACTCGATCCAATGTAGCTCTGATCAGTCGCGTCAGTTTGTCCGGAAAACCGTGTTCGTGAATTATCTGTCATAGCTTGTCTCGATCGGCTGTATCGTATGCTGCTTTGAAATCAACAAAGATGTGATGCGTGGGCACGTTGTACTCCCGACATTTCTGCACGTACGCGAGCCCCCATGAACTTGCCTGATAATTCCTTACGAAACCTTGTGCTATCGGTGACAACCGGCGTAACAGGATCTGGGAGAGTACCTTGTAGGTGTCGTTTACCAGCGTAATACCGCGATAGTTGCAGCAGTCTAGCCGATCACCCTTTTTGTAGATGGGACAAACCACTCCTTCCATCCATTACTCCGGTAGCTTTTCCTCCTCCCAAATCCTCTAAATAACCCAGTGTAGAGCCTTTGCTAGCGTATTTTCAGTCTATACCTTTAGTATAAACTGATGGATTACACAATCCAGCCGTTCGCTCCCGACTTTCAAAACTTTCAAAGATTCGACGGGGATGCCGTCCTTTCCAGCTGCTTTGCCGTTTTTCAGCTCTCTCGCTGCTTTTCTAACCTCGTCCAAAGTCAGTGGATGCACAGCTTGTTCATCATCCTCAATCGTTATCCTATTTCTGTAAACCGCTCCATCTTGTTCACTATTCAACAATACATCGAAATGTTGTTTTTATCGCTTTGCCACCTCCGATCTTTCGGTAAGCAGGTTTCCTGCGTTGATCGTTTCAAAGAAGCTTCTTGTATCGTGCCTTCTCCGCCAGTGAGGGGCCACGCTGATAAACTAGCACGTGTGACTCCATAAAAAGAGTGAACAAGTGATGGGGAAATTGGATCGGGACCCAAACTGTCTGTCACAAGCCAGTATAAAGGAGGAGTGTTGAGATTTGTCTTTCGGTGTGCAGCGCTGGATGGCTCCATGACAAACACGTGATGGATTCATCTAGATCTGCACCGAGTCTCTTCCGCGGCAAATCTTGTAAAAAAACGTTTGCTCCCAATGTAGCAAGCAACATTGGAGCATGCTGCATTCTGAGTAAATTGCGGAGGAGGACCCCAATCCTCGGTGTAACGCGACCCGTGCCTAAGGATGAATGCTTGGGGGGGTCTAATTAAGTCTCCCAAGGTCGAAAGGAGCCTGCATGGTACCAGGGCACCCCGTGCAGTAATTTGCTCCCTCTGTTCTAAGCTGGTAACGGACAGCTGATTCTTTCTCCCAGCAAATTAAGACCATTGAGATGGAAACAATTAATAAAACTTATATAAAATATAAATAACAAATCAAATATGGGATTAGCACTCAGGAGGAACCCTGACATCGATAAGACCCAAGAGGAAACTGGCAATGCTTATATAATCAGTCAAATCCCAGGACCCAGTTGTGTCAACGGTGCAGGACTAAACCCAAAACAGCCCGGTCGTACCACAAATCATATAAAATTACAAAGAAAAAATGTTAAATTTGTCCAGGTGAATCTTCACCATGCAAAGGGAGCAACTGCTGTACTTTGTAGAAGATTCACAGAAAGCAACCTGGATGTAGCACTGATCCAGGAGCCCTGGACCTATAAAGGTAGGATACAAGGAATTCCTACAAAGTCGTGTAAATTGATTTACGCCGAAGGTGAGCTCACGCCAAGAGCTGCCATTTTAGTAAGTGAAAGCATAAAAAGTTTTCCAATTACAGAATTGATTACAAAAGATCTCACAGCAATAATGATGGAGGTTCCAACGACCCATGGCACGACTGAAATTTGCGTAGCATCTGCATATTTTCCAGGAGATTTGGGTGAAGTACCTCCACCAGAAGTGGTAAATTTGGGTTCTTACTGCAAGAAACAAAACAAAGCACTTGTAATTGGATGTGATGCAAACGCCCATCACACTGTTTGGGCCAGCACAGATACCAATAACAGAGGTGAACTCCTTTTAGACTATATATCATCAAATGATATAGATATATGCAATAAAGGGGAAGAGCCAACTTTTGTAAACGCAATAAGGCAAGAAGTACTTGACTTAACACTATGCAGTCCAACGATGACTGATAAAATAAAAAATTGGCACGTATCGGATGAAGAATCTTTGTCCGATCACAAGCAAATCATGTTTGATTACGAAGCTAATCAGCAACTTAAGGAAATTATAAGAGATCCCAGGAAAACAAACTGGGATCAGTATAATTTGAAACTGAAGGTTGGAGTCAAGAACTTGAAAGGCTGCTCAAGGACATGTAAAGAACTTGAGGACAACTCAAAACAACTTTCAAACCTGATCCAACAAGCTTATCACGAAAGCTGTCCTGCAAAGGAACGCTCTACAAATAGAGATGTACCTTGGTGGAACAAAACTTTGGAGAAATTTAGAAAGAAAACTCGGAAATTATTTAACCGGGCAAAAAGAACACAACAGTGGGAGGAGTATAAACAAACTCTCACTGCCTATAATAGGGAAATACGAAGATCAAAGAGGATTCACTGGAGGCACACATGTGAAATATCTTGGAGTATTTCTTGACAGAAAACTCAATTGGAACACACATCTAGAGCAAGCAGTAAACAAAGCAACAAATGCTCTATGGATATGTAAAAGAACGTTTGGTAAGCAATAGGGACTGAAACCGAAGATGATCCATTGGATCTATTCGGCCATTGTCAGACCCAGGATTACCTATGCTTCGTTGGTCTGGTGGCCAAAAACGAAAGAGAAAACTACCCAAACAAAGCTGGAAAAACTTCAAAGGCTAGCCACTCTCTCAATAACAGGTGCAATGAGAAGTACACCTTTGAAGGCATTGGATGCTTTACTCTATATACTTCCATTGCATCAGTTTATACAATTAGAAGCTGAAAAAAGTGCTCTGAGGATCAAAAGATCAAAGAACCTTTTTGAAGGGGACTTAACAGGTCATCTCAGTATTCTAAAAACTATTAGTATAAATCCTCTTGTAACCAGTAATGAAGATTGGATGGAGAAAAAATACAACTTCAACCGAATATTTCGTGTATTTGAGCCTAGACGTGATTCCTGGGAAGATGGTGGTCCCGATATTCGTCCAGGCTCGACAGTTTTCTATACAGATGGTTCAAAAATGGACAATCAAGTGGGAGCAGGAGTCACTGGCCCAGACATATCAATTTCTATGGGCAGATGGCCAACTGTATTCCAAGCTGAAATACAAGCAATTCTAGAATGTACGACTGTGTGCTTGCGCAGTAACTATAAACATTCAAATATATGCATCATGTCCGACAGCCAAGCAGCTCTAAACGCTCTAAAGTCGGCGACATGCACATCAAAACTTGTCTGGGAATGTATTCAATCACTCCAAAAATTGTCTCGTCGTAACCAAGTCAACTTGTACTGGGTCCCAGGTCACTGTGAAATTGATGGAAATGAGAGAGCTGATGCACTAGCAAGACTCGGATCATCTCATCAATTTGTAGGACCTGAGCTCTTCTGTTGCTTATCTGCTTCTGCTTTAAAAATGGAACTAAAAGCATGGGAATGTACGAAAGTGGAATCAAATTGGAATAACACTTTCAATGCTAGGCAGTCGAAACGTTTCATCTCTCCAAACGTTTCAATTACTCGCAAAATACTGGAGCTTTCGAAGAAAGATCTAAGCATTTATACTGGTCTTATAACAGGACATTGTCCGAGCCGCTATCATCTGAAGCTAATGGGAAAACTTCATGATGATATATGTCGCTTCTGCGGCATAGAAAAAGAAGACTCGGAACACCTGTTATGCCGATGTCCGGCAATTCTCCATAAAAGATTAAGGTTCTTCGAAAGAGGGCTGTTAGAACCCTCTGATATTTGGAGAACAACTCCCAGCGCAGTAGTGCACTTCATCCGAAGTGCATCACCGGGCTGGACAAATGCTATTAGTCAAACAATGACAATCACTTCTGCTAGTGGTGCGTCATCTTGACAACATAGCTATAATAAAACGGGGAATATATCACAATAGATCAAACAAATGGTCGCAGTGATAAAAATACCCAACATGGAAAAAAAAAAAAATCGTGCCTTTTGAAGCAATTCTCCGCCACCGCAAGAACGCGATCCAAATGCTGGCGTTTCTTACGACGGTGAAGTATCTTTCCAGCAGCTCTAGAATTTCGTGTCACAGTTGCAGCCAATGTGTAATTCTTCTTGTCAGTCACTCGTTGACACTCTGCGTCGAATCATCCACTGGAAATGGCTGCCGAAGTAGTACCCAACACTTTTCGTGATGTAGTACTGATCGCATCGTGGATGTGATCAGGATCTCTCCAAGTTGTTCACCGATTCGCTCATCAGTTTTCCGAGAATACTCCGTAGCAACTCCTTTCGCTGATGACCGCCGAATGTTCAGTTGTAACTTCTTCGTTGGTCTCGATTTGAATACATTTGACAACCGGGCGGGAATCCTGCTTACTACGAGATAGTGGTCCGAGTCGACGTTTGGTTACCAGAAAGTAAGCGTGATGTAGTACTGATCCGAAAAGAGCCGGCCATCAACCAGAACGTGGTTGACCTGAGAGCATGGGGCGATGGAACTCTTCTCGTCCGACCTGTGCATTTGTATCCCCAATAACTATGTTTATGCCATGTCCTGGGCATTTCTCATATGTCCTTTCGAGAAGACCATAGAACTCCTCTTTCTCGTCATAGGGTTTGTCGTTCGTCGGTACGTACACATTTATTAGGCTGTAGTTAAAGAATTTGCCCTTAATTCTCAACACGTATGATGGTCATTAATTGGGGTTTCGTTACGAATCCGGCTCCAAACTCTGCTTTTTTGCAGCCACTGTAGTAGATGTGATACTTGAATGTCATGCCCGCAATAGGATCTACGATGCAGAATTCGCGTTCTCCTGTATTCGGCCATCGTACTTCATGAATGGCTCTAACCTCGACCTGCATCTTCGGCAGCTCTCTTGCTGCTCTTGCGTCTGCTCTAAACTACGCACAGACGCTCACTGCTGGTAATGTTATTTCTTTTACCAACAGTCAGTGGAAGCATGAGAATGAAGTTCTACATTGACAAAGATTTAAAGATCCATTTACTTTACTAGGTACGGAAATTGAGTGGCAATAGTATATTTTGCTTTCAACATGATTATGCTTCATTCCATCGGACAAAATGTACTCGGGAGTGGCGAATTTACCAGATTTCATTTCCTCTAAAGAACAGTGTGCAGCATCACCGACCCCATTGCAATGGATTTAAAGTGGGGATTTACAAGACATGACAACATGGTTGACGTAGGACTACGTTGGTCTCGGCGGTAAAATTTTAATGTCATCAGCTAATGTTCGACAATCCTATATACGTCCAACTCTCCAATGAAACTATTTATGCTCTTTGATTTGGGAATTTCGATTGAATTCTTTCACGACAAATTTTGATAGCCCTGACAAAATTATAAACTAATTCCCAATTGTCGTCGAAATGCTAGGTAATGGTGACTGAAGTTTCATGAATTTAGTTATTTGACAAATGAGCGGCGTCCACTACACTGCGAAAAGGCCACCAAGGCGATACCTATTCGTTGCAGTACCGCAAACGCACCCAATTCAGCGCATGGTTCCTAATTTTGCGCACCGCAGATTTTCCTCAAAAATCATAGTGAGAATGCTGAATAGCTTTATGTACGCATATTTTCCTAGTTGTGGTAATTGAGATAAAAATTTGCAGGAATTTGGAGGTACTAATTGAAATATGGGATGCTCAAAATTAGGTGCGTTTACGATACACAAAAATGTATGTAAATGTCTTTGGCGATGTGCTAGAGAGTGAGCCTCTGGCGGGTCTTTACAGTAATCATAATATTCAGAAAGTGGGTAGGTATTGATAGAATGCGGGACGAGTAATGTGCAAACATTGTGTTAGCATCGAATTCGGTTGAAATAGGACGAAAAGGGGGGCAAAGAACAAGGGTGCTAAACCAGGTGGAGCTAGATTTGGTGAGCACTGGGTGCCTGCGGAATTAAAGACCAGCAGCCATTGACTATGCTAAAGAATTACATTATGCAGGTTTTGTAATGAGACTTCAGACCAATTAAGTAAGTAGGGGGGAGTCCTCCGGACAACTTCCAATACCGAACACTTTGGACTTTCATAGTTCAAATAGTGCACCTTAATAGCTAATATGATTAAATCCACAAAAAAGACAAAAAACTAGCGTGTGTGATTTTATGTGTCAGAATCATTTAGAACACAGATTTGTTTATTTTTGTCTACCACCGATCGAACTGTTATGTTTCGGCTAATTTTCAGATCAGCATTACAGCATTATTTGGTTGGATTAAATTTAGTTTTCCATGTGTAAAGAAAGAAAACATCACTTACATCAAACTGGTTACCTTAAATATAAAAAAAAAAACAAGGAAACCAAGTCAATTTTTCAAACACCCTTAGTCAACAAGTATGCAAGCAATAAGAGATTTTAAATGTTTTGACATTTATTTTGTTAGAAATATAAGCTAAGCTCTGAATTGGTTTATTTTGAGATTTCTGTTAAATGTCCGGTACTGGGAGACAAATTTTTTAAGCAGGGATTGTCACCGATCTCTCATTTGGCTTCTAGAATGCAAGTGATGCAAGTACGGGCCTATTGTTATTGGAAAATAATCTTCTAAATTGCTCTTCCAGTGAATAAAAACTGAAGTTAAGCTAAGTGTTGATTAAATATATGTCAAAATCATTAGGTGTCCGGTACTTCCCCCTACCTAAAGATCTAAGAGACACTTCTTTTATTTGCCTAGATATTCAAATTGATTAAGCAACCTTTGTGAAAATGGAGTTTTCAATTAACACGCTAGACCTACTACTACAAGACCTTTTATTACAACTAGAATCATCAAAATTGAGCTAGCCATTTCTGTAAAAGGTGAGTGACATTGCGGTGCTTTATAAACCCTCAAAGTGCTTCTTATACCTACATGCCATGTTATAGCAGAAACGCTAAAGATATTTGTAAGTTACGTGAAGATTTTATTGCTTGTATTTTAGAACGTCATAACCGATAACAAGCTAATTAGTTTTCTTTCAGATAATTCAACCCAGAATAACACGACCATACTCCATTAGTACCTTAAAAAACCTTGAAATTTCAAACCAAAAATTGGTATTGGTTGGGGCAGCCCAGGTTAAGGTATGCATGACATAAATTTTGTTTTGTCTTACTCCATATTGCAACCCGTACCGTGCAATCGTGATTCATACAACCTGCTCTGCTAACATTATCACAAATACACCAGCAATGGGACTCTACTGTTATACCGGCACGAATCACACCAACAGTGTATTACGCTGCGTCGCAACGCTATTTCGCGGTATTGATAAGATAAGGATTATCTGTGTTTTTTTTTTCTTCAGGAAAGATTCACTGTTTCGAATTTTGTATATCTTCCTGCAAGTTGAACCGCTGATTCGTTACAAAAACTATCTAAAAATAATCGTTACATGTGGTCATTTGCGTTTTGAACTATACCACTTGTCGAAACTTCGACCTAATTCCACAATAACTGACCTTTGATCGAACACTATGCTTTAACCAACTAAGGTGTTTTTTTTTTCTTACTTTAAATGATGGGTATTCAAGGAAAATCCATTTTATAATTTCAGAATCACTTTGCACACGTTTTTGTTAAACCGAACCGAGCAGACTCAAAACGACCGATGCAGGTGAATTAATAAAACGATACTGACCCGATAAGGCGACGTAACGTATCCACCCCGAATGCATGTTATCAGTAGCGTTTCGTTCCGTTACTGATAAGATAGGTTGGTCGCGTTTAGTTGTTCCGAAATAGCGGTGCCTTTCCGAGAGATGATTTAATCCATCGGTTAAAAATTTTTGCAACGTTTCCTCTACTGGCATGGTATCAAATAACAGAAGATCATGTTCAATGCTAATAATAATCAAAGGCATTTATAAATATCACTAGTCACTCCCCGAAGCTTCCGTCGTCTTAAGCCATTAAACTGATTCCTTCTTTTTGGCACCAACTAGCCGTAAATTACTTAAGTCTGATAAATATAGTCATAAATTTATTAGGACTCTCGCACGTTTGTCCGAAATGAGCCTCATCAAGTCATTCCAGGTCCGGGGAAGAAGCTGATTTCCCGCTTATAATTGGGATAAAATCGTCGGAAAATTACCTCCCCTTGCGCTACCACCCCAACAAGCGTTGGCTTTCGCAGGCTGGTTAGAGCTGATGAATCATATAAATACACATAAGAGCGTACACATCAAACAAGCTCCCGTTTTGGTGGCGGCAATAGTTAGAAGGCAATTGGCAATTAAGAGAGGATTACGGTTTTCTCATTGATTTTAACGAGGCGAGCGATTTATCGACCCTGCGGAAAGGGGATCCCAGCAAATTGAGAAGTAAAATGATTTCAACCACCGACCGGCCGGCGCTGGCCGCACGACCGCCGTCGCCGTCGCAGGTTATCGCTTGCGTGCAAGAGCACGAAGCAAAAACGAAATATGGCTTATCCTTGCTAATGCTTCCGAATGACTGTACCGGGAAGACAGAGAACGCAGGAGTTTCCTGCGGGTGGGGAGGCACACCCACGACGGAAGATTTCGGTGGGATTAAAGACAGGAACCGATTTGTTTGCGGTGGTTTCAAGTGTTTTGATATGTTTGTATAGCATCGATGTTGTAAGTGGTCGTAAACTTCAGTGAATAAAATTCAGGATTAATAAACTGCCGGAAATGGTTGATTCAAAATGAAGCTGTGCATTGTTTAAAGATAGTTTTTCACTGCCGTCTAATTTCAGACAAGGTAAAAAAGTATTAACAAATGGTTCACAACCTCACAAAAGTCTTTAGAATATTTTGTGGATATAACAAAAGCCATCTGTGATTTTTTCTCAGAATTTACTGCATTAGACTAAATATTTTCTAGAAAGTAAACCTGGTTTTGACTCACAACGGGTCCTCCTTGACTATAGAAACTATGTAAAGAATTGCCAGCAACTAACTGATGCAAAGCAGCAAATGAAACGTTCAAAACTATTCTCGGATAAGAGAGTCGCTGATTTTCCTCGCTTTGAGAATTCTGCGTCACGTCACATGCACAAATGCAAGACAACAGTTTCGAACAAATTCCTGCAGTGCCTATATGGATACAACTTTTCGATGACGTTTCACCTTCAGGACTTCAATTTGGACTAATTTCAATCTTAAATGTTACAGGCGGATGAAGAAAAGGATGAAGCCACCTCTTAAGAAAATTGTTTACCTTCAGGACATCACATTGGACTAGGTTTAATGCTAAAACGACATCATCGGTTAAAGGAAAGGAGTGGTTTTGTACTCTGAAGTACTTCTCGAGTACGGACGGATATCAAATTGGTATAGGCTTAAGCGCCGTAAAGAATCTTCGACCTATTGGGACGAGAAGTTTCTGTCACTTTTTTTTTTGCTAAAAACACGTACGAACCATGATGACGTCTTTTCTTCCACCAATCAGGATGCGAGGATTTCTAATTGGACAATGCTTCATTTCCGGTTTTTCAAAAGTGTACTCTTACGAAATGATAGCGTTCTTCACTTAAGTCACTTCTTACAAGATGTTTCGATAGATTGGTGAAAAAATATTAAAAATCTATCGGGAAACCGTTAAGTTATTAGCGTTCAAAACTTGACCACTTTTCGAGAAAGATTCTTTGGAAAGACGTAGTTCTACGTCAAAAAAAATTTGAATTAAAAATGATGATTCGATTATCCGGATGATTCGATTATCCGGGCTGAAAATAAAAATGAATACCCGGATAATCGAGTCTGGGCTGCAGTAGCATTCAATTGTCTAAATACTTTCGATTGCATTAGCCAAATGATATGTTAACTGTCATATTTTTTGCTGTTGTTCGTATGTTAGTTGAAAGGCAATTATATTTCAAATCAACCTGTCACAATAAATGGTGCTATATATCAACTGTTTTCAAGGAAGTTGACTAACTGAGCATCAATCGCGAGTTCAGATGAAAGTGAGAATGATTCGAATTCACAACATTCGAGTTACGATTTCCAAATCGTAAAATTAGGTATTATGGTTTACATATGGCTGAATAAATACAACAAGGATTACATTTTATAACAAAGAGGTATTTTACATGATATCCATATTTGCTTGGCGATAAGATGGAATTTTATACCGAAAGTGTATATCAAAAAGCAAGTATGTCACTGTTAGGTGAAGACAACTTGTTACAAATATTTTCATCCAAATTGGTTTTTTTGAGCTATTTATTAGCTTAAAGTCCGTTGAAATAGTTTTTGCCACGTTTTTGTTCTACATGCTCCCATGTGCGCGTTTCGTATCCCTAACCGCTTTTCTAACAGGGACATCATTTTGCAAAGCGCTGTCCGTCAACCGCATACTAGATGTGGAATTTTTCTTTTGTATATTTGACCGAGCATCGGAGTGTCCAGTAGATCGGATATTTCTGTGGATATTTGCTAACAAATACAAAATTGTAATGATTCGCTAGGAATATCCGTTTTTTACTTTAAGTATATTTTGATGCGTGATATTGTCACTACGGAATATTATCTTTGCTTCAGTGTTTTGAAGCGTGATATTATCACTACGGTATTATTTCTTACGTATTATTATTTTTACTTCAGTATTTTGAAGCGTGATATTGCACTTAGAAAAAAGTTAGTGGGATTCTAGAAGTGTTTCACTAAATATTTATCTATAAAACTAAAACCAAGTTGGTATTTGTAACGGATAAACTCAAGAGCGGCTTGACGGTTTTGCAGAATTATGTTTCAAGTTGTGTTTTAGTCTGCGAAAGGTTTATACGCAAAAAAAAATTAATGCGAAAAGCTGGAAAACAGTAAAAAATCAGATGTGCACACGACACGACCGCATCGTTGACGTAGGACTACGTAAGTCTATGTTGCATGACTTAATATAATTTTCGTACCTCGTGTTGAAGGTCCTTCTCCAGCGTCCCAAGCAGCCGCTGGCGTCGCGTTACCTCGCTCCTCTTTCTTATTGGCCCGATAACAACGAGCACGCTCGGCATCGCACAGTGGGGAATCGCTGGCCAGCAGCCAAAAAATGGAAGTTCATTTCGACTCTCCGTTGTATTTTTCCTGTGATTCTATACTATTGAAGTGTTCAAATCCAAAATTTTAGATCAATATGACAAAATTTGAATTTTCTATGAATCTTGAAAGTATGCTATCTCAGCATGTTTTAGCGTTTTTTTGAAAAATAACCCAATATTTCAAAACATGCTCGAGGTCTAATGGTAGCTCGGATTCCAACGGTGTCTAAGGAAAAGTTCTTCAAAAAATAGTGCTGAATAAAGCCCATTAATTGAGTATGCAGTAATTTTATCATAGTATGCCACACTTTAATTTTCATTAAAAAAGTGCCATATTTTCGCGTGAAACACGCTTAAAAGTTTTGAAGCCAAGATTCGCCACTATTGACACTACCGGTAAGAGTTAGCGTAAAATATGAGCTTTCAAATGGATATAGTCTCATTTAGCGCAGAGTAGCGCAGAGCACAGATGATACGCTTGTAAGGCTACTATACCAGAATTCAACAATATAGACAAAATGCAAATACTCAAAGTAAACGTAGGATATCTGAATTATGGGATATCTCCTTTACATGGTTGGATAAGCTGCTTCGAATGTATGGTCCATATTGAATATTGACTAGATTTTAGAGGTTGGAGAAAATCTGGAGGATACAGCGATAGTAATGACGGAAATACAGCTCAAAGATCTTATGTCAATCCTGGTATTAGTTCTGAAATCACGGGTATAGATATGAAATTAATTAAAAGGTTGAAAAATTTTCTTATAGCAAGTTCTTGAACACATTATTTCAGAAAAATTCGAAACTTTTTGTTTGTATACCAAAAACCTTTATGTCAGTGTATAGTCCTCACCGGTATTGACCCTCACGAGAATAAGGTTATTGCCTTATTCAAGACAATATTTTACATGCAAAAATGTGTGTGAAAATACAAATCGTGATAGAATTATACGTCTTCGTATTTCTCCGGATAAAGCTTATTGCTTCTTCGAAACGGAAAAATGTAATTAGAAAAATCTTTCTGAGAACGCTATATTACTATTGAAGACGAAACGTGGAACTAGTGATTCTACAGAAGAAGAAGAAGAAAAAAGTACAAAGGTCCATGCCTAGTGGCACGGGCGCAGGCTTGAAGTAGGACTACGAATGTAGCGCAATTCGTCTTCCAATGCTAAAGCCGGTGATTTTTGTATGAATTTCATATATAGATGCTCAAGTTGCGCATTAAAAAATTGTGTTCTTACATGTGAGAAATTCATAATTTCAACTCTTCAGCTAATTTATATGGTGGACCTGAAAAGGTCCGTTTGTTAATCTCTAATTCTCAAATTTCTGACTCTTAGTGTCCATTGTCAACTTGAATAACACAAGGAATATTCGAATAATTTTTAATCGAATAATGTCAGCACGAGTAGTTGAATTAATCGAATAGTTTAATTAATCGATTAGTGCAGACAAGGCTCACCGATTAATCGGTAATCGAATAATTGAAAATTTCGGACATCACTATTTCCACCCATTTAAACCCTTCTGCTTCCGCGACCAAAATTTGGGTTTTTTTTTTTTTTTTCCTGTATGGACTCATCACTGCGACCAGTAAGTTAGATCTATTGTGATATCGCCCGGGTGTTTGTTGTATAACCCGCACTGCATTTATTTTAGCTATAGTCGCTATTGAGTGAGCGATATGCTTATTGAATTTCTTTTTTTTATGCGTGCTTGTGTGTAATTGGGTACCCTTCTTTCAATGCTTTACTCTACTTTATCCACCTCGTTCCACATGACAGCGCACAGTCCCCAATTATCCCTGGCGTAGCAAACCAGTGCATTTTTACTACAAGGGTCTCATTTTTGCACTGTCAATAGGCCATATCGGGATAATATAGAACTCAGCATGAAGGAAGGGCGATGAGGGGCCTGAGAATAAACCCATGCTAAAGTCACTTTGACATCGAATGGCCTGATTCTACTAAGATTCGAACCCATGACCATTCGCTTGTCAAAGCAGACTCGGTAACCTTGCGGCTACAGAGCCCCCCAAAAAATTTGGGTTTTCTAGCTTATTTAATATTCCATTATAGCAGCTTATTGTCAATTGCAAGTAAAATTGTACCATCCAAAGTGCGATATCGCTCATAAAGTGCTATTTTGCATTAAATCGTTTCGATCTTCGGCGCACTTTTTCGTTATCTGCCAAGCAATAAGTGCGCCGAACAGACCGAAACGATTTAAGCTAAAATAGCACTTTTATGAGCGATTGCGTACTTATTGATTGGACAATTTTCCTTGCAATTGACAATAATAGATCGATGTTTCGAATCCAACACGGTCGGCGTAATTTCCACTCCACACCAAACAATAATTGGCTGCTGCCGAGTTTTACCACCTTTGCCGCGTCCGGATCCGGACAGGGAGATAAAATCGTAACTCTCATTATTATTTGTAACCCAAACAACGCGAAAATGATGCCGTTCGCAAAATCAATTCAACTGTTTCATATACTTATTCAGTAGTTCTTAAAAGAACTGATTGTTTTCTACCAGCTGTTAATAATACAAATCGAAGAAATTTACTGCTTGGCAGCAGCTTTTTTCGAACCGCATTCTCCGTTAAAACAACTTCTTTTGGCTTTGGAGTTTTCGGTACCTTTGTTATGGTCTTCTTTGACTTAGTAATCTTGCTTCTCGCTAGCAAGTTTGGTAGGCGAAGGAACCGGAAGCGCCAGTTCTTTGTTTGGACCAGCTTTCTCTTGTTGAAAACTAACTTCAAAGCCTTTTTCACGAATGTGTCCAACCTTGAAACGTCACAATTGTAGCTGGCGGCGACCGGCGATATACTTCTAGACGGCTTGCAACGAGGATCCGTTGACTCTTCGGTTTATTGGCGTCTCGCTTAGTGAATTTGGATGTCTTCGTTGCCTTATTCCGGGGAAGTAGCAACAGCAGAAGCTCAACGATTTTCGAGCGGATTCTATAGAGCGTAAATTAAATACAATCAACCTTTGGTTCAAAGGGAATTTAATCCATAGCTCTTCTCCTATATATTTCTTTCATCCGTGTTAGGGAAGCATTGGCGTGGGAAGGCAAAAATAAAATTAAAGCGACGTCATGAGTTAGAAGATCGCATGGTGAGTCACCACATATTTAACGTTTTATAGATCAAATCAGAAGAAATTCTTCATGATTTAAAGAATCAGCGACATTTGGAAATTTAATTAAAGAAATTTAGTATACAGAAAATTTTCATCTCTTCATAAACAAATCCGTTCGTCCTAAAAAGGACGGGTTGTGGTAAATTATGTGGTTGAAAATCCGGCCAGCAGAATGGCTTGAATGTTTGAAACAACATCTCCCAGGGCAATGGTGACAATGGTTACCGAACAGAGCATTTTCCATTGATTCAAGCTCTTCCGCTCCCGCAACCAAATATTCTAATATAGCAGATAACAGATCGATGCTCCGGTACCAACGCGTTCGGCGCACTTTACACCAAACAATGATCCGCTGCTCTGCCTTTGCCGCTGCCGCTGCTGCTGCTGCTGCCGCTACCCGCTACGCTGCGTTTTAGGGGAAAAGTGTATAATGTGCCCCCCCTAAGAATAAATGGATATATCTCCGTTATACTTCCCCAAATTAACGTTACAACTACGTGTATATGTTGGTACTTAAGCTGACAACCAATTGCAATTGTTTATTTCATTTAGTATTGTGGAATAAACATGCTAGGAATTATTTAATAAAAGCACCTAAATGTTGTGTTTCTCGTCTGCGCGGGGTAAAATGCCCCACCTGCGGTATAATATGCCCAATGCGGTAATTTGAGTATTTCTACCAGTGACAGACCAACTCTATTTTGTAGAAAGTAAAACTATTTCCTTTGTTTTGCAAAATATCGTTATTTTATGTAAAATAAACCTAGTTTCGACCTTCTGGTGCACTTTTTCTTTTCTGCATGGGGCACATTATACCGCAGCTGTGGCGTTTTGTACCGGGTAGTTGAATTACCTAGAATTTGGACGTTGGTAATAAATTATTCCCACCATGGTTACTCTACAATACTAATTGAATTAAATAATGGCAATCGACTTCAACTTAGATCTGTTTACATAGTTTTAAAGCCACATTTGCAAGGGGGGCAAATTGCACCACCGCAAGTGGGGCATTTTGGCCTGCTTTTACTTATTTGAAAAAATATTAAATGTTAAAGCAAGTCAAGCGTTTCATACCGTTATTTTTAGCAGGGATGTCATTTTGAAGTTCACTTTACGCAATCGAATCGCAACAACCGGTTATTTACAGATTTTGACAAGAAAATAGCTTATGGAAAGACGCCAAAAGTTACATCGGAAGCTGCTCAAAAACAAATTTATTTTTGTTTTGTTTTTACAGCATGTGACAACTGTCATACTTGCATAGTAGGCTAGTTCCATCAAATACTATGGTTTCTGGGTGGTTTTGCATTTTAATTTCGCTTGTTTAGCGAAAAACGAAGGGGGGGCACATTGGCCACGGGGGGCACGTTATACATAATTCCCCTACCAGTTTGCCGAGTCCAGTGAGGGAGATATAACCGCAATTCTCTGCTGTCTGCTCTGTACCGTACCGATGCCAATGCGAAAATGATGCCGTTCGCCGGCTTACTTCTGATTATATACCAGAGCAAACGGCAGCAAGTTGTAACAAAGGCGGATCAACGTAGGGCAGAGAATCATAGACACGAAAGAAAGGCGGTACAACGTACAACGAAACCGTACATTGTTTGAACCAAACCGGTGTCCGGTGCTTCCTTAATGAAGAGCTACCAGTTTCTGCAGAGCAACCTAATATGAAGCATCGTCTTCATGCCACCGAAAACCAGTGGAAAGACCGCAAAGCGCGATAGGAAAAAGAAGAAGAAGCCACGCCACTAGGAGAGCAACGCTATTTTCTTTCATTTATTGCCGACAGGGATGGCACGGCAACGGGCATGGCAGACGTGCACTCACAGTTGTGTGTGGTTGTGCCGGGTGAGTTTGCCAAGCGCGCCGTCTCGGAAGGTCAGGCTTCTGTAACTATACAACAATTAGCCCTTCTTAGGGCCTAATATATAAATGAAGATGCAATTCGATTTTCTCACTAAACGCTTAGTCTCGAATTACGAAGTGGCGCAGTTTTCTTTCGCCAGATAATGTGGCTTACTCGTTTCATGCTTTTAGAAAGAATCTTAAATTCGTATTATTTTGCATGTGTAGGTATATGAACAATTTTGTTCAGAAATACTCTTCGGAAGGTTTGTCTTAATACAGTTTAAACATGTAATTTCTGACGGGCTCATACTTCGAACGCTCATACTAAACTGCCAACATCACTTTAAAATGTGAGAAAAATCAATTTAACTGCTTCGTATACTTTTATTCAGTAGTTCTTAAAAGAACTGATTGTTTTCTACCAGATAGTAGTAATGCAAATCAAGGAAATTTACATCTAGACAGCAGTTTTTTTCGGGCACTTCCTTTGACTGGGGCTTTCGGTGCCTTTGCTACGGTTTTCATTGGTCACGGTTTTCACCCGCATATTTACTCCAGTAGTACCGTTTTAATCGGAGCCGCCTTTGCAGCAGTTAGCAAAGATAAATTGTTTTCGTCCGTTTTATCAACCTTGAACAAATCGGAAGCGCCTGTTCTTTTTGTTTGGACCAGCTTTTCGACAGCTAATTTCAAAACCTTTTTCACAAATGTGTCCAACCTTGGAACGTCACAATTGTGGCTAGCGGCGATTTACTTCTAACGGCTTGCAGCGAGGATCCATTGATTTTACTGGGTATTGATAGCAGCAAAAACCATACCGTTCGCTGGCGGGCGCTGGCTTGGTGAATTTGAATGTCTTCGATGCCTTATTCCGAGCAAGCAGCACCCACTGAAGCTCAAGCTCAACAATTTTCGAGCGGATTCTATAGAGCGTAAATTAAATACAATCAAAACCCATAGCTCATCTCGTATATATTTCTGTCATCTGTGCTAGGGAAGCATTGGCGTGGGAAGGCAAAAACATGAAAATAATGAAATAATGAATATAGTCTAATATTTTCTTAATTATTAAACGTCTGTTTGGGAAACATGTTTGGGAATCTATTGTATTGTTATGGATTTTTTGAAAAATTTCCAATCGATTGATACCAATATCTCTAGAATCTGTTGACGGATGAGTTATAAGCGTGCAAACCATAACCACTTTTCGTTACATGTTCCCTTTTCGTTTTTCTAAAGTGCACCCCAATATAGAAATCAAAGAAGTAGTCCTACTTCAAAAAGAAGATTGAGATAAAGAAGATTAAGAAAACTAATAAGGGGAAAAGTTTTGATTTTTGATTAATATTAACTTATATGGATTTTGTGTTGATTATTAAAGCTCATACTTGCTTTGTATTGTTTTGTATAATGTTTTATCCTATAAAAATCCATCTGTAATTGTTTTCCAAATGACCTTCATTTCTTATACGTCATTATACTTAAGAAATACTTGAAAAATAGTTGGAAATTCTCCCTAACACTAAAAATATACGTTTTAATGCAAAATAAACCTGAAATTCGGGCTCAGCACCCCAAAATTACTTAAGAACCACATATTATCCTTAATTTAAAGAGATTTTTTTGCTTGGCCAGCATTTGTATGGAGTCGCCCCACTGTGCATCGGTCCTTGGCTGTTTAGCCGGGTTCTCAATTAGTTGATCCTCTGCGCGCTTTCGGGAATCGCGCAGATATTTCGCAGCCATATGCCTACTCTATGTTTTTTCGCCTTCCACACTAATAAAAGTACGAACGTTGGTAAAGTAAGGATCTAATTTTCGACCCTGTGCTAGTTTTCGCACCATTGTTGAAACATACATCAAATAAGGAGACATCCTAAGGAGAAGGTAGAGGAAAGCTATTATTTAGAATATTGTCAAGGTTGTTATTTTTCCGGATATTTTTCAATACCCCACCAAAATTTAGGTATGTATGTCCAAATAATCAAGTGGAACTGGAGTTCGAGTGTTTTCTTTTCGTCTAGTGAAAACAGATACGAAATTAAAATTTCCATGAATTGTGTATATATTGACACTGAATTCTTGCAACATGTTGTTATGCAAAGAAAAGGCAATATTTCTGTCAAATTTTCTTTTAATGCAGTTGCAGTGCATATTGAAAAATTGAATTATATCCATATTTTTGCCTTCCCACGTCAGTGCTTCCATAGCACGGATGACAGAAATATATACGATATGAGCTATGGGTTAAGCTTCCTTATGATTGTATTTAATTTACGCCCTACAGTATCCGATCGAAAATTGTTGAGCTTCAGCTGTTGCTGCTGCCCCGGATAAGGCAACGAAGACATCCAAATTTACCAGGCGAGACGCCAACAAACCGAAGAATCCATCGACTTATCCGCCAGTGAACGATATGGTTTTGGCTGCTATGCCTTTTACTGTGCATCGTCATTCGGTCAGCGGCTTTCGTTGGCGACACATCGGCAAGCAGCTAGCTTGCGACACATTGGGCAGGCAGCTTTTTTAATACTCGCGCGTACCGCTTACCGATTACCAGAGGAAAAGCACTATTCAACGTAGAAACAGATCATGAAAATTTATTTACTGTTTGGTTTAGTGTGACTTCGATTCATTCTAATAAAATAGATTCATTCAATTCATGGATATAACTCAAAAATCGGTTGAGGATTGAAAGTATACAATGTTACTAATTTGATAAACGTTGCGTATATAGGTTGTATACATGAAAAATCGTATTATTACATACATGGATACATCCTACTTACATGGATACATCCTATGCGGTCGTGTCTTGTGAACAACGCCTCTGATTTTTATCACGGAAGAACACAAAGATTCCCCTCTGATATGGAAATATAAACCAATTTTCATTCACTAGCAATTTGCAGCATTTTGCTTTTAATTTCAGCATATGATACTCTATTTACACTACTACCAATGTGTGAGGCAGTTGCGCCTGAAACTCTTCTATCGTATTGACATAGCTACTATTTAAGTGACAACCACTTGCTTCTGGTGCTAGTGTTCATGAACGATTCAACGATACACTAGCGCCAGGAGCAAGCTGTTGTCGCTGCAAAACTAGTTATCTTCCTTGAGCCGACATGTAGGCAATACCGACACGTTATCCATCGGTCTCTCTTTTGATCTGTTTTTGAAAAGCAGTAATGCCTGTGCAGGCTTTTTCGGCCTGTAGGATTTAAAAAACACAGACACCACTATAGAAAATGGGCACAATTTAGCCGCAGCGACTTCATCATTTCACGCGACTTTTTTTTTCGCCCCCCCCCCCCCCTTCAGTGGCCGAACACCGGAAGGACAAAAACTTTATAAAATATTTGTAATGGCCTAATCATATTCTAAAATCTGTTCGACGTGCGTTATAACATACGAGTTTATTCTGATCGGAGCGATATTTTTTAACCAAACGGGTTCAATCGGTACGCAGAATAAAGACCACTGTCGTAATGTTTAAAAAGAATTACCAATTTTATAGCTGAATTGGCAAGCGATATTTTCTGCTTCGAAATTTTTCTTTAGTTTTAGTTTTCATCCCATTATCTTCATACTAATTTTAAAATTTTATGATTTGTATTTAGTTTTATCAACCTGTGATAGACGCCATGATATATTTTCGTTTTATTCATTCTCTACCGTTATTAATTAGCAAAGCATTCCCATATTTTTTGGACTCGGACAACTTTACCGTATTTTGCATGCAAAACGCAGAAAGCAATAACAGTAGGAATTCATTTTCCGCTATTTCTTAATGAAAATTCATTTCTTCCCCCCGGCATCGCTTATCGTTTGTGCAGTTTTACGTGCACTTATTACCGGGAGCATCTCCATCTTTCTACTACAACCTCCCCCTTCCCCATCCCAGCCCACTTTCAGTACTATTTATTTATCGTTAAAAGCATTCCGCCATCGCCGCGCCAGTCTGTAGTGTGGTCGATCCTTTAGAAGCGGCTGACTTCCCGAAGAAAATGCATCTAATTGGACCAGCAGCAGAAGAAAAGACTTAAACTTTTCCTCTTCAGATCTTATCTCGGACTCAAATGCAGCAGAAGCAGCAACAGCAGCCGGCCCTTTTTCTTTGCCGACTCTTAAGTACCGTTCCGGCGAGTTTCCCTGGGCGAAACGAGAGAGACGAAATTGATGGCTTTGCCTGCCAAACTATCTTCCAGTTGCGTTCATTAAGATTTTGCCATATTCTCTTTTTGGCCACACCTAACTTTGAATTTCCAGCAACGGTTCCGGTAGCAGCAGCAGCAGCCGAGCTTGCATGGTGGCGATAATTAAAAGTTTCTCTGCAGGCAAAAAACAGCCAACGGAGAAGTGTCACGGATGCTCAGGTACTCGTATATACGAAGGCTTTTCGGACAGTTTTCTTCCATAACTGTTAAAACTTTGCTTCGGTGTACCGATAAGAAGAGATTTATTTCCTTGGGAACGCTGTTGCGTCGAATGGGAAAGATGCTGTTTTAATTTTCCTTTGTAACAGAAATATCCTGAATAGTTTCCTTGTCGTTCATTGTTAAGCTAATTAAAATCATTTGCAAATTCGAACGCATCACAAAATCGTTGTGGTTTACAGTAAGATCATGACTCATCGTGAAAGTTTTCATTCGTTTTAGAGTATTTTTCCCAACTTAATAAACATTCGAACACATTCAGTGATGGGCAACCATCCGGGGCCTCCGCTTTTAACATAAACGAAAACCATTTATTAAAAGTAAATGCCAGCAAAATTGATTCAATAAATAATCTTTCGAAGATAACACAACGCATAACGTTTTTCCGCTGCCACTACTGACTGGGAAAACATTCAATTGCAAACTATCTGTGTATCTTCGTTTGCTGGATGAGGAAAACCTCTTCTGAACGAAACGAAAGCAAGAAATTATACTCATTTTAGCCCTCGTTGATTGAACAATATCAATTTTATGGTTTTTTTCGCCAAGCGATCGCATTTTCCGCTGGCAAGATGAAATGTCTAAAATATGCAAATTAGGACATTTAGTGTGTCTCGTGGGTACGCACATGATTACGCGGAAACCGGGCAGAAGGGACACTCGGCAAACACGTCTGCCGGCGCGCTGCGAGTAACGGAAATAATAGACTGTACGGTCTCGTATTCCGCGTGCCGCATATGTCCCACGTTGATTGAAAGAAGAAAGTTCCTTGTAGATAGGCTCCGTGGCGCCGTGCGCTGATTTCCGTTTTGCTTTTCTTTCTATCCCGTGCTGATTGAGACTGAACGCGTGGTGATGGCTTTGACATTACTCAACACCAAAGTCCCATCCCAAGTGATGGGATCCTGTCGGCTGCTAGATGTACCTCCTCCGCCGGTGTGTTTCGATTGCAAGAAACAAATGCCTTGGAACGCCTTGGCCCGTAAGTGGTCTCCTGAGAGGAGCCACCGAACGAAGCCATCCGGCGATACGGCGGGCGAGCATTAGCGGAACAATCGTAATCAACGTGCCATCCAAATGAGAATAATAAAATGGGAAATCGTAAAAAAAGAAACATCATGTTTCGCGGTTTTCCGCTGGTGGAGTGGGAATTGATAAAGTCCTTATTTGAATGTAAGATTTTTTCTCCGCCTGACGGAGGGTGCACAAGGACTATTTTGTGGTTATCGAATCAGTTCAAATTGTTTTTCGTGATTTCCTTATTGTAGAACATCTAAGAAATGAATGGTGTTTAGTGAGAAATTTATTTTCATAGTTGTGTTTTTTGTCGACTGGATTTACTTGTAACTATTGAAATATTGGCATGGGCAGTCTTCAGAAGCAGGAAAAGTTTTCCTAATAATTCAAACTTATGTCCCAGCTAGCATTTTCATATGTATGAAAAAGGTAAAAATCAGCATTACGTACAGATATACATGCTACATAAATCGTATTTCATGCGCTAAATTGGCATATCCGTACTATTTTGGAGGCTATATACGTGATTACGAATAATTTTGAGCGTTACGACTATATAAGTAGTTATATTCGATAATATCCGATTAAGCGCGACTCGCTCCGTACTACTCTACGATTTTGTGCTGAAAATCGTATGTATGTCAGCCATTATCATTATATACGACAAAAAATCAACTCGATCCCACTTTATCCGGCTTTAGTTACGATTTCGAGTTTGTTAGGAGATATTTACGATAGTTTTCGTACATTGATATACGAGTTGGTGCTAGCTGGGGTACCAACTACTATCCTCCATGACCGTAATATGTACACTCCCCAAAATAGAACAAAAGACGTAAATTATATTACCCCTTGAAAAAGACACCAACAAAGTGTCGAAACGTCAGGAAAAGATCAAATCTATGTCTTGATCTATTTTCATATCAAATAGAATGGTTTTGTAATGCAAAATTATTATCTAAGGAGATGCAGACTCAGCTAAAATTGCAATAAAACCATTTTAAAAATAACTTTTAAATTTGTCAGTATAAATTCCTATGTAAAACTGTGTCAAAACCCACACGAAGGGGTGAGTTATTACCATTAAGGGTTCTGCTGAAACTGCAGAACACTTTCGCTGCTTCCGTTTTCCTGCTTAACGATCCAACTTGTTCCCCGTAACGTCAACGTCGTGGGTGTGTGAACCTATGCCTCCAACCCATCCAGCAGAAGCGCTTCAAGGATGTCGATATATTCCGAGATATGCCAGGCTCTGGCTAGCGTGCTACCGTAATAATGCTAAGTAAAAAGATTATTTTCTTACCATACATCGAGCGAAGCCAGGATGCTGGGACGGAGAAAGATGCTACACTACATATCATAATAGTGCCGGAGCCAACACTGCAACAATCCTTCCCTGTACGGAACGAGCTGCGGTAGAACAACGCTATGTGGATTGGGTAAAAAATAAAATTTAATGAAGGTTTAATATTTATTAATTTATTGCACATAAGTATGGAAGATAATTTATTTATTATCTTTTCTTGGCGAGCTGCTGCTGTGATAGCTTGTGTGAGAGGCACCAGCCGCAGCATCCAGTAGCAAAGGGAAGGAATGCTAGGGTGCGGTTCCCGACTGATGCCGTTTAAGACGGTTCTTTTATACCGCGAGCGGGTGAAAGATGGGCTTTCTTTGATACCTACTGTGTGCTTTATATATCTATTTAGTACGGCAAAGGTACGTGCGTGGTTTCTTCCGGAATAGACTCACTTCGCACGATCCACGTGCACTGTTAGGTGGAAAAGAGTACAATAATCTATTTTATTGTTAAAATTGTTATGTCGAGTTAGTATGATTTACATTACATATAGGTTTAAAGTAATTTTCACGAAGAGAATTGAAATGAACAATGTATAATTGAATACTCTGGTATCTTAATTTCAAGGAAATATAGACTGAAGAGGATAATGGAAAATTAATATAATATTTTGGTTTTGATATTCTCGATTAACGATTCGTCACTCGGAATATAGAAAATCCTCGAACAATTTGAAACCTGCAAACTCAGTGTTGTGGTCTTGCAGGAAATCTGTCACAAAGGAGAAAAGCTTTGAAAAATCCGCGACGGAAAGGCCCTGTTTAACTAGAGTGGTAGCACTACCTGCAAACTGGAAGCGAACTAATGTTAGGCAAAGTTCAGGATCACGTGATAGATTAGAAGGCGATCAACGCGAGGATGTGTCTTTTGAGGATAAATGGCCATTTCTTCAAGTATACCGCACGAAGGTAGATCCGACGATGAGAAGGAAGCGTTCTGGTGTTCTGACACGTGACTGGCAACGTACGATAGCTGCTCGCCACGGCACATCAAGAAGTCCTTGGGGATATGAACGCCCATTTCAATAGAGAAGAATTGTGTAGACTAGTGATATGACTTCGTAGTCTATACTCCCACGCAAAGATATCCACAAAGCCAGATTGAACCAGATTGATTACATTCGCATAGATGGCCGGTTATTTCTTAACATCACGAACATACGTTCCCTACGGGGTACGGATATTGACTCTGACCATCATCTAGTAGCAGTATATGTGCGCTCAAAACTATCAGTCCTATACTAGACACGTCAAAGCCCATTATCCTTGGCTAAACATTAAGCAGCTAGCACACCCGGAATCTCCTCAGAACTACACGCGAATACTGGAAGAGGTGCCTTCTTCCGAGGTGCTTTAATATTCGAAAACGGTGGGGGACAATATGCCTGGCGAGTCGGCAAACGACCTGAGTGCCCCCGTCCCGATAAATCCTTGGCAGATTCTCGGGCACATGGAATGGAGACTTGGTACCTGGAACTGCAGATCGCTAAATTTCGTTGGTGGCGACAGGGTGCTACTCGATCAGTTAGAACCCCGAAAGTGGCACTGCAGGAGATCTGTCGCAAAAGCGAGAAGGTGTGAAGGGTTCGTGGCTGCAAAGCCCAATTTTTCCGGAGTGGTGGAGCGACCTACGAGCTGGAAACGGGCTTCGTAGTGTTGGGCAAAATGCAGGATCGCGTAATTGACTGGAAAGCGATTAATGAAGGATGTGCGTGTTGAGGATAAAAAGCCGTTTCTTCAACTACACCATCATAAACGTGCATTATCCACACGAAGGTAGACCCGACGACGAGAAGGAAGGGTTCTATGTGCAGCTGGAGGCAACGTACGACAGCTGCTCACCACGGGACATCAAGATCGTCATCGGGGATATGAACGCCCAAATCGGCAGGAAAGCAATGTATAGACTGGTGATCGGGCCCCTTAGCCTGCACACCGACACGAACAATAACGGCTAGCGATAACTTTGCGGCTTCCCGAGATTTGGTGATCAAAAGCACCTTCTTTCCCCACAAAGATATCCACAAGGCCACCTGGCGATCACCTGACCAACGAGTCCGCACGAAATGATTGGTTTGACGGGAAAAGCCAAGAAGCGATAGAGAGGAAAAAAAGAGCTTGTGAAAACTATCTGAGTATATCCACGAGAGAGAATTTGGCCAAGTATCGACGAGCGAGGAATGAGTTGACCACGATCCTGAGGAGGAAAAAGCACCAGAAGTAGGACAGAGATCGTGAGGAGCTGGAACAACTATTCCTGGCTAATGGCATCCGCAAGTTTTACGAGAAGGTGAACCAAACTCGCAAGGCCCAGACACCAAAACCTGACATGTGTATGGACGAGGGAGGAGATCTAATCACAAACGAGGGCGAGCTGATCGACAGGTGGAAGCAGTTTTTCGATGAGCACTTCAACGGCGATATAGCAGCAGGAGAAACCGATCTAGAGCCGCCGGAAAGGAGCGACTCCTGGCAGAACTCTACTAAAATGGCCAAGAACCGCTAGCAACGGCACTTCACTGGCTGATTTCAAGGATGTGGAAAGAAGAGAAATTACCGGAGGAGTGGATGGAAGGCGTAGTCTGTCCCGTCTACAAAAAGGGCGACCGGCTAGACTGCTGTAACTACCATGGCATTACGCTGGTACACGCCGCCTATAAGGTGCTCTCCCAGATTTCCAATAGCAAGAGAATTCGTAGGGCAGTATCAGGCGGGCTTCATGGGGGCCTGCAGATCAAATTTTTCTCTCCGACAAAACCTTCAGAAATGTCGAGAGCACAACGTGCTCACGCATCATATTTTCGTGGATTTCGAGACAGCATACGATACCGTTGAACGCGAACAGCTATGACAGATAATGCGTACGGTTTTCCGGACAAACTGACGCGGCTGATCAAAGCTCTGAAACGAGTGATGTGCTACGTGCGCGTTTCGGGGACACTCTCAAGCCCTTTCGAATCGCGCAGAGGGCTACGGCAAGGGGATGAACTGTCCTGTATGTTATTCAGTATTGCTTTTGAAGGTGTGATCAGGCGAGCGGGCATCGAAACGAGAGGAACGATCTTCAGCAAGAGTAGCCAACTCCTTGCCTTTGCAGACGACCTCGACATCATTACTAGAAACCGTGGAACGGCTGAGACAATCTACGCCAGACTAAAAACGGAGGCTAGGAGGATAGGGTTATAAATTAGTGCGTCGAAAACCAAATATATGGTATGAAGAGGCTCCCGAGAAAGTAACATTTGCCTCCCACGGACAGTGACTATTGACGGCGATGAACTGGAAGTGGTTGATGAGTTCGTATATTTGGGATCTCTGGTCACCGCAGACAATAATACGAGTAAGAAGATTCAACGACGCATTCAAGCTGGAAATCGAGCCTACTTTTCCCTCCGCTGCTTCGATCTGGAAGCATACGCAGCCGCACAAAGCTGACGATGTACAAAATGCTAATCAGACCGGTAGTCCTCTACGGACTTCAGACAATAAAATTACTTACGGAACACATACGTGCATTTGCCGTTTTTGAACGAAAGGTGTTGCGGACTATTTTTGGCGGAGTACAGACAGAAAGTGGAGAGTGGCGGAGACGTATGAATCACGAGCTACAGGCACTGCTTGGAGAGATTCCCATCGTACACCTGGTGAAAGTTGGGAGACTACGGTGGGCCGGCCACGTCGCAAGGATACCGGACGACTGTGTAGTGAAATCCGTTCTCTTCAAGAACCCCACCGGCACCAGGAATAGAGGGGCTCAACGTGCTAGATGGCTCGACCAGGTTGAAGCCGACTTGCGTGTGTCGAGACGCGCAACGAATTGGCGACGAGTAGCCCAGGACCGAGTACAATGGAGAGGAATTCTTGATACGGCAAGAGCGACCCCGGCTCTCGGCTGAATAAGTAAGTAAGTAAGTAAGTAAGTAGTAACAAAATGTGCATCGTTTGGCATCATAAAAAATTTTACCGAACGCTCGGCTGTCCAAATCTCGGCAAATTTTGCTGAGTTTTTTAAGTGTGTAGTGAGCTTATAGTTTATAAGCATATTCAGTCTGTACGATTTTTTGGCGAAGGCGGTCCCAAGTAACAATTTGGGTTTTAATACAGTCTTATGATGGCACTTAAGACCAAAATTGGTGTTGAAAACCGTCATAAGGGTACAATAAAACTCATATTGTTGCTTGGGGTGTTAAATAAATAAAATGCACCACCTGGGTGGACAACGGAGCAGTTCCATAAAATGCTGGTCGCAGTTATGGAGAAGCTCTTCGGATAAAGGTCGGTAATCATCAGTGAAAGTTTTAATGATTGGACAGTGCAGTGGGGTAATATACGGACTAATGCCAGAGGGTATAACCTATCGCTCTTGCATAAATAGCTGAATGTAATGCTGTTGAACGAAGGTACTCCCGGTACTTTTCGTAAAGATGGTTACAAATCTATCATGAACGTTACCTTCTGCAGTCCGTCGCTGTTAGCAAATTGGAGGGTGTGTGAAAAGTGTACCTACCAATAGCGATCACCAGGCAATCCAGTACAGTGCAGGGCAACTATAGCAGGATACTATAGCAGTATGGGCGATGAAAAGAGTTGGGCGGAAACGGAAAACGAAAACCATCAACAAGGACCTTTTTGTTGAGACAATTAGAAAAGGCGTCAAGTTTCTGAGTTGGACTGCGGAAGGGCTCACGGACATCATAGTGGTGACACACGACGCGACCATGCCAAGAAAACTGGAACCGAGGATACAACGACGTGATCAATGCTTTTGAAAAAGCAGTGAAGGCCAACAGCGCAGTGACGTCGTCTTTTGGATAATGTTTCCTTACCATCCTTAGTTCCAGTATAGCCACGCTCTTTCGGTTGGTACCCGAATGTTTTACTCACTAACTGCTGCCTATATTAGACAGTCTAATGCCTAGTTTTGTATTATTCTCCCAATTCTATCATTCCCGTATACATACCACACTCCTAGGCGACGATATTACACTGAAGTCGCTTTTTACGCGGCTGGTTTTTAACGCGGTTGGTTTTTTACACGACTATTTTTATGCGAATTTCGAAATTCACGCGGTTTTTTTGCGCGATTTTCGGAATTTACGGGGTTTTTTTGCGCGTTTTTCGAAATTTACGTGAATGTGCTCGAAACGTCTGTTTTTTCGCGTAGTGTTGAAATCCACAAAGTTTTTTTTACGCGAAATTTTGGTTTTTTACGCGAATTTTGGAATTTACGCGGTTGGGATTTACGCGGGACGTATCCTTCGCGTAAAAAACGACTTGAGTGTATTTGTATATTAGACACTTCATTTCTTTCCAAAATAGGATAAAGGAATGTTACATGAGAAGGGAAACTAGAAGGGTACGGAAGCTAGCTCGAGTGGAGTCCCTGGCCAAATGACAATAGGAGTGGTATGCGACTCATAGGCGCATAGGTTCCGTCGACCTGGCAGGACCTGGCATGTGTTGGTTGAAGTGCATTTAGTGCACAGTCGGCAGCGTTTTAACGTAGATCATGGTGCAGCTATCGCGAATGTGGAGGAAAAAATTATAAAATGAAATACGGTAAAGCCGCTTTTTTTAAACTGAATCAATTAGACCTCTTGCGACTTGGTCGCGTTGGTCCTTTAAGCTTTGAACTGGTCGAAGTGTAGTTCTGGGCCTCCATATCAAAAATATGAATTATGGCAAACGTACATTATGGCTCCCGTCCATTTTGGCAAACATACATTATGGAATTTATCTGTATGGCCCACGTCTATTATGGCAAACATACATTATGGCAATCGTACGTATGGCAAACTTAGGGTAAAGAACCGCTTTTAAGCAGTCTAAGCGGGTCACTGATTGTTTTACCTTATTACAAGCGATGGGTTGACTAAGTCGGGGATATCAGCATACCAATCTTCTTGCTATCTTTAGTTCTTCAAGCTGTTACCATTGGAAGACACTATTGTTGTGCTAAATGTTTTATTTTCCGCTTCAAAAGTTAGAGCGGTGGAACTAATTTTGATCAGACCGAAAATATTTTCACCCTCAAGGTGCTTTTTTAAGCAATCCTGAAATCTGAATTTCTTTACGTCCCCGTAAAAAATCCCTCGAATTTTTCCCCATATTCAGTAAGTTCGCGTTCCTATCCGCGACCTACTAATCGGCATCTGATGCGTAATCGGCATAGCGTATCGGCATAGATGCGTGAAATGCCATCTGTCTAAATTGTTTATCGGGGCATACACTCACCGCACCGTTCGGCAAACGGTATTCGTCGTCTCTTTTATTCTCTAGTGTTCTTATGGGAAACTGCGAGTTTGACGTCTCATTCGCTGTTCATAAGGATGGTGGGAGAACAAAAGAGGTAAACATAGCAGTACGCACGGTCCGACTCAGAACAGTGTTGTCAAAGCAAATAACATTGAAAAACATCGTTGCTTCATTAAATTACTGAGAAAATCTTCGAAAATTATTGAAAAAGCTGTCTTTTCTGTTGTTTTTAATAAAGAAAAATTAGTTATTAACATAAATTTCTCTTGAAAGTATTGAACCACGATTTCACCATTGGAGGTTTCAGTTAATTTCAAACCTATAATTCTTATTTCCAGAACCAAAACAGTGTCTTGGCAACACGATAGTGTATCAGTTTTGCTGCAGCTGCTGCTACTGGTGAACAGGCTCCGTCAATTCAGAATTTGTTTTCAGTTTTGTTATAAAATAATAAAACTTTCGGCTAGTGACAAAGCCTTAGATAATAGAAAAAAAGAGAGTGAATAAAATGGCATGTGACAATTGAGTACTTGGCTTTTAGAGTGGTTGTAATCAGTGCTGAAAAATGTGATGGATTCGTTAGTAGCGAGGTGGTGATTGCTTTCAGCAGCTGAAAAATGTACGTTTTTGGACAACAATTATTAATTCATCATATATCTTGTCGGAAACCCAGTAAATTGTGTTTGTGTGAATCGAATGTATGGTTAAATGATTTGTGAAGATGATCCTATCAAAAGATTTTGAAAATATGAATAAAAAAGTGCATTTTCGGCTCATTTATTTTCAACTGATTAAAATAGGTGACACTGCTTAACTCGTTCCTTACCCTATTTATGGCTGAAAAGGTGTCGTTTTGGCACGGACCAATTTTAGCAACAAAATTACCCGTTTTTGACCACACAAATTTCACGTTCAAAAATATGTTTCAATATCGATCACTTTTTTCATACCTGTTCTAAGTGACAAAAAATTATGCTCACAATATGTGCATGAAAAGCAGGGTGTTTAAAACATACTTGCATCGGCCGACTTTCTCAATATAAAATGGGTGCATTCGTGACAAAATCGTTGAATAATGATAATTAGTCACTTTTTAACGCATTTATAAAGAATTTTTTCATATCAAAAAAAGGTCTCGATTTTGGCACGATCGCGATGTTGGCAACCTAGGGAACACGCGATCGTACTGTAAGTAGCGAAGCATCCGTAGGCTGCAAATCTCCAATATAAAGAATTAAAAAAGACCCTACTGTATAGTGTAGCAAAGGTAAAAATGGTAGTGAAAAGTAGCCAAAAAAATACACATCGATAATATTAACAGTGTACTTCAGTCAAACGCAAATTCTAGGCAGCTACTCCAGTCCAGTTTTGCGATTTCTAGTTCGGTGAGTAGAATGCTTCTTTACCGCCACCGGTAAGCACCGAATAAATCTGCGGAAGGGAATATTTTAGTTTTAATGCTCCATTTACCAACCGGGCCGATTCTAGCCCGACCGACCCTCTAGCAGCAGGGCACGGCACCCGCTGTTGTAGGCTCATTTAGGATTTGGCTGTCCGCTGTCATCTCCTCCTTCGAAGGCTGCAGCAGCAGCAGCGTAGTTTGCTATTAATTAATATTTATTGGTTAGTTAGCGGCCGTGTGAAAGACGATGACGGTAAACATCAGTAGCGGTAGTGGAGTTTAATTTCATCGATTTGGCATTTGAGGTGAAAATAAATTGGGTGTTGAAGATTTCGGTGCTCAGCTGAAATCATGAAATTCGAATCTGCTCGCTCCAAGTAAGTTGACAGGTGAATGAATTGAATTTCGTGACAGTATCTCATTCTGGGAATCAGTGCTTCCTCAAATCTCGAACATTTTCTTCCTTGGTACCGTGCAAATGTCACCAAGGATGAACTATTATATCCGAGCGAAGAGAAAATATCATTTCCTCCATCCAATAGTTAAACTACAGAACTAGATGACAACTCTACACCAAAGCATCATCATCAGCAGCAACAGCAACTGGATTGTCCGTACTATTACCGTGTTGAAGCCCCTCTAACTGTGCGCTTGTCATGTGTACAGGACAAGATAAACAACGGAAGTCGTCACTCTATTTATTTCTCTGCCCCCGCACATCCTTCTTCGGTACAACACCGAGATGAGACGAAATGAGTTTAGCTCACTCAGCTGCTTGCCATGGAGGGATGGAGGGAAAATTTTATTTGCACCATTTCCCGCTTGGCAAGCTTGGAATCACCTGCAATGCGATTTCCTTTTCGGAAAGTAGATAAAGTACGGTGAAACTACTCTTGAGTTTGATGTTCGTTTTTTTTAATATTACGTTTTTTGTAAATTTCAATTTAAATAGCTAAAAGTTAAATAAGACTCAATTATTTCAAAGGCGGTATATTAAATTACGAATTGTTTCTGTGGCTTTCGCGCATAAACTTTGCATAAAACTTATAAATCACAAAATCCAATATAATACACCACATCAAATTATGGCAAGTCATATCTCACAAACCATTAGCCGTCACCTACGACGTTTGCTGCATATTACCAGATTCTCGTTTCCCACAGCATAAATAAGACAATAAAGATAAATTCTTATCTAAACTTTCAAATCATGACTGATTCTGTATTTTGCACCCCTGGAATTTTTCCTGGATGCAGAGAGAAAGAACATCCACGACACTCACTGGCACATACATATCGCGAGGACCGTATTTCTTTCCCATACAGCATCCCGCGCGCGAGAGCGTGAGGCTGTGATTTAGGATTTCCCCTCTGCCCGGCAGCGCGGGTAGGGAGTAGAGCTCGTAATTTGAATAGACTTTCTCCCATGTATCATGACGGGGCGCGTACCACATACTATAGTGGAAGCTCGGACATCTTCCGACATACCGCACGAAACGCAATTCCGAGAAATATTTCATACCGCAGAAGGTGAATTATATGCACTGAGCTAGCACAGCCCGTACATGCATTGAATGCTGTAGCTTCCGGGCGAAAGGTTTGTCCAAGATCTCGTTTAGTCTCTTTTTTATTATTACCCTACGGAATATGAATATAAGATCTTCGCAATGAAGCAGTTATTGCTAAGAAATATGACTGAAAGTATTTATGTCCTAAATCAAACACATGAATCCACTTCTTGGGGCAACGCGTTCTATCCCAAGTTATATTTCTGATTTACACATTACACTTTAGTTAATTGGACGGAGCAGGACAGCGTCCAGTAAGGTATTGATATTTGTTTTGGAATGTTTATCCAAATATTCTTGAATAACATCTCTGAAGGCTTTTAATGAAATTAAGATGAATTTCGTAGGTAACATTATTTTGGGGTGTAGATGAAATGAAACTGAAATTAAACAACATGATGGAAGTACCTGAACAAGTCTTGTTGAACGTTCTTCACAAAAGAAGTTTCCTGATTACGTAAATAACTGAACAAGTCAAATGTCCATCAAAAGCCATGCTCAGCTTTGTTTGTCCATAAAAGTCACCACCAAAAATTGATGAAACTGCCTAAACTCACCTCTTTGCATTACCTTAAGACACCCCAAAGCAACGTCAACGTCTTTTGATGCTGTTTGTCTCTATTTGTTTAGGATAATGCCAAGATGCCGACTGGTTACTATCACTCTTGTGTTTTTCTGCCCTCCCCATCGATGCTGATTGAATTGAAAAACCGGCGTGACGGATGGGTAATACCATTTGGGTGATACCTTTATTCTCCCCATCGTAACCAGAAGCCAGCGAACATATGTTTTCCCTGTGTTTTATGCTTTTGTTTGACCAATCATGGTGGCTGGGGAGAAACCACCTTTTATGAATCGAAAATTCTCCTTCTCAAGCAAGTGAAAAAATTCGCTGGCTTGTTCGCCGAAAAATTGCCATCCAAAATGTACCGTATCGGTAAATCGGATTGAAGCTAAAGTTTTTCCATACTGCTAGAATTGCCCGTGTTCGGGTTGAGTTGTTTAATTCGTAATCGATTTGAAGGAAGGAGTACTGCTTACTGGCTGGCAACGCCAGCGGAAAAGGGTTGCTTATCATCCAATAAATTTCGGTAACCTTGTTGGAGTTTAGGAAATCCTATTTTACATTATTTTGCATGCTGACTACGGAATCTGCCGTTGTTATTTGATGGACGATTGAAATTGCTGACTCAAATTGTTCGGATTGTAGGTAGGTACGAACTGATTTCATTTGGATCTATATTACCATCTCATACTCGCTCGTACTCGGTAACGTGGATCGGGCGCATGAATGAATAATTCCTAAGACACATAAATTTTCCATTCCGCACACAATCCTTGCCACTTCGCTTCCCAAGAAACTCTAATCTCACCTCGAGCATCCCTCATAAGCGACGAACCATATAAATCACTCCCGAAGCCCATCTCGGAGATTAAGGAAATTGTCTCTGTCGAAAAATTTTCACTAAGATAACGCTGCTGCTGCTGCTGTAACCACAACGTTGTCGTCGGTTGAGTGCCAGAAAGAGTAATAGACTCTCTAGTACACACCTGTATAAGTCTAGCCGCATCGAAATTCAACTTCAATGAACGATAGGATCCAACGAAAAAAAAAATGACGACACTTTTCGCGGGCTGGTAAAAGAAAGTGAAAATCTCACCTTCGGAAGAGTCCGGACGAATTTTCCTACCCCGATCCAATGATTATAATTCGCAAAAAAGTAGGTCCTCCGGCGTTTTCGCCGCTTACAGTCAAAGAAAGCGCGCGCGAATTGGCTGCCAAGTGATAGGTACTTACAGCCACCGCTCACCAACGCGCTAAGTCACACAATCTTATGAGACAATAAATCATGCACATAATCGTTCCGAAGATAATAATAATTTAATTCTATTTTCTCTATACTTAAATGTATCCCACTTTCCACGGCACGGGCGCGTAGAAGATTTGGCGACGCCAGCCAGCTCATGTGCCGGTTTCATCCGGGTTGGTCGTGGGGGGGGGGGATGGGAAGATGAATTCTTCTGGGTGATGGCGCGGGTTATTCGCAAGTTCTCTTGGGTAAAGTTTAAGATTTATTGTTCCGTAATTTTTACACCTCCTGGATGCTCCTAGTGGCGCAATGAGAAGAGAAGACAGATTTCAGGGGAAAGTAGCTGTGTGATCCCCCTAATATCCGATGGTTCGGGAAAAATCTTTTCTCGGATAAGTTTGCTCAGCAAGCAGAAAATGTAGGTTATATTGTAACACCTACTGTGGGGAAGATGCGAGTTTAATGTTGAAAGATAGAACAGCACCATTTTAGTTCTATCCATTCGGATGGGTTGGAATTTAACTCATTTTAAACAAATCCATTTGATGAAGTATACTTACTCAATCCTGTGATAATTTTTGAAAAATTCGATCAATAAGTGTGTCAATAAGTGTGTGCCCTCCAAGTGCGGTTACTGGGACGTTATTAACCGGGACAAAAAAAATGAATCCTGTTCAATAGTGAAGGAATCGAAAGATAAAACATAATCGTTACTGTCGTGCGTGGACTTGAAACGCTGGAGTTCGATGGAAATCTCTCCAAGCAGTGCCTGTAACTTATGATTCATACGCCTCCGCCACTCTCCGCTTGTACTCCGCCAAAAATAGTCCGCAACAGTTTTCGTTCAAAAACGGCAAGTGCACGTGTGTCTTCCGTAAGTAAAGTTACTGTCTCAAGTCCGTAGAGGACTACCGGTCTGATTAGCGTTTTGCACATCGTCAGCTTTGTGCGGCGGCGTATGCTTCTAGATCGAAACGTCTTGCGGAGGGAAAGGTAGGTTCGATTGAAGCTTGAATGCGTCGTTGTTTCTCCTTACTCGTATTATTGTCGGCAGTGACCAGAGATCCTAAATATACGAACACATCAACCACTTCCAGTTCATCACCGTCAATAGTCACTGTCCGTGGGAGGCAAAAGTTACTTTCTCGGGAGCCGCTTCCTACCATATATTCGGCTTTCAACGCATTAATTTGTAACCCTATCCTCCTAGCCTCCGTTTTTAGTCTGGCATAGATTGCCTCCGCCGTCTCCGCCAAGGTTTCTAGTAATGATGTCGAGGTCGTCTGCAAAGGCTAGGAGTTGGCTACTCTTGCTAAAGATCGTTCCTCTCGTTTTGATGCCCGCTCGCCGGATCACACCTTCGATAACGATTTTGAATAACATACAGGACAGTTACTGTGCCTCCTTCCCTGTTGGTATACGACCTTAGTTTCCACCGGGGTTAGTTACCCGATCTCCGCTAAGGTTGCTCGTATTCCGGCCGCCTACCACGAGGAGGTAGGTGTAGGAGTTGCTGGATAAGAGGCCAAGGAGCACTACCCAAGTAGCACACATTGTCACAATTGAGTCGCAGCGGCTGATATGCGACTCATTTAAATGTAAAACTTCGGTTACAGTAACCTAAAATATAACAGTTGTGCAACCGAAATAGCGCAACTTATGTAACTAAACTAAACTAAATATGGTTACATTAACAGTTACTCAATAACCAATATGTAACATGTATAGTTACAAAATGGTTACTATTGAAGTTACACATAAACTGTAAATTGACTTTCAATTGGTGGCAAATTAGTTATCTTGAAACTTTTATTGCATAGCGAAAACAATGCAGCAGGTTTATTATTTCAATCCATTGCTGTCAACGTCAAGCAGTAAATTTAACTGTTGAATATAGAAGAGTATATAAATTTCGCTATTTCAACACAAATTTTAATGCAGTTTCAAATTTATGGTGAAATGCATGATTCTAGCTTTGAAAAATTCACGCGCTCTGATTTAATCTAGCTTTTCGTTACTTACTTCTTTGAAAAATTGATTTTTTGTAAAACAAATATGTACAAATATAGAAATTTTAATTTTAATTTTCTGATTTTTTAAATTTATTCTTAGCAATAATGAATTAGTGAAGCATTCACCTAGAAATCATTAAAAAACAAATTGTTTTCGCTATCACTTAGTAAAATTCATAGCCATTTTGCCTTTGGTTTTCTACTACGCCATCGTCCTTGAAGTTTTATATCGTTTTCGGCATATTGCATGAAATGATATGAAGCAGACATTGTTCATAGATATTGGGAAAAGGTGCTTTTAGTGATTGTTGTGAAAAGAAAGTGTTAAGTTAATATCAAAGAATAGTTTCAGTTTGAATAAAACAGTTTACCAGCAGTGTTAATCATAGAAGGTTACATTTCAGTTACATTCTAGTTGCACGTAACCTTAGCCTTCGACCTGGTTACGCTATCGGTTACGGTAACCAATATTAAATCCAATATTGTGGTCACTTATTTCTTATGTCGTCATTTCTAAGTTACACTGTAACCTATTTTCATTGCCGGTTTCGTTTCGATGTAACTTGATCGTTTTGACGTTTGAGAATAATCAAAATTTATTTACTTAATACCAATGTCTACGCGGAGAAGATTCCAAGTACCATCAATTAAGTAAATAAACGCATTTACAAGAGCATTTTGCAACCCGTGTACTAATTGTTTATCTTTACCATTAGTAAAATTCTTGAGATCTAGTTTTTGCTTAATCCGTTGTGTTTACAAGGAACAGTGAACAAGTTGTTGCGAAAATGTTACTAGCTGACTTTTTTTGACTTCGTAACTGCTCGTAATGGAAAATTAACTGTTTTGCGACCAGCAAGTTGATGACAGTTTGGAAAAAGGTTTCATTTGTGTCACTTGATAACTATTTGGTAACTCGTAAGTGAAAGGTGACTGTTTTACGACGACCAAGTTGTTGACAGCTTGAAAAAATGGTTTCAATTTGGTCATTTGGTCTACCTGGTAACTTTTTGAGATTTTTGTCACTAGAAAACTAAAAAGTAACTATTTTTAATTTTATGTAACCTAACTCGTTACAAGTATCCTAAATGTAACTGCTGTGCAACCTTTTTGCATTTTTTTATTTTTATAATTAGTTACAAGTGCTACTTGGGTATGGGGTCTGTTTTACCCATTATCCAACCATTTACCAACCAATGTTTTATAGATGAGTCTAAAATTTCTCGAAATTGATTAGTTTTTAAGTTACGCAAAAATTTCTGTTTCATTTGTGTAAGAGTCCGCCCCCACTACCACAGGGGTGAGGGGTCTCAAACCATCATAAAATAAATTCATGCCTCTAAAATCCCCCACATGCCAAATTTGGTTCCATTTGCTTGTTTAGTTCTCGAGTTAAGAAGAAATTCGTATTTCGTTTGTATAGGAGCCACACCCCCCTCTAGAAGAGGGGAAAGGTCATAGTTACTCTCCTAAAGAGGGGAAACCTGTTCCTTATAGAATCGAAAATTTGCTTGTAGGGATTTTTGGGGCCGAGGAATGTTCTTATGATAGTAAAAGACCATTTTATGTTTAAAAGGTCCGCCAAGAGCTATCCATCCGGCGCAAATAAGTTTTTAGCAGCCTGCGGTAAGACGTACACACTTCGAAAAAATCTTGTAATTTTACGTCTTCTGACCTGCACATAACTGGAACATCGCAAAGCACTTAAAATTACGTGTTATTTCACTTAAAGGCTTGTTTATTACATGTGGATTGATGTAAAAATATATCTTTAAAAACGGGTTAGGCTGTTTACATTTTATTTAATGGAAAAATGTATCAAATTTCAGTTTACGTCGAATGTGAGATGAAAAATAGTATTTAAAACATTAACTGTTGTTTATTTGAGCGTTCTGTGTAGTCCTACGGCTATAAAAATATTATTGTTCGAAACATTCTATAATCGCAAACTTTTTATCATGAACACACTGAGCGCATCATATTTTCGTTATTTAAAGCATGTGTAGCCTAATATAGGATTCTTCAAGGATCAAGATAAGTAAAACGACGTGTGTACTGTCGCATAGCTTTTTATCAACTGCTTTTAATATATTCAAATAAGTAAGATGTTCCTGAAGGGAACACAAGAAAAATGGAACAACAATTTTAATAGGGTCTGCTTAATAAATTGTTACACATGTTTGCGGAAACTGAGAGATATTCAAGCATATTTTTGGAAGTGAAATATTTTGCCAAAAACGGATAATTTTGTTACCAAAATCGAGGCATGCCCAAATCGAACCGTGCCAAATTTGAAATCCCACTGTATATGAAAATATAGTATAAAGGTATAGGAATCACTTGGAAACCCGAAAATGGATACAAGACCCAGCGGGACGAATCTCATATACCATTCGACTCAGTTTCGAAAACTGAGTGTGTGTGTGTGTGTGTGTGCGTGTTTGTGTGCGTGTTTGTGCGCGTGTTTGTGTGCGTGTTTGTGCGTGTGTGTGTGTGTGTGCGTGTGTGTGTGTGTGTGTGCGTGTGTGTGTGTGTGCGTGTGTGTGTGTGCGTGTGCGTGTGTGTGTGTGTGTGTGTGTGTGTGTGTGTGTGTGTGTGTGTGTGTGTGTGTGTGTGTGTGTGTGTGTGTGTGTGTGTGTGTGTGTGTGTGTGTGTGTGTGTGTGTGTGAGTGCGTGCAAGGTTGCAGAAAATCGCATCCTAGCATTCAAAACGAACAATCTTTCACGAACGCGTTCGGCAGTTTACTTGCCCGTTTGCATTCGTGAACGAAACGAGCGATGTCACCAGCGTGATTTTTCATGAGCGATCGGTGTTAGACGATTGCCACTGCTATTTTTCGTTCTGTTTTGTTCGTCTCCGTTTGTTCCTTACGAGCCGATGCCATCGGGTAGGAGTCTAGGAGTTCGCCTTCGCAGCAAATCGTTCATAATGAATAATCGGGACGAGCGCTCATCAAGATTGAAAAAGACTGAACGTTAGCCGGGGAAGCATTTCTGATTATTCTGGTTATTCGAATCAATCTAAACAATTCAATTATGCCACTAAATCGCATAAGAATTAAAGAAGGTATCGTGCCAAATTTTTATTTGAGTTATGCGTAAATTATTTAATTAACCGTTATGTGTACGGGAAATTTAACACCCATAAGTGTTCGGATGGGTACCCGGGTACCCACCGAAATGAAATGCTTCTAACTTTATCAATTCTTGACCGATTTTGGATCTTGAACCGTCAAAAGATTGGAAAATTTATCTATTTTTAGAGCATGAGACTTACCAAGCCTGGGACCACGTCTGGTTCCCGTAAATCCGGATCTCCAGGACCATGTTCCGGATCCAAAACAAATGTGTACAATTGTCAATAAAACCACACAATATTGGTATCAAAATTCATGAAATCACTCCAGGAGTTGATGTTTATCCATTTTGAGTCCATTCAACTTATAGTCTTTGGAATGGCCACTCCGGAGCAGGTTCCTGTGGGGCCTTACGGGACCGCTAACATATTTGAATAGAAAACCCTAGCAATATGTATATCAAAATTCACGAAATCACTCCAAGAGTTGAGTTTTATCCATTTTGAGTCCATCTGATGATTTGTCCCCGGAATGGCCACTCCAGAGCTTCCTGTGGGGCTCTATGAGACCAGTAACATGTTTGGATAGAAACCCTAGCAATATGTATATCAAAATTCGTGAAATCACTCCAGGAATTGAAATTTATCCTTTTTGAGTTCAGTTGATGACATGTCCTCGGAATGGCCATTCCGCAACAGGTTCGTGTGGAGCCTAATGAGACCAGTAAAATGTTTGGTTAGAACCCCCAGCAATATGTATGTCAAACTTCATGAAATCACTCCAGGAGTTGATTTTTATTCACTTTGAGTCCATTTGATGAGTGGTTCCCGGAATGGCCACTTCGTAGCAGATTCCCATGGGGTCCTGAGGCCACTAACATGTTTACGTAGAAACCCTAGCAATATGTATGTCAAAATTCATGAAATCCCTCCAGGAATTGATTTTTGTTCATTTAAGTCGATTTGACGAGTTGTCCTCGGAATGGCCACTCCGGGGACAACTTGTCAGATGGACTCAAAATGGATAAAAATGAACTCCTGGCGTGATTTCATGAATTTTGACATACATATTGCTGGGGTTTCTATCCAAACATGTTAATGGTTTCATAAGGCTCCACGGGAACCTGCCGCGGAATGGCCATTCCAAGGACATGTCATCAACTGAACTCAAAAAGGATAAATTTCAATTCCTGGAGTGATTTCACGAATTTTGATATACATATTGCTAGGGTTTCATTCAAACATGTTACTGGTCTCATAGAGTCCCACAGGAACCTGCTCCGGAGTGACCATTCCAGGGACAGCTTATCAAATGAACTTAAAATGGATAAAACTCAACTCCTGGAGTCATTTCGTGAATTTTGATATACATATTGCTAGGGTTTTCTATCCAAATATGTTAGCGGTCCCGTAAGGCCCCATAGGAACCTGCTCCGGAGTGGCCATTCCAAAGACTATAAGTTGAATGGACTCAAAATGGATAAACATCAACTCCTGGAGTGATTTCATGAATTTTGATACCAATATTGTGTGGTTTTATTGACAATTGTACACATTTGTTTTGGATCCGGAACATGGTCCCGGAGATCCGGACTTACGGAAACCAGACGTGGTCCCAGGCTTGGTAAGTCTCATGCTCTAAAAATAGACAAATTTTCCAATCTTTTGACGGTTCAAGATCCAAAATCGGTCAAGAATTGATAAAGTTAGAAGCATTTCATTTCGGTGGGTACCCGGGTACCCATCCGAACACTTATGGGGTAAAAAAATTCGAAGGCCCCCCCTTCAGCCCCCCCTGCTGCTACAGGCAATCTGTTGATGACAAATGGTTTATTCCCACTAGTTAGGAGCATTCTATGAGTTTTAGCTGGCTGAGTTGTCGTAAACCTTGTTTTTCGAGGCTATAAAGTCTCAAAAGGTACCCGGGTACCCAGCCGAACACATAACGGTTAATCCTCTAATGCCCACCACCGCCTTTTGGTGGTCTCCGCTAGATATAGCCGTAGGATTACGTCTTACCGCAGGGTAACAAAAAATTACTTACGTCGGCATGATAGCTTTGTCGGATTTTTTAGGTATAATATTGTTGCAATCGTAGCAAAATCACCGATAAATTATATTTAGGCCATTTATGACCTATATTTATAAAACTTTTACATATCAAAATAGCGTCTCGATTATGGCAAAATAGGCAACACGCATTTGTTGTCAAATTCGAAATCCTACTATACTCGTATTTATTAATGCAAATTTCCATTGGATAAATGTACTGCGTTAGATATCGCACTTGTTAGTGTTAGCCGTAAATGTAATTTATTTTATCACTACCTAAATCTTAACGATTGTATTCAATGAGCCCATATTAATTAAACGAACGAATTACTTTGAATTGTAACTTTTGCTATCTTAACAGTACATAGAAGCTGTTAATAAAATTCTTCAAGTAAACCAAACACTCAACACTTTTATTCTTTCGATTACGAATCTTTATCAGCAGTTAGGCCATTGCAAATTATTTTTCAAGTTTTTTGTCACCAATCCCCTCTCGTCGCTTTAAAATTGGCTTTAAAAATCGGGGAACAAAAAATTTGTTGGACTTGAGTAACAAGTGTTTTGTGTACAATCAATTGTATGTGGGCTTTATAGCCCAAAGTACTCGAGCTCTAGTTCTAGCAAAAACAGAGCAGCAGTTCTCACAATGTAATTTCCAAAAATCAACAAAAATATCTTTCGATTTTATCTTTTTTGGTAGGTTTTTGTATGAAAAATATTAACGTATATGTGAATATAGGAATAGATTTGGTTTTCAGCATAATAAACTTTGAGTAAAAATGCTGAAACGCTTGTTTAAAAAAATCTCTGTTTTTTCATTCATCTCTTCATCTACTCGTATTGTTGTTGTTGCTGTTATTTTTTATCTGCTCGTATTGATTTTTAACACAATTTGGATATTACGCTGCTATCTTGATGGTAATTTTATATTAAAAAGACTCGAAAGCGGAAGATAATTAAACTAACTAGGTATGTGTAAAATGTTATGAATAAATAACCCACTAAATTACAAGCCAATTGTAAGTTAACATTAGATTTACCAGCAATTAAGTCATTTTAATTAGTAGGGGAGAGTAGGCAACAGTGAGTCAACGGGCTTAGCTACGTCATAAAACATTCAAGATCCATGGTATTTTCATGGAAAGTGAAGTTTGTGAACCTACATCGCATAATGTAGTTCCAAAAAAAATTGTTGATTTTTGAATATATTTTTCAATAAAATTAGTTTGGGGGAGCGGGTTAAAGTAAATTTTTTTGCAATGAGTTTCAAATGATTTCCAACAACAAAATACATTTTTAATTTAAATTTAAATTGCTGCATAGCATCACATAGTAAAATGCAAAGCCTAGGTGCTACATTCCGTTATCGAAACTTGAACTTCTGTGTTTATACGACATACTTCGCAACCAGCTGTTAGAGTGCAGGACAATTGCAGGGCCAGTTGCTACGATCCTATTGACTCTTACAGCCTCTCCTAGTCGGGATTCGAACATACGACGACTGGCTTATTAGGCCAGCGTCATACTCGCGGCCAACTGGGAGGCATCACATAGTAATAAGAGTTAAAATTGGAAAAAATATGACAATCGAATTGTTTGCTAACTCCGCTAGCCATTTTGACGTAGGACTACGTCTTTTTTTACTATACTGGGACTGGGTAGCACTTTGTGAAAACGAAAATAGAAGTGTAACGTTTGAATGAAAGATTTCAAATGTTATTAACTACTAAACTACTGAACGTAACTGAACAATTTATATGTCGTTGGATAGATAAAATGACCAGCAATTTTATAGGGGGGTAAGACACCAATTTGAAGGAGGGCGTAAGAGGGGGGGTTTTTGGAGGTAAGAATTTTTTCTATGGTGTACTGAGACCCCTTCCCCTTCTAAGAAGGAGAATGAAACACAAATTTCCTCATAACTCTAGAACTAGTCAAGCAAAAAGAACCAAAATTGATATGTGGGTGTTTTTGGAGACATGAATTTATTTATTTTATGATGGTTTGAGACCCTTCACCCCTGTGGTAGGAGGATAAGGACTCTCATACAAATAATACAGAAATTGGTCATTCATTACCATTTCAACCTTTTTGATGCATACAAGTAATTTTTAAAAGAAATCTCTATATCTCAATGGTTGCAGGCGTTGTACTTATGAACCCCCGTCCACGTATTTCAAAGCCACCAGTGCATTCAATGAAGAGTCTGAATCTGAATTTTGCGCTCTTCTCTTTTAAACATTCACTTCAACAATGGCACTCATAGATTCTTATAAACATACATATGCCAGAAATGCACTTTACATTAGTCTTTGATCTGATGATCTGATATAGTCCTACGTCACCCTTTCGTACAACCCTTAGGGCTGTATACCTTGTAGTTTTTTCATAACAATTTTTCATAAAATATTTCTATTCGCGACGGTGAGACATAGAGACGTGGATGACAGTGAGCTTTCGCCATGCAAATATTTTTGAAAATTATATTTTGTGTTTAATTGCAAATCAATCCATAGAGATCGACTGTAAATGAACTCTGAAGTGTAAGTTAAAAGTCAGATATCCAGGATTTGTCCTTTATATGAGTATAAATGTCCTATAGGATTTCGAATTTGGCAACAAATGCGTGTCGCCTATGTTGCTAAAATCGAAACCGTGCCAAAATCGAGACCTTTTTTTGATACGAAAAAATGGAATGTAAGTGCGTTAGAAACTGATTAAATGTTATTAATTAACGATTGCAACCTTTTTATGTTTACAAAATCCGCCAAGAGCTATTCGTGCGGTGCAAGTAAGTTTTTGACAACCTGCGGTAAGACGTAGACCTACGGCAATAAAAATATTATTGTTCGAAACTATAACCGCAAATTTTTTTTGGTGAACACACTTAGAGCAATATTTTTTCGTCATTTAAAGTATGTTTGCGGAAACTGACTGATATTTAAGCATATTTATGGAAGCAAAATATTTTGTGTTGCCAAAAACGGATACTTTTGTTGCCAAAATCGAGGCATGCCAAAATCGAACCATGCCAAATTCGAAATTCCACTGTATATGCAAAAATAATCGAAATTTTCAATCCTTTCCAACAATAATGTATGCTTTATAGACACAATAAACAGCACGACCTCTAAACTATTTCTTATTACCCAAAAAATATGGTTTGAATTGATTTCAAATAGGTGTCTCAGTATGCAATACTCGTTGTCTCACTCTTCGCACCTATTGGTGAAGAGTGAGACAAAATTATACCTTCACATTGGTGGCTATAACTAATTTAGCTTATAAGTTATAACCAAAACGGCTGAAACTTTTTTATCAAAAAACTAGAAGGATATAACTTTCAAATGAATTAAAGAGCTCGTTGGTAGCTATCATCAAAAATTTTTTTAAAATGTTTGGAAAAAAGTGTCTCAATGTAGACGTCTCTCTCATACTGGTATGTTTAAATATCAATGGCCAAATATCCACTGAAAACATTTTAATTCTTATTTCTCACCGAAAAAGTCAAGAAGAATAACATATACAAATATGTATTTGTTACTAACATGTAAAGCAGTAATAAATGTATTCTCTACTTATAGCTGCTAAAGTTATAACATTATTAAAATCATCTTCCGTTGTAAACTGCTTCTTTTATTTATAAGCTTCTAGTATTTCTGTCAATGTTAAAGTATTTACAGACTGGTTCATTTAAAAACTAAGTACATATTTGAAAACTATTTGTCAATAAAAATAAAACACACGCGCAAACACGGTGATCTACTATGTGTGTAATAAACAAATATCTATGTAGTTGACATCTGTTCTAAGGATGACTCATATAAAATAAATTGTAATGGTACTAAGGAAGCTCCTTTTGCCATTTTAAATATTTTAAATTAGAGTAACTTTTAATCAACTAACGTTTTCATAAATTGAACTACCGCCCTGATCTTTGCCAGTTGGTTGAAAGCTTGTGGAATACATTCCCGTATAAGCAATGCAATTCTTACATAAACATAAAAGGGGTATTCACGTAGTGCTTGCTATGTTGCGTAAACGGTGTATCCCGTGTATATACTTCCGCTATTCGCATTACAGTTCCGGTTTCTAAGGAGATGGAACTGTTATGCGAGTAGCGACAGTATAAATACGCAATACGCCGTATATGTACGCAACACAGCAAGCGCTACGTGAATACCCCTAATACTTATGAATTGCAGCAGAGTTCTGTAGTAAATAGAGATGCCAATACCGGGGGGTATTTTGAAAACCGGTTTTTCGGTATTGATAAATGCAATACCGGTAAAACCGGTAAAAAACCGGTAAAAGTTAACATTTGAAAACTGCATTTAAAAATTATATGATTTGAAGAAAATCTTTCCATAATCAATGGCAGTCAATTTTTTTAATTGAGCTAGTTCATTAAAATAATAATATTTAACAATGCGAAGAGCATTTACCATGCTATCTTTTAAACGAGAACAAATGTTAATAAAAATCTTCCGGAGGCAGAAAACCTTCATTCGGTGTCCACAGAGAAAGAAAGAACAATTCCTAGTAGTAAATTAGAACTGTGTCTAAGAAAACCCTTGTTCAAGAGTTTACTGAATACTGACATTTGTGATAAATTATAACTGAAAGTTCAGTTGATTGGGTTCCTCTACCTACTCGGTTTCTGAATTTATTCCATTGACTTTTAAAATAATAAAACCTATAGAATTTTGTTTTCAAAACATCAAGGCTTCACCTTGAAGAATATTACAAAGTCATCCCGAATAGTGCGGATAATTATAAAACGAATAAATTTAAATATACGCGCTCTCTCTGAAATTCTACCGATACAGTAACTCAAACAGCAGTTGTGCGGTACCTGAAAGGTGTTCCGAGAGTAGTTTTAGAGTTTGTAGTTCGTAAAGTTTGCAATTTTTCGGGTACAGCAATTCGACAGCAGCAGACTGGTTCTAGCACTGCGACAAAATCTTCTTTCTTCATAAATTTCTTATCGCATAAGTAAAACTTCTCAGATCGGACAGAAACGATCGAAGCGATGATTGAAGCCCGCAGAATTGTCTCAGCCCTGCAAACAGGTTATTCTAACTAAACATAAAGTTATTTCTATTCCAGTTTGTCCTAGCAACCGAAAGAATTTCTTTTCCGTGTTGTGTTCTGACATTTCTCTAGAGTTAACAGAGTATTTTCACTGAAGATTTTCTGAACAGCTTCACTGATATCGCACATTTCTTCTATTACGCAATATTCTTAATTATTTGGCGCATACAAGCGAGAAATCGGACCTACTTTGCTCTTCGCAAAACGCTACGATCAAGAAGGATACGCTGCCGTACGAAGCAGACAATGTACAACACCCTTGTTTAGCCGGCAGTTCTTTACGAACTTGAAGCTGTGACATCGCTCACGGTGGAAATACGCGCCCTTGTCGTGTCTGACCGGAAGATGCTACAGATGATATTTGATGGAGTACAAATTAAAAGCAGAGAGTGGCAGAGGCGCATAAATCACGAACTAAAGGCATTGCTCGGGGAGATTAATCGTATAGCTGACGAAAGTCGGTAGGCTACGGTGGGATGGACACGTCGAAGATGCCGGAAGACAGTTCTCTTCAACGACCCCATCGGCACCAGGAACAGAGGGGCTCAACGTGCAAGATAGCTCGATCAAATTTGCGACTTCTGAGACAAATGGGAAATTGGTGACGAGTAGCCCATGGAGTGGAACGAGTTGAATGGAGACGACTGCTTGAAAATCACGAGGCACTCTGGTTCTATGCTGGCAGCGGTGAGGTATTTCGGGATGTTCCCTTTGGAAGAACTACATACTTGAGTTATTATTTGAAGAACCTTCAATACTGAAATTAAGTTTACCCTATGCTTCAAAAATTTTACCAGCGATTCAGGTTTCTTGAGTTATTATTTGATTATGCAAAAAAATACCGAAAATACCGATTTTTGATCGTGGAAAAACCGGTAATTCGGTATTGGAAAATAGCCCGGTAATACCGGTAAAACCGGTTTCGGTAAAACCGGTATAGCATCCCTAGTAGTAAATATGCTAACCATTTATCACGCATCATTAATGCAGGCTCAAAATGCTTTGCTCAAGTTGAACCGTAAAAAGCGCTTGCAAAAGTAATCACTTCGATTATTCCCAAAAAATCGCAGCGATCATTCATTTTGATCACTATACGGAAATTCCTCGCTAGCGATGAGCAATCGGAAAGATCGAACACAACCCGCTTAGTAGAGTAATTATCACATGCACGAGCGACGTTCGTTCGGATTACGAACTGCCGCCGCAAAGAGAACAAACATTCGTGTTCGGTATACGTTCGTATGCGAAAAAGAAGCCGTTCTCATGCGGTGTTACTGATTCAAGCATGATGGGAATCAGTTGTGATGCATGCCTCTTAGTGAGGATCCGCAACCTTGAGTGCGTGTGCTCGTGTAGCGCTTTCAATCTCACTCACTTTTCTCAGAGATGGCAGGACCGATTTTGATGGTCTTAGTGTCAAATGAAGAGTTTAGTTGTCCCATATTAATCGGACTTCTCGGGTCTTACTTGCTATTTGAGATAGAATAGACTTGTGCATTTATGACCTTCTTGGTATACAGTAGCTGTGGTTCTGTGGTTTGCTGCGCCGTCGGCTGTTCGTAAAGAAGTATGACAAACGAGCTCAGTTCAATTCCCGATAAAATCAGCTTTATTGAGAGATAATAAAGATTTCGCTATTTTTCGATAAGTGTCGGTAATGTAGCATACTGACACCTATCGGAAAATAGTGAAATCTAGTACTATTTTTATCGACAGTCTTTTCGTGCATTCGTAAAATCTACGAACCATTTCGTAAAATGCAATAATTCGTACGAATGTAGCTTTGTTAATATGTACAAAACATTCAGGATTGATTTTACAAATCTACTTCGTGGTAGAAAACAGCGAAAGAATTCGTAAAGCAAACGCTCGTTTTCGTATTATAAACCAAGTTTTATTATCAGTGTAGGGGTGTTGCAAGTTACTCAGTGAACGGGGTTAATTGCAACACTTTTCTGATTTTGCGTTTCTTATGATTTTATATCTAATTTCAAATCGCGAATGACTATTTTAAGATATTTTGAATGTATTTGTAGTAAAACAAGAGATACTGGAGGCATTTTTTGTTTCCCAATCTCGTCTATCGCTTTTTTAAAGATATTCGGTGAAAATGCAACATGTCGGCGAATCCCAAATTGCCGTTTCAAGGCACGTGGAATTTTTCACAATTTTAATTTTTCTGGAAATGGTGGTAGACAAAATAACATCGTACAGATGCAAACTTACCTTATACGTACTATGTATTACGATAATTTTCCTTTTTACAAGCTCTGCAAGCCGCGCCATATTGGAAGTAACAATACTAATTCATCGTTTCTCCTCAAAGTTCAAAATATAAACAAAGCTCAAAATTGCTATTTGTTAGCTTATATGATGCACTTATTGTGTACAGGAGCCAAACAATAAAAAATAATTTCATGTCAATGAACTGACGCAACTTTGCACATCCATTTTTCCAACTCTGAAAGTGAAATTACTTTCCAATCGAATAAAAACAAGCAAAACAATGATGTAATGGATTAAACTTAACTAAACAATAAATAAACGTCCCTTCTTTAAAATGGCATTGGGTACAAATGGTTATGTTAACAAACAAACGCGTTAGAGCTGTCAAAAGCGCAAGTATCTCCGGATGACGGTATCTTAGATGTAATCGTTATAAATATTGTAAATTTTAATGTGTTGTATACGATTGCTCACAACTTTTAAATTAAACGACCAATCAAAAAGCAAATCAATAGTGATCTATCCGGCTATATTACCTTTCAAATGAGACTAAAAGCGCATAAATCGATTTGGCCACCTCTGAGAAACAGGCGATAATTATTACCTTGTCAAAACAGGTTTTTTGAGCATAACTTTTAAACTACTTGTTTGTTTTCAATAAAACTTTCAATAAAATTTAGTGTTAACAAGAGCTTTCATTTGATACTGAGGTCGTTTTAATCGGTCATATCTTCTTCTTCAGCAGCAGTAAAGAGCCGGGGTGGCTCGTGCTGTTTCAAGCACTCGTCTCCATTCAACTCGATCTTGGGCCACTCGTCACCAATTTCCTAGTCGTCTCAGAAGTCGCAAATCGCTTTCGACCTGGTCGAGCCATCGTGTACGTTAGACCCCCTGTTCCTGGTGCCGGTAGGGTTGTCGAAGAGGACTCCGCTTTCAGTTTGTACTCCGCCAAATATCGTCCGCAGCATTTTCCGCGGGAACACGGCAAGGGCGCGTATGTCCTCCGTGAGCAGCGTCATGGCTTCAAGTCCATAAAGAACTACCGGTATAATAAGGGTTTTGTACATTGTTAGCTTCGTGCGGCGGCGTATGCTTCCTGATCGTAGCGTTTTACGAAGGGCAAAGTAGGCCCGATTTCCCGCTTGGATGTGCCGCTGGATCTCCTTACTAGTGTTGTTGTCAGCGGTCACCAGCGATCCCAAATACACGAACTCCTCTACCACTTCTAGTTCGTCGCCGTCAACGGTTACCGTCCGTGGGAGGCGCGCGTTTGTTTCCTTTGAGCCTCTTTCTTTTGTGTATTTGGTCTACGACGCATTTAGTTTTAGCCCAATTCTCCTAGACTCCGCTTTCAGTGTGGCGTAGATTGCCTGAAGTTTCTGGCAATGATATCGAAGTCATCTGGAAAGCCTAGAAGTTGGCTACTCTTGGTAAAAATCGTGTCTTTCGTTTCGATGCCCGCTCATCGGATCACCGTCACCTTGTCTCAACCCTCGCCGCATCTCGAAGGGACTCGAGAGTATCCCAGAGACGCGTATGAAACACATCACTCGATGTAGCTCTGATCTGGCGCGTCAGTTTGTCCGGAAAACCATATTCGTGCATTATCTGCCATACCTTGTCTCGATCGACTGTATCGTACGCTGCTTTGAAATCAATAAAGATGTGATGCGTGGGCACGTTGTACTCCCGACATTTCTGCAATATCGGTCGGATAGTAAAAATTTGGTCCATAGTTGCGCGAGCCCTCATGAAACCGGCCTGATAATTCCCTACGAAACCTTGTGCTTTCGGTGACAGCCGGCGTAACAGGATCTGGGAGAGTACCTTGTGGGCGGCGTTTACCAGCGTAATACAACGATAGTTGCAGCAGTTTAGCCGATCACCCTTTTTGTAGATGGGACAAACCACTCCTTCCATCCATTCCTCCGGTAGCTTTTCCTCCTCTCAAATCCTCGAAATAACCCAGTGTAGAGCCTTGTAGTCATGTAGTTCCGGAGAAAATCGTGTCAGGTCGTTTTCACATTTTTGCTTATAACTTTACAACGAAAAGTCGGACCACGAAACAACTCAATAGTGATATACTAGGCCAGCGGTTCCCAACCTTTTTTTTTGTCCGCGAACCCCCGGACGATATTTCACAAAAAAATGAGCCCCTGCAAAAAAATCATACCATAAACCATAAACAAACGTCATCGTCATCGTCCGCGTAGATCCGAGGTGGGTCGTGATATTTGAGACAGTCGCCTTTATTTGACTCGATTCTGGTTCACCGATTTCCTATGAGTCTCACTCTGGTTCTGGTGACCATCCAAAGGTCGCCTAGTCTCGCCGTCTCAAGTCGCTTTCGATTTGGTCAAGCCATCTTGCACGTTGGGGCCCTCTGTTGCCGGTGCTGGTGGGGTTGTTAAAGAGAACTTTTTTTCTTCGCACTGTCGTTCGGCATCGTTCCTGGCTATGACATCAAAGTCATGTGCGAAGCCTAGGAGTGGACTACCTTTTGCTCAAAATCGTGCCTCTTGTTTCGATGCCCGCTCTTCGTACCATCAAGCGTGATGTTGAAAAGCACACAGGATAAGCCGTCATCTTGTCTCACTCAACCTTCACCGCATCTCGGAGGGACCCGAGAGTGCCCCCGAGATGTGCACGAAACACATTTACTCAAAATGTAAGCAACTGCTTACATCTGATACAACTGCTTACATCTCATACAAATTCTTCATCGAGTGAGCTGTCACAAGAGAACTCAATCAATTTCGTTCACTCCTCTTTTCAAGGTATGCCTGATCTACTTTCATCTGTGCTCCCGAATTCCTGTTTGTATTTGGTGGTGTATAGTGACATCAGTGATGAAGGCTTTGATTTGAGCGCCAAACATTTCGAAGACTCACAAAGGCACCACTGGTCCATGTGTTTAGTCTTGGTAAACTTCCCTCCCTCAACTGGTTGTTGAACTACTGTGAAATTGGAGGGATTATTAGTGTCGATTTAGCAACGCTGACTATGAGATATGCTACCTTGGAGCTATCGGAGCAGTCAAGCTGGTTCTTTATATCAGATCGCAGTTGGGACAGTATGTCGTCGGCCAAATCAGTGTCCTATCATTGTCAAAGGGTTTCAGGGTAATCTACAATTCGACTTACTATTAATGGTTACAATTAAAAATGTGCCCCAGATGCTTTCAAGAGTTTTCGATATCAATAAACAGGCCATGGAAGTCCTGGAATCCTTTGATTTTCTCCAACATAATACGGAGCGTCGTGATATGATCCACCCATGATGGGTAAGCACGGAATCAAACTAGCTGCCACCAGAAAGTAGCGTAAATTTTCTTCTGAGTCCAATTAAGACCTTGCAGATTATTTTGAAAGTGGTACAAAGCAACATGCTGCTGTATCAGTAAGATGCCCTGCTTACACTCTGATTAGTTGGTGCACATTTGTACCGATAATACCATCACGCTTTGCCGGACTACATACTTATTATTGCTGCTTCAATTTTTGCTAACGATGACGCCTCCGAGTTTACGCGAATTTTTCTCCAGTTCCACATCGTTGGCCGGCTGCTATTTTAGCCACTCTGGCTAGCGCCCTCTCAATGCTGACTTTCGCATGTCTCCGCTTATCGATCATCCCCAATGTTTTATCTGAAATTCTGCTGTTGAATGCAACAATGACTCCAAACTGATTCGTATCTTACTTGCACTGGTTTGGCATCTCTCATCTTACACATCTAATCGAATCGTCCGCCATTACTGCCAAATTTTACGCGAACCCCCTAAAACTTTTAACGAACCCCCTTTTGGGAACCGCTGTACTAGGCAATAATAGCTTTCAAACAAAAGTAAAATAGAACGAATCGCTTCAACCAACTCCGAGAAACAGGCGATAGAAAATGAAGCGCACACACACACATACGTAAACTTGGAGCTATTGACTGTTGAAGATTCACAAATTTGGGTTTTTTCGGCTGGACAGTCAATTGACAAAGCAAAACGACACTTTATCTTTTCTATGCCCGAGGTTTCGATGTATTTGACATCTTTTTCAAGGGATTAGAACCACGTATCGTCTTTTGTCTGGTGGCTTCTGCTGAAGGCTTAAACTAGTCACATCTACTCTCAATACTAGCATTAACCGAGTGTATCTGAATGAAATTTTGGCGGATCGTTTAAACATACACCCTGGCTGAATCGGCACACTGCTTGACTATGAGCATAAATAATTGAATAGCAATTTATTTGGTTTTCGGGTGTAGAAAACCATGCACTTCATCGTATTAACTTTTAGGCCGAACGTTTTGCAGAAACCAATCAAATGCTGTGTACTATCTTGAAGAATTTGATAATCCTTAAAGCATTTCACCGAGAGAAATATCTTCACATTGTAGGCATAAATTAAGATATAAACTCCAGGGAGAAGTTTCGGCAGCTCGTTTATGACTGTGATAAAAAGCAATGGTCCCAGATGGCTCCCTTGAGGCGTACCAGACCACACCGGGAATGAGACTGACTTGCTCTGGTCTGTCTTGACATATTGCGAACGATTCTTTGGATAATCGCTTATCCATCTCACATCTTTGTCGCCTACTTCATACTTTGGCAGTATTATCGCATCTGTATTTATTACGTCAAAAACCTTAGACACATCTGTACAAAGTACGATTACAATGCATTTTGTTATAAACCAAAAATAAACAGTGATCATCAATTTGGAGTTTGTGATTGGCGAGTTGCGAAATTTCCACAATTATCGAACAAATTGTATAGGTTAGTGAATAAACCGACCAAGTGGCTGACACTGGCTCTTTATTTATTTATTTATTGTTGCACCGCCTTCGATTAACATCGTGCAGACTGAATATCTTAAATTAAGCTTAGTTTGATCTTATTCTATTCGAGAAAACTATTCTCGTCGACTCAAAGTCGAAGTAATCTCCAACTTCGCTGAACACACGGAGGCAATAATCCCGCGGGTTATAGTGGCCATAACACGTGCGATGGTGAGGAATGACCAGCATTGACATACCGCGGAGATGTCGCTGAGGTGCGTTAAAAGAAATCTGCTCTAGTAATGCAGAACAATCGTTCCTTTGGTTATCTCGAAGGCAAACATTCTCCGCTGATAACTACGCCTATCTGACAGAGGTTCCAACTTGATCAACTGGCACCGGTCTAAATAGTTGGAAAGATTATGTGGATCGTTCCACGGAAGATTGCGCAATGCGAATCGCAAAAACTTTTTCTGCACTCGCTCTATTGAGAGAAGATATGTCAGCTGATACGGGCACCAGATTGGACAAGCGTCCTATTAGGGTACATAAAATTTTCAAAGTTTTCAACAGTCAAAATTACAACTTTTTTTGCAATATTAATAAATTGTTGGCCGTCATTGCTGTTCAAATATAATCATCAACAAGTCAAATTTGATGGGGGTTGGGATTTTCGGATAACGACAACAAAAAATGCTTGAATTATTTGAATAATTGTGGAATTTGTAATTTGAATAATAATTATACACTATGTTTAGATTTTTTGCTTCGTCGATTTCGATAGTCAATCCATTTTTTTTTTCTAATCGTTTATGCTAACTTTGATGCATTATCTTGTGTACTATTTTTTTTCTTCTCTGTTATGTATTTATCAGCTTAGTGACTTTTCCTCGCCTAGCCTGTGCAGTAGCTATTATCTAAGGGATTAATTTATTTTGCTTACAATCTACTTTTGATATCAATGTTGTTATAGTTTTGAAAACATTTCGCTGCTTGAATAAAAACTCTCTCAATATGTACATTTACAAATGCAGGCATATTTTTTTCTTTTTTTTTTCGCTGGTTTTCTCTTACTATCATACACGCTCCAAGCAGCGCGGAACGAACAAAGACTTTAAAACAATAACTAACGATCAACTAAGGTATTTGATACCAACAATGAGTTAATTTTTTCAACCGAAGGGCCTAAAAAGCATGACTGGTGTGCAGTAAAACACAGAAACGACAAAACAATAAATGAAACGAATAATGTGGAGATTGGTCGTGCCGACAAAAAAAATTAATAATAATAAATAGTATGCTTAATAACCTATTTTGAATAAAGCGGCTTATTATTAGGTATGTGTGTATGGGTGTGTGTGGTTGGGGGGGAGAGCTTCGACTGCGGTAACCAGATTATGGCAAAATAAAAAGTAGGAAATTGGAAAATAGAGTGAACATTTCCGATTTCCATAACTTTTAAAACCGACTGCACTGACATGGAGGTGGAAGGCTTATTTTGCCGGAATGCACTAGTCGCCCGGTAATGAGTGAAATGCCCTTTTCATTCTGGTAGAATGAGTGGAATGTGATTTTGACAACTGTTGAATGCACTGCCCGAGTTGTGTCAGTTGGCTGCTGTGTGGCCACCGCCGAGGCGCGCTAGGGAGAATCCGCGCGAAGTTGAAAACGGGCAATGGAGCTGCATGGTGGTCGGTTGCTTGCGACGGAGGGCGGAATAACTTTTCCAACTAAATTAATAATTAAATAATAGCATCGAATCGACGGGGTAGAATTTAGTGGCAACGGAGCATGAGAAGAGTGGCGGGAGGGGGATGATGTTCAGTGCATTACGACTGTTGGGCGTTTGCAAATTGGTTGCAGTTTATTTTCCGCTATTAATTAATAAATGATCATAAATTTCATGTTCCAATGAACGGCTCAGCGATTTGAGCTGTGAAATTGGGTAAGTGCGTGAGAAGCGAGCTCTTTGTTGTCGCTTTTTGTGGGTTTTATGTACATCGTAGGATCCGGTGAACCTGGAAGTAAGCTGGCGAGGAGCGAGGAACCTGATTTTTATTTCGCTAAAACCGTCAAACGCTCTTTTGATATGTTTTCGTCGGTCGGTATTAAACTTTTACTTTTCGTTTCATGTGTTCGTGCTGATAAGGAGCGTAGTTTATCATTGACATTGCTGCTGTTCAAATTAAATTATCAATCTGGTAGTGGGTTTGTGGTTGATTAGTGCTTTTCTACACGCACTTTCGAGAGTTATTGATTTAATACGTATGCACATCACAAACTGGGTGCACTTTGTGGGCGGTGATCAAACTTTTAATTCTATGCCTACTCCTAAGCCCTACTTAAATCGGTACGCTTTTGTAGCAAACCTAACCGTTTCTACATTAGTGGAGACGTATCATCGTTCTAGAAGGAAATGTTTAATAATCAACGTTATTTTCCTATTATTTACAGAGAAAAAAAATAAGGAGAAATCATTGTGTCTTTGGTATTCATTTTTACCTAGCGGTTTGCAGTATAATTTCTCGTAGTACTTAGGCATATTGAGCGAAAAATATTACTACACTACTACAGACTAATAAACTACGAATGTCCTGTCGCCTCGCACGCACGCACGCTCGCTGCTTTTATCACAAGATTCTGCTTCGTTCAAGTTCTCACATCCGCGGAAGGAAACAATGCTGACTGCCGGGTGGTCCGGTAATGGAACTAGAGACGCCGGCAGCGCCAGCTACGGTTCAATCCCGTTCGCCACCGTGGTGGAACTGGTGCAGCTGGGAGGCTTCGTGCAGCTGAGCGAGATGGGAACTGTCGTGCAGGTTTGCCAGGTGAGCCTGCTCACCCAGGTTGGCTAGCTGGGCCGGATCGTACAGGGACATCTTCAGCCGTTTACATTTGGCTCGTCGGTTCTTGAACCAGAACTGGACGTTCTTGCTCTCGAGGCGGGGAAATTTTTGTCTGTAAGTAAAAAAGGAGAATATTGAATATCATACCGCATACCGCAAGTTAGTTTCATTATAATATAGTTTAACAAATTTTTATTTGAAATCGTTTTTTAGCCCAACCGATTATGTGTTTGAGTTTTAAAAACTAGTTTATTCTATAATTGTTCTGAACAGAAACAAAATAAATATTTTATTCAGTGAAAATGAACACAGTAAACGATAAAATGATTTATAACAATTACAATAGACCACTGAATTTGTATAAATAGGTCTCAGATTTCTTACGAAAACATTATTTGACGTTTTTGGCTGACGTTTCGAAGATCTATGTCTTCATCCTCGGAGCAACTATTACTATAAACATCTTTTAATAAAATTCATAACAAAATACTAATAAATCTGATAAGAAACAGGATCCAAATAAATATTTAGATAAACTTGATAAATTTGAAAGATACTTAAACAAAAAAAACAGACATTGGTTGAAAAACGCTTATTAAAATTGGCAGCCAGATAAAATTAATTCAAAACATAAACAGTCGTGAGAGAAAATGACCAATTTAGAACGTAATTTAATATAAAGTTTTGGTCAATTTTTGCTTTGAAAAGTTCATTGTGACGCTGAAAACAATCCGGAAAATCTGTATGCGGGAGGGTTTTCAGCCGCTTTTGGCAAATGCTGAAACAAGACCTATGGTTTGTCAAAAAACATATCAGAAAGCTGTATGGGAAAGTTCTGACCAAGTAAATATTTTGATGAACGATAAAATCTACGGAAATCTACTAATAAATTCACTCGTTAATCTGACCAAACGCCCTGGATTATGCAGTACAGTACCGGATTTGGATGACCGAAAACTAAATAGGATCCCTAGTATGCCTACCAGAGATAATTTAGCTGAAAGAGTGTCGAATATTTGTTTGAAATCTACAAGCTTAATAAAATGGAACTTCGATTTGGACTTTGGTATTAGTAAATCGACTGGATTCCAACCAGAGTACTGCACGATATCTACGAGTATAAATTAATTTCTTCTAATCCTTCTTTTCATATTAGCTTCAAATAGCGTTTAAGTATCGTCAGCTTGAAAGCGTACCTTTAAGAAATCTACCCTGATAAAGATTATATAAAAATAAACTTGTCTCGGATTACTAGTATCCTGAAAAGTTTCCTTTATTGACCGTTTATGACGATAATAACGACGATATTTGTTGGTATATCCAACGTACCGTCCTATACATAGGAGCAATTTCCTATTGTTTTTTAAATACAGCCCAATAGGACCCAATACTCGAGCATTTGCTGTTGGAAAAAAAACTTTTTTTGTGGTTCTTAATTTTAAAAGAAAAATTCTTCAGTAAAGTGACAGATGAGTTGAGCTCTTCAGGTTCGTGGAACTCAACGAGAGCCGAGCAATTAGAAGTCTGTCGAAAATACCATACCAAGTCGGTTGGTAAACAGCTGGACAAGGCGTACCGCCGGAATCTGCAGAAGTGTAATAGACTCCACAATGATTCTCAGTTTCTTATTCAGCTACTGCTTCCCCTACCTCCTCGTAATATCAGTCGGAATACGAACAACTTTAGTGGAGGTCGGGTAACCAACTCCGGTGGAAACTAAGGGCGTATACGGACAGGGAAGGACGCACTATCGTCAGCACGAAGAGTAGCTTTACCAGCCATAAGCGTTTTTCCCCATGTAAAGAGAGTCTATTTATGGCTCTAGATTAAGAGCGGCTCAAAACAGCGTCTGATCCGGAGCAGATGGTTGAATTAAGAAAAGCGGCACCTTGGCACTAAAGCTAAGATGGCAACCCCATCGCGAGACTCCGCAGCGTGGCGCTAGTAAGGCAACCTACGTGAACAATAAGTATTACGAAAATTCAAGGAAACGGCATGGACCTACTGGTGGCGACCGGGTGCTGGTCAAACAGCTTGAACGCCATAAACTCGGCAACGTAGTTCTGTTGCAAATTTGTCACAATGGAGAGATGGTGGAAGGGCCCAGTTTTAGCAGAGCTCCATAGCCTCCATGGTCTATCAATTTTCTGCGGTCTGGTGATCCGAAGCACCTTTCTCACATGCAAAGATATCGACAAAGCTCACTGAAGAACACTTGACCAACATTCAATAAACCACTTTCTCACAGATGACCGGTTTTTCCCTAGCATCACGGACCTCCGGTTATTGTATGTGCATATCACCTTGTAAAAGCATATGTGCGCTTCAAACTTCTCATATCCCAAAAGCCGTTTTTCTCGGCTGAAGGCATTAGAGAGCTAGACTACCCGCAATTTACCGATAACTATGCGCGAATACTGGATGAAGTACTGCCTTCTTCCTAAGAATTAAGTGGTTTAATCCTCGAAGACGGCTGGGGCAGAATGCGCTGTTCTACTGGGTGAAGACCCCCGGAGTATACGAAATGACTGGTTTGGCGGGGAATTTCAACAAGCCGTGGCGAGAAAAAACGGCTTGGCAAAGTTATCTGAGCATTGCACTAGGAAGAACTTGGCCTATTACCTACGAGCAAACAATCAGTTGACCATGATCCTGAGGAGCAACAAGCGCCTGGAGCATGCTGGCTATCGTGAATAATTGGAACAAGTATTCCGAGCTAATGGCACTCACAAATTATACTAGCAGGTGAATCAATCTCGTAAGGGCTATCATACCGAAGCCTTACATATCTAGGAACGAGGCAGGGAATTTGATTACAAACGAGTGCGAGGTGGTCGACAAGTGGAAGCAGTTCTTCGATGAACATTTCAATGTAATGTACGATGTAAGATGTAGAATGTAAGATAGTAATAGTCCCAAAACCTGATCTTTAAGAAGTCAAACGTAAGTTAAATCGTATTGCTGAAGACAAAAAAACCGCCGATATGGATCGCCTACTAGCAGAGCTCTTCAAACATTGTCGAAAAACGGTAGCAATGGCAACAATACTGGTAAGGAGATTTGCCGCATTCAAGTAGTAGATCGAGCCTACTGTACCCTTGGCTAAACATTACAGTTCAGAAGCATACGCTGCCCTACAAAGCTGACAATGTACAAAACTCTCACTAGACTCGCAGTTCTTTGCGAACTTGAAACTGTAACACTACTCGCGTAGGATATACGCGCCCTTGTCGAATTCGAATGGAAGCCCAGCCAGCAATTTTGGCTCGTGAAGTTAAGGAAAAATAAAGCTTAAATAAGCGATAACTTTGTAAGGAAAGGTCCTAGAGATTTCCAATCTTCCGCAAAAACATGTGTTTTGAGTCTTTCGATAATCGCCTAGTACCATATACTCTTGTAAAATGCAACCGACGTACGCTAAATACGTAAAACTTATTTTTGAAGAATTTCCAAAGAAAATGCTCTACAGCTCTGCACTCGATAGAGATAGAAATATCATTTCTTTAGCAAAATTGTTTATCTTTATATTTTCTATAACTTTGCTGAAAAAACCATATGTGTCTATCTACCAACACAAAAAAATTAATTTTCACTTCGATCGGTTTAATAGTTTTCGATTCTATAAGGAACATAGAACAGACAGAAATCCATTTTTATAGGTATAGATTTGTATGGGAGCCCCCCTCTTAGTGCGGGGGTCTTTTGCCATCGTGAGAACCTTCCGTAGCCCCAAAAACCCCTACATGCGAGTTTTCACGCCGATCGGTTCAGTAGTTTTCGATTTTAAAAGGAACATAGGGCCAGACAGACAGACAGACAGACAGAAATCCTTTTTTAAAGCTTTAGATAAAAGTTAAAAATCAGCATTACGTACAAATGTGCATGCTAATAAATATCATTTGATGCGTTAAACTGGAATATCCGTACTATTTTGGAGGCAATCTACGTTATTAGGAATAATTATACGCTTTTTATCTATATAAGTATTTCTATACGATAATATCCGATTAAGCGCGAATTGCTCCGTACTGCTATACGATTCCGTGCTGAAAATCGTATGCGTGTCAGTTATTATCATTATGTCTGATAGAAAATCAACTTGGGCGCACGATTCCGAATTTGTCAAAAGCTATTTACGATAATTTTCTTTCATTGATGTACGATTTGGAGCTAGCTGGGAGGTGCTGCGTACGATATTTCACAGAGTACAAAATGAAAGCGAAGAGTGGCGACCTACATGGACTGTTTGGAAAGATTCCCATCGTACATCCGGCGAAAGTTGGTCGTAAGGATGCGGACATTTGTTTAGGGCTTTAAAAGAAGGAATTCCTACTAATCTATTTTCGTGAATATTTTTCAGCAGAATGGTACACATAAAGTTATATAAGTTGAATTTTGCAAGGAGAATTTATATCAGGGGGTTCGAGGATAAAAAATATAAATATATTTTTCAAATTAGCGCTTCATCTTAAAGCTTAAGTCGAGTACTATAAACTTGTATGGGTTTCGCTTGTCCCCAACCACCCAAATGAGAGTACGGCAAGCATAGGTTTTATGTGTTTCGCGTTCGCTAAAGGCTTGATACACATCCATTTTTTTTTTGTGTTCGTAGATAGATACATGGTTTCTTCGGAAAAGTTATGGAAAATATAAAGGTACAACTTTGCTACGGAAATGACATTTATATCTCTATCGAGTGCAGAGCTATAGAGCATTTTCCTTGGAAATTCTTTAAAAATTATTTTTTCATACTTGGCTTATGTTGGTTGCATTTTACAGGAATACATGGTACTAGGCGGTTATTGAAGGACTCAAAATACACGTTTTTGCAGAAGATTGCAAATCTCTAGAACCTTTCCTTAGAAAGTTATTGCTTTGGCTCGTGAAGTTAAGAAAAAATAAAGCTTAAATAGGCGTTAACTTTGTATGGAAAGGTCCTAGAGATTTGCAATCTTCCGCAAAAACATGTGTTTTGAGTCTTTCGATAATCGCCTAGAACCATATATTCTTGTAAAATGCAACCGACGTACGCTAAATATGTAAAACTTATTTATGAAGAATTTCTAAAGGAACTCAAAAAAATGGACGTGTATCGAGCCCTTCGCGAACGCGAAACGCATAAAGCGTAGGCTTCCCGTACTCCTATTTGGGTGGTTGGAGACAAACGGAACCCGTGCAAGTTTATAGTACTTAAGCTTAACTTAAGCTTTAAGATAAAGTGCTGATTTCATAGATACGCTTGCCCCATTTTACCTCATAGGCTCGTGAAGCTACGGAAATTTAAAGCTTGAATATGCGATAACTCAGCAAGTAAAAGTCCAAAAGATTTACTGCTGCAAAAACGTGTATTTTGAGAGCTTCAATAATTGCCTAGAACATTGTATTGTGCAGCACTCGATAAAGATAGAAATTTTATTTCTTCAGCAAAGTTGCTTGTTTTTCCAATATTTACAATTTTTTCAAAGAAACTATGTCTATATTTCTTTACACAAAAAAGTTATTTTTTTTATTTTCATCATACTAAGCGATGACTAACTTTTGACAGTTTCAGATTAAGGGGGATATTCATACGAACGAAAATGCTGAAGACCATAAATGATAAAATGAAAACAAGTGACACTAGGGAAATAGTTCCACTTTTGGCCCTTTGAGATTGCTGTGCGTTGGTTTCAGGTTGGCAATGCAGAGTTCATTTCATCTGTACCAAAATCAGTGTTGAACAGTTCATAGCAGCAAAAAACTCAATGAGATTTCAAGCACATAAAATTTCAACCTTTATCATAAGCGAGAAACTCACATATGAATTTCTCTCGCTATTATACATCGCGTTTCTGTTGCTATGCGATGTGAACCAAATTCAGCTGTGAGCATTTTGTTTAATTCTTCCACAGCTGGCATTTCATGCAACGAACCAGAGAGCAAAAGAGAATCCACCGTCAGAAAAAACATCAGCAACGAGAAATGCAACACACATTCTTGAATTAAGATGACATATTGACGGAATTTACGTTTTTCCATCGCGGGAATCGACATCTTCTTAACTAGAAAGTAACAAGCCTAATAAGAATTAGATAAACATGTAATTTAAATGTGCGTTTTAGTTTAAGTTTGCGATTTATTTAGAGATTCATTCCCTCATGCTCACTCACAGCTACGTATCGCACGAGAGAATGCCTATGCTGTTTAACGAGGAATTAGTATGTATATGTGCATAGCTCCGGGTAGCAGTTGAAACAAAACAGAATGTGATCAAGCGGGAAGAAACATGTGTGAGTTTTGTGCTTCTTGCTATAAAAACAGAAAAACTCACGCGTAATTTTTCATGCATAGGATCAAGCTGACATGATTCACAGTTGATTTTGATTGTTGATGAGTTTTGAGATTTTGAGTTTTTAACATCACTGACCAGAAACAGCAGATTCATGCGTATTGCACGAATTAAATATGAGAATTCTAAGCACTGGTGAATACTATTCTGAAAACCAGACTTGGCGTATCCCAATACAGTGGACCCCCGTTCGTTTGAACGATTCCTCATGCAAACTAACGGGGTTAGTTTTTAATTTGAACAACTAGCAACCCTAAATATGCTGGAACTTGTATGAACTGGCCGCCCTGCTCTTTGTTATTGTTTAGGTGGTTTGATTTAGTTGGCAGTTGCAAGCAGCGAATACCTTATTTTTCGATCGGATTTCTTTCGTAATCGTTGGGAAACGAAACGTGAAACTGATTAAACACGCTAGATCAGTACAAACAAATCGTGTTTATGTGCATTATCTGCAAAAGCAAATGATGCCATGTTGTGAATGACATTTGAACAATTTTAAATTTGCACCTTGTGAAAACCAGCGGGGTTAAAATTAAAAAGTGTTCAGATTAAAAACGGTCAAACGAACGTCCTACACTACGGGAATAGCTCAACTACTACTTTCCTCTCAATTCTCAAAAAAGCGGAAGTACCACAAGGCAGCAATATAGGTCCATTACTTTTCGTGCTGTTTTTGATGACGTACCTAGTATTATTTATGAGGGACGGATATAAGTTTATGTACGCGGATGATCTGAAATTGTACAACCAATTGAAGACTGTCATAATCTTCAAAGGCTGCTGATTATTTCTATAAAGCGTATGAACCGACTAATCGTTATTATTTCAAAATCAAAGATTGATTAAAACATTTCATCGCATTGCCAGCCCATTTTGTTCGAATATACCATTGCACAGTGGGGAAAACCGACCGAAAAAACGGAACTTTTTGTTGCCGCTGTTTTAAAGGAATAAAAAGTGACTTTTCTTATGTAAAAAACCACGAGAAATCGATTGGCGATGGTCTCAACGCGCGGAAATGACGGGAAGTAGCCTATTTTGCCCCATTCACCGCTAGTTTTTAATAGTTTTGAAAGAATCGTGTACAAACTCTCTCTAATTTGAGATTCTATGGCAAGAAAAAGCAGCAGAATGTTAGGTAAAAGGTATATGAACAATTTTATTTCAATGCAACATAACCTAAAAGTCCGTTTTGCACCATTTTATTTAAGGTTTTTGTACTACATATGAAATGTTAATACTTAACATTTTTACCAGGTTGAAAAGATCGAACGACGATCAGGCTTTTCACAAAAATATAGTGTAAGGGAATGTTTTACCTTGTTTTACCCTACAACTTGTACTGTGTACTGAAATCTGAGGAAGTATTGATAGGAAAACGAGCAACTATAAAAGTGCTCCGATTTCGTTCAAATTTGGTGTGTTTGTGCCTAGTCGAAAAATCTTAGACCCTTGTACTTGTTTATTGGACGCTTAGGGTGCCGCTTTCTGAATTAAGGTGGCTACAAAATTCAACATGTTTTCCATTCTCTCTTTCTTCAAAGTTTGAACGTTTTTGGTGGTCCGAAATGCTTAAAGTTGAATATATTTTCTGAAAAGTTGATTGAAATATCTTTCATTTGGAACCAAAATCATTGAAATCGGTTCTATGGTTCAAAAGTTATGAAGTTTTGAATGAAAAAAAATCGGAATATATAACGATTTTTGTGACCACCCTAACTCAGAAAGCGGCACCCTAAGCGTCCAATAAAAAAATATGAGTCTAAAATTTTTCGACTAGGAACACTCCCTACATGCTTAGCGTTGTTCTCGATACATTTTAATCCAAATTACTCGGCAATTATATCCAAAACAGCTGAACCGCTGGATTCAGTTTAAAGCTTTTGTACTGCTGACTGGTGCAACCACAATTGAAAAACGCGTATCTGATCTGGACTCCCTATTTTTCAGCCTGGAATTTGAGGATTGAACGAATGCAGAAGAGATGTTGTTTAGCATTACGTGATCTCTCTGGCGTGATTCTTTCCCTACATTCTGATCAGTGTCACCCTAATAGCGTAGCATGTCGCAGGGAAATCCAGCAAGCTATGTTAATTCCTAAAATACTAAGAAATCGATTCACCGAACAGTTTTCCGCTGTTGTACTTTTGTGCTACTCAACGTTCTCTACGATCTGCCTGATCATTAGGATCTCAATTGTACGGAAATAGTTCGTCTATCGTGAACAATTTGTGTATAATGAACTAACACTTTATAGCTATTATAAGATTATTTGATCTGGTAGCGTCGTGTAAAGGAAACACACTTGACCGGCAATCGAGAATTGTTGGTTCAAGTCCAACGTGCCCTAAGTCAATGTTTTTCATGATCTGTTTCAAAGTTCATCCAATTTTTCATTTTCCATACTAAGCATATACTCATCCAAAAAAAGAAACTCATTTTTGGTGCAATTGACAATGAGCATTTTCCCAGATTTTGTTTATCGTAGGTATTTGATTTGATCATTTGAGCATTGCGTTACACTAACGGACCTACTAAAAGGATTTGAACATCTTCTTGTTGTTTAACAGTTGACAAATGCTAATAGTAATGGTGTGACCAGAAAATAAATTACGTTTTGAATCGATTTTTTTCTGACAGTAAAGTTGTATAGAAATACTTAGTCTTAGTCAGATTAAACGCATTTTTTCACTAACTGAAAGCTTTCACGGACTTTTTGATGAATTTTAATAATGGTTATAACATTTAGAGTTGTTAAAATGTTTTACAAAATCGCGAAACTCACCGGTACGGCATCCGGTTCAGGTCCTCGGTGTACTTCAGGATCAGATTATGCGACGGGTGGGTGTTCATCGAGAACCACTGCTCCAGCTTGGGCACCTCGGTGACGGGATCGATAAAGGTTCGGTTCCGCTTCCGCCGTTCATCGCTGTTGAAGGACAGATTTAGTCCGCCCTGGCCCAGGGCGGCATGACCGGTCGGGCTCAGTTCGTTCTTCAGGTGCATTCCGGCGGCGGCGTTCGCTTGCATCGCCGGTATGTAGTGGCTCATGTACATGATCGAGTGCGAAAACATCGGATTGCTGATCGGAAAGGGCAGATTGCGCTTGGAGTCCGGCGACGGCGAGCGGTAATCGTCGATGGTGCTGCCCTCCGGTTCGTCCATATCGAGATCGTCGGACGCCGGTGAACGGGATCGTTGCGGCGAACTGGACCGCTCGTTGGAATAGTTCGATTTGGGTGCCTCGTTCTGGCTGGCCGAATCGTTGGCTGATTCGTTGGCGTTGCTGTTGTTGTTGTTATTGTTGTTATTATTATTGTTGCTGCTGATGTTGAGCAAACTGTTCTGCGGTGATGGCGAAGGTGGCGGAGTAGTTGAAGTGGCGTTTTTCTCCTGCTTGATGGGAGTGTCTTCGTTGGGACTTAGCGGACGGTTGCGCTCGTGAATGGTCAACGACAGCGGCAGCTGCGGTGACATTGGTCGATCGAGTTCATCGTCCATTTCGTCCTGGGATAGGTTGTCGATGTCTTCGGACGGTGCACTCGGAGAGCTTTTCATGTAATCCGGCTGGGAGAGCATGATGTTGGGGGTTCCGTAGCCGTTGGTCAGTCCCTGACGCATTTCAGCGCGCTTCTGCGCGGCTCGTGCGTTCTTGAACCAGTAGACCACATTATTAACGTCCAGCGGTTTTCGACCACGACGGGATTCCAGAGAGTTCAACTGAACAACGTACGATTGAATTTGCTGCCGCGATGGGTGTGGATTTTCCTGGAACCAACGCTGCAGTTTGGGTAATTCCATTTCCGGATCGAAGCTAGTTCTCATGCGCGTTTTCTGGTTAGGATATTGCGAGTGCACGGTTTGCAGCGCCGGATGTACCACCAGATTGTGGTGCGGATTGTTGCGATTCTCCAGCAACGTTTCCCTGCTGTCGTGCATGTTGAAGCTGGCAAAATCCAGCTCGCTGGGTGGAGCGTTGGTGAAGGGCAGAATCTTGTGGGCTATCGGGTTCGGCTGGGGAGCCAGCTGATTGCTCCACCATTGGTCGAACTTTCGGCGAACCTCGTCGGTGATTTCCGGCGTGAAGGGAAATGTGTTCTGCAGCGGACTGCGGCATATCTGCGATAGTGTAATCTGCAAGGGAACAAGAGAAGAAAGAAAAAACAGATATTAGTTCCGATTAGCGCTGCTGGGTCGTTACGATTGTATGCGGCTCTTGAGTGCGATAGTGTAAATCCTGATTCGCTTCGTCTTTCGAGTGCAACAGCGGAGGTTGTTTATTGAGATACAAGTAGGATTATTATGCAAGAGTTCTACGATGCTTGCAAACTCCACCGGGCTGTTTCTCCTGCCGGATAGCTAATCCGGCAACAAATTATAGTTGAGTTGAGATTGTTAGCATTGCGAACGCGTAAGGTACAGCGGCGCCATTCCACTCGGAAGCGGATGTTTTGTAACAACTGGCACCGTTTCGCTGACAGCCCTGTCACATTCGCAGAAGACAGCTGGAACCGAGCAGATAATCGTACTCTTCCATCACAATCAGTTGGGCTCCGGCATGGAAAATAAATTAATCCTTATCTTGAATTAAATAGCTCAACTAACAATTGGTTGCTGCTGTTTGCAGCAGTTATCTTATCGTTTTAGCGGAGTCGAGCCAATGCAAGATTGAGTGCTGCGAAGCCGAAGCCAATACGAATAATTGATCAAATATTGGACTAATTCACTGCAAGGTTGTCACATTGATTTATCGACAGCGACGTCGACGGCGGCTACATTTTGGCGGATGATTTTTAGGTTGGTCAAACTCAGACTGCCAAGGCTCAGCGAAAGTTTTCCGAATGAATAAATTCGTTCCCATTCTTTCGAACCTATTCAACTGTCTATCCGCTAGGATGTGTGTACCTCACCAAGGACGCAAGAGGCAGCCTCGACTCGGTGTTACACAGTTGCTAAACGTCGTGTTTTTGCTTCCTCCGCGTCAGTCGAGTGTCTGATGTATTATAAGCTGCTACAAGAAGGGTATTAGGGATCTCTTTCCGATCCTGGTTGCGTATTAGACAGCAGGATGTTCCTCGGTGGGAATGTGTTTATCTGTATATCCCAGCACGGCACTGTCCACCCCGTATTCCGACCTACCCATCCATCCGTCCGTGGGTAGAAAGGGGTGGCGGCTTTCGCACACACCGACACACGTTCGTAAACTCTCGCACGTATATCCTGCGCCTTGCATATGGAAGGAAGAGCAGAAATAAGGATTGGGATAAATTCTTCTACTTAATACTTCTTATTTGTTTGTCTGATACCGGTTTGAGCCTTCCACCCCCAAACCCTGATTGGGGATTGTCAGCCTCTTCCGTGGAACATCAACCAGCCAGCCCAAACGGTGCCACATGTGCTGCCCTGCCCGGGAATAATTATTATCATTAAGGAACGATATTAATTTTAATTTTCTTCGAGAGATTATATACAAACTTATAATCTTTCAAATTCAATCTTAATTCTATGAAATATATCTTGTGCGGCAGCAGCCTGTTTTCTACCGAAGAGATTTTCCTCAGCCAAGCAATCAGATTGTTTCGTGAACCTTCTCAGTTTATGTGCGATTGTGTGTTGTGTGTTGCTGTCTATCTGTCTCTCTCTCTACCTCTCCCCCTCCCCGCCCCATCTTCCTGATATCAGTCTCTCGCCAAAGCTGGCGGGGGCGAGATGTTCCGTCTGATGAAGCTTAAGCTCACTAAGAAGCAACGTTTCTGTGTCTCGGCGCCCTGCCAAACATCCACACAACTTGGTGCTTGCCCTGGCTGGCTGACTGGCTGGCTGGCAGCCGTAGTTCTACACACACCCGCCCGTAGAGGCATTCAAATCGGATCAACCGACAGTAGGAGCTCAATATTTATAATATGTGAAGTATTTGCCGAGTCGTTTGCCTTCTGTATCTCTCACTCTCGGCAGCTTAAGGCTCAAGGTTTCGAGTAAATCTCTATTCATCAACACAGCACACAGCTCCTGTCGGTTTCGGATCCCGCCAACAGCGGCATCACCGAATCGCAGGTGAAATCTGCCTTATTATGGGATTCGCCTGCCGGGTGAAGCAACTATAGTTTTCGACGGCACTTGTTAAATCCGAAGACGAAGAAAGTTCCGTCATCCGAAAAGACAAAGCCGAAGCCAAGCATTGTGGGAAGGTTCGCGATACGTATCGACAGTTGAGAAACTGAACGGAACGGAAGAGGATTTATTTCTGGGAGCCGGTTGGCCTTGGATCCGGATTCGTAATTAGAGCGCCAAACAAGTGAACAGAAGCTAGAAAAGGATAATGATCGGTTTCGAACGGGCTAATTACGATCCGAAGTAGACGGCTGTGATAGCACATACCGACGACGACGACGACGGCGACGATGGCGACGACGACGGTGTCGGGAGATTATCGGTTCGATGGTTACTGCCAGCCGTAGGCGGGCACTAACTGCTGCTGCTGCGGCTGCTTGCTGGCATCGGTCAGGCGTTTTGCTGTGATAACATTAATAACCACATGCCGACACATACACAAACACACGCACGCACACGGCTCAAGCGATTGTGGTTCCCCCGCGGGAAACTGGGTAGTATCGATCTGATTGAGTTGAATCAATAAAAAACAAAATCAGTGTCAAAATCAGTGCTCGAGAATTTTATTGCACCACTCACCGCACCGACCGTGGCAATCGGCCGGCCGGCCAGCCAGCGCAGAGCAGCGCCACTCGGGCTGGAAGCTTCGCACTTTGGCGAAGGGCGATTATTATTACGCCAGCAGGAGATAAAGATTGTGATTGTGCAACTAAATGGCAGGTGGAATTGCGGTTTTCTTGCGGTTGAAGCGGCAGTTCTCTTGTTTTCCCTTAAGCCTATAGCAGGCGAATCTGGTTAATTGTTTCTGATTGTTCTGATCATTAACCAAAAAAAAACACCAACCTTGGAATGAAATCCCGAAAGATAGATGCGATTATTAACGAAAATTATCCTTATAGTCAGTTTTATTTTGTTTTAAGACAGCGAAGATTACTTATTATCTTGTTATCTCGTTATTGGGAAAAATCGCATGATTCAAGGTCCTATTGAAAAGCTGAATATACTGGCGTACCAACGTTTTACTGCAGGCCATCGCCAATAAAACTGAACCGATCAAACGGAAAATTTTAAGTGCGTGCAAGATTGGAAAGGGAAAAGGCTCATCAATTTTGACTTGACCTGTAGACAGGCACTTTTTGGAACGTTTGCAAGGCAATTTTGACGTTCTGTTTTAAAGTTGGTTTCAATGGACTAGATTTGTAAAGATTAAATGTAATAAACAAAATCAAAATAAATCTAAATTGAATTGAAAGTTTATGTTATAGAAAGATAAAGACATATAGGATATAAATAAAAAAATTGAGACAGACAAGTTTTGACAAAATTTTAATGGCTATAACTACTCCAAAACAAAACTATGCCCTAAACCGCCGAGAGACAGCGTAGTCAACGACGAAAACCATTTTTATTGCATTTTGAATAAAAACCTATAAAATATGGATTTTTTTTGGAATAATGAAGACGTATGAGATATGGTATGGTATAATGGTATATGGTAGACTCGAAATATAGACATTTTTATAGAACGGGGGTGGCTGTTAAAAGTCAAAAATCGATATTTGACACCATTACGAAATCCAAGATGGCGGATTGTTATTTAGCATTTTGCTTGCACATCGATTTTTGCCTTCTAACTAAGTACTGAAACGAGTGACACGTCACTCAAGTGACGAGTCACCCACCAGTACCTTTATAGACCCTAGCAGCTAACTAATAGCCCTTCTCATTTCTAATAAGTCTTCATTGCAGGGGTTTCATACTAAATGCTAAATGGGATTTTAAAATGGCGTCCAATGTTGATTTTTGACGTAGGACTACGTCTTTGTTTACTATAATGGGACTGGGTAGCACTCGAAAATAGAAGTATAACGTTTGAATGAAGGATTTCAAATGCTAATAACTACTAAACTACTGAACGAAACTGAACAATGTATATGTCGTTGGATAGATGAAATGACTAGCAATTTTATAGGTAGGTAAGAGAATAATTTTAAGTAGGACGTAAGAGGGGGTTCCTATACAAATGAAATACAAATTTCCTCATAACTCCAGAACTAATCAAGCAAAAGGAACCAAAATTGGCATGAGGCGTTTTTGGAGGTAAGATGTTTTTCTATGGTGTACTGAGACCCCTTCTTCTAAGAGGGGGGGCTCCCATACAAATGAAACACAAATTTTCTCATAACTCTTAAATTAATCAAGGAAATGGAAACAAATTTGGCATGTGGGCGTTTTTGCTAGCATGAATTTATTTTGAATTTATTTATGTTATGATGATTTGAGACCCCTCACCCCTGTGGTAGGAGGATAAGGAATCTCATGCAAATGAAACAGAAATTTTTGCGTATGTGCCATATTTTCTGCTATATAACAAGCGATAAGCTGTGAAAGTAGACTAGTAAAACCTACTCGGAGCAAAAGACAGTGAATCGGAAAGAGAAGGACATTCGATTGGCACATCATATTTGTGATGAACGTGCTTTGGCTTTAATGTTATTTGTCGCATTAATTTGTTTAAAGGTCACAAGCGATGTAAAGTAAGATTATTGAAACATATCAAGCTACGCATAATCATATTCAATACAATAATCTGTGGGCTGGTCATTCATGGCCATTTCAAACTTTATAATGCACACAAATGATTTTTAAAAGAAAACTGTATGTCTCAAAGGTTGCAGGCGTTGTACTTATAAAACTCCGTCCACGTATTTTCAAAGCCACCATTGCATTCAATGAAGAATTGAATCTGAAGATTTCGCTCTTTTCTTTTGAACAATCACTTAAACAATGGCACTCGCAGATTCTTATAAACATACATATGCCAGAAATGCAGTTTACATTAGTCTTTGATCTGTTTATCTGATATAGTTCTACGTCACCCTTTCGTACAACCCTTAGGGCTGTATACCTTGTAGTTTTTACGTCTGATATCTCAAGTAACTATTACGTTCAACTCGGGGTTTTCATGACCAATTTCATAAAACCACTAATAAAACTATGAGCACAGACAAACAGACGAGACACTCGTCCAATCAAAAATCAATCATTTTTCAAAAAAGCATGTTTCGCAACATGGCCACACCGCGGCGTGTGAGTGTTGCTTCGAGTTTTCAGTAAAAACCCGATTAAATTCACCTATCGGTGAAAGGAACCTTTGTGATACAATCTCATTTGTCATTTGAGTTAGAATTCGACAAGTCTTCGGAACATAATTCAACTCTGTTTTAATTTTTTGATCACCGTATATTTATGATGTGGCTTTCGGGTTGATGTTTCTCGGTGAAAATTCAAATTTATAATTTTTTTAAACGCTGTTCGCGTCGTCATAGAAGAAACAGTGGACAACAAAAGTTTAGTGTTTCTTAATTGACTATAAATATTGTTTAATCTGATGATGGCTGAGTAAAAACAGTAAGCCGAAACGTAGTTTAAAAAAATTATAAATTTGAATTTTCACCGAGAAACATTAACCCGAAAGCCACAACATAATTCAACTCTTGTTAACGATGTGTTAAAAATTATCAATGCGTATTTAGTATATTTAGTATGTATTTACAGTCAACCAAAAAGTATTCGGACAGCAGCGCATAAAATTTTCTTTTAGTAATTTTGCACAGTATTTTTGCAAAGAATGGTAACACATATTTTTTAAAACAATGTTTAACTAAAGCATATTTAGATGCACAACAAAAATTCGGGGAAAAGCTTTCCGTTTTGAAGATAGGGTTCATATAGTTTGAATTGCTCAAAAATGCAGCCAAAAAAGTATTAAGACAGTTAGCTATTAGTTGAAACAAATGTCCTTCCTCGCTCAACTACTACCTTGCAGGACCATTTATATTCTTGATGACCTGTTTTAATCTGTTTGGGATAAAATTAACAATTTTTCAATTATCCCTCTGTGAATTGCTGACCATTTTTTTTTTACAAGAGCTCGGTTTAAGTCATTGTGATAAGAAATCGAATGATTTCTCATTTAGAAATGAAATTATCTAAAAAGATGTTCAAAAGGGTTCAAATCTAGACTGAATACTGATGTTTCGATAGCTCTAGGACAATTGTATGGTGCCTACCGCTTACAATTATCGACAGTATGTTTAGATTCAACATCCCGGTACAATATGTGTGTACCGCACAATTAGAATTTTGCTTTAATTTCACCTAAAATGGTTCAGATAATTGAGTTTACACTTAGTTCTATCCAAAAATATATATCTTTGCTATCTCGGAGCTTTCCATGCATCCCAACAAGGTATGACACTAACCGCATTGCTTGTTTACTTGCTGACGAGTGATTTTTCTCTTGTAACCCTTCTCTTTTAGTTATTCTTGCATAAGGGTTGTTGATGTCATACCTTGTTGCATCTATTCTTTATATATTCGTTATTATTTTATTATTTAAATAGGAAAAGAAAGACAAAATCGAATGAAAAATTTTTTGCCGATTTTCGGAAATTCCGTTGTTTGAAATTTCCATTCATGTTCCGTGTTAGAAGCGTTAATACTTATTTCTCGAGTTTTTTAGGCTGTGGAGCCCGAAGACAATTGATTTTATAAAAATGCCAATTTCAAAGGGGGGGGGGGGGGGGGGTGACAAAAACTTTAAAAATAATTTGCAATGGCCTAACCACTTCGAAATAATTTAGGTATTGACCTTATGTTTCGAAATCATAAATCAAATACGTTTTCCGATACTCCGTTGGTTTTCGGCAGCGGCACGTACCTCCACAAAATAAGTTTTTTTTAGTGAACATTCAAGCGCCCAGTTACCAACAATACAATAAGCATTATTTTTGCATCTAAAATCTAAAGGTAAAATACATATTCAAACACAACACACTACCCCAACACTTAACTTTAATACCAACAAATCAATAAAAATCACGAAATTCCATTATGCGATTATTAGAGTAGGATTCCATCTTAAGTGCTTTTTCAAACAAATCAATATATTTCGCAACCACTAAGAAATAGAAAGATTCTACTTTCAGAAAAGTTGCTTATTTTACTATGTTCTACAACTTTTGTTAAGACACTTTATTTTTTGGATGCACTTAAAAAACAAAAACTTGAGTCGCCCTATCGGGCGGATTCACGGTTCCCCTAATAATGTAAAAATATGCGCCCAATAAACTTCTCCAAAGACACACCCCTTGAAAAATCACGTATTTTTTACGCTTGCGTTTTTTGAGGTTAAGCCCCGCTGCACACTGGGACGGTTTAAAAAGTGAACGAACATCGATATTTGTGACGAAACCATTAAAGATACCACCTTAATGTCTTCTGCAAAATTTCTTCACTCTATAAGAACTTTTTTAAAGTATTGGAAAATTGGGGATTAAGCGGATAACACAACAGATAGAAAAAATAACATTTTAGTATCAAACTTAACCCTCTAACGGGCCACATCGTAAAAACGATGCGATCGAGCAAATGATTACTTTATCATGAAAGTACACTCAAAAGAAGCTCGAGTGTTGATTTTCATGGGAAAATATTTATTTGGAGGACCGCTAGGTATGAAATAGCCCAATTTCTCTTTTTAGTTTTTCATGCTTAACTCTCTAACCAAATATTTTTTCAGTTCAAATATCTCACAAAATTGAAAAAAAAAAGCATGTAAATTACTCACAGGGAAAATTTGAGATCGAACATTCTGCTCTAGATGTCCTTTTTCTTCAAACGTAAAAAAGGGAATATTCGCACCATGATTTTTTTTCGAATTTTTCGGAATTCTTGTTTTTGAAAGATGATAACTTTTGAACGCATGGTCAGAATGTTGTGATATTAGTATCAACATGTCAGGAAATCTGTTCTAAACATATTTCTCATATTGTCAATTCAAGACAAATTTCGTATGTGGCTCTGGAGCTCCAAAAGCGAAGGCCGTCTACAGACGGTTAGAGGGTTAACGTCTTCGATTGATAAGAAATATCTGTAGGTAATACTGTTTTCAGTCACTTCACTGAAAAAAGAAAGTGGCCTCATTTAAGAGTAAAAAAGTTACGGAGCGAAACTTGTGCACCCCCGCTGGAATGACCTTCCTTAATCTGAACATGTTTAATCTGAACCCGGTTGATATGAATGCGTTCACATTAAAAACTGATCAAGCGTCATACACAATTGACGGTTAAGTTGACCGGGCAAATTGAAAAAAAAAGCAAAAAAAAAACTTAATGCGTTTCCTCTTGCTCAGCAGCTTTGGCAATATAGCTCATATGCAACTTATTTCTCTCCAGCACTCAAAATAGACTATTTTAGTTGATACTGTCGAGAATGTTCAGAATTCGAGCATATTCGACATGTTTTCAAAACGTTTGTTTTCGTCAAATCAAAACAACAAGGTCATAGGGTGCGCGCCTTGCGCGTATGTGAAACTGGATAGAGTTACCAAATATTCAGATTAAAAATGAATTCGCCTGATCTGAACGAGGTGTTTTTCATATTAGCGGGGGTTGAGTGGACCCCCTTTATATTGGTTTTTTCACTTAGCTCTTTTATTTCAACTCTTATAAACATGAAATGTTTTGCGAAGTTGCAGACAATGCTAATCTGCATATTTTTGTAAAATAGGTGGAAACTCTACAATTACCGGTTCTCAAGTTGTTTAATTTTTTGCTTTTTTATTGCAAACTTTAAGGGGATGTTTCTTGAGTAGAAGCAGTCTTCTATGTGTCATGTCATGTCAGTTCGTAAGTGCTATGAGCTTTACCAGAACTTCCTGATATATATGACTGCCTTCCGAATAAGGGGTCCACTATTAAACTGCCTTCCGACCAAGGGGTACATTCTTCAGAAGGTTTTTATAACCTCTTTAAGGTTATAAGGTTATGTAGTCTTATCACACACTTATTAGTAGTTACGTTTAACAAGTTGTCGTTCTGACTCCTGCCTTTTGTCCAATGCTGGAAAATCATGGGGCGAACCAAGCTATAATCTGAGATTATAACCGGATTCGACCGGGTATTATTTTTCATCACCACTTCGAAAGATTACATCCCAAGTAACAATTTGGGTTTTATTACACTCTTATGATGGAATTTAAGACCAAAATTGGTCATGAAAACCGTTATAAGAGTACAATAAAACTCACATTGTTGCTTGGGATCTCATAGAGGTTTCAGGAGGAGTGTGTATATACAGATATGATCATGGCATTTGATGCCGTTAATATTAATAGCATTTTGGAGGGAGTTGATTCGAGGCTTCGTACAATTGGTTAAAATAATATCTAGAAAATTGTGCAAATTTGTGGGAACAAATATTGTTCGTTAACTGTACACTTTGGAGTACCGCAAGGTAGTTACTTAGGACCACTGCTGTTTGTGCTTCTGATGAACAAACTGCCTGAAGTTATCTGCCATCTAATCTACGCATCTAATAGGCTAGGGCTAAGGCTCGGGCTAGGGTATGTAATTTAACATCACTAGTTTAACAAGAACAAAGAAAAGTTTCGCAACCAGAACCGCTGCACAACCGGAAATAACGACGATCTGTAGCTTTTTGATAATAATTCAAAAGGAACAATCAGAAACTAAAATCCAAAAAGTTAAAAGAAGGTCTAAAGGCAAGAATGGGCCAAAATGATATTCTATGGACTCCTCTATCTTAGAAAGGAAATCGCCCAGTTAGCTTCGAGGTACGAAGCTGGTCTAGCAAGCCAGTCGCCGTACGCTTGAATCTCGGCTAGGCAGTGCTGTAGATAGAGTCAGTAGGATCGTTGCACTAGCCCCGCAACTGTCCTACACTCTAACAGCCGACCGCGAAGTCTTTTGTTAAAGAAGGGTCAAGTCTTAGAAAGACATTTAAGTCCAAGGTTTTGCTATCTCAGAAAGAAGAAATATTTGAGTCTTAAATTTTCCAATCTATCGTCATTTTGTATGGAATAAATCTGATCATCATCAAAATGAACATGGACAGAGCCAAAGCGTGACATAGTAGCGCCATTGGCGAAGACCCGCTTTGTAGCTACCTGCTTTTGTAAATCAATGTTCCTTCCGAGTTTATCATTTTTACGAGTGACAATCACGTATGATTCGTCTAGCGCCCCTTATCCAGTACTGCGATACACCTTTTGCAAGTGCCTTACTGAAATTCGGGCCCATATTTTGGCGTACCCCAAAGTATGGCAGCGCCTTAGGATATGAATTCAACATATGGCGACAAAATTTAGATAGAAAACGAACAAAATTTAAAGTGTGAACCAAAACCTTCAATATATTGTGCAAAGTAAAGCAAAAACCAAAAGCAACTGTTACAAATAACAAGGCGTAATTTAGACAAAATTATTTATTAATAGAACAAAACTGACAAAGTGACGGTTAAAGATGGGATTGAATTATGATGCTAGTTATGGTTTTTCAAATCTTTATGGGAGAGGCTGTTGGAGTCAATAGGATCGTAGCACTAGCCCCGCAATTGCCCCGTACTCTAACAGCTGGCTGCGAAGTCTGTCGTATAAAAAACGGAAGGTCATGTTCCGTTAGCCGTTTAGCAGCTAAATTATGCATTGTTATGGGTTACTGCAGAATGTGTTCCGTCCAAATCGGTGTTTCGGTGTTCCGTTTTGTTTATATGTTGTTTTATTTTCCTATTAATATCATTTAGTTTGCTTTTTGTTTATCGTACACAATACCTTTCTCGTTTTTTATACATTTCTAAGTGTGAATACTACCATAATGGTAGAATGAAATAGAAAAAAATCCCATTCAAAGTTTATTTATTGAGTGTTTTAGTAGAACCGGCAAATAAAGAAAGCCTGCAAGTCGTAGGTGAATGCCTATTTGTCAAAATAATAGATAAATAGTGGAATTAAAAGGACAATACATTAAACTTGAAGAATAGCTGGGAACATATTGAAAAAATACATGGTGCTGCAATTTACAAATGGTCCTAGTTTAGTAGCCCAACTTTATAGGCCTGGGCACGCCAGTACAGTGGTAGAGAAAAGTATTAATTTTGTGACTAGCAATGAAAACTGAGGAAGGAAGATTACAAACTACGAGTAACGCCTCACCTTGTGCCCTACATTCTCCTTTTTAACAGGCTCACATTTTTTCTAAGGTATTATTACAAATTGTGCACAATAAGTTACAACTTGTTCTACATTCCACAACCACATTCCCACGGTTCAGTCTAGGCCATAAACGGTCGCGTAGCATTAAGTATTACGCAAGCCTTCCCACGGGCCGCTGCTGCTGCTGCCGGGGTTTATACACCAAAGCGTCCCACATTCGCAAAAACCAGGTTCATGAAATGTTTTATTTCCAAACGTAATTGTTGCGGTCCGAACGACTAGGCACTGGACGATGACACGGCGCAAAGTAGATGACTCAAATTAACCTCGTAACCGCCTAGTCGCGGAAAGCACACAGCAGGGATGCTGCGCATCCCTTTGGAAAGTTTTCCGCGATCAAGGGCCGGCCGCGTACTTCGCGCTTTCCAATTTGGTGCAGAATGTGCGTCGGAGAAGTGACAGAAAATGTTGTCGTTTTTATTAGCGATTGTAATTTGATAATTACAGCCATACCTTCCCTTTTAAGCTATACGTTAAAACGTTAAAACGTCATGAAGGAAAGAAAATCAATGTCGGGAAAAGCATTTTATTTGTTTCGATGCTTAAAGGTGATTCGCGAACTGCACAAAAGTTAACGTTTTATGATTGTAAAACAAACATTTAACCAATTGGTTTTACTAACTAGAGTTCCATAGTGGGAAAACTAATGAATGACTTCAATTGAATTCTGCTTGGTATTTGCTTCGACTGTGCTATGGCAAATAGTCATCATTCTATGGAATGAAATTTCTCGGCAGAAATTCCAGCATTCGCCGAACGCTTATGGTAGGAATTTATATTAGTCAAAAATCACAACTACTTAGGCTGCGAATCCGAACGACTTATCGGACTATGAAAATACAACTTCCATTCGTTCTGTTTCGTTTGCGGAAACGCGCACTTCCAACAGATAACATTGATTTTAATCAAAATTCATTATCTGCCAGTTCGAAATTCCGATGAGGATTTTTAAGGAGGAAAAACAGCAATGCCATTTTGTGGCTTTTTAGCGAAAAACTGCCGGTGGTCGGAGAACGATTTTATTTTCTTCGAGAAGAATGATTTAATTAGAATGCTTTTTCCCACCGCAGATCGAACTGAGTTTCCGGAGGCGAAATTTCTTTCTTTCGTTTTAAATTAAATATTTATAAGGTGGATTGGCAATTAGCATTTCTCACTTACCTCATCCAGCGGGCAGCCCGTAGAGCGGAGCACGGCATGTGACTGCAGTATCAGCAGCTTGAGCAGCTTATCCTTGATCTCCGCCAGTTGGGACGGTTTATTGCGCAGGATGGTGATCTTCAGCGTAACGACCGAGGTCAACTCCCCGAGGATGTCGTTCACCGAGACCAGTGGATTGTCGGAGATGGCGTCCAGCGTCAGGGCTTTCCAGTTCTTGATGGAGATTGATCCTGAGGAAGCGGATTACATACTTTTAGCATCATCGGTGGGAAATGATTGATTGGGATTCAATTACCTCTGGCTGCGTTCGAAATCTCCGAGGAATAGCCCAACCGCTGCAGGGCGGTCGTAACGATATCACAGAACGGCGTCGCGGCCGGGATGATGACGTAACTGTCGGTTTCGATGTTGGGCCGCCGTTTCCAGGGGCTTCGGGCGTCAAAGTTCAGCGTCGCCTGCAGTGAACTGACTGACTCAACCACGCAGTGAAGTGGCAAAGATTTAGCTGAAAGCAAGGAGAAGAGAAGAAAATGGATCCCGTTTAATAAGACGAAAAACTTAAAACTCGTCAATGTCGTGTCGATAAAATCTTCCAATAATCTCTAAATGCTGCTTCCGAGAGACAGACTCCGCAGCAAGCAGAACGGCTGATGATGCGAAGCGCAAGCGGAAATTTTAATCCCTTTTCACTCAGCTCTCGACGAGATAGAGAGCTGAGTGAGCACTACTACGGAGCCATTCGGTGCCGCTTCAGATCTGTTGCTGACGAGCAGATAATTCCATTCTAGAAATCATAAAATCAACATTTTAAAACATTTTTGCTTCATCGAAATTATTAGCTGCCAACAACGACGCCACATCAGGGGCAACAAGCTACCACATCCCCCTTAACCTTTAAAAATTATCTCTTCATTAAATTTGATTTCCTTCAGCTCATCGTCCCGCCAAAACGATTGCCAATGGGAATTATTATCCCTCACCCTCATTTGTAGAAGAGCTTCGTTCGAGCGAGGTTTTACCATCCTTGCCCCCTGCTCTGCTCGTCATCAGTGTCAGCACTCCCACCGTAGTGCACCACTGACTGCCATCCCGCATCGGATCGTTCTGTCTTGGCGCTTTCACCCGAACGCGCACCGCCCAGGGTTGGCCTCCACTGATCCTTTCGTCATTTGGAATTAAATCAAACGTCGGCACTGATTCTAACTAGAGCGATGTGTAACATTGGAAAAATTACACTTTCTTTCAAAGGACCACCCCATCATCCGTCAGCCAGGATAGGGGAAAAATCGCTCCGCACTAAAAAGCCAACATTGGACAAATTCTCTGGCAGCTCTCCCTCCTCCTCTTCCTCCTCTTCCTCCACACCACGCTCTGTCACATCATATCTGACAAGAAGTCACTTCATTTGCGGGCGACTGACTGGATCTGTTCTCGCCGTTCGGGCTTTTCCGAAGCTGTTCCAAGATTGAAATCTTTTGACGCTTCATTTCGTTTCCGCTTCTGCAGTGGTCCGGGTTCGGGTCCGGGGCCGGATCCGGGTGGCCTGCCTGCGTGATGGGTGGTGAAAGATACTTGCTTCTTCGGTGGCGGAAAAGTTCTTGCCGATTGCGCGCCGGTCGCTGTGCTGCCACCACTTCCGGTTCTGGTTGTTGTTGTTGGTGGTGGTTACGGTCGAATCAAATCTTGAAATAAGTGAAAATGTGTTTAACGTCGATCCACCCACCTCCGACGCGATGGTGACATTTGAGCAGGGGGAGGAGATAAGTGCCAATCAGCAAAGGTGAGCGAGAGCGATGGCGCGGAAGCGTTGATCTTTCTTGAGCGTTATTGAATTGCAATACGCTCTGCGGGGGTTTGATTTTACTGTTTCAGATTTAATTTCCACCCCCTTCCTTTAAATCCTCTAAAAAATTTTAGACAGTCACAACCCGAATCGCATCATGCTCGTGACAATAATACCACGAACACTCAAGCCGCATTTTCACTTTCTCATCCCATCTAAGCCCTTATCTCTGTCATCATTATCCTTCCATTCATTTGCGGAGTCATTGCCAAATTCCCCTGCCGCCTCCGTTTCCAGCGCGCTATGGCGCGCACAGATAGCGAACAAACAAATCAGCCCAAGTACTCCAATAATGTTAACAGGCAAAGACCCGTGTGCCAAAATCTTCATACTCATTATCTGCGATTTTGATAATTTTTCCCTCATTCCGGTGGGCCCGCCCACGTGTATTAGGAATTATCCTTCCCTCCGTCCGGCCATCTCCTCCGTCAAACATCGCTCGCAACCATCCATCGTCGTCGCCTGGTGGATTGTTCCCAAACAACAGCGTTGACGATTGCGGTGCAGTGCAGGGTGCTGGTGGCCATTAGCGTGCCTAGATATAAGCAAAAGGTGGGGCATCCGACGACTTTTAAGACGAATAGAACATATTAAAAAAATACCGGGCGATTAGATTGACTTCTCCGGACTTTCGGGTGCTACTGAGTTTCCCCTTTTTCCCGTTTCCCCTCCGGTTTTCCGGTTTTATCACTTGATTTTCGTCTTTTTATGTACCGTTATAGCTTTTCTTTAATCCGTTATTTTTTTCTTTTTCTTTCATCCCATTTTCCCGTTTTTCCACGTTTTGTTCTGTTTTTTCTCCTTTTTTTGGTTTTGTTCTCACTTTCCACTCATTTTTCCTCTTTTTCTCTCGTTTTACTTTTTTCTGTCCCGTGTTTCTTGTTGCATGTAACGTTTTTCTTCGATTCCTGTTCCATTTAATGTGTGTTTTGTTTTTTTCTCATGCTTTTCACTGGTTTTTTGTTATTTTCTTTCCCGTTTATCTTCTTGTTTTCTCATTTTTCATTCTCATTCTTCTCATCACTTCTGTAGCGGTTTCCTCTTTTTGTTGCCCCATTTTTCAGTCTTTTTATTATATATTTTTTTCCTATTTTCCATTTTCTCTTCGGTTTTCCTCTTTTATCACGCGATTTTCGTCTTTTCCTCTTCCGTTCTATCTTTTCTTTAGTTCGTTTCTACTGTTCTTTCCTTTCTTTTCTGTCCAATTTTTTCCGATTTTGGTCCTATATTTCTCCACTTTCACAATCTTAATTATTTATTTTTTGGCTGACTTTCTAGTCAGCCATGGAAATATGGACAGCTTTTCAGTGCTTATCGACGTTTCGACTTTATATTTAAATCTTAATCAGGAGCTTAAAGACCGATTATGTTCAGATTTCCATATTATTGTGGGCCAAACAAAAAGTAATATTAAAAAGCTAAGTAAAAGTAAAATTAAAAAACTATCATAAGCCAAATTTGATAGGAAAATTTTCTCCATTTATTTCCCTTTTTGACGTAGGACTACGTCTTTGTTTACTATCTGGGACTGGGTAGAACTTTGTGAAAATAGAAGTGTAACGATTGAATGAAAGATTTCAAATGCTGATAACTACTAAACTGCCCATAAATGGAAGACAGTCACATCTGCAAAAACGTGCAACTGCGAAAAACGCTGTTGAAGTCACGACAATTTTTGTTTAATATTGAATCGATTTTGGAAACAAATCGTCCAAATCGTCATAAAATCACTTGAATGTACATAACAGAATACTTTTACAAGCAATTTGTTCACAAATGACCTAAAATTTGTTCCAAAACTTAGAAAAACTGCCGAAGTTACTGATATGCATTTATTTGTGCTTGAATAAGCAAGAATAAACGCATAACAGTCACAGGCACAGCAAGCCCTGATCCTTGCGTTGTCGGTGACTCGGCAGTATTTTCAAGACCCCGTGTCGTTGTTGTTTTATTGTATTGTAATTTGTTATCTTGAGATCTCAGAAGCTGGTCGCTTTCCTGTGTGTCCGGAACACTCCCAGAACGTGTCCGAGTATGACCAATGTGATCCTGGCCACTATATGTGACAACAAATGAACTATTTCAAACTAGTTTTGCAATTTCGAGTACCGACTTAGGGATGTCACATGTTGTATTTTAGTTAAATTCAGAAACTGATCCCTGTAGAGGTATCTGGAACATTCACGGACATGTTTAGATGTGGCCAAGACATCTTGAACACTTTTACGACTACCAATAGTCTAGATTTGCATATGCGGGTATTTATAGATATCAATGATGGGTTTGTTGTGATTCATGGTGCTACTATGTTCAAGTCCCATATATTCCGGAACTTGTTCCTACTGTAACTTCGGAATCGTACATCCGATCCAAATTATCCTCAATAGTGTTCTTCTAGGCCTTAAAATCTTCCGTTTGGTAGTTGCTGCAGGCGAATCGGTCCAGGCATTTCCCAAAAACAGATGCTTATTGATATATCTTTACTACTGTGACTGTTATGCGTTTATTTGTAATATGGGACTGACATAGTTTGATTTTTTGTTCAACATCTTGGGAACAAACATAACTTTTTTGTTTGAAATATTGAAAGAACAGTTAATTTAAAGATGATTCCCAGGTTTATCTCAAAAGTGATGAAAAGTCAGATGGGACTGTTATGCATTTATGGGCAGTAAACTACTGAACGAAACTGAACAATTTATATGTCGTTGGATAGATAAAATGATCAGGAATTTTTTAGATGGGGAAAGGGAGCAATTTTAAGGGGGTGTAAGAGGGGGGTTCCTAAATAAATGAAACACAAATTTCCTCAAAACTCGAGAACTAATCAAGCAAATGGAACCAAATTTGGAATGTAAGGGTTTCAGAAGGCAAGAATTTTTTTATGGTAAATTAAGGCCCCTTCCCTCTTTAGGAGATAGGGGGGGGGGGGGCATACAAATAATATTCAAATTTCCTCATAACTCGAGAACTATTCGAGCAAAAGGAACCAAAATTGGTTTGTGGGGGTTTTTGGAGGTAAGATGTTTTTCTATGGTGTATTGAGATCCCTTCTTCTTCTAAGAAGGGGGCTCCCATACAAATGAAATACAAATTTCCTCATAACTCTAGAACTAATCAAGCAAATGAAACCAAATGTGGCATGTGGGGGTTGTAAAAGGCACGATTTTTTTTGAATTTATTTATTTTACGATGCTTTGAGACCCCTCACTCACCCCTGTGATCGGAGGATAATTCTTTGCCATTTCAACCTTTATGATGCACACAAGTGATTTTTAAAATAAATTTCTATACCTCATAGGTTGCAGGCACTGTAGTATGAACCCCCGTCCACGTATTTTCAAAGCCACCATTGCATTAAATGAAGAATTGAATCTGAATATTTCGCTCTTCTCTTTTAAACATTCACTTAAACAATGGCACTCACAGATTCTTATAAACATACTTATGCCAGAAATGCAGTTTACATTAGTCTTTGATCTAATGATCTGATATAGTTCTACGTCACCCTGTATACCTTGCAGTTTTCCCTCTTTTTCGCAATTTCTTTGGTTTCTGTATTGATTTTCCTTCTTTGTTCGCTCGCTGTTCTTATTTGATTTCTCTTGTTTCCTCTGTTGTAGACAAGAAATATCGTTTTCTCTCTTTTTGTCCCTCTCGTTTTTCCTCTATTCTGCTCGCTGTTTCCTCTTTCTCTGTCTCTTTTCTCTTCTATTCCTCTCCCGTTTTTCGTCCTTTTCATGAGTTTTGAATTTCTTCTTTTCCGTTTTTGTTGTCTTTCTTCATTCGTTTTCTCTGTTTTCAGGCTCGGTTCTTCCATTTTCCTGTCTTGATTTTTGATAGTTTGTACCCTGCTTCAACTTTTTTTTTCGCTTTTTAACTCTTTTTTTATCTCGTTTTCCATTCGTGTGTCGCTCGTCGTTTGCTTTTCGTGTTCATCTGTTTCGTTCTTCCTCCTGTTATCTCTTGTTTCTGATGTTCTGATTTCATCATTTCTGTCTTCCGTTTTCATTTTCCTCCTCATTTTATCATCTTTTCTCCAACGAAACGAGCCGTTTTTTCTCTTTTTCTCTCGTTTCTCCTTTTTTCTGTCCCAAGTTTCCAGCTGCATTGTTTCATTTTTCTTCGATTCCTGTTCCATTTTTATATACTTTCAGACTTATTTTTTCTCTTGATTTTCACTTGTTTTTCGATATTTTCTTTCCCATTTTCAGTCCTTACTTTTCTCTTTTTCCTTATTTTTTCTCGTTTCCAGTGTTCGTTATTGTAACATTTTTCATCTCCTCTCTTTCTCGTGTTTATTCTTCGTGTGCGCTATTTCCTTTTTCATCTCCCGTTTATCGTCTTTTTCTATCCCGTTTTACAATTTTCTTTAGACAGTTTCTACTGTTATTCTTTTCTTCTGTTTGTGCTCCATTTTATCGCTTTTGTCCAAAATTTCTCTTTTTAATCTTAATTTTTTATATGTTGCTTAGCTTTTCTGTCTGCTATAGAAATCAGAAGAGCTTTTTAACTCTTTCCGACGATTTTAACTTCATATTTTAGTTTTTTTTTCAATGAAAAAACCGATTTTGTTATGATTTCCATAGCAAACTGAAAAGCCAAACAAAAAGTAAAAAATTAAGATTAAACGGCTGCTAGTCGATAATATACATTTTCTGTTGTTTTACCGTTTGACCTCTTTTCCCCGTTTTTTCATTTCCTTTATCGGTTTTCTTTTTTTTCTTTCTACATTATTTAGTTTCCCTTGCTTCCTGTTTCTCATTCCCTTTCTTGTCTCATTTACCCTCTTTCCTCTCTCGTTCTTCATTTTTTCTACTTGTTCTGTTTCTTCTCTCTTCTTTTCCTATCACCTTTTTCGCTCTCTTCCTGAGTTCTGAATTTCCTCGGTTTCGTTTTCGTTTTACTTCATTCGTTAACCATGTTTTTAGGCCCGTTTCTCCTTTTTCCTGTCTCGTTTTTTTATTTTTTGGGTCCCCTTTTAACTTTTTTCATTTTTTCCGGTCCCGGTTCTTGTCTTTTTCGCTTTTTACCTGCTTTTCTATCCCGTTTCTCGTTCGTCCGTCGTTCATATTTTAATTCATTGATTTCTTTCTTCTTAATATTATGTGCTGCTTTTCCTCCCTTTCTGTCGCACTCTGATTTTTTTCCCATTTTGTGTCGTTTGTGCTTCGCTTTCATTGGTTTCTCCCCATTCTATTTTCTTTTCTGTCCTGTTTTTCTTCTTTTTCTGTGCTCGATTCTCCATTCTCCTGGTCCCATATATTCTTCCTTTATGTTCCTCCTTTCCCACCCTGTTTTTTCTTTTTTTGTCTCGTTTTTTCGTTTTCCTGTCCAGTTTACTCTTGTTTTTTTTTTTCGTTTTTTCAGGGATTTTCCTTATTTTCTCTCATTTTCTTTTCTGTTCTGTATCTTTTTCGGCCGTGTCTGTCTTCTGTTTGTCTCGTTTTTCCTCTTTTATCTCCCGTTTTCTTCTTGTTTTCCCATTCTGTCACGTTTTTTCTTTCGTTTTTCTCTCTTCATTCCGGGTTTATTATTTTCATTTTATTTATATAAATTCATCTGATCTGAAGCTGGTAAAGTGCCATAATCTTGGAAAAAAAGTCTGACTAAGGTAGATTTAAACTTCGTTAGCGTCGTTTAAAACTATCACCAGAACAATTAATACCAAAAGATTATACACACTTTCTTGCGACTAAAAGAGCTGACCGAGCACTTGCGCATGCTACTGGAAACTGATTTGACAAATGATTTGGCCAGTACAGACATTTTGAAAGCATGTATCAATTTGGATCCTCGTGGAAATACAGAACAAACGTCGTTAAACGGTAATAAAAACATCAGTAATTCGAGGTTGCTTCCTTGTGGAACGCCAGAATAGTTCAAAAAATGTCTTGAGGAGACATCACCTAGTTTTACTGAAATTCTTTGTTTTATCGCTTTTTTCCTCTTCTTCTTACCCTCACTGCCCAGTTGTTGTCACATATTTCTTCGTGCTCTTTTGCTTCGTTTTCATTTTTTCTTTTTTTATGTAGGCCATTGCAAATTATTTTTTAAGTTTATGTTACCCCTCCCCCTTGGAAATTGGCTTGAAAAATGGGGGGGCAAAACATAATTTGTAGGATTTGAGTTAAATTTTTTTAATAAAATCAATTGTCTGTCAGCCTGAAAAAGTCGAAAAATGAGTGTACGAGTTGAGTTAACCCACGAAATAGAAATGGAAATTCGAACAGTGGAATAATGGAATTTTCGAAAAACGGCCAAAAAAATTTTCTTTCGTTTTTGTCTCTTTTTTGTAGATTTTTGCATGGAAAATAATAACGTACATATTAAAAGCAAGAATGGATTTGGTTTTCATATTTAAACTTTAAGTAAAAATGCCTAAGATCCATATATTTTATGACTCGATTAAAAAATTACCCTCTCCCCCACCCTTCACTGGCCCAACCCCCGAGGGACAAAAACTTTTTCAAATATTTGTAATGGCCTTATTTTTTTGGACATAAGCATAAGCATAGGATACCGTCCGTGTGCTGCTACTCCGTTATTGACCAGGACCGATTGTTACTAAAGACCAGGGAATCCTCTGCATCTTCACAAGCATTTCGGGAAAAGAATTGTTGTTAGTAAAAGGGGGTGCTAGATAAAGATCCAATTTCATTGAAATGTAATTTGTCGAAAACTACGCGCGGTTTCGGTGTGGAATAATGCAACAAACGAGGCACAAAAACAACCGATGCTAAATTGCCATACGAAACGATGTTCGTTATGTAAACACCATTTATTTGAAACTAACCTGGATATTCGAAAGTTTTCTTGTAATCAGTAATTACGAAAACTAAGATCACAAATACACCTTTTTGTAAATTCAATAAAATTAATAAATTTAATACAATGTAATGGTACTACATAAATAACTGTGATTCGTTAAATTATATCGAAAAATACTACGCACATGCAAGATTCACAGTGTCTTGAAATCCACCTGAAAATAAAAATCAGGCACAATAAAACGAGCCAATTCAGTCCCTAAGTTGATAAGCATTTCCTCTTACCAACGCTAATATGCAGAGATATAGCGCCCTACACGCTTAATGGCCTTATTTTTTTATAACTCAGGAACAACAAACAGTGTTATCATAAAAAGTTTATCATTGAAAGATTAAAAATTAACAAAAAAATATATTTCAACAAATTTACATGTCACAGGACTTTCTCGAAGTTTTCTACTAGTGCTAACCTTAAAATTGGTCTTCAAAAATGAATTGATTTTAAATTGGACTTTAAACAAGACTTGAAATTAGATTGGAAGTCGGACTTAACGTTGTTAAAAAAAATTTTACAAAAAAAATGAGCACGTGTCCCAGCCTGGGTACGCAAATGATGGCAGCGTCGACGCACGGTTTAATCTATTTCCAGAAAGCGCTGCCAAGTAACCCTGAAGAGTATGAGTAACTGAACACATACACGCACAAGTTGTTTTCATGCTTCATTGATTCGCCCCCATGGAAGTGTTTTAATTTGAATACGAAAGAAAATCCTGTTTACTGGGAACCTAAAGCGACCGACGACGACGTCGATGGGGCCGGATAAATCGTTATGAACTTAAACCGAATTTTAATAAATCTCAAGATTGAAAACTTTTTCCGGTTTGCTCCCCTTTCCTCGCATCACAGTGCGGAAAGCCACTTCCATTTGTGCTGGGTTGGCTGAAAAGACTGATAAATTTCGTCGGTAATCGGCAAAAGGGCAAGGATCTCGCGTAGAAGAAAACGACGCTGATGATGCTGATGATGATGATGATGACGGCAACAACGGGGACTCTCCAAGACTATGGGATGCCGGATTAGGCTTCTGTTCAGGCCGCTGCCGCCGCCTCTGCTGGGGTGAGGATCCGCTGTCCCTATATTGATTATTTTATCTACGGATTAAATTTTTGCAGTATCAAGTTGGAGGTTTTAGTTTCGAAATTTCCCACTCCCCTGTAGTCGGAAGAGAGACAGAGAGTTATATGGAGTAAACTTTTCATCTGACGGAAGCTTATCGATCAAAATCAGTCCGATCCTTAGTGCATTCGTAATCACAACGAATCACAACGAATTCGAGAATTTCCGATTATTATATCACTGCAGCGTAGAATCCTAACAAAAGCACATTTAAAACCACTTTATTCGTCCTCAACCTCCCACCCACCCCTTTGGCAGATACACGCACACAGTCACTAACCGGCAGCAGCAGCAGCCAGCAGCCAGCAGAGAGTCAGCTGCTGGAACCTCATAATTTCCTATAAATCGCTTCAATGTCTTTAATCCCTTCTCTAAAGAGGTTCGAGGCTCCTTCATCTTCGTTTCACAATTTTCGCCGATTCAAGGAGTTCGTATGAATGTCGGTAGGTAGGTAGGTACGTATGTGTATTGTCGCTACTCGAAGGCAGTACCGTACCAGTCGACCGACACGCAGCAGCAGCAGCGCAGTGAGTTTGAGTTATGGTGTGTATCGGAGAGTATATTCCGTATTATGATACGAGGATGATGATCCTGGCCGATTCCACGCACTCGCCGTCCGTTTCGATGTCTTCCAAGTGGAGCCACTTCATGTTTCCTTCCCCAAAGACCACTTGAGCAGAAAGGCAAACACACTGCTGACTACAGAGAAGTCGGTTATGCTGATGGGGAGGATTGTCTTAGCGCGTATGTGCGATGGCAACGCAACATGGATCCGGATACGTTTCGGAATAGGCATTTGCAAAAGGAGATGGATTTTAAGACCTTAACCCCTTTGTCTGGCTGCAGGCAGAAGCATGAGAAGAAGAAGAAGAAGCTTGCTTGCTTCGTCTAAATCAGAACTTCCGATTGTTGTTCGTACCTGTCCTGCCACGCGCCAGTAGGCAACCAATCCTTGCTGCCACAGCAAGGAACCACTGCCAGTGTCTTAAGACATACCTAGATCGTCCCTTTTCAAGCATTGACTCTAAGCTGTCCCCACACTGGAAACCTTCTCCGAAGACGACAACCACCCCAGTAGTAGTGTATAGGCTAAAGACAGAAAGAGTTAAAAGGCATTATTAATCAAATAAATATATTCTAAAATATCTGCTTAGAGACGGGTTGTCGGAGACAGAATTAAAGCAAGGAACCGATGGGTGGAGATAATAAATATCGCCTAAGCCGATGCCGACCGGAGAAACTAGGGATTTGCCAACTCAAGCCGCTGGCTTGCTGGTGCCGACCGAATGCAAGCTGCTGTGCATGATGATGGCCGTGGCGGTAGCAGCTGAGACGTGTAAGCAAACGTAACCGGCACTAACACCCGAGCAAATTTTCTAATCCTATCGTGCGGATTTGCCCTCAATCGTTTAGTTAGTACCTACATTGGGTGGCGGGTGGGTGTATCATGCTATCAGCTAAGAAGACAAGGAGATTAAAATTTCGAATGATTGGAGTTGTCTGTTCTGTTGGCTGGTTGATGGAAAATTATTTCATATATGTTAATTGTTGTCTGCATTTATCAGAAGCAGATTTCTATATATAAAATTTCAAATCTGAACTTTTATTTAGAAGTCACAGTCACAGTCAACGGTAAGCATGTAGAACCTTAACCCGAATCAGCCCTATGATGCTATATGACTTCACTTGACACAACTTATGTTGCTAACCATAAAACAAAACCAAATTGATATTTTCAAATTTGGTAACGCAAATATTTGAGCTTCGCACATTGATGTAATAGCATATCAACGTTGAAAATTGAACTGATTTTACGGAGCAATTCTGGATTCAGATTAAATCAGCCAATGCATGCGAAACATGTACACTAAAATGACTTTCCACCTATTTTTTTAAAATTAATAAGGCCATTACAAATATTTTATAAAGTTTTTGTCCTTCCGGTGTTCGGCCACTGAAGGGGGGGGGGGGGCGAAAAAAAAGTGAATTTTTTAATCGAGCAAAAAAAATATGGTTTTTAAGAATTTTTATTTAAGGTTTAAACGTGAAAACCGAATCTATTCTTGCATATAATATATACGTTATTATTTTCTATGCAAAAATATACGAATAAAGACACAAACGAAGGAAACTTTTTTGGACGATTTTCGGAAATTCCATTGTTCGAATTTCCACTTCTGTTTCGTGCTAGAAGCGTTAATTCAACTCGGAGACTCATTTTTCGGACTGTAGAGCCCACAGACAATTGATTTTATAAAAAGAAATATGACTCATATCCTACAAATTATTTTTTTGCCCCCCCGATTTTTCAAGCCAATTTCCAAGGGGGGGGGGGGGGTGACAAAAACTTTAAATATGATTTGCAATGGCCTAATGTTCTGTATTCAATTTTCACCGTTATTGTCCTGTAAAACTAATGCCGCAGTGTGATTGCATGTTGTAATAAACTTTCAATTATTCTAAGCGTTGCTACTGTTAAGCTTTGATATTTTCAGCAAATTACGATATAAAATTGTAAAAATCAATTATAAAGAATGATAGCCAAAGCTAACTTTTGAAAACGAACCAAACTAATTTATGTACCAAATAATAGATCTTTTAAGCATTATTTGTTGTTTCAATTGGAGGAGACTTTAGAGACAGACTTTAGAAGTAGTATGGGGTATTGAACCTTCTGTGGGCTCGCAATATTGGTCTCAAGAATATTCTTTTTCTCTAACTGTTCATGTTTTGGTAAAGCGCAAGAACTGGCGCGGTTTGTTCCCGTGAGCTCTAAAGTCGAAGCCATAGTCAATTTTTATCTAACTGTGTGTACTGAGCACTCGTGCAGTCAAGTGGATTTACTAAATTTAAACAAAATTTAGCGCTCTGTTTTGAAAAATCTGTAATTTGATCATTTCGCCTCTTTTGGTTGAAATGTGGTTTCAAATGTATTTGTTTACTTATTTAACACTTTTGACGACCTACAAACTAAGTCTATTGTCGGGATTTAAAAACTTCAACATCAGTTGAGTGTAATTCTAATGCTATTTTAAATTTGACTTTTATTTTATGTCAATTATACTCAAATGGTTTGATTCTAGGTTTCTAACTTTGTCTTATGGATACATCCTAACACACGGATAATATTTTTTACTTTTGAGCAATACTGAACTTTTTCGTTTTATGATCGTACATTATTTACATGGATGAACCTATCTTTATTTCACCTAGACGTGTGATCTATTTTTGTCGCATTTGTTTTATCGGTATTTGGCGTTACTATTTTTGAAGGAAATTAATACTTTTTAAATCAAATCAGTCCATGATACATTTGAGACTTAACTTAAATAGTTTAAAGACGTTTACTCTCAACTTTCGTTTTTGATATTTTATCATTCCTCTTTCGACTTTGTTTTTCCTTCTTTCTGGTATATCTCTGTCTGGTCTTTCTGGCATGTTTACCTCTTCGTTCTGTCTCCTTTCAATGATTTATTGTCACTATTTACCATCTTTTGAATCGTTTTGATTGCTCTTGATAGCATCTTTTTGTCGTCATCAGTAGTCTTTTTCGGCATTTCTTATCGCTGTTTTTTATCATCTCTTCGTCACGTTTTATGCACCTATTTACAGTCTTTTCATCATTTTATATTATCTCTTTGGCATTTTTTTTCGCTTCTTTCTGGCGTTTTTGCTGTCTTTCGTCATATTTCATCGACTTTTCATCTAGTTTTCGTCTTTTTTTTTCATTTTTTCTCGTTATCTTTTCGACGCCTCTCCGTCATATTGTTATGGTGCATCTGCTGTCTTTTCATTGTTTTTTCGTAGTCTTTTCATATTCGCATTGCTGCATTTACATAATGTTTTTTTGTTCATTTCTCAATCGTATTATTTCGTTTTTACAGGGTCTTTTTGCCATCTTATCATCGTATTTACGTCGTCTGTTCATCCTTTTATTACGTCTGCATTTTTTGTAGCTTGTGATCGTCGGCCGTTTTGGCATCTTTTTTGTTGTTGTTTGGGTATCTCTTAGACACCATTTTATCGTACTTTCTTCATTTTTTGTTGCCGTTTTGTTACTTTTTTCGCCATTTTCGTAGTCCTATTTGTTGTCAAGACAACAAAAATGTTATCTTTATCATTCTTTCGTAGTATTTCTGTCGCACTAGATATTTCCTCACTTTCCAAAAAAAAATTTAAGTCTAATTTAAAAAATTTAAAAAGGGTAATTTAAAAAGGTAGTGTAATTGGAGTGCCCAAGCAACAATGTGAGTTTTATTGTACTCTTATGGTGGTTTTCAAGACCAATTTTGGTCTTAAATGCCATCATAAGAGTGTAATAAAACCCAAATTGTTACTCGGGGGACCGAACTAGGAAGACTCTGGGGTTTGGAACATTTTGTAGACGCGTCTGACCTCAGGATGTTGTAAGAACAAAAGAAACATGTGAAAGAACACTGAAATTAATTATTAATTATTTCGCATGGCACTATGGAGTTTTGAGGCATTTTCAAGAGTCGCCACTGCAGTATACTGCTGCTCAATTATAACAAGTTGTTAGACCAGCGTCGTACCTCGAGGCTAATTGGGAGGCAAGTATAACATCTTCAATTTTTGTCCCTTCTCCGATTTTTACCCATTTATTCATGTTCATCATGAACTATACACAATATTGATCCCAAGAGAATATTTTGCTTCAACTCTTCATATTTTGGAGAAGCGCAAGAAGTGGTGCGGTTCGTTCTCGTGAGCTCCATAGTCGAAGCCATAGTCAATTTCTATCTAACCGTATGTGCTCACACTCACGCAGTCACATGAAATAATTTTATTTAATCAGATTATAGGTTCTCTTGTTCCAAATTTCAACGAAATTAAGGAATCACTCAACCACACGAACAACAAGCTGTGTGTCAAGGCTTTGTTACTTTTCAGTAAAAATTTATTCCTTTTTTTGCCCTTAAACGACGCTTTAGAAAGCAAAAGTAATTAAACTGCAGGTGATAAAAATTGGCACTTATTGTCGCTTCTTTGGCGTTTTTTCGGCGTCTACATTGTATTTTTATTGCCTTTCGACATTTTCCATCTAATTTTTGCTTAGTTGTCATACCTTTCCCATTTTATTTACGTCATTTTTTCACCGTCTCCGCATCATCTTTTTATCGTGTATTTGCTGCCTTTTCGTCGTTTTTACCTTTATGCCCACGTCCCAACTGGTCAAAGATTCTTTACGATTATTAAACCTAGATCAACACAGACATCAGGTGTTAGAAAAGTGCGTCAGAAAAAGTAACAAAATCCTCTCATCCCATTAAGATTTCTTACGGCCGCAAGTAAACCTAGGCTAATTTGATATCTGCGTTGAGAAAGTGCGCTGCAGCTGTAGTATACGGTTGTAATATGATTCTATATCTATCCGCACGTCTGCCATTTTATTGGAAGATTAGTGAAAGAATGTATTGTGTTATGGCAAGGATGTGCTACTGATAAAAAGGGATAGAATTTGTAATAGGTATGTCTCCAACGTTGATTATAAAACAATCTTTGATTCCTGTACGGTAACAGAACAGTTGTTTTGCTCTTGATTTTGTTATATTGTTTCCAAATGCGCATTTTAGCCGGCGCAGCTATGATGTTTTCATGTTAGGTGCTTCAAGGCTCTAAACGGCGCGATTTAAATCCACCAATCTGCATGCTAAGATCTTTTGGAGCAATGATCCGAAAACTATCCACTGAAGGCTGTTTTCTTACTGTCAGCAGAGAGTTTGGAAGACATAAATACTCAGTGATTGATATCTTCTATCCTCCGCTAGGTTTCCGATAAAACGTTTATTTTTTGCTTTGTTGAAAGGCAGAAGGAGAAGTTAGTTCGTTTAGGTACTCTGAATACTCTGATTTCTTTTCTAGGTTATAGAGTCACAACCACAAGAAATCACAAGGACAAGGAAAACACAACCACTAAGAAAACCACAAGTTAGAGTGTCTCTTGACGTCTGCATTTTTTGTCGACTACTTTTTGCCGTTTTAGCGTATTTTTTATTGTTGTTTGGTTTTATTGCTGTCTTTTTCATATTTTTGTCGTTTTTTCTTCAATTTTTGTTATCGTTTTTTCACTTTTTTGCCATTTTTCGTCGTCCTATTTGCTGTCGAGATCACAAAAATATTGTCTTTTATCGTTCTTTAGTCATCTTTTTGTCGTTTTCTGCACGTTTTTTTCTCTTTTGTTGCCATTTTGGCATCTTTTCATCGTCATGGTATCGTATTTTCTCCGTCATATTTTTATCGTCTTTCGTTGTAAGGCTTGTTTGCGACAAAATTTGGACACCCCTAAACACACACAGCTTCGGAAATACATTAACAATGAGTGAAATATTCTGCAGAGTGGTAGACGTATGTAGGTTCTTTCTGAAAATATAACACTTGTATATATTACAAACGCTCAGCGTAAAATGGCGTCGAAAGAAGAGCAGGTGCGAAAAGCAATTGTGTGGGGTCGCAATGAAAACCCGGATCTCTCGTTAAGAAAACTTGCCAAAAAGCTTGGATTTCCTTCAAGCACTGTTCACAGTGTTTTAAAATTGTTCGATACTTGCTTGACAACAACTAGGAAGAAGGGAAGTGGAACAAAAACGGATCTGTGGAACCACCACAAGGATGCGAAGGTAAAACAAATATTACGGAGGAGACCAGATCTTTCTATACGTACCATTGCTCGTAAAATAAAAATGTCACCAACATTCGTGCACACTTATAAGCAACGAGAAGGCATGAAGTCTTTCAAGGTGAGGACTGTACCAAACAGTAATGATAAGCAAAATACGACGGCCAAAACACGCGCTTGTAAGCTTTATCGCGAATATTTAACGAAGTTTCCATGTGTTATAATGGACGATGAAACGTATGTCCTAGAAGACTTTAAACAGCTTCCTGGTATGTCTTTTTACACTGCCATGAAACGGAATAGCGTTGCAGAGCATTTTAGAATAAAGAAGAAAGCCAAGTTCCCCAAAAAATATTTAGTATGGCAGACCATGTGCAGCTGTGGTCGAGCAAGCAAAAGTTACATCACTACGGGAAAGGTTAACAAGAAAATATACCGTGAAGAATGCCTGCAGAAACGATTGTTACCGTTCCTACACAGCCATGATGTACCCTCGCTGTTTTGGCCTGATTTGGCATCAGGTCACTACGACAAAGATGTTTTGAAATGGTATGATGCTAATGAAGTCCATATTGTACCAAAACCAAAGGAGGCGAATGCACCTAACTGTCCAGACTTACGCCCCATCGAGCGGAATTGGGCTTTGGTGAAGAGAGAGCTGTCCCAGCACAATCAACAAGCAACAACTATAGATAAATTTCGAAAATCTAGGACAAACGCAGCTAAATTGGTTGCAAACAAGTTTGCACTGACCCTCATGGCAAGGGTAAACTCCCAAGTTCACCAATTTTTCATGCAGACCAAATAAGTAATGTAAATTTGTTTGATAATTATTAACGAAACACACATAAATGATATAAAATAGTTTCATGGATTAAACTTCTAGCAAATTTGTTTTATGGCAAAACTGAGGTGTCCAGATTTTGTCGCGAACATGCCTTATTTTAGTTAACTTTTCATTATATTTTCCACATCTTTTGATCATATTTTTGTCATTCTTTCATCGCATTTTCGCCGTCTTTTTGTAAGTTTCCTTCATATTTTAGTCATATTTTCAATGTGTTTGGAAAGGGAGGATTATCTGATTGCCTGATGGGACGAATGTGTTGGGTTAGGTTCACCAACTCCGATTGAGCAACACGTTTTTCTGTGTGTGAGCTTTTAGCTGCAACCAAACCTTCATTTTAGGATAGTGAATTATAATTTTTATGTTTACAACTTACAAATTTGGTGTTCTGACTCTAGAAGTGGAGTGGTTTGAATCGTAATATCCACTAAGCTGCTATTATCCGTACTATATTTAAGTTGAGTAACAATCATTAGCACTAAGCATTATTTAGGTTTTATCAATTTGTACTCACACTAGGTTTTAATTTAGATTTATCATATGCACGGTATAACTAGATTTAATGAGCAATATAATATAGGTTTAATGTAAATATCGAATGGAAAACTACTGTTAATCAGCGTAAATTTGTAGAACAGAATCTGTAGGTTTCAACTCGTGGCTTTTCTGTGCCTCTACGATTTGTCTCTCACATACTAACCGATCGTGACGTTATCACTCGGCCTCGTTATCACTTTTGACATCTGCACTGCCATCTGTAGCGTTACTACGATGAGGAGTCCCATCGTTACAGAATGATTAATTGGATAAACTGCAAAATTTTGATACAGACCAAAAATATATTGGGTTCTACAATGGCAGGTGGAGCTCCTATCCACGCTATTTCGGTTGGTACCCGAATATTTTACTCACTAAACTACTGCACTCCGTTATATTAGGTAGTCTAATACCTCTGTTTTTCGCAATCATTTTCGAATTCATCATCGAACACCGAGAAGAAAGACTGTTACAGGGATACCTCGATATAAGACAACGTCGTTATAAAATAACCTCGATATAAGACAATTCGATATAAGACAAATCCCTTTGTCATAGTTGGTAACGACACCAGAGCACATTTTCCATTCCAAAAGCGGCGCCATAAATTTGTTCATTATTTCAAAATAATCCTAAAAATGGTTAACAACTAATAGCTCAAATAATATTAAATAGTTCAAAAAACATAAACACACAACACAGAGCAAAATTGGTGACAGCTAATGTCAAAGTTTTGTGAAAAAATCATGTTTCGATATAAGACAATTTCGATATAACACAACTTTTTGAAATTATAAATTGTCTTATATCGAGGTATCCCTGTATTTCGGTTAGTGCGATAGAAACAAGCAGTGTGTTGTCGACGGTCCTTCCGGTAAGTCTAGTGATTAAACCACCACCAAGAATGTTTTTTCTTTTTATTGTCGAAACGAAAAATTCAAGTTCATGTTAACGTAAATATTCCCTTTTTAATTCACAATTCATTACAATAATCGTTAGGTAATCGCTCAATTCTAGAAACCAGCTGCGCAGTCTGGGTTCCCCAATTTGACAGTTGGTCTCTTCGTATCGAAAAGATACAGAAACGTTTCTTTCGAAGAATATGCCATATGCCACCATGGAGGAATCCTGATAACTTGCCATCGTATGAGAACCTGTGTTTGTTAATTGCAGTTGGGCACCGCTAATTCGCTAATTCGCTAACCGATACAATTTGCTCGATAATCGTAGAAATTTCGCTAATCACTAATCGCAAACTACAAATTAACAGCCACTGTTTATTTTTGAACATATCGCAACAACTTGCATTGTAATCTATTACTGAACAAATTATTACTAATTTGTATATATTACACGACTTTTCTTAATTTAACTAAGATAAAAACCTTTTTTAATGGATAAAATGCTCTATAGTTGATTAATTTTAAAATAAACAGCGGCAAATAATTTGGAATTATGGACCAGCAACGATTCGGCTAGTCTGAGTATAAATTATAAACTATAACTAGCGTTTCTCGATTGGTCGGTTAGCGAATTAGCGAATTAGCGGTGCCCAACACTGGTTAATTGGCATAACTTCGCTTAGGGAACGGTGCACAGTGGGGAATCGCTGGCCAGCAGCCAAAAAATGAAAGTTAATTTGGACTCTCCGTTGTATTTTTCCTGTGATTCTATACTATTGATGTGTTCAAATCCAAAATTTTAGATCAATATGATAAAATTTGAATTTTCTATGAATCTTGAAATTATGCTATCTCAGCATTTTTTAGCGTTTTTTTGAAAAATAACCCAATATTTCAAAATATGCTAGAGGTCTAATGGTAGCTCGGATTTCAACGGTGTTTGAGGAAAAGTTCTTCAAAAAATAGTGCTGAATAAAGCCGATTAATTGAGTATGCAGTAATTTTATCATAGTATGCCACAATTTTAATTTTCATTAAAAAAGTGCCATATTTTCGCGTAAAACACGCTTAAAAGTTTTGAAGCCGAGGTTCGCCACTATTGATACTACCGGTAAAAGTTAGCGTAAAATATGAGCTTTCAAATGGATATAGTCTCATTTAGCGCAGAGTAGCGCAGAGCATAGATGTTACGCTTGTAAGGCTACTATATCAGAATTCAACAATATAGACAAAATGCAAACACTCAAAGTAAACGGTGGATATCTTAATTATGGGATATCTCCTTTACATTGTTGGATAGGCTGCTTCGAATGTATGGTCCATATTGCATATTGACCAGATTTTAGAGGCTGGAGGAAATCTCGAGGATACAGCAATAGTAATGACGGAAATTCAGCTCGAAGATCTTATGCCAATCCTGGTATTAGTTCTGAAATCACGGGTATTGATATGAAATTAATTAAAAGGTTGAGAAATTTTCTTATAGCAAGTTCTTGAACACATTATTTCAGAAAAATTCGAAACTTATTGTTTGTATACCAAAAACCCTTACGTCAGGGTATAGTCCTCATATAATACGTCCACTGCAATGCAAAGAATTTGAATTCGCGGTCATAAATGAATCTAGACAACTATATTGTTGATAGGACGAATGACAGAAGAAGCACAAAAATAAGTTTTTTTGTTTAATTATAGTCACTTTAACAACTCGGATCATTCGTGACTTCCGCGGGGTTGGGAATTGAACCACGGTCGTCGGTGTGAGAGGAGTGAATGCTAGCCACAGCGCCGGTATTGACCCTCACGAAAATAAGGGTATTGCCTTATAAGACAATATTTTACAAGCAAAAATAAGTGTGAAACTACAAATCGTGATAGAATTATTCGTCTTCTTATTTCTCCGGATAAAGCTTATAGCTTCTTCGAAACGGAAAAATGTAATTAGAAAAATCTTTCTTTGAACGCTATATTACTATTGTAGACGAAACGTGAAACTAGTGATTCTGCAGAAGGAGAAGGAGAAGAAGAAGAAGAAGAAGAAGAAGAAGAAGAAAAAGAAGAAGATGGAGATAAAGAAGATTAAGAAAACTAATAAGGGGAAAAGTTTTGATTTTTGATTAATATTAACTTATATGGATTTTGTGTTGATTATTTAAGCTCATACTTGCTTTGAATTGTTTTATATAATGTTTTATCCTATAAAAATCCATCTACAATAGTTTTCCAAATGACCCTCATTTCTTATACGTCATTATACTTAAAAAATTCTTGAAAAATAGTTGAAAATTCTCCCTAACACAAAATATATACGGTCTAATGCAAAATAAACCTGAAATTCGGGCTTAGCACCCCAAAATTACTTAAGAACCACATATTATCCTTGATTTAAAGAGATTTTTTTGCTTGGCCAGCGTTTGTATGGAGTCGCCCCACTGTGCGGTGGGAAGATATCGTCGCTAATACGGCACAAAAGATTTTGATGGAAACATACGACAGCCCCGCCATACTATCTTCGCTCCTGCTGCACTGTCCACTACGTCTTCAACGACTTCAACAATTGCTACGTGTAGGAACTGGCCGCACTAACTACGGCTTACATGAACCAGTTCGACACTTGGCAAATGAATATAACCGTCGTAGACAAACCTTTGATTTTTAACTTATGGACCAATATTTTTAATTATGTTTAATTTGTGGTGATTGTTATGTATTTTATGTATTTTTAGCCGCTAAGATGATTTAATGTAAGCTTATAAAAAGATGCTGGGTTTTTATGCCATTTTGAGAATGCGTTTATTGTGCAACTCATGATGGCTTTTCCCAGCCATATATTTCATATATTTCATTAAGACCTTGAGTCGGATGGAAATATTAAAAATTAGTAAATAAACAAATAAACAAATAGAGTGGCGAATGAACAAAAATGTTTAAAACTTCTCTTTAATAAATCCAATACCATAAAGCCTCAGTGCTACATTCCGTTATCGAAACTTGACCTTCTGTTTTTTCATACGAAAGACTTCGCAGCCAGCTGTTAGAGTGCAGGACAATTGCAGGGTCAGTTGCTATGATCCTATTGACTCTAACAGCCTCTCCCAGTCGAGATTCGAACATACGACGACTGGCTTATTAGGCCAGCGTCATACCTCGGAGCCAACTGGGAGGGCAGCATCCAATACCATATCATTACAATAAACCCTCTTTACTATTCTGTTCGTTCCTTTCTCCCAGAAGAACTCTATAAGAAACTTTCATATCCATTCTTAAAGGATAAAGTTATGCTTATCGGGATATTACTCACTGCGTACTCATAATTTTTGTAATTGAAAGAAATTTTCATTCTATTCCGTAATTTATTTATGACAGTCGTTTTTTACAATCGACGGAGGGTATGGTAGAAGAAAGTTATGAAACAATGATGTTGATAGGATCTGAACAGAATGGGACCAGGCGTGAAAGGTGAAGGTAAGGAATTGTCATGGTGCAAAAACCTATTTCTCGACCTTCCTTGAATCACTTGCACCATTCGAAAGTTCTCTAACGTGACGTACAATTATCACCGGAGGCTTTTTACAATATTTCAAACCTTTTTGTTCCGTTTATTTCATTTGACACAACACAAAATTTAATGCAAACTCTTTACTCTGTTAAATCTCGGTAAAATTAAAAATTACCAATGTCAGGCATGAACGTCAAAAATAGTCATACCAACGAGAAATTTTAGAGTCAGTCCTGGAACTTTTTGACTACAGTAGAGTTTCATTACCTTTGCAACATATTCTAAATCATTTATAGGTAGATCCAAAACAAATCCAGTAGAAGTTTTGCAACTTCATCATTAAGCATCGGTACTATGTTCCGTCGTGCCCAATCGAGTACCAACAACGAAATCGATTGCTATTTTCCCACTTCTCAGCTCAGCACTCACTGGCTCCATGAGCCAGTTGCAGTTGTTAATCCGCGCCAGAAACGATAGCTCTGCTCTACTCAGGGCCAGTAGCAGCAGCAGCAGCAGCAGCAGCAGTGTACGAAATTGAACTCTTTGTATCCATAGCAATCGGATTTTCGGAGTTCAATGGCTAAGCCGATATTTTTTCCCCGTAGTTTCGCGTTCAAGAACCGTTCACCACCCCGCCACCGCGGCGAGCCGGAGGCGAACCCTTGCGGCCGTATGTGTGTACATGGCACCCGGACGACTGGTGTCGTTTTCGCCACGGACAGCAGAACCGGTCAGCTCCTCTCGGCGGATGCTGACAGCAACACACGTATCTATGTATATGGGAACGGTATATGTATTTACGTGTGGGTCGTTGGGATTACGATTCTCACCGCGCCATCACCGTCGTCGTCTTGTCCGGAGGTGAAGCGAAAAGCTTCTCGGCATCACCTGTCCGTTCGCGTACGACCTTCAGCTTAGTCCGATGCAGCCAAAGTGATCTATCCTCGAAATCAATAAAATATACTGAGCGAATTACGGCGTGTCCCGGCAAGATGGTTGGAAAAATGCTCAAACTAATGTCTTCCATTAGATCGAGTGGAAATTGCTAGCAAAATCGTTCTTCTGGGGCACCGCGTATCCGAACCGGCAAGCGCTATTCTCTCGACAACGATGGATTAATCCATTTCAGTTGGTTTATTTTGCGAAATCTAATCGGAAGATTGGTTGGCCATTGTTTGTTTTGGCCTTTCCCCCCGGCTGCTGTCGTAAGAACCGATTTAGGTAGGTAGCTTCACCCGTAGCCACAGCAGATAGGGATTTGGTACGAATCTCACCTTTCGAATTCGATATCTTCTAAGCGAATGTCAGTTTCTGGCAGTAGTGGAAAGATCCGGGGAACGAGGACCGGTGGATGGTTTGTGTTTTGCTACGAACCGAAGACGATTATGTGGCATTAGCTTCGGTAGACCCAGACTGCGCTCCAAAATGGGCGATCACACACTCCAACCGGTTCGCACATGGAACAATGTGACAAATTTTGCACGTCATCTCCGTGTCTTGCTTGCTTCGAGAAAAGGACTTTCTTCCATTTCGGTCGGAGCTAAGATAAATCGAAAGTGTATAAGGAGCTAATACCTCATTCCGAAGTACCGTCCCGTGTTTCGCCCTGTGGAAAAGCCAAACCTTTTTGCATATACTGAGGGAGTGAAGGATCTGTGCTCCTAATCCCTAAGCAAAAGAAATCATATTATTTTAAAACTCTTCTGAAATAGCGTTGGTATCTTGACCGTGCCGGACAGGCGGGCTTGGTATGTTGTTTAGAGGGATTTTAAGGGGAATTTCTCGTGTGCGGACCGGGATTTGCTAAGATAGAGTTTTGAACAGTAAATCCTACTTGAAATATCCTAACAAATCTGGTGACATTGGGGCGGTCCCTTAGCATTAGAATAAAAGAAAACCTGCTTAAAGAGCTGAAAATATCACTCAACATTTCTGTGCAGTGTAATGTTCCTATTCTCTGTCGTGATTTGTCAGAACTTCACTGTACGACATACCGTTCGCTTGCTCAATAATCCTGTTCGCTTACCCTTGCCAATCCACCTCTGCTGCTCTTTGACCTCTGCCCGATCTATTCAAAGCCGGAATCGAGCGCAATTTAACCACATAATGCAATCAACTCACGGTGAATCCGACTTCTTCCGAGGGTTTGAGACGATGATATGTCTTACGCTGCAACAAACAACCTTCGTATCAAACACTCACTTTCAATTGTTCCCGAAGAAGAAGAGGGTTTTAATCCTTCCATTTTCTAAAATCTTTTAGACACACATACGAATATACCCTCTGCGATCCCGCAGGAAAATCCAACAGGGCTGAAATATAGACAACCATTCATCCACATCCATCCATCCGGCTAGTCCCTACGCTTCTCCCTACCGCGCCGCACATCATCCTTATACTTTTCTTTGCAATTTGCAAAATTCCACCATTCTGTGTGAAGTTCACTCTTTTTTTCTCTCTCCAACATGCCCTTCTGTCACTTTTCCGGTTCATCCTTCTCCAGCGTAAAACCACTATCGTCTCGATGAAAGCTATACGAGAGCCGCAAAAGCGCCATCCGAGACACAAGAAAATGGAATAATCCGAAGGAGAAGAATTTACCTTTCCCCCCCGCCGATCACTTGGTCCCGCGTTCCTGCAGTAGTAGTTGGAGCATTTTCCAAGCTGCCCTGCTCCTCGGGGGACAAGAGAGAGAAAAAAAAGAAAAGAGTCTCGACAATCCGATATTCATCCGACTCTATTCTGCTGTTTATCCCACACTTGACCCTTCCATCCATTCCGGTCGGCCACTCTTGCACACTACCTGCACGTCTTGGTCTTAACTGGAGCCAAAAGTTTCACAGCGCGCGTGTGGAGGTCTTACACTGTGTACGAATCGTGTGTGTGGATGTGGATGTGGATGGATGGAGATTCCTGCACCGTACATTTACTGTCCCCAGCCGTCCACGTCCGCCACCGTCCCCGGTGTGTCCCGCATTCGATTGTGTAATGTATTATAAATAAAGGATGAAAGGGCGGCAGATTTTCACTCATCCAACTTAAGAGGGATTTTGAGTTTCGGCACGGAAAAGCGGTGCGCGGTCGGTGGGTGGTGATTTTGGGACACTCGGATTAGCGCCGTTCTAAGCTTGGTTTTACTCTCAAACGGAGCTGACTCCGGAGGGGAGCCATAGAAGCTGCTTGCTGCACGGAAGCAGTTGCTGCGCTGGTGACAATTAATTCAATCGTTTCGAACTCCTAATGTGGTTCGGTGCGTTACCTGATACTAACAAAGACACTGTGCTGAGGTACAGAGGGTAATTTAAAAGATGATCTTTTTGGAACAGAATTTTTAATAATTATCGAAAAGTCCAAGCGACAAAATAGTCATTTTTTGAATCCTATCCAAACTCATTAGTTTAACATTTTGACTAGAGATTAAATTATCAAATATCAAATCAAATCAAATTATAGTTAGTCAAGGCTTACTATGATGAAAATATAAAAATAACTTTTTTGTGCTATAGTTAGAGATATGGTTTCTTCAACAAAACTGTAGAAAATATCAAAAAATGTAAATTTGCTGAAGTAATATTATTTCTATCTCTATCCAGTGCAGAACTATAGAGCATTTTCTTAAAAAGTTAGTTAGTTAGTAGTAAAAATTAGTTTTTCATTTTTAACTTTTGTTGGTTGGATTTTACAAGAGCACATTGTTCTAGGCAAGAAGTACTCAAAACATACGTTTTTGCAGACGACGGCAAAGCTCTAGGAGATTTGCTTGCTAAATTATCGGATATTCAAGCTTTATTTTTTTCTTAGCTTCACAAGCCTATAGAATAAAATGGGGTAAGTGGATATATCCAATCACTGCTTCACCTTTGGTGGCGCCGAAGGTGTTCACTTTTTTGTGTTAGTAGATAGAGACATAGTTTCTTCGGCAAAGTAATGTAAAACCAAACAGGTTTGCTAAAAAAATGACATTTTTATCTCTATCGGGTGCAAAGCTCTGAAGCATTTTCTTAGAAAGTTCTTTAAAAATTAATTTTTCTAACTTAACTTTTAATGGTTCCATTTTACAAGAACATATTATTCTAGACAATTATCGAAGCACTCAAAACACACGGTTTTGCAGAAGACCGCAAATCTCTATGACCTTTGTTTAGAAATTTATCGCTTATTTAAGGTTTATTTTTACTTAACTTCACGAACCAGTTGGGTAGAATGGGGCAAGTAGACATATGAAATTAGTGCTACACCGTAAAGCTTAGATCAAGTACCATAAACTTGCATAGGTGATCCTTGTCCCCACGTACCTATAGTGTACGGAAAGCTTATGTTTTAATAATTTTTAATCAATCAATCTTTACCAAGCTTTCTGTTTGTTTGTTTATTTGAACTGTGAACTGTGTATTATTTTGCTTTCGTTTTCAAAGCTTTCAATGTTTTAGAAGGTTATGGAAGTTATAAATTTATTTGTTTATTAGTGTTTTATAAAATAATTTCAGCGTGCGTGTATTGTTTACTTTTTTTTTGCTAAGCTTCAAGGTGAAGTGCTAATTTGATTCATCCACTTGCCCCGTTTAATGCAATAAGTTCGTAGGAAAAAACAAAGCTTAAATGAGCGATAACTTTGTAAAGAAGGTTCCTAGAGATTTGAGCCCTGCTGCTGAAAGGTGTAATTTGAGTGCTTCATTAATTGTCTAGAACAATGTGTTCTTGTAAAGTACAACCAACAAAAGCCATGCATGAAAAACTATTTTTTAGCCTTCCGTTACTCGCGGTCTTGTATTTTGTGCAACGTCTGTGAACCGTTATCTCGGTATATCTCGGGATTCCAACAACAAACAAAATTACTGTTTTCAGTAAAGTTGACACGCAAACCAAGATCTTTCAAACGGTGGAAAAAGTTTCATAAGTTTTTCACCAAGTGGCATTAGTATACGAGTGAATTCTATTAGGTTTCAGCACGCCTAAAAATCCAAGTTGACGCGACTAACGAAAGCAGGCTTGTTATTTCCTCACTCATTGTGCAAAAAGTGCAACTTTTTTTGTTCAACACAATGAGCAGAACTGCTTTCAGAAATGAGAAATAAATCCACACAATGAGAAACAGACTAAACACAAGGAGAAAAACTGACGCGAAGAAAAACTTCTTAATGCGCTCTTTAAATGAGCAACTTTCGGTTTTGCTCCCGGTCCTCTCGGTAGCTACAGCAGTAAACGTGAAAACAAAACAACCGGTGCGCGTATAGCAATTATAGACTCAGAGGCGTCAAGACAATCAAAAGTCGTTAAATTTTGAATCTTAGCGGAGAATTACCTTTGTTTATAATGGAACTTTCCTGTTGGTACGCGTCAAGAAGCAAATACATGGGAATTCAAATGTTGTCATAACTAAATAACATTTTTCGCACTGTTGCCGTTGTGACATGCCTAACCATATGATGCAGTTGCGTTCACGGGCAGCCAAACTCAACTGAATATACTAAATGTAAGAATAATGATTCAACTGCATTAATGGATTAATGTTTTTCTGATGGTAATGACCGCTACTGAAAATCGTCGTTTTTTCTCAACGCACTACCCATATTAAAACTACCCGTAGTTAGTGATGTCCGTTAATCGTTCGATTAATTCAACTAATCGAATAACTATAAAAATATTCGAATAATTTTTAATCGAATACTGCCAGCACGAGTGGTTGAATTAATCGAACAGTTCAAAGGAAATAATATGAATGCGAATAATCCTCGAATAATGGCCGTTAATCGTTCATAATCGTTCGATTAATCGAATTAATGAAAAAAATATTCGAATATTTCCAATCGAATACCACTAGTACGAATAGTTGAATTAATCGATTAGTGCAGACAACGCTTGCCGATTAATCGGTAATCGAATAATTGAAAATTTTGGACATCACTACCCGTAGTTGTCATACGTCAACGCATCGCATCAACGTATTCAAAGTGTATTAACATTCTCCTCAATGAGTAGCAGTGTAGTGTGCGGTTGCTCATACAACTGCGTTCAGCAAGAAAGAGAAAAGTTAAAATGAAACGGAGCAGAATAAATCGCGTTGAAGACTGAGCACAGTTTGAATTTTTCTCTTCTCTTTTTTTCTTCTGAGGAGGAACCATCCCTGAACGAAAGGTTAAAGAACTTCCAAAGAAAATGCTCAGTGTCACCACACTTGAAAGAGACAGAAATATTATTTCTTCAGCAAATTTGTTTGCCCTTCTATTTGTTACAACTTTGCCGAAGAAACCATGTCTGTGTTTTCCACATAAAAAAGTTATTTTTACTGTTTTTTTATAGTAAACCTTGAGTAACTTTTCACGTTTTCAGATTATGGGAGTATTCCTACGAACAAAAGTTCCGGAGTCACTATATTGCTAAAATAAAAGCAAAAGACGGCAGGAAAAAAGTTCCGCTTTTCACTCTTTTGGACCACTGTGCTATGGTATGGCCGAAAAATTCGAGAGTTCTGAATATTTTCCTACTTGAAAGACATATATCATTGAACAAATGTTATTATTGAATAGCCCGCATGCAAGTGTTATGAAATTACGGAACCTTTTGATTCTTTTTGTGCAATACAATTTTCATAATTATGCGCTATGATGATCCATAAGAACGAGTCCCTGTAGCCTGCCGTGTTTTGGCAGAGCGCAAGAATAGGTAAAATTTGTTCCCGTGATTTCCCCGGTCATAGCCGTAGATATTTCTTAGTCAACTGTGTATATCACTCATTCACATATTAGATAGTGGAATGTAATTTTTTTAATTTAACCAATCAACTGCAGGCTCTACTGAAATAACTATAAATCGGCTATCTTAATTTAAGATTGAAACAAGGCCATACTAAATAGGGAGAGTTGCAATTACGGTCAGTGTTTTTGGACGTGTTTAATTAAAAATGGGTTAATCACATATGTGTCTGTTTATTTTTCGTTTGGAGTGTATTCAAATGTCAACACAGCTTGCAAGTTTGTATTGAATTTTCATTCGTTTAAGAGTCGTTGTAATCATGAACGCGAAAAGGTAACTTGTGATAAGTCTGTTTTTGAAACGTTTTCAACAATGTGATATTTTGAAGAAACTAAAGTCACTCGGAATAAACGAAGGATTCATCTTTCGTACTATCGAGGGATTCAAAGAAACCAGTTTTTGGAAAATATCCTCCAAACCTGGCCGTAAATGCACTGCAAGGACAACGGAAGCCATCAAACGTGCCAGCTGTAACGCTTTTCAACAAAAATTGCGACTGGTAATTAAAGCAAGGGGCGAAAGATTTGAATTGGATTAATTTAGGGCAAATGATATCGATATACTTTACACGAAATACACCCAAAATTAAAATTGATGCAATCGTCTTAGTTTTGTGACCACTTATTTTACTGACAGTTATCACTACTCACCATGTAAACTTGACTAAATTTTGAAATTACCCAACATTTGCCAACTATTGCACATTTTGTAGTGTTTATACCTTTTCTCGACGGTTTATTATGTCAAATGCGAAATTACATTACAATTTTATTACCAATTTCATTATGCATCGAATGTTATAAATTTTTTCCTGTAAATCGACGTGTTTTTTAAACGTAATAATAAATTTTCTTATTGTTCCGCCTTCACCAAACGATTTTCTTGTCAAAATTATAAAGAAAGTTGATTTACAAAATAAGCTTTCACCGAACGTTAGATGCGTTAGATGCAAATAAAGAGTGCTTTTTGTTTATCTATACAAGCGGTGGGAACCGTAGGTTTCCGTATCGCGATTTTCCCCGTTTTTCACCGTTTATTGCGAAGTTGACAGGTTCATATTGGATACTAATGTTATCCTGAAGTACGTATATGTAAATAGCTTTGTCCATAACTATAACAACTTGGCTATAGGCTTATACAAATTTGAAAAATAGTTTATGTCGCGGGGGGGGGGGGGCCCTTCCAAAATTTTGAAGGGGCAAAAAAATAAAGTGTAATACATATTATGTTGCATTCTTTAGTGATAAGCAGATTTTTTACAGTTCACCGAGTTTACATCTCTAAATTACCCAATATATGCAAAGTTGAAGTAATTATCCGCTAAGTCTCGATCAACTTTCCTTCACCAACTAAGTTTTTTGATTCCTGCTACAGGTCGCAGGCGGTCCCAAAACCGAAAATTGGGGGTGCTTGAAATCAGACTTTTGGCTCCATTTACTTTAAATCCTTTTCCATTTTATTTTAACTTGTTTTAAAGAACCGAATTAGATTGAGGCACCAATAAACTAAACAATATATTAGTGAAATTTGCTACCGCTTTTTACGGATATATTCCGAATTGCAGAAGGGTTTTTTTGTGCTGCCATCGATAGTAGATAGATTAAAATAGAAATACAGCAAATTAGACACTCCGGAATATCAGCTTTCAGTGCTTTCGGGGCTCCAATTGGTCGTTTTATTCAGTAGTGCCCAAGAACTTACCCAAATTTTGGATGTTAGGGACATTAAGCTTACAATTTTACCTTACAAATACAATATTTTACAAATACAATATTGTATGCATGCAGAAAGGATTTTACTGAATTGTTCGAAACTTTTCGGACTGTGATTATCATTGGGATTAATTGTGGCCTCGACATTAACATCAAATCAAGTCTTGTTAAGTCATATTGCTTTTGTACTGTGCTTTATCTTCTTCTGCTTTACAAATGGAGTTTTAGTATGGATTATGGCAATGTGCGAAACTGGAATTAAATTGGAATAACATTTTCATTGCTAGGCAGTCGTAACGGTTTATCTCTCTAAACATTTCAATGACTGGCTCGGTTTGAATTAAAATTTAGGTACTGTACAACATTTTTGTATTAAATATGCATTAATATGGAAAAATAAACACTGGTTTCTACTCCTTTGTTTCGGTTTTGTAGGTTTGAAGCTATTATTTTTTTCTTGCGCCATTTGACATACCTCTTGCGAGGTATGCCATAATAAGATTTGAAGGCCAAAATATGTGTCCAATAATTGGGTGGAGAGTTAGTATACAAAAAAACGTATTTTACCCGGCTTTTGTAAGGAATTCCACACAGATGGCTATAGGAACCTATTTTACATTAATTTATCGGCATAGTAAGCGGTTTTGCCAAAAAGAATCTGCTTTCATTTGTTCAAAATCGTCAAATTGCATGTTTTTAGTCTTGACCTTGAAATGCGGTCATACATATATATTAATATTTTTTGAAACGGTGGTTCTACAAACATGAGATTTTATCTATGTCATAGGAACGGGGCCTTCCCCCGAACACCCACGCTGAGAATCGTGGCTAACGCGCTGACAGGCGAACAACGTTACGTGTAGTACCATGCAAGTCGTAAGGGCCTGCATAGTGTCGTCGTCTTGCCAGTAAAAATCAGTTAAATTTAAACTTCTCGGTCGGTGGTTATCTACAACACACGTAGGAAGAGGCACAATTTGTGTCTAAAACCCAACCAGACGCGTCGCTATTTTGATAAGTGGATTTTGTAGTCTCCTTTTGTCCAGCGCCTCTATGGTTCAAAATTACAAGTACCAGCGAACCACATGCCCTGGCGGGTGTTGTGGGTTCGAATGCGGTTATAATCTCAGATTATAGCTTGGTTTGACTCATGCACCTTCCAGCATTGGACAAAAGGTAGGAGTCAAAACGACTACTTGTTAAGCGTAGCTACCAATACCCTTCCCCCTCCTCACCTTTCCGCTCTTTCCCCTCCTTTAGCAAAAATTTTCATTTATTTCTCCTACCGTCCCTTCATCAATTGTAGAACTACCGTTTCAAAATAAATTTAAATGTCAATTAAAGGGTGTCCCACATCAAATTGCACCACGGGAAATTACCCATTCGGTATTTTCTCTTGAAAATTTGGGTAGAAGTAGTTTAGAGTGTATTGTTTACACTGTATTTTTATCGCGGTCAGCTTTTCGAAAATTGTAAAAAATGGCGCTACTCAAAAAGTAACATCGCGTATTTATTTTGCGCAAACGCCTGGAAAATCCTCAACTCTCTTATCATGGATAATGAGACTTACGTCAAGGCGAACTTCCGGCAGCTTCCGGGGCTACTGTATTTCATCGCCCAGCACAAGTTTGATAATCTGGAGGAAGAAAGGATGCAGAAAGTTTCAAAATTTGCCAAGAAATACATGATTTGGCAAGAGATCTGCTCATGGGGCAAACGGAGTGCACCGTTCGTAGCAACCGGGACTGTAAACAGACAGATCTACCTCAAGAAGTGTCCACAAAAGCGTCTTCTTTCTCCGTTGAAGCAAAACGAGGGCCCTACGATCTTCTGGCCGGATCTAGCTTCGTGCCACTATTCAAAGTGGTACAAAGCCAATGGGGTCACTTTCGTACTCAAGGTTATGAACCCCTCCAATGCATCAGAACTAAGGCCCATCGAAAAATATTGGGCTATTATGAAGTCGGCATTACAAAAGCATTCCAAGGATGTCAAATCTTGAAAAGACCTGAAGAAAAAGTGAGTTTCCGTACAGACTGCAGTATACAGTTGCAGTCAGCTGTTGTACAAAACTTTTTGAATGGAGTTAAGCGTAAGGTGCGAGAATATCGTAATGGTATTGAAGTTGAATGAAATAAATATGCCAAAAGCTTGCTAATGGATTATATTGTATTGTCTGAAAGTTTGAAAATGATCGGTCAATTAGGTAATTTTCTACAGCGTTTCTTCGGTGGTGCAATTTGATGTGGGACACCCTTTATTCATAAAGAAACCAAACTGAAGAGAACCCAAAAATTCAATATGGCTGCAGCAGCTTCATTAATTTTTTTTACAAAGCTGCTAAATAGACGAAACTTTTTTTTTATTAAAGGTGGAGGAACGTTTGGTGGGGAAGAATGGTAAACTGGATGATATTGCGGAACTTCGATGTGAGACCAATGATGACTAATATTGCGTAGTTCAATTACTGAGTGGGACTCTAACCCACACTCTTTCGGTTTACACCCATATGTTTTTGATAATTAAACTATTAGTACACGACACCCTCTATTAGATAATCTCACATCTAGTTTCGATCATTCCAGTGTGTGATATCATGGTGTGTGCGTACGAATGGGTTCTTGATTGGACATGTAACCGAATACTGGTGGTGAGTAAAGCTGGGCATTCCGTTCTGGAAGTAAGCACGTTGGACACGAAAATAGCGTGGGCAACGTAACTGCAGACAACTAGAGTGTCCAGATTTATTAGTTTGCAGCGACTTGCGTAGGAGGGTAGTCGGAATGGGTCTCTGCATGAAAGGCGCCGAAGGGCAAAACGCTTAGATCTCCGCTGTATAGCTTCTATTCTGTCAACTCAACTTGCGAAAGAATTGATTTCAAACTTGGATAGCAATATCTGGGTGCAGAACGTATACGTGCATCGGCGATGTCAAATCGTCGGTGAAAGAAAAACGGGGTACTCTCTGTTTGGTAGACATCAAACACATTGAGGTATATGAGAAAAATCAATGGTCCGACGAGGCTACCTTGAAGTATCCCGAACGGAGCAACAAATTCACAAGAAAAATTATCACCTATTTTCACTGTTAGTTGACGACCAACGAGGTAGGGACGAACGTAACCTGCTGACAGCTCAGCCGCAAAAGACCAATTTTTACAATTTGGGTAAAGCGATTCAGATGTTATCGAAGGCTGTTATCATGTCGATTTTAATTTGCAGCAGTTTGTTTAGCGTGATTACAACCATCCGTTGTATAGGAGATAACCGACAAACAGTTTGTTACAGTTCAGCACTTTGGCATAAATCCATGCTGTGGTCCTCAACAATATATTGTTGATAAAATCCAAAAATGTTGTCCGAAAGCTCATAGCGAGTCATAAACATTTGCCAAAGACATACTAAAATTGCAGTGCAGTGAAGTTATCAGGCTGGCAGAACACGTTTGCACCAGGATTGATGGAATTCCATCAGGACCCCGCAGAGTAAGAGGGTTAGTTGTGAATTCAGGTAGCATTTAAGGTGACCTAAATATTTATTAACTTGCATTTGAATTCCACTGAAATGCTTTTTGGTTACCCGGGGTGGCTTTCCCACAATTTACAAAATATGTCAATAAACGGTATAAAAGTTTTCTATTATTAATAATAATAATATGAATTATGATCAGTTTAACGAGACCGCAATGAGCCCCCGGCTTAAAACGCGTTACATATATTGTTGTAGACAGAATGTCGATATAATAGCACGTAATTATTCCGACTTTCTGATCGTCGAACTGCCAGTTTAATAATAATGTTTGTATGACGTATGGTTTCATTATTGAAACATAAAACATAGATTGAGCTATTCTCGCCAATTGTAAATCAATTCATTTGAAGGAAAAAAATCAAATGTTTAAATTACTGCAATTTTATGTCCAAACAGAGGTATTTATACATGATTAAATTGCCAAGAAACCTATACTTTAGCAACGATGCATAAAAACCACAATAACAACTAGCGTATTAATCTAGATACTCAGCACAATGCATTGGCCGTAAAATAGCCATTTCCAGTGGGAACCGAAAATTTCCACCAGCACAAACAGTGCTAGGTAAATCTCACCCGCCAGTCGCTGCTCCGGCAATAAGTTTATCCCCTAGATTTATGCAGCAATGGGAAAAATAGTGTCTTCTTCTCTTCACCCCCGCTTCCCCGCCTGTCCACAACAATCCCTGCAGTCCAACATTTCCGGACTTTACAGGAGATCAACCTAACCAGAACGATATCTCGGCTGAAAAACACGTTGTTTGAAATTGCACTGCACCTTGCTACACTCACCCACTCACACCCACCCACACACTCACAAGTCCAACTTCCCCTGCCCAACCCTAACTGTGCTTGAAATGACCACTACCCAGTTCTAGACTTTGTCCAAGCTCAGGTAGAAAGCTGATCGAGGGAATGATGGGATCTATCCCGAAAGCCAAACTAACACATGTCGACAATCATGCATGTGAAATCCACCTGATCCCGAGTGGCAGCAGGGGCGGAGGGGAGGTAACAGTTGGTTTGTTGTGGCCCGGACTCCGGAGTAGTTCTCTTAAACAGTTCCGAGGACTCGGTTGCAGTGAGCCCCGTATATCTCCGGCAGCCGTGCCCCACCTCCCCTCCTCCCATTCCCACACACGGAAAGGGGAACTGCCCGACTGGCTAATAGTTTAAATTTTATAAAGTGAAAAGGCCTTCATGAAACTGGACAAAGGTATTCGGCTGCACTGCGAAAGGAGAAAAGGCTAAAGAGGTATTATCGAGTTAACATTGAGGATTACACTTCATATTTCATATCATTTGTGGAAGACCAAGCTCTCATTCTCTCCACTACTCGACTACACTGCTATCGGTGTGTCTGAGCTTATGCTGCCCGAGAGAAGGGGGAAGCGGTCCACAGTTTTGGTTTGCTTGGTCCAGCTGCTACGCTTCCGATGCTGCTTCTGCTGCTGCAGCAGCAGCCTGAGACCAGGAATAAGAGAACCGAGAAAAACACACAGAACATTTATTATTATGAACAGTATCAGTCGTTATACATTCGTAAATACCTTAATCTTCATCAAAAAGGGGTTAATTAAAACATTCTCGTCCTCGGCTGCAGTTCTTTTCTCTGTTCCGGCTTTTTCGCCGCTCACTAACTGGTACGGACGGGGTTTATCACATATGACCTGCTGCTTCCAGCCACCGCAAAACGGCTGCTAATAGATTCTGACGGTTGGGCGATTTTCGGGATCAAATAGTTGAAGCAGACAACCGAACGAGGCGAAAGATAAAAAATCAACCAAGAAAAGACGAACGAACATCGAGCAAGTTTTTCCTACCGTAGCATAACTACTGCAAATCCTTCCGTTCACAAAGCTCCACTGAAAGCCGTGGCGTGTAAAATGTTGTTACAATTATTTAAGAGAAAGCGTGTTATGCAAATTAAAACGCTTCTTTTCACCCTCTTGTGCACTCTTAACTATACTTAAGATCTTATTCGGCGCCGCCGTCCCACCGTCCTGTTCTGCATCGTCACGGGCATCATCCGGAGAGTAGTGTTCTCAGATACGGTTCGCTTACCTCATCTCGTAGGATCCGAGCAATCATGCAACACCTCCACCGCTCCACCGCCTCTGCTCCAACGCTGCGTTGGGGGGAACGTGTACTCAATCGCTGCTGCGTCGGACGTAGAGCAAGGCGTGTTTTCGTAAAATTCGCAAAGCTTGCCGAAATCTTCACTTCGAGAAGCACAACATCGCTACCGTCTGCAGCTCCACCTGCTCGCAACTAGCAACCGAAGACTGGGTTGGTTGCCTATAGTTTGAACAGTATGCGGCACTAGTACGAGGGCTGGCGAAAGGATTTTTACTCCTCTCGGAAGCAAGCGGCAGGAATCCGGAAAAACTTCCTGTTTAATCATAACACTTTCCCATCACCGAGCAGCAGCCCGCATCCCTCATGCGGGCGCAAGGGCTGGCTGAAGATTTCCACCGGATCTTCGCTTAGGTTACGGCCCGGGACCCCGTTGCACAGTGGGGAATCGCTGGCCAGCAGCCAAAAAATGAAAGTTCATTTCGACTCTCCGCTGTATTTTTCCTGTGATTCTATACTATTAAAGTGTTCAAATCCAAAATTTTAGATCAATATGACAAAATTTGAATTTTCTATGAATCTTGAAAGTATGCTATCTCAGCAGGTTTTAACGTTTTTTTGAAAAATAACCCAATATTTCAAAACATGCTAGAGGTCTAATGGTAGCTCGGATTTCAACGGTGTCTAAGGAAAAGTTCTTCAAAAAATAGTGCTGAATAAAGCCTATTAATTGAGTATGCAGTAATTTTATTATAGTATGCCACAATTTTAATTTTCATTAAAAAAGTGCCGTATTTTCGCGTAAAACACGCTTAAAAGTTTTGAAGCCAAGGTTCGTCACTATTGCCACTACCGGTAAAAGTTAGCGTAAAATATGAGCTTTCGAATGGATATAGTCTCATTTAGCGCAGAGTAGCGCAGAGCATAGATGTTACGCTTGTAAGGCTACTATATCAGAATTCAACAATATAGACAAAATGTACGAAATGACGAAGTAAACGTAGGTTATCTTAATTTTGGGATATCCCCTTTACATGGTTGGATAGGCTGCTTCGAATGTATGGTCCATATTACATATTGACTAGATTTTAGAGGTTGGAGGAAATCTGGAGGATACAGGGATAGTAATGACGGAAATACAGCTCGAAGATCTTGTGCCAATCCTGGTATTAGTTCTGAAATCACGGGTATAGATATGAAATTAATTAAAAAGTTGAGAACTTTTCTTATAGCAAGTTCTTGAACACATTATTTCAGAAAAATTCGAAACTTATTGTTTGTATACGAAAAACCTTTATGTCAGGGTATAGTCCTCATATAATACGTCCACTGCAATGCAAAGAATTTCAATTTGCGATCATAAATGAATCTAGACAACTATATTGCTTGTAGGACGAATGGCAGCAGAAGCACAAAACTAAGTTTTTTTTTTGTTTAATTATAGTCACTTTAACAACTCGGGTCATTCGTGACTTCTGCAGGGTTGGGAATTGAACCACGGTCCTCGGTGTGAGAGGCGTGAATGCTAGCCACTACACCGTTATTGACCATCACGAAAATAAGGTTATTGCCTTATGCTTAAAATAGTAATAAAAATACAAGACAATGTTTTACATGCAAAAATGAGTGTGAAAATACAAATCGTGATAGAATTATTCGTCTTCTTATTTCTCCGGATGAACCTTATAGCTTCTTCGAAACGGAAAAATGTAATTAGAAAAATCTTTCTGAGAACGCTATATTACTATTGAAGACGAAACGTGAAACGAGTGATTCTGCAGAAGGAGAAAAAAAGAAGAAGAAGAAGCAGAAAAAGAAGAAGAAAAAGAAGATGAAGATAAAGAAGATTTAGAAAACTAATAAGGGGAAAAGTTTTGATTTTTATTTAATATTAACTTATATGGACTTTGAGTTGATTATTAAAGCTCATACTTGTTTTACATAATGTTTTATCCTATAAAAATCCATCTGCAATAGTTTTCCAAATGACTCTCATTTCTTATACGTCATTATACTTAAAAAATACTTGAAAAATAGTTGAAAATTCTCCCTAACACAAAAAATATACGTTCTAATGAAAAATAAACCTGAAATTCGGGCTCAGCACCCCAAAATTATTTAAGAACCACATATTATCCTTGATTTAAAGAGATTTTTTTGCTTGGCCAGCATTTGTATGGAGTCGCCCCACTGTGCGTTGGGCTGCTAGCTGCTCGCTGAGAAGCAAAAGGTGTTAAAGTTCTGTTCTATACTAAGTGACTAGTACTTTGGCCCGCATGAGCGGCCTCTTCGGTTAAGTGGAGCGTTTTAGTCCCCAGTGGAATAATATGTGAAACTGCCGCCGAGGGAAAGGGCGGCGAATTTAGTTCAATTTTGTCTAAGTTGATATTTAAAGTATTAATTAGGCAATATTCGTCACAGGGAACACTGTGTTTCTATATAGGTCCGTCAAATACGAAAATATGATCAACACTTTTCAAAATTCCTCACACAAAACGCTGTTGAGAGTTCGTCATAAATCGCAGTTTCGGAAAATTTATCTTACAGTTGAGCACTTTTCCCAGTATTAAAACCTGTGTTGGCTTGTGGTGCCATTCGAGCGTGTCTAGTTCATGTAAACGGTAAGGATCCGTATGAAACTACAACGTCAAATCAAGCTGAAGAGGAGTCTAAATCACACAAATATTGTCAAATATGCTCAAGTTTGGTAGGATAGTAACTGCTGATAGTTGACTCATATTCTAGTTAATTTAGCAAAAAAATCGGAGTCTTATGCAAAAAAATGCATATAAGCATCTAAGAGCTGTAAAATATTTTTATAACATAATAAGGAATTTAGAGTTTTTTTCGACTGTTGGTTGAAGCTTTTTCTCTTATTGCATTTAAATATGTTTTAGTTTTAATATTCCTGTTGCTGCGACAAGCTTTATAGGCATCCTATGCATGCCGCCTCCATCGATTGCAATGGCAAAGAGGACGCAAGGTTATTTTTCAACTTCTTGTGACTGACTACTACTACTAAAGACTAATTTTACTAAATTTAATAAAGATGGGTCAACAGTTAAACATGCTCAGATGTTGTCGAAAACTTGTACACTTGTACTGATTTGAAAATTTTGAACCCCTATCAGGTGCTTAGAATCTTTTTTTTAATTTGTTTTTTTATCGTTTCAGGTATTCTACTAAGACGCTCAAATAAACATTAGTTAGCTTAGAATGTCCTCTGTTGAAATAGGATGACCTCAAAAATTATCATTTCTGCCTTGAGGGGTTTTCCAAAAATTCATAGGTTTTGAATTGCTTTGTAGTGATTTTGGTATCAAATTAAAGGTATTAATCGGCTACGTAAGTAATGTAATGGCAAAACTTAAAAAATAGGACGGACTACAAGTGTAGCAGTCAGTTGTTGCGGAGCAAATCAACGTGAATTATCGGAATGTCGCCGCAAACAAGTTAAAAGCAACCAGAGAAGAAAGAAGAAGAAGAAGAAGAAGAAGAAGAAGAAGAAGAAGAAGAAGAAGAAGAAGAAGAAGAAGAAGAAGAAGAAGAAGAAGAAGAAGAAGAAGAAGAAGAAGATAGCACACCGTTTTGGTTGGGTCGTTACAACGAACTGCAAGTCGTGTTGTTCTCCAGTGTTCGGCACGTCGTTGGGAAAAGAAATTACGCTGAAGACGTTGGTACAGGGGTACCAGTCTACCAAGTCACAAAGTATTTGAAACTGGCAGGTTACGTCGCTCGTGACAAGAAGACTAGACCCAAAGTAACAAGGTCAGTTTCGAGGTGCACTTGAAGAGATATTTAGCACTTGCTATTTTGCTTTACAAAACTCCGGTAAAACGAAGAAATTTTTCACGCCGCGCTAAGTTTGTATATGTTTTGTAGCATAGAAGCATCAATTTTCACGCACCAGTAATTTTTAATACCGTAATCCGGGGCGAGATTGTGCCAAAAAAGCATATATATTTGTTCTTTAGCTCAGTATACACACAATTTAGGAACTAAGTTGATTTCTAACCTGTCAATATATACTAAATTGTTCAATTAACAACTACCGTAGAGGTGGTTTATTAACAATGAAACCTAGTTTTACTAGAAGTGCATGAACTTTGGCACAATCTCACCCCTTCTAGGGGGTGACATTGTGCCAAAAACATAAAGTTAAGAAAAAACCTAAACAGTGAACATTAACATGTTTATAAACAATGCACATAAATATCAGTATAAAGTAGTTCATATGGGGCCGTCCATGAACTGAGTGGACTATTTTGGGGCAGGGGGTCGGCCATAAACAACGCATTATACAAAAAGTATGAACGAAAATAACCCGGGGTGGTCTGAAATAACTAAAAATGAGTTCGTAGTCAATGGACAGCCTTCATATAGCCAGTAGAGTTTCTAGGGTTAACAAGGACGAGATATATGAAGGGGTGTATCCTAAGGGGGCATACCTATTTCACCATTTTACAAAAGTCCCCATTACTTCGTTCGAGAACCCGCGGCCGCAGAACATGTGGCCTATCCCATCCCCCTCCCCCTCCTCAAAACTGGTAGGTTATACACGGTATAATATATTCGTCTTATATTAGAGAGTTTATTCAAAGTGTCTGAAATTTCCAGAGAAAAAGTAAAAATTTGTTTAAATTATTTAGCAGACGTATGATGCTGTTTGCTCCATAATGATAATGATGATGATGCAATCTAATATGTCGAAATATTGTGCTCAATAGTAAAAAATGTGAATGTACTGACGTATTTCTGTTGTGTATGTGAAATCCACAAAATGGATCGATCATTATGGCTTGGCACAATCTCACCCCCGTGAAGCTCGAAAAGTATAAAGTTTCGAAAAATATTGTTTTCGTCATCAAAACTTATCCAACGCATAATAACTTTTCAATACATTGTAAATGATTAGTTCATATACCTTCATAAAAGCAAGTTGATGCGATATATTGTTTGGGTTGGTTTATGTGGGACATTTTTTACAAGCGTTATTTCCGAGTATTTTTGATCGCGAACTTTGAAACCCTGTTTAGGCGAAATGGTTTGCTAATATTACTTGTGTTCCTTTCTAAGTTATGAATAAATATGTTATGTTCATCATCATTTTGAATTTAGGTCACCAGTTTCTATAGATATCATAAATTTTCACAAATAAACATTTTTCGTTTTTGGCACAATCTCACCCCGGATGGCGGTAGTTTATTTTATAATGCTGAACGCTGAAAGTTACAAACTTCAAATAAATTGTGATAAGAAGCCTTTTTTATGTTCAAACATTTATTCAAAAGGGATTAATCAATTATAATATGTGAAATGGTATATTTATAAACGCTCATATGCAATCGGCTACTATTTCGAAATCCGGTAAGACAGCCTTGTTCGCCATTTTTTCAATATTTCTTGCACAAGTCAAAAGAGCGCAGTTCATCACAAGTTTACCGTCGTTACCGTCGTTTTACAACAGGAATCAAGTATCATTAAAAACCGTTTATAAGGTGAATTACTTTTATTGATAATACAGTTTTATGGGTGTTTCTACAAGTGTTCTTCAAACTTACAAGCTGTTGATCAAAATTCGCATAAGAAAATAAATTATAAAAGCTGCCAGGCTCGACAATACTGATAAAATTACCATAAGAAATGATTAAGACCCATTTGCTATTGGAATGTTACTTGGGGAAACATCCCAATGTCATTTGCAGCTGGACATCCGTAACGACAAACAATGGGACTTTTGAAACGGGTTACCATTGCCGAAGGTAGTGCATTGTCAAACATTCAAATCGTTTTGCTGCTAAAGAAAACCTGGAAGCCAAATACGTTACAGTACCCAGCGGTTTTTATACGAATAGCCGAAATACAAATGACCGAATTACGAAAGGCCGAAACACGCTTGGCGGGACATCATGTTCGGTCAAAAATATTCACAGCACCGCAATCTGCACCGCTGTTGAGTATATGCTGTCCTTACACGCTGCCGTTCGTTCAGATTCAGCTAATGGATAACCCCTACTTGTCATGTACATGTAGTTGTCATGAGTAGGAAAATGCAGGTACCTAAATAGAACTGGTTTCTGGGGGCGGGTGGAGTATATGGTGACAAGTAAAGAGTTAGATAACCCTTCGGGTGTTGGAACTACGGTGGTAATAGATGGCGATACTTTTGAAGTGGTCGACGAATTTGTTTACCTTGGTACGTTAGTGACATGTGACAACGATGTGGGGCGTGAACTAAAAAGGAAGATACAGGGATTACGTAGCCAGGTGAGGTCCCGAAGCCTGCAACTCTGTACGAAACTCGCGCTCTATAAGATGCTCCCGGTAGTACTTTACGGCTTCGAAGCGTGGACGTTAAAAGAGAGCGACCGATGAGTTCTTGGCGTTTTCAAGCGTAAGATCCTGCGTTTAATTGTTGGAGGCAGGCGCATAAGCCTCGAAATTTACCAAGTATAACAAGATGCGGATATTGTGAAGCAAATAAAATTCTAGTAAATAAAATAAAAGGCTACAGTAGGCTGGCCACGTAGCAAGGATGCTGGATGAGAGACCCGCGAAAACAATATTCTGCAGAGACCTCAACAGAGGCCCTCGACTTCGCGGTAGACCCCGTATCCGTTGGATGAGCGCTGTTGACGAGGTTGCTAGAACAGCGGTTATTAGGGGCGATTGGAGAGTGGCAGCCCAAGACCGAGAAGCGTGGAGACGACTCCATAATTCGGCCCAGATTACCTAAGCGGGCTGTTGCATAAAAAGTAAGTTAGTTAACTGCTTTCATTCACATTTTTTTATTGAATAAATTGGTCTTTTTTTGTCCCAACAATTTAAAATATAAATATTACTATACTGTGTGTGAGCATGATTTTTTATTGTGAAAGAGTTAAAATAGTGATTCCAACTTACTACCTTGCGGTACATTACCGTTATTTGCAAATTGAGACGAAAATTTACCGTTAGGCGCGATTTTCGGAATTTACCTGGTTTATTATTACGAGGTTTTGATTTACGCCGAACGTTTCCTTCGCGTAAAAAGCGACTTAAGTGTATGTACATTTCGCATTGTGATATTTTATGGTAAAAATGTAGATTTCAAAATTTTACCATAACCAGCAAAAATTGTGTATGCTTGAAAAAAAAAACAGAACATGTGATCATTTCCGAGTAATTAAAAACAACGAATCACGGAAAAGTAAACCGTGTAAAAAGCGTCTGAAGTTTTGGGAAACTCTACTGCACCCGCCGTGCTCACCAGACTTGATCCGATTCTCGTATAGTTAACCTCCTTTGGTATTGTTATTCAACAATAAAAATGCTTGAAGAGGCTGAAAAGTACGGCAGTATTAGCAATCAACATTGTACATTGTATGAGACACGCAGACAAGTTATTTAAGCTTTTTTATTTACTCAGAGGAAATGTCTGATAAGAAGAATGATTCATTGGATGTACTGAAGAATTTCGATGTAGACCAGAAATATATCCGGTTGAGCAATGGCAGGTGGGGCACGAACCCACGCTCTTTCGATTGGTACCCGAATGTTTTACTCTAAACCAGTTTCGTTATTTATCGATAAGAGAACTGATTCGGTTTGAAACACTTACGACGGTGATTTCAAAACTTAAATTCGCTGGCAATTCTTTTCAAGCTGAGAATTATTTTGAAATTAAATAAAAAAGAAAACTTGTCCAATTTAATTCCACTATTTAATTCTACTACTTCTTTTTTATTCAATTTCCAGGTTTCGTATTCTACTAAGACGCTCCAAACACTTCAGTGAGAATTATTTTATGAGTGAGACTAGTGATGTTCGAGCTCTTCAAAAATGGCCAAGAACCGCTAGTAACGGCACTTCACTGGCTCAACGTGCTAGATGGCTCGACCAGGTTGAAGCCGACTTGCGTGTGTCGAGACGCGCAACGAATTGGCGACGAGTAGCCCAGGACCGAGTACAATGGAGAGGAATTCTTGATACGGCAAGAGCCACCCCGGCTCTCGGCTGAATAAGTAAGTAACTAGTGAAGTTCGAAATTTTCAATTATTCGATTGCCGATTAATCGATTAGCGTTGTATGCACTAATCAATTAATGTGGTATTCGTGCTAGTAGTATTCGATTATGATTATTCGAATAATTCGTTTAATAAGTCGATTGATCGGACGATTATGAACGAATAATGGGGATTATTCGCATTCATTTTATCCCCTTTGAACTATTCGTTTAATGAATTACTCATGCCGGCAGTATTCGAATACAAATTATTCGATTATTCCATGCTCTAATAGATTTCTTGGACATCACTAAGTGAGAGGATTCCAAATTAAAACTCACGCTTTTCCATGCATGAATTGATAGCTAGTGATGCAATCAAACACGAACCACCTTCATTTAGAATCATCGCGATGAGTTTCGATAAATTAATTTCGATAAATCGAATATTAAGTTTACACTCAAGTACTTTTGTTTTTCGACTATAAAGAACGGGGCAACTTAGGAACCATTCATTTAAATTTCAATACATTTGGGAGAGGCCCAACATTCGTCACGTAGTTCATAAATTGTCCCTGAGTTGCACCGTTCCTGAGTAATCTGAAAAAAAACGTGTAAAAAAAGACTTGAAGGTATTACATATAGCAGTCAGAAACTCATAAAAAAACTCGTAACATTTCTGTTACTTTTTTAGTTCGACTATTAGCACCTGTGATACTTGGAATATTGTACTTGGTTTACATTTCATTGAAATGTAAAATGTTTCTCGGTTTGTTGACAGCGATGAACATTGAGTGTGAGACAGAGAGAGACCGAGCGAGTATTTGCGAGCGTAATCGATTCATATTTAATCTCATCAGCTTTTTCGTCGGCAATTCATCGCAAGCGGATAGGATAAGAGAGATTTACCAATTAAAACCATTTTAAATCGCTGATGAGCTGGTGATAAGCTATCATCACGATGAAAATTAACAACAATGCTCCAAACTACTGCCTTCTCGACGGTAGAAGCAGAGAGCAGTCATACAAAAATAGTATCGTCACATTAAAAGCCTGTGATGCATATACGGGGTACTAGACTATCTAATATAATAGGCGGCAGTAGTTTAGTGAGTAACACATTCGGGTACCAACCCAAAGAGCGTGGGCGCGAGCCACACCTGCCATTGCACTACCCGATATAGTTTTGGTCTATGTCGAAATTTTTCAGTTCATCCAATTAATCACTCTTCGCATCAGATCAGATTCCTCCCTTTCTAAAACAACTTGTAATGATTTAGTTATATAGGGATGGACTAATCTTATAAAGTTCTTCTGCACGTATTCAATTCGAAAGTTCTGGAAAAGTTGGTTCGGAGTCCAAATGAGGTATATATTCGTGAGAACTACGTGGGTTTCAGTATCTCCAAATGTCGCTTGATGTCTAAAGAAATACATTTGTATTTTACCACAGGGTTGGTGTTTTCAGGAGGTTTTAAGTCAAATGAGAGGTCTCGATATAAAGAGATATTAAATTAAAAAATTCCTAACTCAGCTGGGATAAAATTGATCTCTTGTCGCCGTAAGAAAACCCATTCTGTGTGCAATCCGATGGTACAGTGTCCAGTCATATATCAACGAGAAAAAGTGCTTTGTTTCAATTCAAAACAAAAATTGTAAACGAACCGGAGTCCATTATTTACTGGGCGAAATGTAAACAATATCCCGATTTTAACACATGGAATATGAGTGTTATAATTCTGTTGTCTATGGAAAATTTCCGTATATAGAAAAGCGATTGTAACCTGGGATATCCCAGTAGTTCAGAATATCACGTACCACGTAAAGTCTCTAATTTCTTAAAATTACTGTACTCATCCCACAACACGATGTAAGTGCCATTTCACCTCTGATTGTCTTTCTGTTCTGTTTTGGTCATTAGAACTACCATTAGAGTGTAGTAAAATCCGAATTGCTTATACAAAGTCTGATGTCCACTTTTAAAGTATTAACTTTACACAAGCACGTGCTAAAGTTTAATTTCAATTTATCTGATTTCCTGACGCTTTCGTTCCGTTTTAGGGAAATTTTTGACTATTTTCTGCATTTCTGATCAAAACAACAAAACCCTGTTTATTTGCCAGCTGAATTGATGACCCTTTTGCCCATCTCCAGAGCCGGTTTCGTGTTTGGTGATAATTTCAAATGAAGTTGTATTTTCACCCATGAAACGGTTGTAACTTCTGCAAATTCTTTTTCTAAGTAATTGTTATCATACCCGTTTATGTAGCTAATAAACGTGGGTAAACTTACAAAGTACAATAAACCGTCGGAATGCCATCTTTTTTTTCCGCACAGCCGCACGGACGTTTGATCTCTGGCGTATAAATTATCCTGCGGAAAGTACCCTTTGCACGTTTCCGGAAAACTACAACGCGTCTTCATTGAGGCAAATAAAATCTTGACCGAAAAAAAAAACAAACAAACGAACCGAACTCTAAAAATTTCATCGCAATGAAAGTCTCGTTCTCGTCGTCCTAAAATTACTGAACAAAGCTGCTGCTGCTGCTGGTGCTGCAGCCACCGGTTTTATCCCGCCGGTAATTGTCCGCGCTGCAATGACTCCCGTTTGATGGTTTGATGCAACCAGAACCAGGCAGGCGCTCGGTGGCTCGGTGGCTCGGTGACTCTGGCACTCTGTCATCGCCGAACTGCGGCTGCTGTTGCTGCTGCTGCTGCTGCTGCACGGGACTCATCGGCGGAAGTCATTTCAGTTTATTAGAGTGGACTCCACTGGCAACCTTACTGCCTAGGTTAACGACGAATTTAATCACTCTTTTGTAGCGAAAAGCGGCTCATCTAGTTGAGGAAAATTAAACCAACGGTGTTTATTTATTCTACCAATCGTGGTAATCGGCTATATTCTTGCGTTGTATCCATCTCTCCTTGCACTCCTGGAGGGAGTTTATGTGGTACGCACTTTACGGAGTATATCAAGCGGAGCCGGAGCCAAATGCGAATGGAGTAATTTAAGCTTGATTTGTTGCCATTATGAAGCTCTCGTAAAATCGTAATATATCTTTCCAGCATTTCAATTGATACTGCGGTGCCTGTAATTTCTATAGAATCTCGTTCTACGCAACAGTATCTTCAATGTAAATCGATAACCTGTTGCCGATAAAATTTAACCATGAAAAGAACTCTATTAAGGTATATTGTTTGTCTACGGATATAATCAGAAAACGGCATCAAGCCCGTTTGTGATTGGCAGATGGGAGACATAAGCTTTGCCAACAACAGTTTCTGTCGCCGTCGACGTTGTTGTCGTTGAAGAATCCCGCCTGTCCTGCTGCTGCTGCTGCTGCTGCTTCAGTCAGCCCGGGCAGTCAGTCAGGCAGAGTGGAGAAAGGGAACCTCATCGTGTGTCGGTTTTAGCAATCAGTACAATTCCAGGACGATAAATAAAAAAAGGTTAATTTGTACAGGATAAGATTGGCAGAGTTAATGAGAAATAGGCGTCGAAAACCAAACTCTGCCCGCTGCTCCTGCTGCTGAGCGGAGTGAATGTCGTCGTGCAACCGTCAAGTACCTTTTTTAGTGTTTCGCTGCAGGAATCACAATAATGCTGTGAAATTAAACTGCGGATGCATCGTTACCCGGCCGAGGCAGAGTTTTGCAATGCCACCAGTCCCAGCCAGCCAGTAGCTAGTAGCTGCTGCTGCTGCTGTCTGCCATCGACTCTATCCGCTCATGAGGCTGATGCATATTAGCGGTATTATTATGATTATTTCAGCGCCTCGACAATATAATTTTAATTCCATAATAAGCGGATAAATTTTATATAAAACGGCTTTGTATTTCAATTTAATGATCGAATGGATGAAGCTCCGCGGAATGGTTTTGCGGAATGGTGAAGAACCATCGCTGGGGGCTGGGGTGGGGACACGCTGACTGGGGCGCGGGATGCAGTTGTGGCCAAAGCGATTTAGTCACTGCGGAAAACTGTTTCCCGCTCCGATGGTTGTTGGTTATGTGGGAGCTAGCTACAGCTAGCTAGGGGGATGGAAATGAGGGTTCTTTTTACAGTTCACGGAATTTTTGATAATGTGCAACAACACCGAACTGAATCGTCGGTCTGTGCGTGTTGCTTTTTGTGTGTACATCCATCGATCAGATTGCTCCGATTTCTGTGCGGCTTATCGTGCGGCCTGGTGTCGGTTTGAGGTCCGCAGCAGCGGCAAATGGATGGTACCCTCAATTTAAGGATTAAATACCACTAATTAGAGTGGTGCGGATATAAAATGGAAGGATTTTTTTCGCGCTGGAAAATCATCTTCTTTGTGGAAATGGTCGCTAGTCGGATATAATAACCATAATGAGATCAATTAACTCATGAGTGCCTCATGGGTACATGAAGACGGGATTCGTTTGGGATGGAATCGTGTAAAAAAAGAGAGCGAAAAAAAACCTCTGAACAATCATCAATGGTTGGCATTATAATTAAACATAAATAATGCAGAGGTGCTTGCAGGGCCTGCCAGCTGCGCTGCCTGCGAGAAAAAAAGTTGGCACACTTTTAATCTGTTAAGCTTTTCCACTCGATACTACGCCAATTAATTTTTTTCATGTCCGCCGCAACAGATCGTGGGCGATGATGGTTACACCCCAAGTGGCTTCAGGCCTTAATCCGGATTTGGTGGCCGGTTGGATCATTGAATAATTAATTAATTACTGATAGAGAATTTCCGCTACGCGTTTTTTCGTCCTGTTCTGCTGACAATTGTTTATCGACCGATGCAATGGAGGCGAGTGGTGATTTGTGATCTTTTGAAAGAAATCAAATTTTAAAGTCACCTTTAAAGAAGGCAACGACCTGGTAAAGCAAAGCCGTCGTCAGTAGCTTCTGGCCCATAATTGGCAATATTCAATTAGAAGTTCTCCTTTTACCACTGTCAAAGGGTGCAATCGGAAACCTTCCCTCGATGTGACAGCGATTTTAGCAGTGTGCGCTTAGTGTTTGTGGAACGGAGACATTGCATAAGTCATATCGTAGCCTGCGGTAAGCGCAAGGTGGCTTGGCGTTGCTTCGCCTGCGGACGCCTGCCGGACGAGGATTATAAATTTAAGTACTTTGTTTCTAGCCGGCTTCCAGCCGTATAGACGGCGGAATCTGGCAAGGAATGCACAGCGCACGGATTGACTCGGTACAACCGAACCAGAGCCGGCGGGTAAAGGTTTCTTTTAAGGCCAGCTAATAAGATCATATCCTCACGAGTTCGTCCCCAGCTCGCACCGCTGCGATAGGACCGTCTAATGGGCTAGACCGTGTTATAATATAATTAGGAACGGTTTTGGTTTTACAGTGGTTTTAGTGCGAAACGTGATGTTGTCGTAAATTCGAACGTTGCTCAATTCTATGCATGCTTAAATATGTCAGCGATACAGAAAGACTTAAAAATTTAAAATTATATTTTATACGTACGGAGAAACACAGCATTTGGAAATAATTTCCTTGATGGACTCACCTGTAAAGAGAATAAAAAAAATTAATTAATTTTATTTTACCAATGAATATTAACGTTTAATTCATCAAAAGTTTCTGCATAAATTTCATGAAAATCATTTTCGAAAAAATTTCTTCGATCGCCTACATAGTATTGGCCGGTACAGAAGCGCATCACCGGCCCCGCTCAATAGAACCGCATTTAATAGCTCATTTAGCCCGGTTTACAATGCACTGATTTGATTAACCATTCCACCTCTTTGAACGGTCGGTCGGAACGGTCCTTCGCGAAGTGTAATTATTATTTGTTGCATTGAACAGCGTTTGACTGAATAACAACAACTGCTTCGGCCTAACTTAAGACACCCATTTCTGTTGGCCGTTGGCCAACATAGGCAGGCAGGCAGGCAGGCAGCACTGCCAACCCAACTTCAGCCACCAACCAACTGCATTTCGTCCCGATCTCGTGGCTTTTATGGCAGGCTCTCTATTCATAATTTTTATGAAATCAAATCACAATGAGCTTATTTACACCGCAGCGGTTTTATTGGTTTTAATGAGGTGTAAATGATTCCAGCTTCGCCTTTTAGAAAAAAAAAACTTTTTATACGCCGTTCCATTATCGTTCGTAGGGCAATCATAAGTCTATCATAATTTTTTTTCTGCCCTCAGAAATATTACTTAGATTACCCCTTGTGTAGTATTATTATATTTTTTTAATTTTAACTAATAGCTCAAATGAAAGGTTGGCTTACACCGTTGGTTGGGCGTAAAAAGTAGCCGTCGTGCGCCTTCAAAAAATATTAATTTTCCTCTTTTGTCGCAATAAAAGAGAAAAGGTGAAAAGGGATGAGATAATCAGAAAACTCCTCTCAGCTATCATTCTTGGAAAACGGTACACTAAATTGCTGGAAGCAAAAATGGTTAACGGAAAGCTTGTAGGAAAAAAGATTGTAGCCACAATGTTGGCGATAAATGGACAAAATGAACGCTAAGTATGCACTGCGAAATATCACGGAACACAGAGCTGCTAGTTTGTGTTTCTGATTGGTCAATTCAAGACGATTGAGTTTAGATGGCAATTTGAGAAGGTTTTCTTCTTCTGGTTCTGGATGTAGAACCTTCAAAAGCACTTTACTAGCGATTTGAATCAAAATTTTGGGTGGTTTTTCCACTTTTTCCGGTTTTTAAAAGCGTTATCCAGCGAATTAGTATTTTCAGTAATCTACCCGAGTAACATTTTTGTTGTATAATAACTTATTAAACTGTTGTACAGCTGATTCCCGTGAAACAAGTGCTTGATAAGCTATTATACAACAAAAATGTTACTTGGGTATAACAAAATATCTTTATCTCATTAATATTATATTCTTCAGGTGGTTTTGGGTTTTAAAGGTATTTTTCAGACATTTTTCTGATCTGCAGAAGCGCATTTTACTCCCAGGAAGACGAGCATTTCAACAAACCTGTAGGATGTCGGATGTCAATGTATGCCAAAGCAAACATGGTCACTCACAAAAATAATTAAAATGTATAAATGTTTTCTATTATGTCTAGTGTTCAGTAGTTTCTGGTTCTGTAATGGTATATCTCCGATAAGAACTTTGTCATTTGTAATTAACAAACTCTGTATTTAGGTGAATAATAAAGGAAAAAAGCGCATTTTATTGATTTTAAAATAAATTCGTGGTACTTTTCATTTTAACCTATTACGACCTTTAGAATAAAAACTCAAGAAAATATGAATGAAACTTGAGATATTCTTTTTTCTTCGGTCTTCTTTGGTCTGTAGAAAACTTTTTGGGCAAAATTTGAGATGTTCTTTGTACCCATTTTGTTATCTGTTGAAACCTTTCCCAGCGATTTCATTCGGTATTCGGGAGGGTTTCACTTAAAGAGTATTGAGCCACTTGGAGCTATTAGAAGCATTTCCAGTAAATTTTGTTCTATGGCATTTGTTTAGCCTGAGAAGCATTATTCTGCGATTTGAATCAAAATTTGGCGATAACCCATGTAACGACGGCAGCTGAAATACAAGAATTATTGGTTGGTTTGAAGCGATCAAAGCTGCATAAAGTAAGCATTTAAGTGGTGTTTGAACAAGTGATGTCTTGGCTACTTTAGGAAATTTTTCTTTTTTTTGACGTAGGACTACATCTTATGGCAAGTTTTGAGAAAGGGTGTCCTCCCAAAAAATCGAAAAAAGCGAGCGTCACGAAAAATGATAGGTTTTGAGCGCTAATAGCTCAGCGGTTTTCCGATCGATTTTCAATATTCTTACACCAATCGATCGGAAAATTTTCTAAGAATTGACCCAAATGAAGAAAAGTGTGGATTCTTGATGTTGAACTATTGAAAAATTGAAAATAATGAACCTATGTTTTACCAGAATTCTCGCTTCGTTATTGGTTGTTGGAAATGACGTCATCAAAGTAGAAACGCGTTTCACGCTTCGGCTTATAATTCAGTCAATTTTCAATAGATTTCCAAGATATTTACACCAATTGATCGGAAAATCGAATTGGAAAAAGTAGAAAACTTTTGATTTTCAATGCGCGTCATTGAAAAATTGAAAAGTTTAAAATAACTCTAACTCGGTCATACTAGCAATTGTCGCTTTGTGATTGGGTGGAATAATTTCCAACTTTATTATCGAATAAGTATTGGTACAATTCAGGAATCAACGAGAAAGCCGATGAAAATTCCATTTAATTCTACTATATCAAAGTTACAAGAGAACTAAATGAAATCCTACCATTTCTCCTTGATTGTTATTTGCCTCCTTATTGTGCTGTACCATCAACGGCAACACGAGCGGTGCCGCAGTTTGTTAAATTTCAATAATCGTCACATTGAAAAATTGTCTACCGTGAACAAGTAATAGTAATTAAAACCAAGTTAACACCAAATTAAACACTATTGACCGCAACAAATGCGCAGCAAAAAGCATTAAAACTAAACCGAATGTTTTGTTTTAATATTTATTGCTGGCCCACTAAACTTTGTTGTGATCAGCGGAGAACAACAATCTTTTATATCTTCATATAATCAGTATTAGTATTAGCAGTTTTAGTGACATCTTTTATATCTTCATATAAGAATTTGTTCGTTCTTAAAAGACCGGTTTGCGGTAATTGCTGAAACTTAGGAAACTTGAAACTTAAGGGTTTTCACTCGGTTTTCTTTACCACCACAATTTTATCCATCACCATTGCTACAGTAATACGTAGCGTAGGTTTTCTTTGGCAGAGGCAGCAAAAGGTGAACGGCTCACTGGTAACTTTGCTCTTTTGTTCGGACTGAAATTGAAATGCTCCCGTTTGTTCAACGTAGATGATGGTATGAAGGACCATGAAAAATTGGCGGGACCGATTTTTGTCGCTTGCTCTGGTATATAACACGAGGTAAGCCAGCGAACAGCATTATTCAAACGCTAGCTGAGCTACAGCCAATATCTCATTGGCATGTCTGGACGCGACAAAGGAGGAAGCATCAAGGGTAAGCCAAAGTCACGGACGAGTCGTGCACATCTGCAGTTCTCGGTCTGTCGTATTCACCGGCTGCTGAGGAAAGGAAACTATTGAAGCTGGAGCTGGCTACCGTGATGGAATAATTAGCTGCTTAAGTGTTTAAGTTGGCAGGAAATGCTGCTCGCGACAACAAAACGACCCGAATTTTCCCACGTCACTTGCAGCTAACCACCTGGACCGGTATTTCATCGTGACTCATAACCATACAGGAATATGGTCGGTGATGATATTTTAGATTGGATAGCTGCTGAGGCTGGTCCGTTGCAACAAGCTGTGCCTGGTTTGTGGTTATCGGTACTCCAATTTACCGAAAAGAAAATTATGTTAAATGCGTTAGTGCAAGTTTATTGCAAGCAGGAGTTATGATAATCAAACAATCGGTCCTTTTAAGGGCCACACAACGATTGAAGAGTTTATTATATTTTCTTGTCCAGTTAATACCATAATTACAGTCAACGAGAGAAAAGTTGAATTTTTCACCATTGCTGACGACCAACAAATGGCAGAAATAAGTTTCTGCCACTTCCAAAACGTCTGCAGCTTGTAAATGCTTTATTATCAGTGTGCTTTTGTAAGCCGCAGAAAAGTTTTGCGCAAAATTTTAAGCTTTTTGAAAACTCACGTGTACCGTCTACCGATTACCAGAGGAAATTTAACGTAGAAACAGATCATGAAAATTTGTTTACTGTTTGGTTTAGTGTGACTTCGATTCGTTTTAATAAAATAGATTCAATCAATTCATGGAAATAACTCCGATAAAATAGAATAAAATTATAGAAAGTCTGTCCAAAAAAAAACCTGATTTAATCCACCTAGTGGTGAAAGGAACCTTTGTTATGCCGTCTTACTTGCAATTAGAGATAGAAATCGACACGTTTGGTTTACATGAAATTTTTGGAAATTGAATAAGTTTACAAAATTTGAAGCAAATAGAAGCACTTATAAATTTTGATAGTTTCTTTTCTCATGAAATTGCTGAGTAAGTTGTTACTGATGAGGGTAAGTGCAAGTAAAAATAAGTTGTAAGCTGAAATATTATTCTTTAACATATACATTGCGTAGTAAAGGTCTAGTTTATAGGTTTTTGAACTATGCATAATTTCCTGTAACGCCATTCTATTTGATTCACAACAATAAAGTTTTCTTGAATAAATTTCATCAATTTTTATGAACCTTCGGTTACTCACGTTGTTGTATTTTGTACACCATATGTAGGTTTTTGAATGCCATATTGTTATATAGTTACAAATCGTATATTACGTATATACTAACGTATATTCTTGAATAAACTTATTATGAGCAAAATGTCAGAATTATTCAATGCATTATTACTTTAAATTGTTAGGAAAATAAATTAGCATAAACCGATATCACAGAAACGAAGCAAGTAGCATGTGAGGTGTACCGCAATTGACCCCAACTGGAATTTTCTTTCGTTTCTTTATATGGAAAATGGTGTCTGTGTGCAGCAAAACTACCAGTAAATGTAAAATGTTTAAAATGTATCCGTCTGTTGGTAGTCGAGTAATTCGGGGTCAAAATCAGGATATTTTTATAATCAAAGTTCTACAGTTTGTAAACAAGGAAACATAGAGGTATAATATATTCAGCAAAGTTGTGTATTTTTATTATTTATACAACTTTGTAATACATGAAAAAGTCATACAACAATTACAAAAAGAGCTAAAATAGAAAAACTGATTTTTCAAATTCATATACAATAAATAAGATCTCTTCGTTGAAGAGATAGAAGGTTACTGTCTTCAAAAAAATTTCTTGTAATAATATGCTCTAAAACTTTGCAGAATACATCAATGTGTTATATTGAAACTGAAGGAAAATAATTTTTTTATTTCACTTTTAGGGGGATTAATCAATATTCAAATTCTACCAGACGATAGAGCATTCAATTTCAAGAAACTCTTTCAAAGGTTCGATAAACTTAAAACCAAGTTTTCCTAGTCAAAACTCTAGTGCGCACGTTTTCTTTGGTTTTGGGCTATTGTGCGCGCGAGTAACCGTGTTACAAAAGTTGGCGCGTATGTTCAAGGGTTAATATGTTTTGACCGGCAAAACCAATTCTTATGAAATTTTGCATATATATTCGTAGTGTGAAAACCTCTCGTTTGATATTAAAATAATTGAAATTAGGTTATTTTTCTTGGTTAAAATCATTATAAATTATTGTTAATTTTGGTGTGGTGTATTGAATTACTCATAACTTTCAAATTAAACATCCAATCAAAAAACCATTCAATAGTGATCTATCCGGCTATATTACCTGCCAAATGAAACTAATAGCACGTAAATCGGTTTGGCCATCTCTGAGAAACAGGCGATCATTTGAACCTTGTCAAAACTGGTTTTTTAAGCATAACTTTCAAACCACTTGTTTGTTTTCAATAAAAATTGGCGTGAAGTTTAGCAATAGTAAGAACTTTTATTTGGTACTAAGATCGATGAAATCGGTTATGTGGTTCCGGAGAAAATCGTGTCACGTAAATTTCACATTTTTGCTTATAACTTTTAAACTAAAAGTCAGACCACGAAACCATTTAATCGTGATATACTAGGTAAAAATACCTTTCAAATAAAAGTTATAGCAGACGAATCGGTTCAGCCATCTCCGAGAAATAGGCGATTGAAAATTGAAGCGCACACACATACACACACATACACACACACACACAGACATTGCTCATTCGTCGAACCTGATCGATTGGTATATGTGACACGGCCCTCCGGGCCTCAGATCAACTTCGTGTTTTTCGACCAATTCCTAAACCTTTGTTATATTGTATAACAAAGGTAAAAATAAAACAGGAGCGGCAACGTCATTTTACGTCAACAGAATAATAGAAATATGTAAAAAATGTTACAGTAAAACGGCGGCAACCTGACAGGATCGTAAACAGAATGAAACAAGGAAACATGACAGAAAACTTAAAAAAATGAGAAAATGGCAAACAAAACACAGAAATATCAAAAAACGAAAAAATGACAAAGAAATAAAATCCAAAATTAGTCGAGGACGATTGGAAAAAAATGACAATCAAAAACTGATAAAAAAGGACCAAACTATGATCGATTTTTTTTATAGAATTACAGAAAACGACAAGATAGGCTTAACGTTTCGTATGTACCCAGTAAACCATTTGGTTTGTATATCTCGATTGCAACTGAGATATACGAAATCATATCTGAACGAAAAAGTTATATTTCACGCCATATAAGAACATATATGTACCAAAGTGGAGGCGATATACGTGCGAAAATTTTGATAACTATTTGTAATTCTATTTTGCGCAGTTTTTATAACACGCAACTAAATAGTCCTGAATATATGATTAAGATATAATCAAATATTGCAATTGTCTATACTGCTTTATAATTCACAGTCATGAATTGTATATGAGGACACGCACGACTGCAAAACAACTTAATATTCACTTCGATTTGACATACTCTAATCATTATACAATTCCAATGTGAAATTGACATGAAAACGATTTAATGTGAACTTTCTATTACGATTTTGTGTTATCTGGGTAGCATGTAAACATGAAGAAACGTATTATTACATACATGGATAACATTCTACTATCGCTACAAAGAGACTTACATAGTCCTACGTCACCTATGCGATCGTGTCTTGTGCACAATCTCTCTGATTTTTTTTCATCGTCTTTTCGTTCACTTGTCATCACTTTTTCGCCATCTTGCTGTCGTCTTTCGTTGTCTCTTTGCCGCCTCTTCATCATCTTTTGCTAGTCTAAAGACAGCAATTTCGTCGTTTTTTCGTCTTTTCGTCATATAATTGTTATCCTTTCGAAGCCTTTTGTCATCTAGCTGTTATCTCGCTGTCTTTTGTTATCTAGCTGTTATCTTTTCTTCGCTTTCATTTTTCTCGTATTTCAACATCTTTTTGTCATCCTTCTGTGGTAATATTATAGTATTTTCAAGGTCTTTTTGCCATCTTTTCACCGTTCGTTGTTTTTTGCCCTCTGTGTTTGGCATTGTTTGTAGTTTTTTTCGGCGATTTTTGTCGTTTTGTCGTCTTTTTTTGTTGCTGTTTTGGCGTCAGTTCGTCATGGTTTTGTCGTCCTTTTTTCCTTTTTTATCTTTTCATCATCTTTTGTCCTCGTTTTGCCGTTTTACAACAATTGCAGTTTTATACCAAATACAACAATTTGCGTAGTTTTTTGATATAATTTCGTCATCATTTTTGTTATCTTTTTACTAACTGTTTGTCAACTTTTTTATCATTTTTGATATTGTCTAGTACTGGTCAAGTTAGTTTATACTTCTTTTTAGGGAGTAAATGTGTTTTTGTGAAGAAGAAACATTGGAAGAACTGGGAAAAATGATACGCAAACTGTGAAAAATAATTAACTGTCCACACACACAGCTCTCAATGGGTGGGTTCAAGTCCCACCTGGACAGTTAATTATTTTTCACAATTTACATATTATTTTTCCCAGTTCTTCCAATGCTCGTTTTTCACAAATACACATTGACTGTTTGTCGTTCCTTCATTGTCTTTTTGTCGTATATTCGTTGTCTTTTTTTGCAGGTTTTCTCGATTTTATAGCACTTCTTTAAACGTTTATTTTGTTGTGATATTATGTGGCAGGTCTGGTGTCTGCTCCTCGTCTTTTCATCGTGATTTCATGTTATATTTGTTATCATTGGTCGTTTTTCCATTGGTCAACATTTTATCGTATTTTCACCATCTTCTCTCATACCTGCAAAAACGTGTGTTTTGAGAGCTTCGATAATTGCCTAGAACATTGTATTCTTGTAGAATGCAACTGAGAAAAGCTAAGTATGAAAAACTAATTTTTAAAGAAGTTTTAAAGAATATGCGCTATAGTTCAGCACTCGATAAAAATAGAAATTTTATTTCTTCAGCAAAGTTGCTTGTTTTTGCAATATTGACAAATTTGCCGAAAAAAATATGTCATACGAACAAAAGTGCTGAAGACCATAAATGATAAAATGAAAACAAAAGATACTAGGAAAAAAGTTCCACTTTTCGCCCTTTTAGACTACTGTGCATTCGTTTATGGATTAATTGAGAAGAGGCATACATAATTCAAATTCGATTATTTTTAATGAATGTAAATAGCGCCTCAAATCTTACTGTTAATATCGAACCTAAACCTTCGCTTGTGTTTAAGTTGATTTAGAAGTAACACGGGTGCTATATTGGATTGAAATCATAAGAAAACGATAATAAAACGATGTTGTTTTGGTGATGCATTCCATTTAATCATGACACTCGTTGAATCTTAGATAAATTACTGACTTGACCAATACCGTTAAAGCTCTTTTGGTCATTGCTTAAAGCTTTGAATATACGATTTAAACATTCAATTTTAAAGCTATCATTCTTTTTTAAGCTAGAAAACCTAAGAAATTCCACTAAATTTTGCTACTTAATTAAGTAAGGACAGGCAATAGAAGTAAATGGATTATTTTTAGTTTACTCGTGAATTTTACTAAAACGCTTGAAATTAATTTATAATTATTCTTAGTTGATGCTTATAAGCAAAAATTATAATAAAAAATTCATAATTTAATATGCATTTGTGGGTTGAAATTACTGTTACTCGCGCATGAAAGTAATATAATAAAAAATAAATAGTTTGGAAAGTTGTAAAGTAAAATCTGAACTTAATGTACCGACAAAGATTGATTGATAATGCCTCTAACCGTTTAGATTTATTAACGATACTTTGTTAATTGGCAGTAATAATATATCATAAATGTATCAATCAAGATGTATGAAACTGAGCAGGTTTTTAATAATAGTTTTTAATTATTCGAGTATATCATTGGATCACAAATCAATTCAACGAGAGAAATTATACTACTTGAAAGTCATAAAATAAACCTTCATCAGTGTCTCATTACAACTCGTATTGACAGTAAAGTAATAGGAATAGAAGCGTAGGACTTCAGTACAATTCACCATATCAATACAAAATTGAGTGCGCTACTGCATTGTGGGGGTTCGAGCTCAGTCACTCTGAGATTCTAAGACAGGAACAGGGGGTTCTAAGCATCGAGATTTTATGCTATAAACTTCCGTCATTATTATGAACTAAAGCACCTGTAAATCACATCAATTTGTACTTTTTGCATTATTTGAAAAATATATTTCTCACCTGATTTGCAAGGACTTGGCCGGCGAAGTTTTTGATGTATGATATACTGTGTCTTTTGGGTATTTGAAAGATACCAATTAACACAGAAAGAATTGTTTTGTGAATGCCCGGATACTGCAGATTATAAAACAAATATGCTTTTCGGAAGCGATTAAATACAACCAACGTTCCCCGGCAGAGAATTCAGTTCAAGGAACAGTTCACCGCATAATTCATCGAATTCATTGAAAAACCAACCTCAACATCATCAGCACGTTTGGTTTAAAATGTTGTTGCGTTTATTCTTACCTTGCTATGAAATCAGAGAGCAAAGGATTTTATACTGAACGTTATCAGAACTGGTGCTAAATAATTTCTCAAAGGATCAGTCCGATGCGGGGTCAACGTGACAAACAAGATGGGGATCGAAAGCTCCAAGCTGTGCATCAAGACGCATGGCAAAACAGGACCAACTTTCTTCACTGCTGAAGGCAGAAAGCATTCAATAAAAAAATAAGAAACAAATCTTTGAAGAGCCGGTCTCCCACTGCTGGTTTCTTCCGACTGACGGTTTGGTTTTGAATTATTGACCCGGGAAGATTTGTTTTGATACGTCAGCGTGTCTGACACAGGCTCAACGAAACCAATCATAAAATTATTGATTTCGTTCTGCATCGTGCCTGCCCCATCGCATCGGATTGTGTGCGTGCATCGCTGCTATTCCGGGCAGCCAGCAGCAGGAAGTAGGAAAATAATCTGCTCTAATGAACTGGCAAGCATCCTGGCAATAATGCGCATTTCTTGCTGCTGTCTGTGTGTGACAAGACAAGACAAGACAAGGAAAGAAACTAGTTATTTTCTTATGGTCCGGACGGAGTGCACAGTGAAGGTGGGGAGAGCAACTAGCGGTCTAGAAGAACAAGAAAAAACCTAGAAGGAGAAATCCTTTCGGTATATCATATTTTGTTTAATGCTTAATCCTATTTTATCTTGTTACGGAAGGAAAATCGGAAGTATTTGGTTTCCCGCCGTCTGTCAGGATTTTGTTGGTTGAGTTCATCCTCGGCGCGATGAAAACCGACACAGGCTATGAACTATGACTGGTTAGGTTGTTAACATAACCTACCGAGTTGATATTTTTGAATTTTTTTTTACGAAATAGAAATGAAAATGTCCATTCACGAGGAAAATAAACCAAAATCGGTTTGATTTTGAACCACTCACTCAGATCTCACTCTCCGCGGAACAGTAGTGAGTGTAAATTCTCGCTTCCATTCTCTGTTGCTCACTTTTTGCACACGATAAGCTCTTTACCGTTTGTACCGGGCGGGAAAACACCAACGAACGCGCCAAAAAGTGGTCCCCGTGTCGGTTTTTGCACACATGGATGGGCATCCACCGTATGTGTGGGCATGGGCACGGCACGCGAAGGAAAGGTTTGGATTAACTCGTACCGAGAATTAAAGCATTAGCTATGGGAAGCTTTCCGAGCTTAGATACCGAGGCAGCTTTTCACAAATCAGAGGTACACACATAGAGGTGCTAACTCGCCGGGTATTGACTATCGATCTGTCGAGGCTGCCCCACCGCCGAGGCAGCGGGTTGTGGACACAGGTGTCCAGTTGTTGAATGGATGGAGGATTGCTAGAAAGCTTCGATTTTATTTTCATTTTCGGGGCGATGCTTCTACCAGCTAGAAGCCATTAAATCCCGACGGTATGGTGCCGTACGGGTTTATTTTACGGGAGTCTGGCGAGAATTGTTTCGACAGGGATACACCGGATATAGATGTTATGTTTCATAGTTATTCATCGTTGTATCTTTTGATTAGATCGTTGGGCAGGGCACAACAGTAAAGTGCTACTCAACAAATGGTCGAATGGCTGATCTCATACCTCAGTGGTAGGGTACTGCGTGTAAAACTCGGATCGAGTGGTTTACTAACAAGTGTGGAGTTCCTCAAGGTAGCTACATAAGACTTTTGCTTTTCTTAGTCTCTTCCGTATTGGCTGCAAATTATTGTACCCTGACAATACAAAATATACACGACTGCCACCATTCCCAAGAGTTACTCGATTTGTCAGACGAATTGTACAAACTAAACTGGCTCATTGTGAGTGTTGCCAAACGCGAGGTGATGAGTTTCTCCGGCATTAAAACCCCGATTTGCTTCAGCTGCACTATTAATGGTATTGAGTTACGCAATGCGGATCGGTTTAGTGGCCAAGGTCTTGCTGGACACAAAACTGACGTTCAACTTACTTCGGGAGGTAATTATCTCCAAAGTATCTTTGCAGCTTGGATGCATCGTTAAGATTGAACGAAATTTTAAAGATTCGCACTGTCTAAAGTCCCCGTGTTACGCGCTGGTTCACCCGCTGTTGGAGAATTGTAGCTTGGTGTGGTTACCCAAGCAGCTAACTTGGAACATACGGATTGAACGCGTGCAATTGAGATTCATCTGACCTGTTTTGCGACATCTTCTATGTCACCATCCGGATAACTTGCAGCTTTACGCAGATAGATGCCGCTTACTTGAGCTCGATAGACTGGAACACAGACGAAAAATACAACAGGCATTATTTGTAGTCAAGATTATTAACGGCGAAGTTGACTTTCCAGTGCTACTTTCCATGCTCAACTTCCGGGTATTAAAACGATCATTGGACTCAACGGAATTACTGCAAACACAGTTTCGCCGGACTGCATTCGGTTACAATGAGCCAATTCCAGTATGCTTAAGGACTTTTGCGGGCTAGTACCGAATGGCCGAATAGCAAAAGACAATAATCGGAAGCGCTGGTCATTGCAGGGGGCCGCCCCCGTCGCAGAAACCAATTCTGTTTAGGTGCATGCATTTTCCTAGGTTTACTGACTAATAGCGGTTATTCCTCCGAAGCCCGAGTCCGAAGGAGCGGCAGCGAGTAAGGACAGCATATAACCAACATTTGTGCAGGTTGAAGGACGAGAATATTTTCGGCCGAATTTAACGCTCCGAACATGGCCATTTGTGATTCGGGCACTTTTTCGGAGGCGAAGAAACTGTTCAATTTCGGTGAATCAACGCACTTGTTGGGGCATTATTATTTTTAAAGTTAGGCCATTACAAATATTTTATAACGAAAAAAAACAAAGAAGTGTTTTTAATCGAGCGAAAAAAATATTGATTTTAGGCATTTTTACTTAAAGTTTAAACGTGAAAACCAAATCTATTCTTGCTTTTAATATATGTATATGTTATTATTTTCTATGCAAAAATCTACGAAAACAGACAAAAACGAAAGAAAAAATTTTCGGCTGATTTTCGGAAATTCCGTTGTTTGAATTTGCATTCCTGTTTCGTGCTAGAAGCATTAACTCAACTCGTACACTCATTTTTCGAGTTTTTCAGGCTGTAGAACCCACCGACAATTGATTTTATGAAAAAAAAATTACCACATATCCTACAAATTATTTTTTTGCCCCCCCGATTTTTCAAGTCAATTTCCAAGGGGGGGGGGAGTGACAAAAACTTTTAAAATTATTAGTAATGGCCTAAATTGGAAAATAATATGAACAAGAATTTGGTCAAGACTGTAGACAAAAATTTTAGCAGTAATTTGGACAAAAAATTTCCTGCGTAAATTTGGATAAGACTTTAGACAAGAATTTGACAATTTGGACTGGAACTTAAACTGGAATTTGGATAAGAATGTACACAAAAACTTGAACATGAATTTGGAGAAGAATTTGGACAAAAATTTCGACATAAATTTATACAAGAGTTTAGACTACAATCTGGATCTGGATGTGAACCAGAATTTAAATAAAAATTTTGACGAGAATTTGAACAAGAATTTAGACAAGAGCCGGTACCAGAATTTACACTAGAGTTCTGTTAGTATTTGGACAAAAATTTAGACCAGAATTTGGACAAGGTTTTGCATAAAAAATTTAAAGAAATTTTAGGCAAAAACTTGGATAACAATATGGACAGGAATTTCAACAAGAATTTGGACAAGGAATTGGACTGGAATTGCGACTGTAATTTCGACAAGAATTTGAACAAAATTTAGATGAGATTTTAGACAAGAACTTGAACGACAATTGGAACAAGAACTTAAACATGAATTTGTAAGGGCTTCGCCAAGAATTACAACTTAGGCAATAATTTAAATTTTAATTTGGTGTAGAACTTTGACAAGGCTTTAGACAAAAATTAGGATTACGAAATTTAAGCAAGAATTTAAACTTTAATTTGGATAAGAATTCGTACAAAAATTTAGACGAGAACGTGGACAAGAATTTGGATTGGAATTTGGATAAGAATTTGGACAAAAATTTGCACTAGAACTTGAACTGGAATTTAGGTAAGAATTTGGACAAGGCTTTGCACAAAAATGTGGATGAAATTTTAGACAAAAACTTGAACAAGAATTTGGACTGGAATTTGAACAAGAATTTGGACTGGAATTTCAACAAGAATTTGGACAGCAATTTCAGCAAGAATTTGGACAAAAATGTGGACAATGATTTGGTCTGAAATTTGGATAAGAATTTGAACAAAGCTTTGCACAAAAATTTGGATGAGATTTTGGCTGAAAACGAATAATAATTTGGAAAAAAATTTAACAAAAATTTAGACGACGAATTGAACTAGAATTAGACTTAAACTTGGGCAAGTATTTAAACATGAATTTGGACAAAAAGTTGGACTGGGCTTTAGACAATAATTTGGACAAAAATTTTTACATGAATTCGGACAAGAATTCATACAAAAAATTCGTAGAAGTGTTTAGACGAGAATTTGGACACGAGTTCGGACAAATGTTTGGGTAAGTATTTGATAACAGTTTGGTCAATGATATGAACAAAAATTTGGACTGTAAACAGAAATATGGACAAATATTTCGACATAAATTAAGATAAGGTTTAAGACAAGAACTTGGACTGGAACTTGAACAGGAATTTCGACAAAAATGTTTTCATTCAACATGAGTTTGGAGAAGAATTTGGACGAAAATATAAGAGTTTAGACATGAATTTGGACTACAATTTGGATAAGAATTTCAATGTGAATTTGAACAAGAAATTAAATAAAAATTGCGATGTGAATTTGAACAAGAACTTGTACAAGAATTTGGACAATAATCTGGACAAGAAATTGGATAAGAATGCGGACAAGACTTTGAAATAAGGTTTGGATGATATTTTAGACAAAAATTTGAGACTTTTGGCAAAAATTTGGACAAGAATTTGGGCAAAACTTTAAACATGAATTTGTACAAAACTTTGGGTATAATTTGAACAAAAATTTAGGCTGGAATATGGACAATTATTTGGATGGGGCGAGAACTAGGATTTGTACCCAAATTTGGGCACGAATTTAGACAAAAATGTAGGTTGGAACATGTACAAGTATTGGGACAAGAATTTGGATATAGCAAATTTGCTAATAGTTTGGACAATAAGGCCATTACATATATTTTATAAAGTTTTTGTCCTTCCGGTGTTGGGCAACGGAAGGGGGGGGGGGGGGGTGCGAAAAAAACGTATAGATTTTTTTAATCGAGCAAAAAAAAATTGATTTTAGGCATATTTATTTAAAGTTTAAACGTGAAAACCAAATCTATTCTTGCTTTTAATATATACGTTATTATTTTCCATGCAAACATCTACGAAAAAAGACAAAAACGAGAGAAATTTCGGCCGAATTTCGGAAATTCCGTTGTTCGACTTTCCATTTCTGTTTCGTGCTAGAAGCATTAACTCAACTCGTATACTCATTTTTCGAGTTTTTCAGGCTGTAGAACCCACAGACAATTGATTTTATGAAAAAAAAATTAACTCATATCCTAAAAATTATTTTTTTTGTCCTCGGATTTTTCAAGCCAATTTCCATAACTTTTAAAATTATTTGCAATGGCCTTATTGGAATTAAATAAATACTTCCCAAAAATACTGTTTTTTGGCCCTATCAGTTGTCAGTTGCCCTATCAACGGAAGAACAAAAACTTTATAAAATACTAGCTGACCCGACAAACTTCGTATTGCCACAAATTAACCTGTGTTGTACATAAATCATGAATCTCGGATGATCTTTGTCACTATCTCGAGTTTTGCAAGCCCCCCAGTGGGCGCCGCCTCCGACGGCGGGTCACCGGCAACACTCGCGACCGGCTCGTCCTGAATGATCTAGTGTTACTATAGATAGTTTTTGTGGTCTTGTTATTGATTAATGTTTTATGGAAGAGTCTCGAATTTCTCGAGTTGGATTAGTTTTTGAGTTTCGCAAAAATTTCTGTTTTATTTGTATGAGAGTCCATATCCCCCTACCACAGGGGTGAGAGGTCTCTAACTATCATAAAATAAATTCAAGACTCAAAAATCTCCTACATGCTAAATTTGGTTCCATTTGCTAGATTAGTACTCAAATTATAAGGAAATTTGTATTTCGTTTGTATGGCAGCCCACCCTCTTAAAAGGGAAAGGGGTCGTAATACACCACAGAAAAAAAAATTCTACCATCTAAAACTCTCACATGCCAAATTTGGTTCCATTTGCTTGATTAGTTCTAAAGTTATGAGCAAATTTGTATTTCGTTTGAATGGGAGCCCCCCCCCCCCTCCTAAAAAGGTAAGAAGTCCTAATTCATCATGGGAAAAATGGTTGCCTCCAAAAACACCCACATGCCAAATATGGTTCCATTTGCTTGATTAGTTCTCGAATTATGAGGAAATTTGTATTTCATTTGTGTAGAAGCCCCCCTTCTTGAAGTGTGGAAGGAACCTAATTCACCGTAGAAAATATTTTTGCCTCCAAAAACCTCCACATGCCGAATTTGGTTCTATTTGCTTGATTAGTCCTCGAGTTATGGGGAAATTTGTAATTCATTTGTATTGGAGCCCCCCCTCCTAATGTGGGAAGAGGTCCTAATTCATCACAGAAAAAATTCTTGCCTCCAAAAACACCTACACGCCAAATTTGGTTCCATTTGCTGGATTAGTTCTCGAGTTATGAGGAAATTTGTATTTCGTTTGTATAGGACCCCCCCTCCTAAAGTGGGGAGGGGTCCCAATTCATCATTGAAAAAAAAATTGTCTCCAAAAACACATACATGCCAAATTTGGTTCAATTCGCTTGATTAGTTCTCGAGTTATGAGGAAATTTGTATTTCATTTGTACAGGAGCCCCTCCTCTTAAAGTGGGGAGGGGTCCTAATTCACCATAGAAAATTTTCTTGCTCTCGAAAACCTTCACATGCCAAATTTGGTTCCATTTGCTTGATTAGTTCTCGAGTTATGAGGAAATTTGTATGGAAGCCCCCCCTCTTAAAGGGGAGAGGAGTTATAATTCCTCTTATAAAGAGGGGAGGGGTCTCAATTCACCATAGAATAAATTCTTGTCACCAAAAAAAACACCCACATGCCAAATGTTGTTCTATTTGCTTGATTAGTTCTCGAGTTAGGAGGAAATTTGTATTTCATTTGTACAGGAGCCCCCCCTCTTAAAGTGGGGAGGGGTCCTAATTCACCGTAGAAAATTTTCTTGCCCTCGAAAACCTTCACATGCCAAATTTGGTTCCATTTGCTTGATTAGTTCTCGAGTTATGAGGAAATTTGTATGGAAACCCCCCTCTTAAAGGGGAGAGGAGTTATAATTCCCCTTATAAAGAGGGGAGGGGTCTCAAATTACCCTAGAATAAATTCTTGTCACCGAAAACACCCACATGCCAAATTTGGTTCTATTTGCTTGATTAGTTCTCGAGTTATGCAGAAATTTGTGTTTCATTTGTATGGGAGCCCCCCCTCTTGGTGGGGGGAGGGGTCTCTAACCATCACTAAAACCTTTCCTGACCCCAAAAACCTCTACATGCAAATTTTCACGCCGATTGGTTCAGTAGTTTTTGATTCTATAAGGAACACAGGACAGACAGACAGAAATCCTTTTTTATAGGTATAGAAGATTTCTAATGGTCTAACCAGTTCTTACGACTACAGTCTACAAAAATAACCAGCCGTATAATAAGATATAATTTCAAATCGTCTGCACACACCAACTTACGTTGCCCATCGCCCAGAGCTAACGCTATGTCATTACAGTGAGAAAAACAATGGTCCCATATCGTTGCCTTGTGGTACACCGAGTGAATGTAGAGGTAAAACTTGTATTGAATCCGTCAACACATAATTAAACCAAAGCATCTTAAAACAATATATAAGAAAAAGGAACGTGAGAGTAGGAAAACGTGATTTTATAGGAGCAGTAAATTGTTTAAAGACAATCCGTATGGCGCACCGTGGGATGAAACCCAAATCGAGGTGGACGAAAGTAATTACGCTAAAACCGTTAGTCCTAGGTATATAGTGTCTGCGGAGAAAATTTGTTATTTCAGCTTTCGTATTTTTTGGTGTACATAACATTAGGGTGGTCATCATAGTAGGCGAGTGCAAAACATAAACTTTTTTATGGCTTAAGTTAGCTGAATAAAATGTTCAGCAAAGTAAAAGAACATTAAATTTTAAATTACTTTGCTAAAGAAATAAAAGTCCTATCTCTTATGGTTGATAGGATGGAGCAATTTAAAGTTTTTTGGACGGGGTGGACCTTTAAAATACGCTTTTTCTTAATATCTCCTTTCGTGTTTATTTCTCACAAATCTTGCCTTCTGAGCACTTTCACATCCAATGAAAACGCACATTTTGTTTGAAGGAATCAAGTCGCTATCTTCTTCGAGTCTGTAGCTATAGGCATTTTTCTAAAATAAATTTGCATTTTCCAAATGTCAATAACGTAAAAACTGCTCAAAAGCAGTAAATCAAATTTTGTATAGATGTTTAGTAATATATTGACCACCGAAATTAATTGAGATCGCATCGGCATTTCGCTGTAGTTCATTCTTCGATATTAATTTATTGACCTTCTTAATTGGCCGGATTGACCTATAATGAGAGTCATATCGTTATGTTCATAGAAAGACATATTCATAGAAAACAGCATAGGAAAAGCAGTTCTGTTCAACAGTTTTTATCTAAAAACTCACACAAAACTATGCACCCTGACTTTGGGGATAAAAGATTTGTCCCGCGATTGTGTTAAGCAAACGAGCTACGAATTGATTCAATCCCACAGTCATCAACAGCATTTTTATGACCGAATTGTACCAATGTTCCTGCTGTTCGGATTAACCCATCTATGCCTTTCCAGTGACAGCCTTTCCACCGAGCAGCAGCACCGGCAGCAGCACCGGCAGCAGCAGCGATACCCTGTTTCATGATCCGTAATTCATGTGCGGTACATGCTTCGGACGTCGGTTGTCGGTCTCAATGGCATCCGAATCTCGCGAGAGTTTTGCCGTCTAGAAAAGCGGGAGAGAGCGGGTGGAAAAGCGAACAAAAACATTGCCCAACCAGCCCGGCTGGCTGGCAAGCAAGCAAGCAGGCAAACAGCAGCAGCAGCGGAAACGAACAGGATTAAAAAGAGTACTTTTGTTTTCATCTGCTTTTCGGGTTCAGATAAATCCTTTTTTATAAAACACGATTCGGCTCTAATTCTAAAAGTTTCGTACGGGCCAGGCTTTCCGGTGCTGGCTGGGCCAGTGTGTGAAATCCGAAAGCGAGGCTCGGGGGTTGAGATTCGCTTGGCTCTGTATTTTTAATCCTTTATCTTCCCATTCTCTGCTGCTGCTGCTGCTGGATCCCTTTGCTGGCTATTTGGATTGGGGAAGGTCCGGATGGTTTTCGTCGGCTTACGGAAACGGAACGGGCGAGGTTAAGACGGTCTTTTTCGAGATTTTCCCGAGTTCTGAACTCGGGATGCATGAGACATCGGCACCGACATGGACACACACACACTCTCCGTCACGTCTCCCGGCAGGATCGGGCACTCGTCCTCGATGATGCAAAGGATTCAAATTTATTGATTCTGAAATTTTATAACGAAATTCATTCGAAGCCATGTGACTGTGTGTGGTGCATGGACAAACAGACAACCGAGTGCCGACTGGATGGTGGTGTGGCAGGAAAATCCATTTCTACATCTTTGCTTAAATCCAAAATCTATAAATTCTATAGAATTTCAGACTTAATCTTATCTTCCTGCTTCCGAACGTACCGCAAGTCGTGCTTCAATGGGCAATGGGCTTTGGTGGGGTGGGGATAAGGAAGGCGGGGGGAGGAAGCTCTGATCCTTCATCTTGCTCGAGAGCGCATAACAATGCGGCCACCATACGTCGTCTTCGTCGGTGCCATCGTTCGTTCCCTGCCGGAGACGACTACTCGCATGAATTGTGAGGAAGGATAAGCTTAAGAGTTTCGTTGGAGCACGAACAGCAGCAGCAACAGCAGAAGGGTGGCTGGCTGTAGAAGAGTGCTCTGTGTCGGAGAATCTGTGTTAGGATAGAGATAAAGCTTCTTAAAGATTTTTCTTTCGCCACTTTTTGTTGCTCCCCCCGTGCCTGCCTTCCCCGACCACAACGGATACCGTCGGATGGATTTCGAAGGGGATGAAATAAGAAAGGATTTTCTTCATCGGTTCCATCCGCACAACCTGCGCGGAAGAATCCTCCCCGAGCACGATTTTCCAGGTTGAATAAATAAACAGACATAAATCACGACTTGCCACAAAATTTTTCCAAGACATTGGAAAATTTCTAATTGGGTGACGATAAATCAACATTTTAAGTATTATTTATTTGTGATTTGTTTGGCACGCGGGGAGATACTCTGTCGGCTCTAATACATAGTTGTCGTTGTTTCGTTTCGCAGCCCAGCTTTCACGCTTCTCCCTTCCTCAAATCCGGGAGAAAGGGACTGAATGAATTGTTATCGTTTACTATTAATTAAGTCGGAAAATTCCCCTCTGGATTTTGCGAGGACGACGACGGTTGGAAATCAAACGGATCTAACCTTGAATAATCTCTGCGTTCGGCTTCGAGGATGGGCGCGTGTGAGATGTGATCTCTTCAGCTTCCCCCTTCGGTTGCTGTTCGTTTTTCGCAACTTGTTCCATTCACAAACTTGGTTTGGCTCGCACTGCACACACAAAACACACTGTTCACAGTTAACCATCCGTCAAACCGGTGGTGATGACGACGACAACAACGACGAGTGCACTCTGGTAAGGTACTGAACACAACAACACGGAGCTGCAGCATTACATTACGCACCAGCACGGCGCAGCGAAGGAAGAAGGGATTCCCTAATCGGGAATTCCACAAGCACGCACGCACGAACGCAACACGCACCGCACAAGCACTTGTTCCGCGGCGATCCTGCCGCATGCGACCTCACTGTTCGGTAACTTTTCCAAAACAGCAGCGGCGTCGAGTTCGCAGCTCGCCCTAGACCCCCGGTTCGGTGTCGGTTCGGTGGCGGTGGCTGGCTGTTTGGCTGGCTGCCGCTACTCACGATGACGGCGACGGCGACGACGACGACGAGAAACACAAACAAAGAGTGAGCACAGCACCACGAGGCGAGAATCTGGATTAGGGATAAAGGATATCCCGAGTGCACGGAGATGCGGAACATCTATCTATTAACGTTGGTTACTGAATTAGGTGTTTATCAAATTTAGTTTTTTAAATAAAACTTTTATGGACATTTCGAACAATTAGTTTTGAACAAAAATTGTTCACCCGGCCCAAGTTGCAGTCTCCCACCGTTAGGGACACGTAAATCCCCCGATTCACAAATCCCGACTCGACGGTCTGAAACGTTCTCTTTCGCTCTCGCTTGCACACCCGACCCCCTCGCCGTGGCAGCAGGCACCGCACCGGCGACGACGACGACGGACGGACGGCCGCACAGCGTCGAGAGTGTGCAGCCCTAAGAGGAAAGATAAACGGAATGGAATATATCCACACCACGGATGAAAATAATATAAATCCTTTATCCCTAATTCTATCTTCCCGTTCCCTGGCCACGGTGGCGTGGCGTGGTGTGGTGTGGTGTGGTGAGGCGGTTGGGTGTATGAGCATTCTCGTCGTTTGTCTCTGTCTGCCTGCCCTGCCTACACCCGGCCCGACCTGGCCTGGCTTGCGTCTCATTCCCGGTCCCCCGAGGTTGCGTCATTCCTGCCTGCGTTTCGTCCAAAAACCTTTTGCTCGGTCGCGCGCACTCATACCTCCATACGGACCGATCTGCCGAGCATTTGTATGGCAGAGCAAAAAAAAATCTCGCATTCGCATCATCTCGCTTCCATTCCGAACTTGATGGGATTAGAGTAAATCCAGATAAAAGGATAAAGCATTATTTCGTTCCCTGTTTGCTAGTCAGACTAAGGCGTGGAGAAACCCCCTTCCCGTCGTTGTTCGTTCGTTGTGTGTGCCTTCCTAGCACAGGCAAGAGTTTCGGGCAATTCTGTGAACGCGGAACGAAATAATTTTCCTGCTCAGGGCAGCAGAATAGGACCCGTTTTGGAAGCGACGATTATTGTGATTTCGGGTATTTTAACGGAACGCGAAAATGGCTGCGTACTAAGCTAATCTCGGTGTTGCCAAGTTGCGGCCAGGATTAGCAGGATGCGATGTTATCAACCCTCGCGCAGCTTTACAATTATGCTGCTGTGCAATCGGTACGGCGCGGCGCGGCAAGGGATGAGTGATTTGTTGTCGTCCCGCGCTCGAGTTTCAGCGATTGTTTGTGTATAAATACGGATGTGTGGGTGGGTGGGTTGGTTTGTGGTGGGATGGGAAGGATAGCAATGATTGCACACCGCATCGCGTTGTGTCAGCGGGTGATAAAGAGTTGGTTTTGTCTGCAGCAGCAGCCCAATGTTGACGACGGTGTCGGTGTTAGTGCGCCCGCTCGCTTGCCTAGTCTCTAGGTTGAGAAGGATTATTTTTATTACGGATATTCAGGGATGAGAATCAGGCACAAATGAGGGGAGTGATTGGAGTACCGGAATGGTTTACACGTGGTTTGCAAGTCGCAAACGTGCCCGCCGCGACCGAACGAAGGAATGATTTTACCGTCTTCGTAGCACCGTCTGAAGTCGTGTCAGACAAACCGTGCACGGCTTTGGCTCCGAAGGAAGAGGAAGAAAGGAAGGATAATACCATGGATTAACTCGACTGTATGTATTGGGATCAGCTCGTTGCGAGGGCGAGGATGGTAATACGAGAAGACGGCACAGATTGTGAGCGTGTGTGAGTTTAGGTATGGTTTTACCAGGAGTCAGTGTATGCTAGGGTTGACTAGTGGACGCTGGAAGGGTAGCCGAGCTGCCAGGGAGGGGGAGCTTTTCGTGATGTTACGTCTTCTCGAGTTTATGTGATTTCGGATTAGGGAAATCCTGCAAGAAAAGGGATTTACACGATGAAGAATGAGTTGGGACTGTGGAATTGGACTGGGGACAGAAGGAAAATCGATATTTCCGATTGTACACTCAGTCGATTTAGCAAGAAGAAACCTGACGACGAGGAAGTAGCTAGAAATTTTATTTATTTCCAAACTTATCCAAACATTTGTCGGGTAAAAAGCGCAAAGCCGATAGAAAACTTTGGCGAACTCCGCGAACGCATCCGTCTACGTCGATGTTTAATTCTAAAAACTTTCGAACATCTATAATTCAACCGGGATTGAACTGGCCGCGGCGTTCCGTCCGTACGCGCTCCGAATGCAGAAGCTACATCGCTAAGCTGCACCAATGACAACGGCGAACTTCCTGATCCTGCCGTGGCACGGCAATGCGATGGTGGCCGGCAAAATTGGGCCTACCCTGGAGCCTGCAGGCTGCCGGTCACCGGCAGATAGACGTGTTTAGTTTTTAGCGCCAACTCTCTTTATTCAGCCGCACCGGTTCGTTATGGTTCGCGAAAAATCGTACCAAAGAAAAAAAAAGCCGAACGGAACGAAACATCGCAACTCTGCAACAACCAGAAAGCAGAAGGCTTCTTCCACCGTGCGTCGTCGTCGTCATCGTCGTCCGATGCAGCCAGCTTCATTTTGTAGGCTAGAAGTTTATACATAAATAAAAAGACGAAATCCGTTTTCATCCGCGTGCGGATGTGAGCAGCCCCAGCCACGAAGCTCGCCGAGTGTACGATGGACGACGGTCTCTCGACGGCTGACAGGTCCCGATCCCGGTGTCCCCGCCGTGGTTGACGGACGAACAACACGGGCACTGTCCCGAAGCGTACGTTCATCAATGCACGATTTGCCCATCATCAATCCGAAAACTTTTGCCCGGAGGACTAGTTTCTGCTAATCCTGATTCGACCTGTGCAGGCTTCGAAGGTTCTTTTTTTCCAGCGCCGCGCAGCGGCCAGTCAAATCCGTAAGGATTAAGGATCTATTTTACTTTTTTATCACGGCTCTGCCACTAACGAAAGCAGCCTGCAAGGCTGCCGCTACGGATGCTGGCCGTTGTTTTTTTTTTCACGTACCATGCTCATTTCAGCTTCGGCAACGACGACGGACGTCGGAAACACATGTTGGGTGCGAAACTATGAATGAAGAGCAAATTGTTCCTTCCATCGAAAAACAGAATCCCACACGGAGGATCAACGTGGCAACTGTATCACTCTTGCTTTATCCTTGTTTGTTGTTTTCATCCAAGCACCCCAACGCAAACACCGGTCCGTGGCTCTTTTCCTCTCCCGCATTTTTCTCACTCTCTCTCTCTGTTTTTCTGTGTTTTCCTTTTACATCGTTACAACAAGGATACTCCACCGTGAATGATTCAGGCTTACGCGCGCCAAGCGGGAAACGCAAAAGTGAGCATCGCCAACCAGCCTGATCCGCCAGCGCACAGTGGGGAATCGCTGGCCAGCAGCCAAAAAATGAAAGTTCATTTCGACTCTTCGTTGTATTTTTCCTGTGATTCTATAGTATTGAAGTGTTCAAATCCAAAATTTTAGATCAATATGACAAAATTTGAATTTTCTATGAATCTTGAAAGTATGCTATCTCAGCATGTTTTAGCGTTTTTTTGAAAAATCTATACCTATAAAGAAGGATTTCTGTCTGTCTGTCTGTCTGTCTGTCTGTCCGTATGTTCCTTATAGAATCGAAAACTACTGAACCAATCAGCATGAAAATATGTATGTAGAGGTTTTTTGGGGCCAGGAAAGGTTTTAGTGATGGTTAGAAACCCCTCCCCCCACTAAGAGGGGGGGCTCCCATACAAATGAAACACAAATTTCTGCTTAACTCGACAACTAATCAAGCAAATAGAACAAAATTTGGCATGTGGGTGTTTTCGGTGACAAGAATTTATTCTATGGTAAATTGAGACCCCTCCTCTCTTTATAAGGGGAATTATAACTCCTCTCCTCTTTAAAAGGGGGGGCTTCCATACAAATTTCCTCATAACTCGAGAAATAATCAAGCAAAAGGAACCAAATTTGGCATGTGAAGGTTTTCGAGGGTAAGAATATTTTCTATAGTAAATTAGGACCCCTCCCCGCTTTAACCAGGGGGGGCTCCTGTACCAAAGAAACACAATTTTCCTCATAACTCGAGAAGTAATTAAGCAAATGGAACAAAATTTGGCATGTGGGTGTTTTTGGAGACAAAATTTTTTTCTATGATGAATTGGGACCCCTCCCCGTTTTAGGAGGGGGGGATCCTATACACATGAAATACAAATTGCCTCATAACTGAAGAACTAATCAAGCAAATGGAACAAAATTTGGCATGTGAAAGTTTTCGAGGGCAAGAATATTTTCTATGGTGAATAAGGACCCCTCCCCACTTTAAGAGGGGGGGCTCCTATACAAACGATATACAAATTTCCTCATAACTCGAGAAATAATCAAGCAAATGGAACCAAATTTGACACGTGGTGTTTTTGGAGACAAAAATTTTTTCTATGATGAATTGGGACCCCTCCCCACTTTAGGAAGGCGGGCTCCTATACAAATGAAATGCAAATTTCCTCATAACTCGAGAATTAATCAAGCAAATGGAACCAAATTTGGCATGTGAAAGTTTTCTAGGGCATGAATATTTTCTATGGTGAATTAGGACCCCTCCCCACTTTAAGAGGGGGGGCTCCTATACAAACGAAATACAAATTTCCTCATAACTCGAGAAATAATCAAGCAAATGGAACCAAATTTGGCATGTGAAAGTTTTCTAGGGCATGAATATTTTCTGTGGTGAATTAGAACACCTCCCCACTTTAAGAGGGGGGGCTCCTATACAAATGAAATACAAATTTTCTCATAACTCGAGAGCTAATCAAGCAAATGAAACCAAATTTGGCATGTGAAAGTTTTCGAGGGCAAGAATATTTTCTATGGTGAATTAGGACCCCTCTAAACTTTAAGAGGAGGTGCTTCTACACAAACGAAAAACAAATTTCCTCATAACTCGAGAACTAATCAAGCAAATGGAACCAAATTTGACATGTAAGTGGTTTTGGACGCAAGATTTTTTTCTATGGTGAATTGAGACCCCTCTCTTCTTTAGAAAGCGAGTTATGGCTCATCTCCCCTTTAAGAGGGTGGGCTCCATACAAATGAAATGCAAATTTCCTCTAATATCGAGAACTAATCAATCAAATGGAACCAAATTTGGCATGTGGGAGTTTTAGATGGCAGAAATTTTTTCTATGGTGAATTACGACCCCTCCCCACTTTAAGAGGGGGGGCTCCTGTACCAAAGAAACACAATTTTCCTCATAACTCGAGAAGTAATTAAGCAAATGGAACCAAATTTGGCATGTGGGTGTTTTTGGAGACAAAATTTTTTTCTATGATGAATTGGGACCCCTCCCCGTTTTAGGAGGGGGGCTCCTATACAAATAAAATGCAAATTTCCTCATAACTCGAGAATTAATCAAGCAAATGGAACCAAATTTGGCATGTGAAAGTTTTCGAGGGCAAGAATATTTTCTATGATGAATTAGGACCCCTCCCAACTTTAAGAGGGGGGGCTCCTATACAAACGAAATACAAATTTCCTCATAACTCGAGAACTAATCAAGCAAATGGAACCAAATTTGGCACGTGGGTGTTTTTGAAGACAAAAATTTTTTCTATGATGAATTGGGATCCCTACCACTTTAGGAGGGGGGGCTCCTATACAAATGAAATTCAAATTTCCTCATAACTCGAGAACTAATCAAGCAAATAGAACCAAATTTGGCATGTGGAGGTTTCTGGAGGCAAAAATATTTTCTATGGTGAATTAGGACCCCTCCCAACTTTAAGAGGGGGAGCTTCTACACAAATGAAATGCAAATTTCCTCATAATTCGAGAACTAATCAAGCAAATGGAACCATATTTGGCATGTGGGTGTTTTTGGAGGCAACCATTTTTTCTATGATGAATTAGGACCCCTTACCTTTTTAAGAGGGGGGGCTCTTATACAAACGAAATACAAATTTCCTCATAACTCTAGAACTAATCAAGCAAATGAAACCAAATTTGACATGTAAGTGGTTTTGGACGCAAGATTTTTTTCTATGGTGAATTGAGACCCCTCTCTTCTTTAGAAAGCGAGTTATGGCCTATCTCCCCTTTAAGAGGGTGGGCTTCCATACAAATGAAATGCAAATTTCCTCTTATCTCGAGAACTAATCAATCAAATGGAACCAAATTTGGCATGTGGGAGTTTTAGATGGCAGAAATTTTTTCTATGGTGAATTACGACCCCTTCCCCTTTTAAGAGGGGAGCTCCCATACAAATGAAATTCAAATTTCCTTATAACTTGAGAACTAATCAAGCAAATGGAACCAAATTTGACATGTGGGAGATTTTGGAGTCTTGAATTTATTTTACGATAGTTAGAGACCTCTCACCCCTGTGGTAGGGGGATATGGACTCTCATACAAATAAAACAGAAATTTTTGCGAAACTCAAAAACTAATCGAACTCGAGAAATTCGAGACTCTTCCATAAAACATTAGTCAATACAAGACCACAAAAACTATCTATAGTAACACTAGATCATTCAGGACGAGACGGTCGCGAGTGATGCCGGTGACCCGCCGTTGGAAGCGCCGCCCACTGGGGGGCTTGCAAAACTCGAGATTGTGACAAAGATCATCCGAGATTCATGATTTATGTACAACACAGGTTAATTTGTGGCAATACGAAGTTTGTCGGGTCAGCTAGTAACCCAATATTTCAAAACATGCTAGAGGTCTAATGGTAGCTCGGATTTCAACGGTGTCTAAGGAAAAGTTGTACAAAAAATAGTGCTCAATAAAGCCCATTAATTGAGTGCGCAGTAATTTTATCATAGTATGCCACAATTTTAATTTTCATTAAAAAAGTGCCATATTTTCGCGTAAAACATACTTAAAAGTTTTGAAGCCAAGGTTCGCCACTATTGACACTACCGGTAAAAGTTAGCGTAAAATATGCGCTTTCAAATGGATATAGTCTCATTTAGCGCAGAGTAGCGCAGAGCACAGATGTTACGCTTGTAAGGCTACTATATCAGAATTCAACAATATAGACAAAATGTAAGCACTTAAAGTAAACATAGGATATCTTAATTATGGGATATCTCCTTTACATGGTTGGATAAGCTGCTTCGAATGTATGGTCCATATTGCATATTGACTAGATTTTAGAGGTTGGAGGCAATCTGGAGGATACAGCGATAGTAATGACGGAAATACAGCTCGAATATCTTATTTCAATCCTGGTATTAGTTCTGAAATCACGGGTATAGATATGAAATTAATTAAAAGGTTGAGAAATTTTCTTATAGCAAGTTCTTGAACACATTATTTCAGAAAAATTCGAAACTTATTGTTATTGTAAAAACCTTTATGTCAGGGTATAGTCCTCATATAATGCAAATCATATAATCCACTGTAATGCAAAGAATTTGAATTCGCGGTCATACATGAATCTAGACAATTATATTGCTGATAGGACGAATGACAGAAGAAGCACAAAAATAAGTTTTTTTTTGTTTAATTATAGTCACTTTAACAACTCGGGTCATTCGTGACTTCCGCGGGGTTGGGAATTGAACCACGGTCCTCGGTGTGAGAGGCCTGAATGCTAGCCACTACACCGGTATTGACCCTCACGAAAATAAGGTTATTGCCTTATGCTAAAAAAAGTAATAAAAATACAAGACAATATTTTACATGCAAAAATGAGTGTGAAAATACAAATCGTGATAGAATTATTCATCTTCTTATTTCTCCGGATAAAGCTTCTAGCTTCTTCGAAACGGAAAAATGTAATTAGAAAAATCTTTCTGAGAACGCTATATTACTATTGAAGACGAAATGTGAAACGAGTGATTCTACAGAAGGAGAAGAAGAAGAAGAAGAAGAAGAAGAAGAAGAAGAAGAAGAAGAAGAAGAAGAAGAAGAAGAAGAAAAAGAAGATGGAAATAAAGAAGATTAAGAAAACTAATAAGGGGAAAAGTTTTGATATTTGATTAATATTAACTTATATGGATTTTGTGTTGATTACTAAAGCTCATACTTGCTTTGTATTGTTTTATATAATGTTTTATCCTATAAAAATACATCTGCTATAGTTTTCCAAATGACCCTCATTTCTTATATGTCATTATACTTAAAAAATACTTGAAAAATAGTTGAAAATTCTCCCTAACTCAAAAAATATACGTTCTAATGCAAAATAAACCTGAAATTCGGGCTCAGCGCCCCAAAATTACTTAAGAACCACATATTACCCTTGATTTAGAGAGATTTTTTTGCTTGGCCAGCATTTGTATGGAGTCGCCCCACTGTGCAGCGTGTGGAAGAAGAAAACCGCACCGCTTCCACGGTTGGACATCCAGCAGCCACCCTCGCGCGGACGCATTTTGTTGCGTTCAGTCGTCAGACAAGACTGCAAGGTGCAATACTGGGTCATTCAGGTTCGCGCGGATTTAGGCGGAAAATCACACCAGCCAGCCTGGGCCAGCGCAGCCAGCAGCGAACTACGGGGAGGAAAAGCTCCCATTGGTTTGTTTGTTTTTACATTTCGATCCCAAGAGACCACCCACCTATACGCTCCTAACCTGGCTGCACGGTTGATAATTGCAACCGGTTTATCAGTGCCGATGGTGGTAGAGTATGTAACCGCGCCGAATGGGTCGACAGCCTTTCGCCCGCTGGACCATCGGTGGCTGGTGCAATACCGTATGTAGGGTGTTGTTGGAAAAATTGTTGGACGGTGTGACGGAAAGTGAACATAAAATGACATTGATGGTTATTCGCATAACGATTTTTTTGGCGTAATTGATAAATTTGGCCAGATTTTGTTGTTTAGTGCTTACTAACAAGAAGTCTTCACAAAGAAAGTGTGATCCGTCCTTACTCGCTGTCACTTATTCGGACCCAACTGAAGGAAAGTACTAGAGGTCAGTTGTACAGTGCACAGTAGTCCAAAAGGGCGAAAAGTGGAGCTTTTTTTACCATTTATGGTCTTCAGCATTTTTGTGCGTATGAATATCTTTTGTTAGTTGCGCTTTACAAGAATACAATATTCCAGGGAATTATCGAAATTCTCAAAATACACATTTTTCCAGAAGACCACAAATCTCTTGGACCTTTACTTGCTGAGTTATCGCATATTCAAGCTTTAAATTCCGATTGGTTCACGAGCCCATGGGGTAAAATGAGGCAGGCCGGTTTATGAAATCAGTGCTGCATCTTAAAACTTAAGTCGAGTACTATAAACTTGTATAGGTTTCGCTTGTCCCCGACCACCCAAATGAGAGTACGGCAAAGCATACGTTTCATGTATTTCGCGTTCGCGAAAGGCTCGATACACGTCCATTTTTTTTTGTGTTCGTAGATAGACACATGATTTTTTCGGCAAAGTTGTAGAAAATATAAAGATAAACAGTTTTACTAAAGAAATGACATTTCTATCTCTATCGAGTGCAGAGCTGTAGAGCATTTTCTTTGGAAATTCTTTAAAAAAAGTTTTTCATACTTAGCGTATGCTGGTTGCATTTCACAAGATTATATGGTTCCATGCGATTATTGAAAGACTCAAAACACATGTTTTTACAGAAGATTGCAAATCTCTAGGACCTTTCCTTACAAAGTTATCGCTTATTTAAGCTTTATTTTTCCTAACTATCACGAGCCAAAAGCCATTATGTCTATGTTTTATGGCAAATAACGTTATGCCAAGCAGCATTATGCTAGTTGAAATTAGGTTACATGGGCGGCACCGGTTCTCATTGTATTGTGACGCAGCGTTGATTGACTTAAGTGCGTTTCCGTAGGAAAGCGAAATTTTGTAAATTACGCCTAACGTCCATTATGCTTATAGTACATCATGACAACCATCTATTATGTCTATTATCCATTATGCCTATCGTCCGTTATGCCTAACGTTCATTATACCTAATGTCCGTATGCCTATCGTACGTATTTAGGTTTGAAGACATAATCAAATTGAACAGGAAATTGGACCTAAAATTGGACAAGTCTTTTACGGCCATGAGGCATGGACTATGCTCGTGGAGGACCAATGCGCCCTTAGTTTCTTAGCCCCATTGTTTTCGAACGGAAGGTGTTGCGCACCATCTACGACGGAGTGCAGACGGAAGACGGACCGTGAAGGAGGCGAACGAACCATGTATTGCATCAGCTGCTTAGGGAACAACCCATCGCTCACACAGCAAAATTCGGTCGCCTGCGATGGGCTGGGCACGTCGTGAAGATGTCGGATGACAGCCCGGTTAAAAAAGTTCTCAATATTGATCCGACTGGAACGAGACGGCGGGACGCGCAGCGTGCGAGATGGTTCGATCAAGTGGAAGGCGACCTGCGGACCCTACGCAGACTACGGGGCTGGCGAATTCTAGACGACTTCTTCGTACAGCAAAGGAAACTACGGCCTGGAGCTGATTTATCGAATCGAATTAGGTAAGAAATTGGATTATTTTTTTTAAATTGGTCTTGAAATTATAAGTACCTTAAATTTGAATTGAAATTGAACTTAATAAAACTTGAAATTTTACTTCAAATTCGGGCTTAAATTGTACTTTAATTAACGTTTACTTTAAAATGTGTGAGTGGCTCTGAACCGTTCATTTTGAAGACGAAGTTTGTCGGGTCAGCTAGTGAAGAACAACGAACCAATGAATCCAGTGACTCCAGTGATCCAGTGAACCAATGAATCCAGTGACTTTGCCCTATGAACCAAACAGTTGGCTTTACGTTTCCCGTGTAAACGGTATGAGAGAAATGGAGCTCTTTTATTCATACGGACTAACGGCTCGAGAATTGTTTTCACTTCAAAGTTTTTTCCAACTGACATATCTATTTACCCAAAAATGAGCCAAAATTCAACGTTGAGCACAAAAAAGTCCATGAAATAAATAAGAAACTACTCGTAAAGTTAGCAAAAATCAATAATTTTTCATGGTTATTTGGGAATTTCATAATACATTAATCTTGTCTGTTGAGAAAAATGGAAAGGAAATATCCGGACAACTCCATGACAGGTTGCCAACAAACTCGAAAGCTTGCGAATTTCTCTCGGAAGTTCTCAGTGAAATGCTTTTCTTAGTATATTTTGCAACAATTCAAGTATCCCACAAGGGAGCAATCTTTGGCCACTATTGCTTGCGTTAACCTTTAACGAGGTGTGTGCTTCCACGAGAGTGCACAAAGCTATCTCAGTGGACCGATGACGCACTGGCGTCTAGAGACTGTCCCACATTCTCTATAAAATCTATCTTCTATCTTCTATGTTATTGTCTATAGTCAAAACCAGGTCTCTGACAGGACGTCATAAGAGGCTTATCGGTAACTAAAAACTACAAGGTATACAACCCGTAGGACTATATGACGTAGGGTGACGTAGGACTATATCAGATCATTAGATTAAAGACTAATGTAAACTGCATTTCTGGCATATGTATGTTTATAAGAATCTGTGAGTGCCATTGTTTAAGTGAATGTTTAAAAGGGAAGAGCGAAATATTCAGATTCAGTTCTTCATTGAATACAATGGTGGCTTTGAATTGAGACATACAGATTTCTTTTAAAAATCACTTGTGTGCATCATAAAGGTTTAAATAGTAATGAATGATGCCCACAGATTATTGTATTAAATATAATTATGCGTAGCTTGGCATGTTTCAATAATCTTACTTTAACTCGCTTGTGACCTTTAAAAGGGCCATTGGTTACAAATAACATTAAAGCCAAAACACGTTCATCGTAAATATGATGTGCCATTCGAATGTCCTTCTCTTTTGGCATAAATGGCAAGAGGCACGTAAGTTAGCGGCCTCGATTCACTGTCTCTGGCTCCGGGAGATTTTACTAGTTTACTTTCACAGCTTACCGCTTGTTACATAGCAAAAAATATGGCACATACGCAAAAAATGTCTCTTTTATTTCTTATCTCATATATGAAAGTCCTTATCCTCCAACCACAGGGGTGAGGGGTGAGGGGTCTCAAATCATCATTAAATAAATTCATGCCTCCAAAAACCCCCACATGCCACATTTGGTTCCATTTGCTCGATTAGTTCTTGAGTTATGAGGAAATTTGTGTTTCATTTGTATGGGAGCCCCCCTCTTAGAAGAGGAAGGGGTCTCAGTACACCATAGAAAGAATTCTTACCTTCTAGAACTCCCACATGCCAAGTTTAGTTCCATTTGCTTGATTAGTTCTAGAGTTTTTCATACTAATAATTAGAGGAAATTTGTGTTTCATTTGTATAGGAGCCCCCCTTTTACGCCCTCCATAAAATTGCTTTCTTACCCCTTCCATAAAATTGCTGGTCATTTTATCTATCCAATGACATATAGATTGTTCAGTTTCATTCAGTAGTTTAGTAGTTATTACTATTTGAAATCTTTCATTCAAACGTTACACTTTTATTTTTGTTTTCACAAAGTGCTACCCAGTCCCAGTATAGTAAACAAAGACGTAGTCCTACGTCAAAATAGGCCCCTCACAGGATGCCATGCTTTCGTAGAAATGGGTTCTATCCTCAGTCACCTCACTGGTCGACTGCTGGACTACTCGATTGCTCAACTAGTCGACTTGACTGCCCGACTGGACTGGCTGACTAGACTGCTCGATTAGATTGCTCGGCTGGATTGTTCAACTGAATTGCTAGACTGGATTGTTCGATTCGACTGCTCGATTGGGCAAGTCGATTTCACTGCTTGACTGAACAACTCGATTTAACTAAATTTAACGAAATAAGCTCGACTGGATTACTCGACTCAACAGCTTAATTTGACTGATAGAATCGGCTGTTAGATTCAGCGGTTCGTCTCAACTGCTCGACTTAACTACTTGATCCAACTGCTCGATTCAATTGCGTGACTTACTACTCGACCCAACGGCTTAACTGAACTGCTCGACTGGACTGTTCGATTCAACTGCTTGACTGAAGCGCATGACTGGACAGCTTGATTCAATTGTTCGATTCGACTGTTTGATTCGTCTGCTCGACTTCCATCTCGATCCGACTGCTCGACTAAACTACTCGATTTAACTGAGCGATTTACCAGCTCGACTTGACAGCTCGGCTCAACTGTTCGACGGGGCTACTTGACTGAACAGCTTGATTTAACTGCTCGACTAGACTACTCGATTTGACTGCTCGGCTCGACTGTTCGACTGGACTGCTTGACTCGACTGTTTGACTCGACTGCTCGACTCGATTGCTCGTCGCGAATCGGTTCGCAATTATCTGTGGGCTCTACCGCCTAAAGAACTCGAAAAATGAGTGTACACCCGAGCAGGAGCGAAGAGCAAAATAATATCAAAATGTGTTATTGGAAATCGAATAACTCATATAAAAATTTGGTCTTGTTTTGGCTGACATTATTAAGGTATTGAATAACAAATGTATATGAGATATTAAAAAATCATTTTTTATAATCTAAAATCTCTTTAATTAATAAAATTTTTTTTTATGAATTATAACGAATGTCATTTTAAGGCCAGAATAAGATATGATAACAAAATCAGTTATTAAACTCATCTTACAACCACTGTTTTAAATATCTACTCAATAACAAAATGTGTTATCAATGTATCTCAATATCTATTCAATAACAAAATATACCATTATAATATAGTTTGATATTGTTTTTATATTATTTTGTTCTTCGCTCCTGCTCGGGCGCGTCTAACACCAAACAGAAATGGAAATTCAAACTATATTGGCAAAAAATCGCCATTTTTTCTTTTTTTTCGTAGGTTTTTGCATGGAAAACAATAACATATATATGTAAAGCAAGACCAGAATTGGTTTTCAGGTTAAAACTTTAGATACAAATGCGCTAGTTTTGCTCGATTAAAAAATTCTCTTTCCGGTCAGTTGCCCAGCACTGGAAGGACAAAAACATGATAAAATATTTGTAGTAGCCTTATTGACTAATGTTTTAGTTTTCAGTAGTCTAAAATTTCTCGAGTTCGATTAGTTTTTTAGAGTAGTTTTAACCCAAAGAATCGAGCCCAATTATTTGTATAAAAGTCCTTATCCCACTACCACAGGGGTGAGAGATCTCAAACCATCATTAAATAAATTCATGTCTCTAAAATCCCCTACATGCCAAATTTGGTTCCATTTGCTTGATTAGTTCTCGAATTATGAGGAAATTTGTATTTCATTTGTATGGGAGCCCTCTCTCTTAAAAGGGGGAGGGGTCATAATTCTCCTCCTAAAGAGGGAAGGGGTCTCAATTCACCATAGAAAAAATTCTTGCCTCCAACAACACCCACATGCCAAATTTGGTTCCATTTGCTTGATTAGTTCTCTAATTATGCAGAAATGTGTGTTTCATTTGTATGGGAGCCCCACCTCTTAGTGGTGTGAGGGGTCTCTAACTATTATAAGAACCTTCCCAGGTCCCAAAAACCCCTGCATGCAAATTTTCACGATGATCGGTTCAGTAGTCTTCGATTCTATAAGGAACATACCGACAGACAGACAAACAGACAGAAACCCAAGTAACACACTTTTGTCATTTCTGGTTGCTGCAACCTATTTATGACTGAAATCAGTCATTAATCGGTTACCACAACTAGTTTATAACAGCTGTACTGGTAGGGAATCCATTTTTATAGGTATAGGTAACGTAACAGTTATAGTTAAGCGCTACAGGGCCATGATCACCGACTTAATGTGGTGGTGACGCTGCGGTTTCAACAAAACCATACAGCATGCCACACCGTGCATATTGCAACTGATTTATTGAAAGAAACCATCACTATAAACCAATATGTAACCTCTATTTGATGGCGTTAGATGGAGCAACCAATGAAAAATAAACATAGAAGGAAATCACACGACGCTCAAAGTACCCAGTAAATTCAAACTCTCAGAAAAGTTAAAGAAGAAATTAACTTTTTAAAGTGGTACATGAGAGCTAACATTCGCTTAACTTTTCCGAACAATTAACTTTTCTGAGAGTTCTCTTTTCCGAGACTCCACTGTATACTATGAGTTGCACAAAAGCAAGTTATTATTAATCGGTTTTCAAGTCAGAATACAATCGAGCATTGACTAATCAACTATATATACTTTGTTTAAACAACTGGTTTTCAAAAATTTCAAATTTTGATGGCCCGTTAATTTAGCCACTTATCTTATTTATATAAGTGGCTTATGTCTGTACCGAAGACCACACACAGTTTCCGACAGGACGTCATAAGAGGCTTATCGGTAACTAAAAACAGGTCCCTGACAGGACGTTATGCTTTCGTACGGTTGTATTCCCAGTCACCTCACCGGTCGACTGATGAACTGGTCGATTAGACTGCTCGATTTGACTGCTTGACACATTTGCTTGACTTACTACTCGACCCGATTGCTCGACTTAACTGCACGATTGAAATGCTCGACTGGACTGTTCGATTCGACTGCTCGACTGGGCTGCTTGACTGGACAGCATGATTTATCTGCTCGACTCGACTGTTCGAATGAATTGCTTGACTCAATTTTTCGACTTAACCACTTGACCCGACTACTTGACTAAACCATTCGATTCGACTGCTCGACTCAAGTGCTCGACTAGACTACTCGATTAAACTGCTCGACAAAACTGCTCGATTTAACTGCTCGACAGGACTGCTCGACTTGACTGCTGGGCTCGAGCACTCGACTGCTCGACCGGACTGCTTGACTGAACAGCTTGATTTAACTGCTCGACTAGACTGCTCAACTCGATTGCTTATCGCAAATCTGATTGCTTGTGTTAAATCAGACCGGACCAAGTCGCAAAATTTTAAAAATGAGTAAATGATAGCAAACGATCAAGAATTTTCTAAGCAACATTTTACTCTAATCAGACTACATGAATGTTGGAAACAGCCATAGTTAGAAGATGATTTCTCGAAGTCAGAATTTTGCCACTCGGTTCAGTCTAACAGTCTAACTGATCCGACCACGGGAAGTGGCCGAAAAACGATCATACACATAAGCATTGGACAAAAGGCAGGAGTCAAAATGACTACTTGTCAAGCATAGCTACCAATACCTCCCCCCTTCCTTTCCGCTCTTCCCCTCCTTCACCAAAAAATTTTCATTTTTTTCCCCTACCGTCCCTTCATCAATTGTAGAACCATCGTTTCAAAAAATATTAAAAAAATAATGATTTTTTCAAAATTTTTAGTTGTTCATGTCCCCAATATGAATCGGTTTGCGGCAAACAATAGACGGTTTAGAGTCACTCACACAAAAGAGCTATATTGCCCGCCTATAGAATCAGCACAGTGGAGATAATGTTTTTATTCAGTTGATACGACCATAAATACTATTTGTTTCAGTTTCCGGTTATGACTCTTTTATGAACAACATCTTAGAACTATATTATGCAATATAAGAACTCAAAGAACTAATACAAAAATTAAACATCTTCGCAAGCACTGGCCAATGGAATGTATCCGCGGTTTTCTGAAGAGACATTTATATTTTCCGGATCGTAAGATTCGGGCTCAACTAGTTATTCCTATATGCACGATAAAATTTAATGCGCATATGCTGCACAACTACGGAAACTGCTAAATATTTATTATATATTCTATCGGATATTTTATTATTGCCACTGTAAACCAAATTGATCAGGATAAAGCTGCCTTGGTGATTTAGTGTTTTCACACAGAAAGTTTTACAGCTTTAATGAACAAAGCGAAAAGCTTCATAAGATTATGGCGCTTGCCGATAAGCAGCGAAGATATTATGCTCTAATGGTTTATCTGCTGCTTTAAGTAGGTTATGGTTTAATTGCTGCTTTCAGCAGAGCGTAATAAACCTACTCAAGCTTATGGCATGACTCTTCCAAAACTCTTATAAAATACTTCCGAAGAGTAGGCTTCTTGGTCGGAAGGAAGTTTTAAAGAAGCCATCAAAAGCGGCCATCGTAGATTTTTTATTCATAAGCATTGGATTCGGGTTGGACAAAATGAAATTCGAGTTCGAGTTCTGATCCCGAATAAGTTTGATTTAATATCACTATTTGATCATGGATTTGTGCGAAGTACTACTTCTGTTCAATTGAATTTCCTTGCCATCAACACCATATGGCATTGATGAGGCACAGACATAGGCAAGCGGACAGAAAATGTTAAAAATTATTAACATAATATGATATGCTTTAGGTGATTTTTTGTATTCTACATCTCATTTTCTTTGCAATATTGTTATTCAGTAAACGTTGTAATTAACTCTAGTACAAATCAGGTGTATAATTTACCATCAGCATTTTGAATTGGGCGACTCTGAATTTAGCACAACTATTTGAAAATAAAATTTCACTGTAACATACAGGTTAATCAAACTGCAAATTTTTTATCTAACTTCCAATTCTAACGCACCGTACTTACACCAAAACACCATTCTGCGTAGGGGCCTGTGCACTCTCTCGTAGCCCGTGACCCACGTGCTGCGGAGCAGCGGAATTAAGTCATCGCGTTCACTGGCGGATTATCATTTTTTTATCTTTATTACTAATGTACACACAGCAATACAAATACATTTTCTGTACATGCGTACGCACTCAGTGCACCACTGGCTGTAACGGCTGTAGGCCGGTACGATTTGAAGCACGGCTACGGACCGACCGGCAAGCCTCTCAGCTATTAATCCGATCCGATATTCATAGTTGCGTGCTCGGAACCATTTGCGAGGGTTAGCAGTTCGGGCCATCGGCAGGATACCGACCCACACACACACAAACACTCACAGTGCAGATGGATGTGCCCCCGTGGAACTTTCGGAAAGTTTAAGCTCCCCGTTTGATAATGACACATGTCCGGTGGGCAGCACTTGGGCCGGTTACTCAGTTCATCAAATTAACGAATTGAGACGGATACACGGTGTTGGAAATTGAACTCTTCCGTGGATCGTGCGGTGCTATGAAGACCACCCCTCCTACCCCCACTTCCCCCGCTCACTTTTAACAGCTTGATTCGTGAGCAAATATGTGCCTTACATTCCACTGACAACGGATGCGTTCTTCCCCACTTGGAAATGTTTGATCAGTGGCGAAATGGCCCGGCGGTGGTGGTTGTATTCGGCGAGATTGTAGGATTTAGCGTTAGATTCAACGACATTAGACCTACAGGCAGAGGCGATCACGACAACCGAAGCGCTTTGGTGTGGGGCTTAACGAGAGCGCTAAGCACTAAGTATATGGGAATGGAATAATCCGCGCTTGGTGCTTTGAAGTTTAGCCGCCGGTTATCAGCTGAAGGTATTGGAGGAATGATGTTTACAAATGGGTTCGCCATAATCAGCCACCGGGGTTTATCCGCGCTGATCGAATGCGGCTTTTCCACTCTAATGTTATATACATGTTTGTGATTCTCAATATTTAGCACATCAAAGCGAATTAAAGAAGGACAAGAAACGTGACTAATTTGAATATCCCATTCATGGCCGCATAATCCTGTCTATCACATTCATCATTGCTACTCTTACAAAACATTCTTCCAGCAAATGTTGGTAAAATTTCAACCCTCTCCTAATCGGTTACCTGACGTGTACATGCAGACACACAGTCGTCTCGCTGTTGAAAATCCTTTCGAACTGGAACGCTGCACAGTAAGTAAACTTACACACGGCATAAACATATCCCTCGGTGCGTGCCTATGCCAAGAAACCGAGATTTCTTTATCCCTTCACAGTTCACAGTTAGATGAATGCACCGGGATCCTTTCGGGTTCGATGTGTATCACCCGGGCTCGAGCAACGGAACGTTGTATTGTGGTATGTGTTTATCGAAGGATAATTCCTTTTCAATAAAACACGCACGAATCAAGCTCAAGTGCCTGCGTCTCCATCATCGTCGCCTGTGCTGTTCACCGGTATGATTCCCCTTTCCGCGGAGCCGACCAGCACCCAACGAGAAGCTGGTGCACGCTTTGAAAAAAGTTCTACGAACCCCTCAACCTTATGTGTATCCCGGTAGGTAGGTCGCTGTTGAAGTGATTCCTCTTTTATTCTAATCGTCCGCATTCTCTAGCGCTGTTATTCTAATCCCGCCTAATTTTGATTCACCTTAATCCGCTTCCCCGGTTGAGCCGTTCCGAAATAAAAGCCTTTCCATTTCTTAATAGGCAACGACAATGTGTGCACTTTAGATTTCCACTGGAACTTACCCCCGGTTTTGCAGAAGACTAGAAGAGTGAACGAATGAGCGAGCGGAAACGGGACAAAACACCGGCTGTGATTATAATCATCTGCTGTCGTCCATTATTTACAGTGTACAGTGTACGTATGTGTGGACCTGGATGGAATGCACCACCGGGATGGTCGGCCGGGAGGACAAAAAATTAAATACGATTACAGAGAGAGTGAGAAGGGATTCCCGCGCGATGCGCTTCGCCGACGAGAAAAAAAAGAGAGTATAAAACGTAAATCCATCTAAAACATATAAATTCAGGATTTTAGAAAAGTAAACTGCATTCAATTAATCAAAACTGATTTTGTACAATTCTCACGCTATTGGCTCTCGGGTGACAGTGCTTCCTGATTGAGCCGAGCCGAGCCGAGCCGGACCGGGCTAGACCAAGCAGGGGGGGAATAGGAAGTTTGTCAGCGTAGGGATAACTGCACGCGTTACGTTACCGTTTTGATTCAATCATCCTGAAAAGTGATGCGATTGATTGTCGTAGCTCGGTTGTTAACCTGTCATCCACTTGGAGCAATACAATTTATAAATTCTTTTTATTCTATGTACTGACAAACTTTGGACTTTAAATGACTATTTGCATGTTAACAGGCTTCAAAATCGACCTTTAATTCTTACTCGATCAGCAAATGGGGGATTTATCGAAGTCTCGCGTCAATGAGTGACACCTTTTCTACGTATGGGCATTCATTTTGCTAGTTCGTTGGTGACAAATCAGAGTTACACGACCTTTACTTAACGTTTGAATCTGAAGTATGCAAAAGAAAAGTGTTTGAATATTGTCAAATTGAGGAAACCATTCCAACCCATTCAGCACACTTTGGTGGGTTGTGGGAAATCGGTGTCAAAAATATAAAATCCGTTCTGAAGTAATAATACCATTCCGCCTCTTTGACAATCATAGAATTTTCAACTCTTTTGTGTCAAATTGAGATAATTTTAAATTCAAAGTCGTTATATGCCCATTCAAATGATGCTCGTGATTTTGAAGTTTTAACCTGTGGGGACTTAACTATCGGCAGACGCTTAGTCGTAGCACGTCCAACAACTTCGTGAGCACTTTTGGAATCGTTGAAGGAGAGAGGACAGTCTTACAGAGTTACAGGTTCGTGGCAAATGGACAAAGAAATTGCAAATATTCACCCATGCACAGTAGTTCTTATAAAAAAAGATAATCTTCCTCCGCAATCATTGAAAATTAATTTACTTTAGTTTAGTTTAATTAAAGTAGTTGATATCTAGACAAATTCGAACACAATTAGTCGTCCTATACCAAAACTCGCACCATTACCAAACCTAGACAACCTCATTTCTTCCCACGGGTAAAGGTACACTGTATCAGTCACCAATGGTGTGTAAGGTGGTCCATGCTATTGTTTACGTTCCACTAAGACTTAAACGTAAGTATTTTGCTTTCATTTGTATATTACTGTCAGTGCAACTACTTTTTGCGGTTTTTCTTTCTACTTTTCTTTGCTATTCGCGGTAACAAGCAAGAATCATCTTTGCTGAATTACTGAAGAGTTGCATCCGTTTGTGATACAGAACACTTACCACAGTAAATCCGGATCTACACATTGCCGTCATGGTATCTTATTCTACAAGCTAACCCAAGTAACAATGTAAGTTTTATTGCATTCTTATGGTGGTGTTCATGACTGATTTTGGTCTAAAATACCATCACACGAGTGTAAGAAAACCTAAAATGTTGCTTGGGAAGGCAAGTTGGAGGAAACCTTTTGTTGGCAACGACCAACAAATAGAACTAGAATACAACAGAACTCAACTTATAAACCAACCATCTGCAGTGCTTACACTTCAAAGCAGCATATGATTCAGTCAAGCAAAATAAGTTTGTTATGACAGATCCACTAATGGGGTGGAAAGTGGTTTGCGAACGAAACTGTTTAGGCTAATATCTGCTACCTTTGACGGTTTCACATCAAGTGGTGTTAGGATAACGGCTGCGGTGTCTGACACGTTCGTGACATTGAATTGTTTAAAGCAAGGTTCCGTGCCATCCCGTTTACAGTATGACATCAACTTAAAAGGTGCTATTATACGAAGGGCAGAAGTGCGAAGAAGAGGTACCATTATCAGGACATGCTAACATGCTCATAGGCTTGGCGTTAGCCGTTGCTGTGAAAGAAGCATCTAAAACCCTCGAGAAAAAAAACCCGTTTGACTCGTAATTCCCTTGAATTCCCGTAGGAATTACAAGGAGAACATAGAAGGAGGAAATAGAAGAGACAAGCTACAGTGTACTGATCACGTATCGAGAATGCCGCATGAGCGACCAGTAAAAACTATATTCAAAAGATGAATACTGCAAACTACAGTGAAGACTCTTGTTAGAGTAAAGTTATTACAGTGCTAAGTTTTAATCTTATTATAAGACCTACTTTTTTCTATCGCTCATTTCGTGGGTTTTTAATAACCGTTCCTTCATCAGGCATTGCATCAACTGTTTTCCCATCGGTTTGGCAGCCAAATTCCATTCTCACTTGAACTCTTTCTCGTCGCTGGCAGTTACACATTTCTTTTTCAGGTTGCCTTTCATAATCTTAACTCTGGGATATTCGTCGGATCCTACTTTTTGAAAATTCATATAACGCCATTGTCATTGTACCACAATGTTTGGTCGACTTTGAATAGTAACAACTTGTCAGAGCTGGGTCAAAAAAGGTCATCAATCTGCTCCAGAAAAGGCAGAGAAGACAGTCTTTTTGATCATGAAATTGATGGTTGATGACCCCAGAAATCATGAATTTTTTAGTACACATTCACAACAATGCCAATGAGTGTATTTGACTCTGGATTTTGATTCACGTCATGGTCCAGAACAGTTTATGCTTAGAAACTGCTCAAACCATCCCTTTTTCTTGCTCACTGGGCATAGAATTTCAAACTGTTACCATTTTCACCACGTCTCTCGATAACAATTTTTTTAACACAAGTAACAATTCAAAAGCCGCTTGGCCTTATTTAAATTTTTATTAAGGTTTTATTGCGATATGAATGGTTTTTTTTTTTTTTTTTTTTTTTTTTTATCATGGTTTTATCATGGTATTGCGCAATACCAAGATGTTACAAGTCGAAAACTACCTATAGCTAGCTTTTAACCCATAATAAAACTGTTAATAGGGCAAATTTATTGTGGTTGCCCAGGTTAAAATTAGTTGGCTGCGACCCATCTCTTATAAAATAGTAATAAGTGGGGTGTAGCAATACAATATGGCGCAACAATCAAACTAGATCTTATTGTAAAACTGTACCATGACTAAACAGACTTTTTTCTTTGCCAAGTGAGGCCTTTTCTGGTTAGTCGAATTCAAGTAATAAGTTTTATTACGTTTCTCTAGTGATTGTCATGGCCAATTCCATAAAACCGCTAATAAAACTGTTAGCTCCACCATAACTTCCTGATGATCGCTATTAAACTGCCGTCCGATCAAAGAGAGTGGACCCTTTAAAAGGTTTTATATCCTCTTTGAAAAACAGGGTATAAGCTCAAGCAGTCTTATCACGCTCCGCAGAAAGCAGTAATAAACCCGATTATGCTTTTCGTTGCTTGACAGCTAGCGCCATAATCTAATAAAGCTTTTCTCTACAAAACTATAAAGCGTACAGTTTGCTTTAATAAAAAGCTAAATCATTCCGCAGTTTTGTTAACTATAAAATACATCCGTGAGCAGAAAAGTTAAAATTTTACATCGATTTGATTAATAGCGACTATAATAAAATATCCCAGAGAATAATTAATTAATTCTCAATAGTATTCGTAGTTGTGTATGCGTATGTGCATTAAATTTTATCGTCGATATTAATATGATAGGCAAATAAAATCAACGTGCTATCGAAATTTTGCAATTTTTCAAAACTGGTTGTTTTAACAAAATGAACATAAAGGGTGCCCACGGTAAAATTGCAACACACTCAAATTGCTCTAACTTTTGAACCGTTAGATAAAATTAATTGAAATTTTGCTTGGAGAAAGCTCAAAGTCCATTGTTTATACTGTGTGAGTCTTTTTATCAGGTGCGCAAAGATATAAAAAATGGACTCGAAAGAACAGCTCGTTTGCGAAAAAAAATCTGCATCAGTACATCAAAAATAAGAATTTACCACATCGTGCCGCCGGCAGAAAGCTGGAAATTCCTAATTCTACGGTTTCTCATGTCATAAAACGGTTAGAAGAACATCTGACTGTCGACTGTCGTGTGGTTGGGGCCTTCGACGGAAAACCAAACTCTTCCGTTCAAGAGGTAACAAAAAAAACTGAATTTGAGCAAAAGAAGGCCAAAACTCAAGCTGAATTACGCACGTTCAAGATTCAGAAGACCTTAATAGAATACGGTCGTGAAAAGCCTTGCCCGGAAGTTATACGATCAAAAGCTAACGAAACCTGATTGCTGCGTTATGGACGACGACACCTACATGAAAGCGGACTCCATCCAGATTTCGGGGAACCAGTAGCTCACTGCAAAGGATAAGCTTGATGTTTTAGAGAACCTCCGCAAACAGAAGCAATCAAACTTTGCTAAGAAATTCTTGATTTGGCAAGCAATTTGTTCATGTGGACAGCGGAGTACACCTTTCGTGATCAAAAAAAGATACCATGAATGGACGGACCGGTGTGTTTGAAAGAGTGTTTCCAAAAGCGACTTCTTACTCCACTGAAGTCTCACAACTGTTTTACGATCTTGTGGTAGAATTTGGCTTCATGCCATTACGCAAAGGCGGTACTGGAGTGGCATAAGGCAAATAATGTCGATTTCGTGCCGAAAGACCATAACCCCTCAAATACACTGGTGCTGCGGCTAATGGAGAAATACTGGGCTATTATGAAGCAGAATCTTCTGAAACATCCTAAAGTAGGGTTACGGACCCTCTTCGTCACACGTAAGCACGATCCATATTTTATTGCGAGTTTTTATAAGAATTAATCCGAAAGTACTCAAGTTTTCTACACCAGATAAATCTGACACATCTTGCCTGTACATGTATACCTATTTAGCCCGAAAAAATATTTCGCAATTTACATTTCTCAGTGGAACAATTTTTCATGCTCCAGCGGGAGTTCGTCACACGAAAATTCACTTCATCATAAGCAAGATTTCTTTCGTTTGTCCTGGACAGACAGCAATTATTTACAAAAATCATGCAAAACATGTCGATTTTGAGGTTGTGTAAAATCTTTTGGGTGAGATTAAGGCCAAAGTACGGCAAATCGAATACAAAGGTGAAATTTAATAAAATGAGGATGCTAAAACTAAGTTCAATTGTTTCATTTAATGCCCTGAAAGTTTGGTGGCAATCGGATAGAAACTCGAATTTTGTGAATTAATTTTGTGCTCCGCAATTTTACCGTGGACACCTTTTTTGTTTGATTATAGTTACTTTAACAGCTTGGGTCATTTGTGACACCTGCGGGATTGGGAATTGAACCCGAGTCCTCGGCGTGAGAGGCGTGACTGCTAACCACTATACTGGGATTGACCCCTGGACACCCTTTATTTGGTTAGTTAAACTAAATTTCTAGCAAAATCTTTTCCGTTACTTCCTGTGACATGAAAACTGATTGATAATAACGTTGTTTCTGCAACATACATATGACTTTTTGTTTGCGAACAAAAAAAAAATACTAGGGTGGTCATCCAGCGGATTCAATATCGGGCCAAAACTGAGTAGAATTAGCACATTTTGATAGGCTTTTGCCCTGTCATATGCGCTCAGCGGACGCTATTGTTGACTTCTACTATTGCTTTCGACTATCACTTTTTATCATACACTTAAAATAATTTTAACGTTGAAATCACGAGAAATGTTATATGAATAGCTTCTTCCATTGTGCTTTTCCTATACAATTTACGTGAATTAAATGTAGATTGCACCCATAGTCGCCCATTTATACACGAAATCCGTTAACCGGCATTGTTTTTTGTTATTAACGATCAACTGAAAATCACGTAACTTAGAGTAGAGAAATTTACGTGTTTTCCACAAAGAAAGGATGTAGACCCGAGCAGGAGTGAAGAGCAATATAATATATAAACAATATCAAACTGTGTTAACACGGTATATTTTGTTATTTAATAGATATGGAGATACATTGATAACATATTTTGTTATTGAGAAGATATTTAAAACAGTGGTTGTAAGATGAGTTTAGTAACTGATTTTGTTATCATATCTTATTTTGGCCTTAAAATGACATTAGATATATTTCATACATTTTTTTATTGATTAAAGAGATTTTAGATTATAAATATTTTATAAAATGATTTTTTAATATTTTATTTACTACTGCATTTGTTATTCAACACCTTAATAAAACTAAAATATGTTATTCTAACCTCTGAATACAGTCATGTTATTGCTTTGTTATTCAAACAACACAATTAGTTATTCTTTTGGCCTTAAAGGAGTAAAATTTTGTTATTTTACTAACTATGTCAGCCAAAACAAGATCAAATTTTGATATGAGTTATTCGATTTCCAATAACACATTTTGATATTATTTTGCTCTTCGCTCCTGCTCGGGGAGTAGGGCGGGGCATAAGTGCGATGTTTAAAGTTGTCATCAATTTTCGTGAGATATAAAGAACGACAACAACAAAATATATTTTATAGTGATGCAGTAACTCAATGTCTTCACATTCATATAAATCGGTAATAGTGTTATTGAAAATAAATTCTTCTTTCTTCTGATCCAGTGCCGATTCGCCCTTTTTCCCCACTAGCGGGGCAAAAATGTGAATACCGCGGGGCAAAAGTGCGAAGCTCGAATCCATGAAATTGGCACAACAGTAGCTAACACAACCATATTTTCTTCAACCTGCGTTATGTTTCGGTAAGGAATATTCTCAATTTGCACCTGTCCTATTTTGCGCTGGTGTATTGCAGCCTCCGTTAGATCGAAACTTTTCCAAACGTTTGTTTTTTGTTTCATCAGCGGAAAAACATTGTTTTCCTTCGGGCAACATCTGTAGAGCACACAGTTTTCTGCAGATCTTCCATTTCTAGTATCTGTAATATAGTGCCTAAAGCTATACATGAAAGTCCATGAGTCGCACTTTTACCCCGTCCGTGAATCGCACTTTTACCCCGCTAGGCGCTTGACGGAGTTAGGGTAAATTACGGAAACCGAAATATATTTTATAAATTCTTTTCACCGTATTTTCAAAACAGATGTGTGAGTGATGTAAAACGCTGCCACAAATTTTCAACAAGTTATATCCTCCTGTTGATATCGTATTTGCCGTATAACGAAAAATTACATCAAAACCACCCTAAAATAACATTTGCACATAACTCAGCAACTGTGCTTCGTAAGCAACCAAAGTTTACGTTAGATTCAAGCTGTCATAGTAATCACCCATCCATGCCAATGTAGTCAATTTACTCGAAATCTGCACCGATAAATCATTGAATCGCACTTTTACCCGCATCGCACTTTTACCCCTCCTTACTCTATAGATTATTTTGATTGTACGTGAGTAACTTCGAATAGCGTTCCGAATTATTATTTTCTGGTTTTGCTTTCTAAACTAACGCATATTCGGACTTCAGAGAATATTTGACAACATCAAAAGTACCAGCGGCAAATAATTCGAACTTCGCTTACTAACATATCCGGATTCCTGCTCTCAGAGTCTCGAAGATTCCTATTTCATTGTGAAGGCGATTTCTTTACGGAATTATAGTTCTATAAACAAGGCATTTTGTACGAAGCCTCCGCATAATTTTTACGCGAGGAGTCCCAGAGATGCTGTGCGAATCTTTTTAGTTCGACCGGGTTTTCTCGGTACTACTTTTCGAGCCATTATTGAGTCTAAAAGATTCTCAATAAAACACAGTATTTAGTATTAAGTTTAGTGACATAAATTACTAAACCGAATGTAATAAACTTTTTAAATGCATTTTTAAAGGTCGATGCTAGTCCGAAGACTCTGTCACGCTTGTGTAATAGAGTCGGCTAACTATAGGTTATACGATTTTCCTTCACAGAAATATAAATGCAGAAAACAATTGGTGTTTCATGCGTTTTACGCTAAGAATGAGGCCACCGTTTTTTCAAAACGTTCTAAAATATGTTCGGTCAGTTTTGGATGACTATGCTCTCTTAGTCCATGTTTGCAATTTTGGATTAAATACTAAAATATAGCTAGCACCCGCTCGTATGACAAGAAAGTGGTTTTTAAGTTTCTTTAATATCCTTATTATGAATAAATTTGCATTTCGCAAATTGTGCGTTAGTCCTCGATTATATAATTTACAACAACATAATACAAAAAAATTAAGTTTTCATTAAAAATAAAGACATTTTATTCAAAACAATAGCTGAGTTAACACGCCGACGAAGCCCACAGCATCACTGCTAGCTGAACCACCGTTTGTGGATTTTTCCGCCGGACGCAAAGCCAGTAATACATCGACGTTTTTACAATCGTTGAAATTGACCCCGTGCGGAAGTTAAGCGGGAATCCGAAACAACCGGTTCGCTTCAGTCAGTCGGTAGTGGGAAAACAAAAATCATTTTATATCCCTGTAGGTACTGCCGGTCAACATTAGAGCTCCCGACCGACCGACCGACGGTCCGATGCTGCCGGCTGCCGTCGGCTTCGGTTGTTGCCATTACCGCGCACCGTCGCGTCACCCGGCTCTGGCAGGCACCGATTCCGATTTTTCCATCCCGACCGGCTGGGATTTTAATCTGCCCTGGCGCGCTTAGCGCGGATGGTGTTTATATGTATTTAACGGATTATGCGCCTACATGCACGCCTGCTTCCCGGAACTGAATCCCAGCTTCAGCTGGAATGTGTACGCTCGCGTATCCACCGATGTAAGGGTATGTTCCGCAGTTCAATCTATCGGTCTGCCTGCTTGCCTGGCTGCCTGCCTGCATGTAAATTTAGGCCAGGGGCAGTTTCCTCCGGTGCCAGCGTTGTTGTAGTCGTCGGGCACCGAACGGTACCCATGCCGAATCCCCTAGGCGCGGATTTCCTGCATGGCATAAATTTAGGAAGCACATGTGATCCACGACGTGGCAATAGACCGCTACTAATGCTAAAGCAGCTATCGTTCCCAATTGATGGAAACCTACTCCCCCTTTGCGTGCAAGCATCGTGCTGGGCCCGGGAGGATACAAACAACAACCTAGTGTCCCGAGAAGGTGTGAGCTTCAATGTTTGTTTTGTAGCAACATATCCTTTCCGGCAATCGACGATGACGACGACGACGACCGGACCGAAAACGGTCCGGTTGGCGGATAGGCGGTTAGGCGGTGTAGCTCACCGGCCTAATATCGGATTTCACCAAGTTTCGATGACGGTCGTAAAAGTACCAAAAATTGCCTTCGCCTGAATCCGGACCGGCCGGCGATCCGTAGCTGGCCCCCGGTTCGGATGTAATAGTTTATATAATCGCGTTAATCCTGCTGCAAATCCCGATTCGGGCGCCTGCGCTACGTGGAGATTTCGCGCGCCCGCGGGCACGGCAGCCGGGATTAGTTGTTGGGAAATGCGTTTGTGAAGTAAACATTCGGTCGGAACGTGCTGTGGAAGGCATTTTACTTGAACTAAAACCTGCCTGCTTCGCAGGTATTTTAAATGCGTGTCAAGAAATTCCAATAGTAAATTAATTAAGTTCAAAATTGTGTTAAATCTTCGGCGGACATAATTAATTCCATGTTTCGATGGACGACACTGACGTCGACCGGAATATTATAATAATAACGACAACTATTCGTTCACGAAATTTTCGCAATTTCCCTGCGGTGGTTGTTTCTGCCGTTTCCCCTCACGGTGGCTGTTACTATCGCAACAAATTCAAATTAGGACCAGTTTTACACATTATCTGGCCTCTAACACCACATCACAAAATCCACTCACTCAGGCGGGCTTCCACGTGCTGGCTGTACACTTTCGTTGCCGCTCTTTGATGTATTGATGGAAAGCGGAAAAGCCGCATTACTCAGCGTTATTAAAATATTAGCACCGATGATGTGTGCCAACTGTGTGCGCTCTCCTAAATTCATCATTCGCCAATTAGCAAAATTGAATCAATCGTATCAAAATGAGCCTCACATCACCCTGCCCGATCCACCGGCCAATCCGCGGATGAATCCCACACGGATGGCGAAATTCCGACCCACGAATGAATGGTGATCCTGAACTGGCGGAGGGTCGTGGGTGGTTCACCGGAACGGAAAGAGGAAAAGCAGATAAAAAACTGCCCACAGTGAGATCCTCGAGCACTGAACTGTGACCGTTCGAAAACAAGCTGGCCGGTTTTATGGGTGTATGTGTGTGAGGTCGAGGGATAATTTTTGTGGCTTTCAACCGTTGTCAAATTGAATTTCACTCCCTCCTGGGGGACAACTTTTGTTTGGCGAAGGGTTGTGACAGTTTTTATTGCTTTCTCATCGAAGTGGATGGGATGTGAAAGCGGTTAATGGACGTGAAGAAAATGCAACATGTTGGCATCAGGGCACACAAGAAGCCTTTTGTTGCTTGTTTTTATTTGTATCATTAAGTCAACATCATTGAAATTTGGCCATTCAAGGATAATTATCAGATAACCATTATGGTAACAAGCAGTGGAGCAATCTTTTCCCATGAAATGAACGGAATCCAAAAAAAAGTAAAAAGGTCTTCAAGAAATGCCTTGAATTTTTGGTTAAACTCCTCTCGGGGCGTTTTACCCAACCACACAACCAACTGGATTGAGTGCCACTCTGCTGATTTTCGACTCATCCATTAGCTCATTAATATAATATTGTTAATAGATTTTCAATGTTCCACCTACCGTTGACTTTGCTGAAATCGAAATCCTTCCGATCTTGCATGGCGGCGGCTGCCGCTGCAACGGCAGCTACTGGCGATTGAGGAACCCCTCGATCGCTCGCCCCGTTGGGTGGCTGTGGAGGGTGGATGCCCGGAATAACACTGCTACTGCTGCCACTGTTATTGCTGCCGCTCATGTTATTGTTATTATTGTTGTTGTTGTTGCTATTGCTGGTAATATTGTTGCCACCTAAACTGTTGGCACTGACATTGGCCCCGCCGCTACTCACTCCGGATCCATTCTCCGTAAGTGACGATGATACGCTGATCCGTGGCGTGAGCGAGCGGTTCATGCTGGAACCCATCAACGATTGGGACACGCTGATTGCAGGTAAACCCGGATGCTGAACCGTACCGAGGGGAATACTGCCTCCGTTGGCGTTGGCCAACGCGGAAGAGCTACTGTTCAGATTGTCGGCACTAGGATGGTCCGATACGTTCGATGAAGACGATGACATGTGGTGCACCTTTGGGCTGGACAGTTCCACCTCTCGTCCGTTCGATGGAGACACTGGCAGGGATGATTCTTTTTTCGGCGATTTAGGACGTGTTAAGGCCAAGGCTTGAGTCTGAAAATCGAGACATAAAAAAAGAACAATCAAACAAAAGATTTATTAGTTGGATAATCGAACGCAAGTCAGTACAAATAAATTATCGTTCATTAGTTGAATCAAACGCATCGAAAACAGAAAAAAAACACAAGAATTAAAATGGTTGTGATTAGCAAAATGTAAATAAGGAATTTACAACTGAAAACTGCCCGGGGATAAAAGGTTGGCTATAAAAAAAAAAGAAACCCTTGCCAACGGACAAAGGGTGTCGTCGTTTTGCAGCACTTTTCGAATGCGAATACAAGCGAATAATGAAACTAACAGCATGTATCGCGGACATGAAAGGAGATTTATAACAATTAAGATTAATTTAAAGATCATGATCAGAACATATTTATAAACTGAGTCGTTCATGGTGACACCCGAAGCGGTCGGTGGTTGTTGCTGTTAGTGCGCTGGATATTCCTTACACACGAGCTGCCTGCTGCTGCTGCTGCTGCTGCCGGACCGCGCGAACCGAACGCGGAGTTGCAATATCTAACGAAATCAGTTTCAATTAAGTTAACTGCCGTCCGACCGAACCGACCAACCGAACTGACTGCGCACCAACGGACGGCCAGCCGGACGGACGGACGGGAACGGATGGTGTTCGATCTCGGCCGTACACACACCGCACAGGGACAATTAGCCGCCGCGGACGCCAGTGATTCCTATCAATATTTACAGCGATTTTATGGTCCGCCTGGATGCTGTAACATTGACCTAGTGTGGTGGCTAAAGTGGGGTTGGAATTTTACGGGTTGCCACGGAATGATCGTCGTTGGTTGAACAAATGTTTACGACGATGGATGCAGCGAAACGGAAGGCAATCGGAAAATTAAAAGACTATTTTCGAAATTATATTCGAGTTTTTCTGCTGGTTTTTGTGCTTTTTTTTTGCAGAAATGAAGTTGTTAGATTTTTATTAGATTAGGCTGATTAGATGGCTTTCAGGCTAGCTGAAGGCTGCTTTGCAGGAAAAAAAACAGGCAGTAATTTCGTTTTGTAGTTTGAATTGAAGCAATTTTTTTAATTAAATTGAATTTACAGAATCAAATCAAAGCACTGTCTTTAGAAATGTTTATTGTATTTATTCGCTTGGACTTTGAATCTCGTTTGAGTGAATTGTATAATTTACAGCTTATCGAATAGTGGTTCAATATAAGGCAGATGTATAAGACAACTGATTTCCGCTGATTACATTTTCCAGTTGTGATTTTCACAACCTTACTCTGCCCTTGGATTTTCAAAAAAATAAAACTATTCATAGTTAACCTATCAGGTTCTGTTCAAAAACTTCGTTGCAAATACGAGCCAGTTCACCTTTTCTCTGTCTTCGTTATGTTATGTCACATCGTGAAATAAGAACGTGAACCAAATTGGACCCAGGTTGCTTCCCTGTGCTACTCTGTTGGGAGTGCTTCCACGTTCAGAAGGGACACACAAACCGACTTGCACCCGAAGCATTCTTCCAGTCAAGTACGAGGTTGATCAGCTTAAGTTACGATCGACCAGGATTAAACTCATACTGGTCAGTAGATATGTAATGTTCAGAGCGTTTCAAAACAACTTCACTTAAGATAATTTCGAACAAACTGGAATTCTTTAGGTCGCGTTTATCTCCATTCTTGATGAATTTACCTGGCTCGAAGGATACGTTGAAAATGCCAGCTGAAAGGCGTTGCGAAAAAAATTTGGTTGTCTTAAACTTTTTTCGTCTTGATTTAGATCGTGCCTTTAGAATACCTTCACACCTCTTGTTTTGTAGGTGTAAGTTTTTCAGTTATCAAAATGGCGTCCAAGCGAGAGAAGCAACGCATCAAAATTTTGCTTGTGCATTGCTAAAATCGGAACAACGACGCATCAGAATTAGCTAAATTATTAAAACTGCCCAAATCATCTGTCGCCAATGTAATCAAATTATTTAGGGAAAGTTTGTCGACAGCTTTGAAGCCAAGATCGAGGGCAAAATTGATAGCCGAAACCCGCCGCCATGATGACATATAAAGTAACCAGCGCTTGTAAGCGGAACCACAACCTCTCCGTCAAAGGACATTTGGCAAACCAGCTGGGAGTGTTATCTACAAGCGTGTATTGAGCTAAAAACTGCAAGTCGCGGACATAAACAGAACAAGGTGACCAAAATACTATCCCAGAAGCTGTATACGACGACGCTGATGAACTTCCAAGGTAAGAGTCTTATGCGACGGCGCACAGTAGTCCAAAAGGGCGAAAAGTGGAACTATTTCCTAGTGTCTTTTGTTTTCATTTTATCATTTATGGTCTATGGAAATTGAAAGCTTGAATATGCGATAGCTCAGCAAGTAAAGGTCCAAGAGATTTGCGGTCCTCGCCAAAAACAAATATTTTGAGAGCTTCAATAATTGCATAGAATATTGTATTCTTACAAAATGCAACTAACAAAAGCTAAGAATGAAAAACCAATTTTAAAAGAAATTTCGAAGAATATGCCCTATAGTTCAGCACTCGACGAAGATATAAATTTTATTTCTTCAGCAAAGTTGCTTGTTTTTACAATATTTACAACTTTTCTGAAGAAACTATGTCTATATTTCCTAACACAAAAAAGTTATTATTATTTTCATTATTCATTGCATAGAATATTGTATTCTTACAAAATGCAACTAACAAAAGCTAAGAATGAAAAACCAATTTTAAATTTTTAATTTTTGTAGCAAAAGCGTCCTTTATTGGTGATCTCTTGCAAGGACACATCGATTGTTCTGCGCTGCTCAGTACCTTGGATATCAGCATACGTCGCCGCAATCTTCCGTCCCATTCGTTCCTCAGCATTGGTCCTGCGAGAACAAATTATGGACTTAACGAACCAATGCGTAGCATGTCTCGTGTATTCAACAAATGTTATAACGTATTTAATATTAATGTATCTCGACAAACTAATAAGTGTAGTTTTAAGCGTGTATTATGTTAATTTATGTTGTTTATGCGTGTATACCTTTCTGCATCTATAGTTATATAGCACAATCTGTCATTGGGGTGATTTTTTACCTGTTGACTAAGCAATTTTTTTTTCCATGTGTGGACTCATTACTGCGACTAAGCAATTAAATAAATAAATAAATAAATAAAAGAAATTTCGAAGAATATGCCCTATAGTTCAGCACTCGATGAAGATAAAAATTTTATTTCTTCAGCAAAGTTGCTTGTTTTTACAATATTTACAACTTTTCTGAAGAAACTATGTCTATATTTCTTAACACAAAAAAGTTATTTTTTTATTTTCATTATAGTAAGCAATGACTAAGTTTTTACAGTTTTAGATTAAGGGGAATATTCATACAAACAAAGGTGCTGAAGACCATAAATGATAAAATGAAAGCAAAAGACACTAAGAAAAAAGTTCCGCTTTTCACCCTTTTGGACTAATGTGCGGTGGTAGCAGATATTTTCAAGCACACGATTCTGTCGAAATTCACTAAGAAATATTTGATTTGGCATGCTAAAAACATTTTCATTGAAACTGGGACCATCAACGTCCTTCATGAGCAGCGTCACGGTTTCAAGTCCATAAAAAACTACCGGTCTAATAACGGTTTTGTACAGCGTCAGCTTCGTACGGCGGTGTAAGCTACTTGAACGTAGTATTTTGCGAAGGATAAAGTAGGTCCGATTCCCCACCGCTGGAGCTCCTTAGTAGTGTTGTTGTCCACGGTCACCAGCGATCCCAAATACACGAACTCCTCTACCACTTCTAGTTCGTCGCCGACAACAGTTACCGACCGTGGGAGGTACGCTTTTGTTTCCTATGGACCTCTTCCTTTCCTGTATTTGGTCTTGGCTGCATATATATTTAGTCCAGTCCTTCTAGAATCCGCTTTCAGTCTGGCGTAGATTGCCCCTGCCATCGCAAAGTTCGTGGCTATGATATCAAAGACATCTGAAAAGCCTAGGAGTTTGCTATCCTTGGTGAGAATCGTGCCGCTCGATGGTTTTTAACCCCCTCAAGAGCGATGTTGAACAGCATTCAGGATAAGCCGTCACCTTGTCTCAACCCTCGCTGCTTCTCGAAAGGACTCGAGAGAGTCCCCGAGATGCGCACGAAATACATCACTCGATCCAATGTAGCTCATATCAGTCAGTTCATCCGTCAGTTTATCCGGGAAACCGTTTTCATGTATTATCTGCCATAACTGGTCTCGATCGACTGTATCATATGCTGCTTTTGAAATCAGTAAAGACATGATGCGTGGTTCATGATTGCGCGAGCCCCGAAGAGGCCTGCCTAGTAATTCCCTACGAAACTCTATGCTACCGGTGAGAGCCAGCATAACAGGATCTGGGAGAGTACCTTGTGGGCGGCGATATGTCGCGATAGTTGCAGCAGGCAAGCCGATCAGCAGTCGGTCGACGAGGGTTCTTTGACTGATACACAAACACCCTGAACCAGTGACGCCAGGTTTTGCTGAAGAGAAATTTTAAATCAAACTTTTGATTTAAATGAAACTTTGACAAACATTTGTTCTTCATTCAAAGGTTTGTTCGTATAAAGTGTTTGTCAGTTTTGCTGAAAAGTGAACAAAGTTAAATTTTTATCGCATAGGTATTGTACTTGATTGTATTTGAAGGTAATTAACGGCAAATTAGCACTCATTAACTTTTCTTCGATGGGCCCAATTTCGGAAGCAGTTTTTGGGCCTAAAAGACGTTTTTTGGCGTCTTTTAACCGTATTTTTGCCGTTTTTCGTCTTTTCGCCTACTTGTCTTCACTTCTTCGTCTTTTCTTTTCGCTGGCATTTCACTGCTTATTTGTCGCTTATTTGCTGTCGTTTTTTTGTTCTTTCATCGTCTTTTCTTCACCTTATCGCTGTCTGTTCGCAATATTATCGTTGCTTTTTCGGAACCGTCTTTTTGTCATCTCTTTGCTGTCTTTTCTACATATTCGTCACCTCATTGTCATTTCTCTGTTGTATATTTATTGTTCGTTGATGGTCCTTTCGCCATCTTTCCATCGTATTTTTGTTTTTTTTTCTACATTTTGCTACCTTTTCTTCATTTTTAATTGTCATTTCTTCATCATCTTTCGTCATGTTTGTTGCCAAGACAACAAAAATGTTGTCTTTTTCTTGTCTTTTCGTTGTACCCAAGTAACAATTTGGGTTTTATTACACTCTTATGATGGCATTTAAGACCAAAATTGGTCATTGAAACCGCTATAAGAGTATAATAAAACTCACATTGTTGCTTGGGTTCTTTCGTCTTCGTTTTGACAATGTTTATTCGTCATCTTTTCGTAGTCTTTTTAGAATGTTTATTGACCCTTTTGAATTTCTCTTTCTTATTTTTTGTCGTGCTTTTATCGCATGTTTGGCAGTCTTTTCGTAGTCTTTTTATCGTTTTTTGCTATCTTTTTATCACAGTTCATTGACATTGAATCACATTTTCTTCAACATTCCGCTGTCTTTCGCCTTCTCTTTGCTGTCTTTTCATCTTTTCATGGCTTTCTGAAGGTTTAAATGTCCAAGAGTTTTCATTTATAGCGTAAAAAGAGCATAATGAACATTAATACATATAGAACATGAATTTCTTCTACCTGCTTGGTTATAAAGAACAACCTTATTCGCTTAGTTTTGAAGTTCTGTCGCAGTACAAGATCATACCAAGGAAATCCCAAAATGTGGGGAACAATAGAAATGAAAATATTTTGCCATTTTGCTGTACTCCAACTACAAAAATATTATTACTACAAGTGCAAATATCACTACGAAAGCGAAATCAGAGAAGTAAAAAATGTCATGCCACTGACCTAGGGTAAAGAACCGGTTTTAAGCAGTCTAAGCGGGTCACTGATTGTTTTACCTTATTACAAGCGATGGGTTGACTAAGTGGGGAATATCAGCATACCAATCTTCTTGCTGTCTTTAGTTCTTCAAGCTATTACCATTGGAAGACACTATTGTTGTGCTAAACTTTTGATTTTCCGCTTTAAAAGTTGGAGCGGTGGAACTAATTTTGATCAGACCGAACATATTTTCACCCGCAAGGTGCTTTTTTTAGCAATCCTGAAATCTGAATTTTTTTACGTCCCCGTAAAAATCCCTCGAACTTTTCCCTCTATTCAGTAAGTTCGCGTGCCTATCCGCGACCTACTAATCGGAATCTGATGCGTAATCGGCATAGCGTATCGGCATAGATGCGTGAAATATCATCTGTCTAAATTGTATATCGGGGCATACACTCACCGCACCGTTCGACAAACGGTATTCGTCGTCTCTTTTATTCTCTAGTGTTCTTATGGGAAACTGCGAGTTTGACGTCTCACTCGCTGTTCATAAGGATGGTGGGAGAACAAAAGAGGTAAACATAGCAGTACGCACGGTCCGACTCAGAACTGTGTTGTCAAAGCAAATAACATTGAAACACGTCGTTGCTTCATTAAATCACTGAGAAAATCTTCGAAAATTATTGAAAAAACTGTCTTTTATGTTGTTTTTAATAAAGAAAAATTAATTATGAATATACATTTCCCTTGAAAGTATTGAACCACGTTTTCACCATTGGAGGTTTCAGTTAATTTCAAACCTAAAATTCTCATTTCCAGAACCGAAACAGTATCTTGGCAACACGATAGTTTATCAGTTTTGCTGCAGCTGCTGCTACTGGTGAACAGGTTCAGTCAATTCGGAATTTATTTTCAGTTTTGTTATAAACTAATAAAACTTTCGGTTAGTGACAAAGCCTTAGATAACAGAAAAAAAGAGAGTGAATAATATGGTATGTGACAATTGCGTGCTTGACTTTTAGAGTGGTTGTAATCAGTGCTGAAAAATGTGATGGATTCATTAGTAGCGAGGTGGCGATTGCCTTCAGCAGCTGAAAAATGTACGTTTTTGGACAACAATTTTTAATTCATCATATTTCTTGTCGGAAACCCAGTAAATTGTGTTTGTGTGAATCAAATGTATGGTTAAGTGATTTGTGAAGATGATCCTATTAAAAGATTTTGAAAATATGAATTAAAAAGTGTATTTACGGCTCATTTATTTTCAACTGATTAAAATAGGTGACACTGCTTAATTCGTTCCTTACCCTATATAATGAAAGACCATCACCTTGACGAAGCCCTCTGTGTGATTCAAATGAACTTGACAATCCACCCGAAATCCGAACACAGCACTGTGTACCATCCATCGTAGATTTAATCAGTTTGATGAGTGTTAGGATTATACATCAGAAATATGACCCACCCTAACAAATTATTAATCTCACCAGCACTCATCACATTTGAGAGTGAGTGTACCCGATCGATGACCGATGATCGTCATCCACACTGTGTGCCTAGAGAAGAGGCAACAGTCAATCTATAAATTGATCCATTATCATTGTAAATAGTTTAGTTCGTAATTACACCTTATCGATAACAAACCTACGTCGCTCGTTTTTTCTCACGTATTTGGTCGATGACATTGACCTTGTGTGTGCGGTCAAGTTCCCGTTAAGAAGAGGGAATTTACGGTGATCTGTTTTCTCGTCGCGGTTTGGCAGATTCCTGCCGGAGTGATTTCTCGGGGCTAGTGAAGCGCTAGTGAAGAAAGCCCTTCGAAGTGCGGTACCATTCTATCCCGATCAATGAGCTTCCTGGGGAAGCTGTTCTCGTCCATGATTTTCCATAGCTCTTTCCGGTCGATGGTATCATATGCGGCTTTGAAGTCAACGAATAAATGATGCGTGGGAACTCTGTATTCACGGCCCTTTTGGAGGATTTGCCGCAGTGTAAATATTTGATCCGTTGTAGAACGACCTTCGACGAAGCCGGCTTGATAAGTTCCCACAAATCTATTCGCAATTGGTGATAGACGGCGGAAAATGATTTGGGACTCCAACCACAAAAATATTATTACTAGGTACAAATGCAAATATCACTACGATAGCGAAAGCAGAGAAGTGAAGGATGTCATTCCACTGACCTATATAATGTGGAAAATTTCTATCTGCCGTCAAAGTGAAAACACTAGTTCTTATTGACAGCATGGCAGCATTAAATCAAATCTTCCATGTTTAATACATTAAAATAAATTATTCTGTTCACTTCTTTCTCTTAGAAAGAATAAAGTTACGCTTTTCACTGCATATAGCGCACTCGAGCTTTTTGTCACTAAATGAAACTTTCAATCTTTTCCGCAAAAATTATGAAAATCCCTTGATTTGAGCAGTTGATCCGTAGGTCCGTAGAAAATTCCTAAATCCGTAGAACTATGGATAAATCCGTTGATCTGGCATCACTGCCTAGATGACGAATTTGGCTATGTTGCCTCACTGGTAATAGCGGACAACAACATCAGCCGTGATTCGGAAGTGTGTCAGTGGAAAGCTCATGTTCAATTATCGGTAGGCATCAATGCATATCCATGTTCGTTGCCTTGGTTATGTGTCAACAACCGACTTTCTTTATTTTTTATATGTTCAAGTTAACACTGTTGACAAAATCATCAACATTTTCTTTCTAAAAAAACAGATCGGGCGGTGAGTCAGTCTTACATGTGCGTCCAGTAAACTTGTGCGAGTGTTTCAGTAAGTGGAAGTGTCTAAAATATGTAGGGTTTATTTCTAATTCCCGACGTAGTAAGTAAAGCCATTCTAATTTTCATCATTTGTTGGATGGATTTAATGAATACTCAAAAATTTCTTGTGCTGTCTTGATTAAAACACACTTGCCTGCCGATCCGTTAACTTTGAAATCACTGAAAAGCAATTATCAAACCATATTTTTGAAATTACGCAACTTACTTTATTTCTTAAATTCGTCGTACCATTTTAAAATCCGTCCATCAAAATTTTTCATCGTTCGAACTAAAAATCACAACAATGTTTACGAAGCTAACGCGCACGTATTTGTGTAAGACGGCATGACAAATGTTATTCTGCAAAATTTCTGCAGGTCAGGTAAGTTTTCCTGGTTGTAGAATAACGACAATGCCTTGCGCGAGTTATTTTCATTTATGAATGACGGAAATTAAAACGATTAGTCGACATTTTCTTCTTTGTCGCACGAAAAAACGAAGGAAATTTGGCTGGTAGGACTTCTTTAATGATAAAAAGCATTTAAATAGATCTCAGCTCACTTTGATTGATCGCGTATGATAGACAACTAACTAAAATATTAGGGAATAACTAGTTTTGCATTGTGTTGCATTAAAATGCTGATATTTTTAATAATTTTTGTTGGATAGGACGGGAATAGGCAATTACGACGAAGCAGCAACATACCCTATTATGGTGAATTTTAGTTGTGAACAAATCTCAGTATTTAGTTAAATTTACGTCCCAAACTGTAAAACAAGTTAGATTAGCCAAATTTTTGTTATTGTGATGATTTTCTGAGGCTATGGGAGTATGTTGGTACTTGGAAAGAGGAAAAGTAAGGGTGATATTGGATGATACACAGACTTCCATAAGAAAATAACCTGATTGCCGGACGAATCTTAAGTTTTCTTGAGCAATAACTTGGATAAGTAACCAAGTAAATCACGAGTAACGATCAAAATATTATACAGAGAGTTTTATATAGACCCAGATAGGACTATTTGATGGAAAATTGTGGGACTAATAAATTGTATTTTTTGAAATATTCGGATCGAGCGCAAGAGTTTATTTGCATTCCTCTCAATTAAAGATCAAATTAAATATATTCTAAATACATAACATCCTAACTGATCAAAATCATCTTCTATTTTGCAACTTTCCGCCAAATTGGTTCCAAGCTCATACAAGCCAAAAACAGACTAATTCATTATACTGCATCAACATCTCGATATATCTCAATTGAGGACGCGAAATCAAAAATCATCCCAAAGTAATATTTGCTATTTTCGGAAATCAGATTTGTTTGTTCGAAACGATATACCACTCCGCTACCGTTTGGCCTGTCCCACATGGACGAACGACGACGACGGTCAGCTTCAGAATTCAGAATAATCTCGCATCGCACGCCCGGCAATTGTCTCGGCCAGTCCGGCTGCTCAGCCTGCGACGTCGTCGTCAATGACGACGACGGTCAATCCATCCACAGTCCGCTCGCGCGCGCTCATACACACAATCGTCATCCCCCCAGGTCAATCGATGTTAAGTAGCATCACGAATAAAATTCCCCACATAATTGATCGTCCCCCGGATCGGGTCCGTGTGATATTCATTTCGACCAACAACAACAACAGCCGCAACCGCAACCGGCTCAATGGCGTATGGCGTCGCGCGTCGTGGCTGCCTAGATGGTGGTGGCGCCTTGATCTCTAGCCTAGCCACCAGCCGATCTAGTGGCCGCGGCCGGCCGGAGCAATTGCCAGCAGCGTTTCCGAAGATTAAGATTAGTTGCGTTCGCTTAAAGGCGAGAAGTTCAGTCCGGCGCTGGAACCCGAAGCACATGTGACGGCATTTTGGTGGATCGTAAAATTATAGCTTTCGCTTAACTGGCAATTAACGACGGATCGCACGGTTGACTGACGGCAGCTAGCTACGATACGATAGGGTCTCTACTAGTTGCTGTGATGATGATGATGGGTGGCAGCCGGAGACATTTATTTGAATATCTGTTTTTCTGTCTTTTGTGTTTTGGTGACACGTCAAAACATCAACAGCCCACATGTTATGCAAGGCGACCTGTGTGAACGGGTACTCTGCGTGTATGTTGATGTTGAAGCGCAGGACAAAAAGGATGAGAAGATCATGCGATAGCATTAATTTCTTTTTACTTCGCTTCCGATCGTACAGGGAGGACAGTTCGTTTATGCCCTCGTAAAACATATGCTCTCCATAAGGAAGAAATTTTCCTCCAATTCGAAACTGGCACGAGCAACAATCCGTCCCTCTTTCAGCATGCAATAAAAAATTACCTCAACCCAGCCAGTGGGTAAAGTAAGAAATTATCTCTAATGTGCTGTTCTAACAATTACAGCAAGTAATAAACATCGAGCAAAAACAGTTTCCATCAGAGGGCACATCCCAAGGGAGAGCAGTCAACGCCGGGCCGGAAAGAATGAGCAAACCAAAATTATTTATTGAGTGCCGCTGTTTTCTGCTCCGCAGCCCGGACCGGACAACGCAACGGGAAACAACAACAGGACGAACCGTGCAACCTGTTGCACTTGCATTGCATCTACACCCGCTTGCCGAACGGCCGGTTGGAGTGAGCAGAGCACTTGAGCCGCAGCAGTGTGGCAGTCAGTGAGTGGGGGAGAGTTGGCATTCCTTTTTGCTCTGTATGCTGTTTTCTGTTTGTACATTCTCCCTCTCGACGCGATCGACCCTACTAGCTCGTATTCGTATGCAGGCACCAAGGACAGGGCAGGAAAAAGCAACGAAACAGTTGGAGAATGAATGACTTTCCCGTTTGTCCTGTCCTGAAACTGTTGCTCTGCTCATCCCGCCAGTCAGTTGGACTGAGAAAAGGATCTTCTTCTCGAGCGGCGTGTTTGTTTACTGCCAGCTTGTTAGGCGAGCAGTTTTTATGGAAGAATTATGTTTATTGACCTACAAATCGAAAGATAAGACACAGTAAAGTTTACGAGATATGCAATCAAAATTAAGACAACGCAGGGATAGCGAACGGGCTGCTTCTTTTAGGGTTGCAGGTTGCAGCTGGGTGGTTCCATAGCTATAGAATTAAGGCAGTAACTGGAAAATTGCTTCAGAGCCTAACGAGATTGGTTAAATGTCGAAATTCCTCCGCTCGATGGACGGACGCGCACTGGCTGTAATAGCGTTCGAAGGGCTTACACCATACTAGCGCAGAGGAAGACGATTCCATTTCGAAACGACATGGTTATTAACAGGCATTAAATTTTTGCGCCTTTTTTTGACACCAAACGCTGCATTACAGATAATTTAATCGCCAATGCTATCTGTTATTGTTCCAAATTAGGAGGTTGAACGTTTACTGATTGCGATTTCCGCAGGAACATTGAGGCTGTATCAAACGAGCAATTATTGTTCAAGGAGAAAAAACAAAACAAAAGGAAAGTAATAACCTTCCGATTTTAGGCATGACATTTGATGAGTTTGATGAAACTTTAACTCGGATACTTTCGCTGCTGCTGCTGCTGCTGCTGTGCTGATGAAGGCATCGAGGCATTTATCTTCGAGATGATGATACTTTCCGGGATATAGTTTAAGTAATTGCTGATTTGATTTGGTCGCGGATGGATAATTTTACTCTCGGACCAATGACCAGCGCCGTTATATCTGAGGAGAGGTTCTTTGAACTTCAAGTGAAATAATATCCTCTTCTGATTTGGGTCCCGGCCGGTGACCGAAGTCGATTTCCGTCAACTGTTAGTTGATTAACTAAAGGACGTTTATATTAAGTTTTCGGCAGTTTTTCGTGAGTGTAAAATCTCAAATTGTTTTCATAGTCCGTATGACTACTTCGAAACGTATGACTACTTCGAAATTTTTTTCAGAAAGTAGACCTTCTGATACACCTCTTAGCATGGAACAGCATGGAAAACCATATTTGCATAATATTTAGACACTATTTCAGCTGCTTTGCTTTGGATTGCAAAATGCATTACGTTGCATGGGTTTAAGGTATTTTATAGTCGTATCACTATAGTGGGACAAAACATGAAACAAAACGAACGGAAAAATAAAAAAAGAAAGAGTCAATACCGCAAACAGGAAGCATTGGGTGTAAACTGTAACCATCGGAAAGGTAGCACAATTTTTGATGAAATAACAAATGATGTGGTACAGATTCTAACATATACGCTTGAGCAAGAAAGCTTGATTGAAACAATATTTGAAATAAACATCAACCATTTGACATAGACTGACCTTTCTAAACATGTAATTTTGGAACTCACAATTGAGAATATCTTCCGACTCAATCAAGTTGTATTTGATTGACCGGAAGGAAGTGCTAAAGTTTACTTTAGCACAGACTCAATAAAAAGCGCCTAAATACATAACCCGTTGAGTACCTACTTTTGCACATTTACTTCTTCCGGAGTTCCTCACGTTTTATGTTTATAGCCAGAAATAATCGCAATACTATAACGCAAGCCAAACCCTAGACAAGGTCTGCGTAATACATTCGGAATGGTAGGTAGTTAAGACCCTTGTCGGGTCATTCATCAGGCAGGGGATAATGTCTGAATCACACAGAGATGATGAGGTGCAGTAATCAAAAGAACAAAATTAAAGCGAAAAGAGTTTGCTAAGCCTGACCTTAAAAACAGTGAAACTTCATATGGGACCGATATGTGATTGTGGGTAGTACATCGGTTGTGTTTTTCAAGTGAGGCTAAAGCTGATCGTTTAACAACCGGAGATATTGAGTTATAGTTTATCCCAGCTTAGGTTGTGTGCCAAATATTCATAAATTTATTACACCTCTAACGAACAACTCGCTATAGCTAGTCAAGCTGTTGGAGAGGAATTATTAGATTCTTTAGGTGACATCCTTCGAATGGCAAGAATTTCTCAAAAAGTGCTGGCAGAGAAACCCGTTCAACCCGTAAAAAAGCATACACATGAATTCATCATAGTGGGGTAAAATCAACGCTTTGAACAGTTTCAGGCGTGTGGTGGTTGGGACAGCGAAAGCAGAAACGTAGAGTAATCGAAGGCTTGCGTAGATTTTCTCGCGATGCTGATTTACTAGAAACTAGGCTATTCCTTTCCAGATCCATCTGGAAAATAAAAGCAAGACTTTTCTCTCTATCCACTCATAAGTTTGGTCCCTTGGTGACAGAAGGTAAAAGGCTGGTTTGATCCGTGTTTCTACGACGACGCTTTAAGAATTAAAATAAGTCCCTAATTTTTTTAATTAGGCTTAATACATTTTTAAATTCTCCAAACGGTAGGCATTTACTAGGGAAGTACCGCGTCAGTTACTAGACAAGTTCCGGAAATACAACTTGCAGACTGATCACCCAGTCAGCATTTTCATATGTATAATTAGATTGCAAATAAGAATTACGAACTGATATGTATCCAACAAAATCGTATTTGACGCGCAAAAGCCGCATATTCGTACCATTTTGGAGGCAATATACGCACTGTGGAATAATTTTGAGCGATACACTTATATAGGTATTTCAATACGATAAGATCCGATTAAGCGCTACCAGCTACATACAGCTACAGCTATACAACTTTCCCACCTAGCACCAACTCGTATATCAACGTACGAAAACTATCGTAAATATCTCCTAACAAACTCGAAATCGTAACTAAAGCTGGATAAAGTGGGATCAAGTTGATTTTTTGTTGTATATAATAATAATGACTGACATACATACGATTTTCAGCACAAAATCGTAGAGTAGTACGGAGCGACTCGCGCTTAATCGGATATTATCGTATATAAATACTTATAGAGTCGTAACGCTCAAAATTATTCGTAATCACGTATATCGCCTCCAAAATAGTACGGATATGCGAATTTTGCGCATGAAATACGAATTATTTAGTATGTATATCTGTACGTAATGCTGATTTTTACCTTTTTTATACATATGACAATGCTAGCTGGGTTGTGCTGAAAATCGTATGTTTGTCAGCTACTAGCATTATAAACGGTAGAATATCAACTTGTGCGCGCTTTATTAGGCTTTATTTACGAATCCGAATTTGTTAATAGATATTTACGATAATTTTCGTATATTGACATACGCGTTGGTGCTGACTGATCAACTGTTTTGTGGACTTTAAGGCGGCGTACGAGTCAGTCAAATGAAATGAGCTGTGGCAGATAATGCTATAACATGTTTTTGGATTTCCGACGAAACTTTTTACGGTGATTCGAGCGACGCTGGATGGGACATAGTCATGCGTCAGAATAGCCGGATGCGCTCTCTAACCTACTATTCAATATTGCCTTGGTAGGTGCAATACGAAAGGAACGGGGCTATCATAACGAAATCTCACACGCTGCTTAGTTTTGCCTTTTAAACGCGAAGTGTCGTCTTATGAATATGAATTCCGAACGCTAAAGGAAACTGATCGATTAGTACTTGGGGTTTTTAAGCGTGAAATTCTGCGATTAATATTCAGTGGCAAGATGAAAAATGCAGTGTGGCACAGACGCATTAACGACGAGCTGCATTAAGTATGCAAATAGGGTGATAGAGCGAAGGTAGTACAATGTGACAGGCTGCGGCGGGACCAGAGTAGCCAAAACTATTTTCAGCAGAGCGCCAGGAAGAGACCGTAGACTTCCCCAGCTAGCACCAACTCGTATATCAATGTACGGAAATTACCGTAAATATCTCCTTACAAATTCGAAGTCATAACTAAAGCTGGATAAAGTGGGACCAGGTTGATTTTCTATCGTATATAATGATAATAACTGACATACATACGATTTTCAGCACAAAATCGTATAGTAGTACGGAGCGACTCGCGCTTAATCGGATATTATCGTAAATAAATACTTATAAAGTCGTAACGCTCAAAGTTATTCTCAATCAAGAATATCGCCTCCAAAAAAGTATGGATATGCCAATTTTGCGCATCAAATACGATTTATTTAGCATGTATATCTGTACGTAATGCTGATTTTTATCTGTTTTATACGTATGAAAATGCTAGCTGAGTCGGGGCAGACCCCGCACCCGATGGATGCGCGCTGTCGAGGACGATGCACGTTCAGCTGGTGTTCGAGGAGATTGGAAAACGGCAGCCCAGGACCGACGGGGTCGATTCCGGTGCAGTGGTTAGCACCGTCGAGCACCGTTACAAATGACCCGAATGACTATAATCTAACAAGAAAAATGCCCAGGGCCGACAATACTGGAGGACCATAATCCGTTTGGCCCAGTATCGATGACGGACTGACGCTACTAGAGTAAGTTGTTATTTTTCTTGTCTTCGATACAAAATCGTATGGATTGAAAATTACACCACGTGTCTTATTCTAGATTTAAAAGTATTTCTCGTCATGCCAAATTCGTGGATACTGCTAGCTACAATATGTGCTCTTAGGCAGGAGGTATAGCAAAGCAAAGCAAAGCCTAGGTGCTACATTCCGTTATCGAAACTTGACCTTCTGTTTTTATACGACAGACTTCGCAGTCAGCTCTTAGAGTACAGGACAATTGTAGGGCCAGTTGCTACGATCCTATTGACTCTAACAGCCTCTCCCAGTAGGGATTCTAACATACGACGACTGGCTTATTAGGCCAGCGTCATATCTCGAAGCCAACTGGGAGACTAGGCAGGAGGTATATGAACCATTAAGGTTGACTTGCTGCAACAATTCAGGACAATCGATATTTTCTTCTATAGCGTCGAATACAAATATACCTAAACATTTGCTGGAGTTTTTATCGCTGGACTGATGAATTTTCCAAGCTAATGAGCACGCAACGGAAAGGGTAGTCGGAATTGGTTCTGCACTCACTCCAGTTTAACGACTTGCACCACCTGGTATGGCGCACAAATTGGAACTGCAAGAATGCTGCGAACCAAGGCGCAGAAGTGTATCTTCAAGGAGTACACAACGCTGTAACGCTTTTGCTACTGTAGAAGAAGCATGCTCGTGAATTCTGGAGTTCCGCAAGGAAGCCACCTTGGACCCTCGTTCTTTATTGTTTTAATGAACGATTTACCTGAGTACATCAATGCTGCGTTCGTGCTAGTGTACGCCGATGACGTGAAAATGCTTTACCCGGTGAAGAATGATATAGACTGCTGTAAGCTCCAGGCTGATTTGGATAACTTCAAGACATTCTGCAACAGATGTGGTTGGATGATCAACACTTCGAAATGATGCGTTTCGACCTTTTCACACAAGCTATCTAATGTCATACATCACTACAGCATACAGTTCGTGACCTGGGAGTGATTATGGACAAGAAACTGTCTTTCAACGCACATATCGATGGAGTGATTTCGACAGCCTTCTCAATGTTCGGTTTACTAAAACATTATGCAAAAGATTTTGATGATCCGTATACAATTCTACTCTTCATTATACTCTACATTCTACTCAGCTCTGGTACGATCAAGTGTGGAAGACGCAGGAATTGTTTGGAAGCCTCAGCCTCAGCCAAGCAGCGGTTGGAACGGGATCAAAGGAAATTTTTTCGGTTCGCACTTCGTAACCTTGGTTGGCGTAAACCATCAACACTTACTTAGATTTGTACAGATTAATTATCCTAAATTCGCTGGATTGTAGATGGAAAATGAACGATTTTCTGTTTCTGAAGGACCTCTTAACAGACCGGTTCTACTCGCCATGTCTTCTGAGTCAGGTTTAACGAAGGAAATAGAAATTTGACGAGAGCTCGCCAGTTCCAATTACCCACGAACTATAGCATGAACGAACCAGTTCGCCGCACGGTGTCTATGCACTAATTGCTGCACCCGGCAACATCCTCGCGTTGTCCTCACTTCAGTGCATGCAAGTAGCCTAGAGCTTAGCCTAGAGGTTAGTGTTGCTGCGAAGATCCGCGGTCTGAAAATTTTATTAGGCGCTGTGTACATCCCTCCCGACAAGAGCCAAGATCCCGCTGTGATTGAGATGCACGTGTCATCTATTCGTGAATTATGTGAAATAAAAAAAAAACAGTACAATCCACGGTATTTTGATTTGCGGCAACTATAATCAGCCACGCATTCGTTGGACTACAATGACGACATGGTCCGCCACACTAACACATCTCAACTTAGTGCGGCGAGTGCTGTTTTAATCGACGATATGGATTTTCTCAACCTCCAGCAAGCCAACTTGGAGCGTAATCAGCTTGGTAGAGTCCTAGATTTGGTTTTTCAATAAGTTGAGCATGTTATATCTGTTGAAACTTGTGTTGCCCCTTTGCTCCCTGTTGATATTCATCACCCCCCTTTGTCGATCTCGTTACTTGCTTTTAATGATTGTTTGCAAAAAACAATATACCCTCCGAAAGCGAACGTCGACAGTTGAATTATCGCAAAATAGATTTTGGCTTGCTTTCACAGTTTTTAATGGCCTTCGACTGGGAAATTTTATTTGATGCGAGAGAGTTGGATGATATGGCTAGCATATTTTGTGACACTATTCCGGTATGGCTTCGGGCTAATTTATCATTCGTTAAAAAACTTTGCACACCGCCATGGAGTACTGGTCGCTTACGTACATTGAAACGTGTTCGCAACGCATATTTACGTAAATATCGTCGCCGTAGAACCGCCGAATCAAAACGTGAATTCAAGCGTACTATCATCAGCTTAATGCTTCTTTGTACAAGTCGTATGTTCTCCGTGTACAAACTGTTCTGCGAAGGAACCCGAAAGGTTTTTGGAGTTTTATCAACTCAAAACGGAAATGCACCTCTTTCCCGACAAACGTTTACCTTGACGAGTCTGAACAACGCTCCATCACTGATTCCTGCGAAGTGTTTGCATCTTCCTTCTCCTCTGTGTTCGCGAATGTGTTTGCTTCTGACGCTGAAGCTGAACAACAAGCTGCGTTGAACGTTCCCGAAGTACTAGTCGACCTCGATATCTTTGAAATAACTCCATTGCACAGTGGTCCAGCAGCGAAAATTAAGTGGAAAGTTTTGTGTGGTTTAAAATAGCTCCCTACAATGTTCAGCAAAGTTGTTCAACTCTAAAAGGTAATTAATGTGAAATCAACGACTAAGTTACAGTTTGGCTTGTAAACACATAACACATAATATAGATAGAAGGGTAATTTCTTCGACAAAGTTGTAGCTAAAGATTATATAAGTAACTTTGCCAAAGACATAGTAGGCGTATTTTTATAGTTTCTATCTCACAGGGCGTTTTATATAAAGACCGCTCAAAAATCACTTTTTCGTTAATTACTTCAAATTTATTGGTTTTATTACATCATAATGTTTAACAAAGTTGTTTCGCGTTTTGATCGAAGTCAGAGTTTTATTACTTGGTTCAGTCTGACTTGACAACGACCAAAAAGTCTTCGAATATCGGATATAGCATCAATTTTCTATCTGCACCAGCTGTTTTAGATAAATATCAATCTTTCAATTTTCATTACTTTACAAATGAGGTTAATCTCTAACATCAATAATGCGTTTTTGAGAAAATTTTCAATCAATGTTAAAAACAAAACAAGTTTTTGTTGGTTATTCCACACGTAATATTGCATATTATTATTTCAGTTGTTTATGTCATTTTTTAATCACAAGTAGGTTTGTCGAAAGAGGCAAAAGAGAAAATAAAGCATAGAACCTTTTCAAAAACTTCAACCTGCTTATATCAGAATATCGTTGATTTGGAAACATAAACAGTAAGTGGCCCGCCTAGTTAGCTCCGGAGTACGATGCTGGCCTAAGAAACCAGTCGTCGTATGTTCGAATCTCGACTAGGCGGTGCCGCTACAGAGTTAAGAGGATCTTTGCACTAGCCCCGTAATTTTCCTATACTCTAATAACCGGCTGCGAAGTCTGTCGATAAAAAAGGGTCAAGTTCTGAAGGACGTTTATACCCATGGCTTTGCTTTGCAAACAGTAGGTACTAATTTATTTGAGAGATTCAAATTAGTGAACCACTGCCTGGAACCATTGATTAAAAATTTTTTCAAAAAGACATTATTGATGGTAGAGATTAACCACATTTGCAAAGTAATGAAAATTGAAAGATTGATATTTATCCAAAACAGCTGGTGCAGATAGAAAATTGATGTTATATCCGAAATTCGAAGACTATTTTACGAGACAATCAGAAGAAATTATGTCATTGTACGACAATTTTCTTTTGTACTATTGACTTGGCTCTCTAATCATCTTCAGAAAGACATTAGAAAACGCTGCATAGTGGAACATAGAGGCCAAACATGGAATGATTAAACTGAAATTACTTGAGTTAGAGAAAAAACCAGTTTTTTATTTTCATGTTTGAGATAAACTTTCAAGCTTTTAGAAACGGCCAAGTTTGATTTTTTCCGTTTGCCCCTTTTTGAGATATTCTAGTCTGAAAAAAACTAAAAAAAACACAAGAAAAACGTTATAACTCGTAATACATATGAGTTTGCAACATACAATGTTTTACAAAAATATGTCTTTTGGTAAGAGAAACAGCTTTATTCAACATTATGATGCAATAAAATCAATAAATTTGAAGTAATTAGCGAAAAAGTGATTTTTGAGAGATCTTTATATAAAACGCCCTGTGAGATAGAAACTATAAAAAATACGCCTACTATGTCTTTGGCAAAGTTACATATATAATCTTTAGCTACAACTTTGTCGAAGAAATTATCCTTCTATCTCTTTGTTACAAAAAGTTATTATGTGTTATGTGTTTACAAGCCAAACTGGATGTTAGCCGAGGATTTCACTTTAATTTTCCTATAGAGTTGAGAAAACTTGGTGAACATTGTAGGGAGCTATTATGAATCGCTTAGCCGCAAAAGTAAATTTCCACTTAGCTTTCATTTCTGGACCACTGTGCATTGATGGTTGTCGAAGCTGCACGTAAATTGAAGCGATCTTTCTCCGCTGGACCCGATGGAATTGCTGCCGTTATTTTTTCCTGTTGCGCATCAGAATTATCTGTGCCACTCTGTCGCATTTTTAACAAGTACTTTACGCGTGGCAAATTTCCTGATATCTGGAAACAATCTTACTTGTTCCCCGTCCATAAGGATGGTGATCGACGAAATGTTAAGAACTACAGAGGTATTACAAGCCTGTCCGCTACCTCTAACCTTTTTGAAATTATCGTCAGCACCGCAATCCTCAATCGTACTAAGAACTACATATCCATGTAACAGCACGGATTCTTGCCAGGCCGATCGGTTTCAACTAATTTACTCGACTTCACTTCCTCTTGCATCGCGCAACTCGACAAAAAAGCACTGGATTGACCACCTACGTTCGACCCGATTGTGAAAACTGCAGCGTCTAGGAGCCTCGCAACGGCTGCTGTGTTGGCTTGGCTCATATTTACGTGATAGAGTCTTGCAAGTCAAATTGGAATCTACAAATCCGGTGTTCCCCAAGGAAGCAATATGGGACCTTTAGTCTTCATCCTATTCTTCAACGACGTCGCGTTACTGCTTGAAGCCGATTGCATACTTGTTTACGGCGAAGATCTCAAACTGTATCTTAATGTGCGCTCTGTCGACGATTGTTACCGGCAGCAGAATATACTAGATGTCTTTGTGAACTGGTGCAAGTTAAACTACTTGATTGTGAGTACAGCCAAATGTGAGGTAATCACGTTCCATCGCATTCACAGCCCGATTGTGTTTGACTACAACATTGATGGAAGTATCCTCCGGAGGGTTGATCAGGTTAATGACCTCGGCATCTTACTCGACTCTAAACTTACGTTCAATGCTCACCGCTCTAATAGTATTTCCAAAGCATCCCGGCAGCTCGGATTCATTGCTAAAATTGGAAGAGATTTCAAGGACGCTTATTGCCTAAAATCCTTGTATTGCGCATTAGTCCGTCCAGCACTTGAAAATTCAAGTGTAATTTGGCTACCTTATCAGCTCACGTGGACGCTAAGAATCGAACGCATTCAGAGAAGGTTCATTCGTATGGCTCTTAGGGATTTGCCTTGGCGAGATCCTGACAATCTTCCACCGTATCCTGCACGTTGTCGTTTACTGGGCCTGGACACTCTGGAACGGCGCCGACGTTACTTGCAAACGTCAATTTCCGTGCTTCGCAAAGACCTTTACGCACTACATCGTTGCTGCATGCCATTTGTCATCGTTCCACATTTGAATTCCACGAGCCGATGACTGCATGTGTCCGGAGTTTTACTCAGGATGAAGAACTATTCGAATTTGGAGAGCCAAGTGGAAAATTCACGCAGCGACTGTGGAGGACAGATTTAATATAATTTTTATTTGAGGACCTATAGATTTATTAAAACTTTGTCAGATAGATATATTAAATAAATAAATAATGTCAAACGACGTACAGAATGTAATATCGATTTTAGACTGTAGAAGATCCATTAAAATGAGTTAAAAGTGCATTTGATGTAATTCACAGTGAAAAAAATCATTTATGCTTGCAACGTTAATCCTAATATCACATAATAATCAAGCTGTTGAGTACTTTTAGAGCCTACAGTGTTGAATAAGAAATGGAAAAGGAAATCTGTTTTCTTCAAGTTTTCTAATCTAGAAAATAACATGTTTCCGAACCTCACAAAGAGGTATGCATGCATAGAAAGCTGAGGAAGGTGAAATACTTGTATGGAACAACTTAAATGGACATAAACGTTAACAGTAATGGTATGAATTTATAAAGAAAATTGAATTTATTTTATGGTCATGAAAGAGCTGTAAGCAGGCGTTTCCTACAAAGAAAACTGCGGTACATTTTATCCTTCCAACCCAACGAAACGCTTGTACTATCATTCACAGAAATTAGTATCTTTTGAAAGCTTTGAGGCTTTGATTTTATTTCTTACCTTTTGGTTATCGAACTGATGGACGTAGTGAATTAAGTTTTTCTTTAAAAATGTCCTTCATTCGATCCTGTTGATTCGGTTTCGTCTAACACGTTTTAAATCTTTTATTACACTGATGCACTGATTTCGTTGCATTATAGTTATATTTTTATGTTATCAGGTACAGTGGTCATGTTAGTCATACCGTTGATTTGCTTCCTCTGGTCAAGCATAAGGAAACATTTTCACCAACCTACATTACAACCAATATGAAAAGATTTAAAATGCCAGCATCATCGAAAATATAAATTATGCATTTACCAACCAGCCATTTCACAAATTGTGAATCTTTTAAACCCATTAAGAAATTGAAATAGGAATTATTTAATTTTAAATCATTTGTAGGTTCCATCGTTGAAAAATAGTGACCTGTAGGCGAACTTCATGACAGCCAAAGATGCACCCATTCTATTCCTTGTCGCAGCCGCTAATCTAGAACAATTAGCAGTATTGTAGAGCACCAGCAACAGGCCATTAGCGAAAAGGGGCGGGCAGAAGACGGCATTAAGGCCTTCACTTGGTTGCGCTTATCTCTGTGCCAAGCGCAGCGCGCGCGTATTCAAGTATGAATTAAAGCAAATAAACTCGTTTAAAACCCCACCAATATCACGCCATCCCGCCTTTGATGTGTTAATTCACGGCGGTTTATCGCTCCGGTACGATTGCGAAAAAGCAGTTATTGACGCGGTTTTGCAATAATAATGATGGTGCCATCATATTTTCCGCGAATTCATAACTCGCCCGTGAGGCGGTAGGCCAACAATTTTACTAGCGCACACCGCAGACCCGACGTGGCATTCGGCGTTCGGCAAGGATGGCAGCTGAACACTAACCCGCTCTGCCGGCGTGCAGTACTGTCACCCCTAGAACTGCGCTGCTACCAGCTGTTACTGGCCCCGATTCGACCGGTGAGGCCACGGATGAGTGAAAGCCATTTCGTCACCCGCTGGGAAAAGGGGCTGTGGCTCCGGCTTTGGCTCCGACTCAGCAAGAGAATGCAACGCATCACTATCGAGAAGCCATTACCGGTACCAGAAATGGAGGAATTTTTAGCGCTCGCGCGTAAATCCTTTTTCGAACAGTGCTCGCGGACCAACCTTCGCAAACGAGATTATTCTTGTATTCACCATTCGACGGGAACAGTGGGAGAAACTCTAGCCGAGTGGTGGTCAAATTTGTTTCAGATAAAATTTGACCGAAAAAGCAACAAGCTAGTTGCAAAGCACTATCATCGGATCAAGCTCCATCATCCAGTGTGCACCAGTGAACCAGATCGATGCCGTCCTGCCGTGGCAGTCAGTGGCAGGTAGGTATGTGTAATGAAAAAAGAGCGACATTAAAATGGTAAGCCGTATTGGTACTCACCTTGCTGGCAGCCATACAAAGATCCGACGGTGTCTAGCTAGGAGGGAACTCGCGCTGCCATTACTCCTCCTTCGAAATATACATCAACGGATTTTTATAATATTCCTTAAAGACTGCCAACCAACGTTCAGACTGTCGTCGCTCCACATACTTACAGGATGCAGAGGCGCACAAAAAACGTCTTAAATCATTACATGCTGACTCTGATTCCCGAGGATGTAGAGCATTTTCTTCGGGTTACTTCCTTCCTTTCCCTCTCCAACCAACGCGTTTTGAACCACGTTGAGTTTTCTATCCAATGCGAGCATTAATAAGAATAACAACAATATAATGAAACGATGATACAGAGAATTATAATAATGTGTTGAATCCAGCGGTTGATTCGCCGGTTGGTTGTTGACATCGGCACAGGCTTTGCACCACCGCACCGCATCGTACCGCGCGCCTCTGCACTGCGCTGGCGGCGGCCGATATGAATGGCGAAACCTAGGTAGGTACTGGAGGACTGCATGCCGCGAGGTGTCTCATTTGCGGGAAAATCACGGCTCAGCAGCTTGGCAGCAACAACCAGGGCTGCCAGAGCGCCGCGGCTACTGCCCGGCCCCAAAGCAGGCCATTCTGAGCGATTTATTAGAAACAATAAATAACCTGGTGTTAGGCCAAGCAGGCGTAAGATTTATGCAGCAGCAAGTAGGTAGCGATGCTTTTTTGCGTCCCGCTCTTCCTTCTACTAGTGCTGTAGTGAACCTTCGTCCCACTGCCGCGGGCGCGGCTTTCACCACCGCACCACACCCACCTATTGCGGCGGTGTGTTGATTTTGCGACGGAAACATCGACGCAATCGTCGTAAGAGTGGATTTTCGCACCCATTCGTGTGTATGCTGTGAGCTTGCATTCCGCTGCTGCTCTAAAATCGAGGGTTAATACTGCTTAAGCTGTAAAGTCGTTGAGATTTATTTTTGCTTTATTTTGAAGTGAAAATATGGAAATGGTCCTCAGAAATTAACTTCCTACCCAGAGGTACCAGAAAAAATGGCATAATTGAGTACTTACAATACGAATAACTGTATAACCAAGGCTAGAATAAAACCATATTTACTTTAGCTGTTATCGAAAAACTGATTTTTCATAACCAAATGTAATATTTCTATTGCTTGGGGATGCACGATGATAAGAGCGAAGTAACCATTCATCTCGAGCTCATCTTTTTCTTCCTTCTGTTTTAGTGTTTCTAAACTATCTTATTCAGAAATTCAGTGTTTTTGTATCGTTTCACTTATTTTTATTTTTCTCTTTCTCTACATTTCAGTTTTTACTTCTTTCACTTCTCTTTATCTTCTGACTCTTCTGTTTCTCTTATGTATCTCTATCATTATCTCTTTGGTCTCTCTCCTTCATCCTTCTCCCTCCTTAATTTCATGCTGTCCTCTTTGTCATTGATCCCGCTATCTCTTTCTTGTTTATCTTTCTGTTTCTTTTTTATCCTCTTTATTTTTTATGTCTCTCTATCATTATGTGATTAGACTCGTTTCTTCTATTGACTACATTTTTCAACATTGTTTTCATTCTTGCGTGGATTTTCTCTTTACATTTTTGACTGTTTTAAAAAATTGGCTTATTTTGCTCCACTTATTCTATTATTATTAACTTATTCTTTACCTTTCCGAATTTCTTCAATTTTTTCCCCTTTTTAACATTTTTCGTGGCATGCCATTCATGGCTTGTTTGTTTGGTTTTGTCTATTTCGTTTTCTACAGTTTCTTCGTTTCTTGAACGTTCTTTTTTTATTTCTATCAATTTTTCATCATCTGTATGATTTCCCTCCTCACCTTATGGTTGTCTGCTTTCAAGCTTTCCTCTTTTTTTAGTGTTTTTATTTAACTTTTTTCTCTTTTCTTCCTATCCACAGCTTTGTTTTTATGTAGCTCTGTTCATTTATCTCTAGCTCTTCTTTCTTCTTCCTAACTTTTGACTATTTCTTAACTTTTTTGCCTTTCTACTATATGAAAATATAGTATAAAGGTATAGAAATCACTCGGAAAACCGAAAATTGAAAGAACGCCCAGCGGGACGAATGTCAAGTACCATTCGACTCAGTTTCGAAAACTGAGCATTTTCTGTGTGTGTATGTGTGTGTGGAACGCTTTTTTTCTCACTCACTTTTCTCAGAGATGGCTGGACCGATTTTGATGATCTTAGTGTCAAATGAAAGGTCTAGTTGTCCCATTGTTCGCTATTGAATTTCATTTTGATCGGACTTTTAGTTCAAAAGTTATGTATAAAAATACGAAAAATATGGGACTTCATCATCTCATAGGGCCCCTAACCGATTTGAACAAAATTGGTTACAAATGAAAGAGTAGCCTATCAAAACCTTAACTTATAAATTTCATGACGAATGGAGTTGTGGTTTGAAAGTTACATAAAGAAATGTGAAAAAAAATATTGAAAACATATTTTTGTTACATATAAACATTAATTCAATAAGAAAGATTCTACAATTTATTATTATTTGAAAATTACTCTTGAGATCTATCAAATGAAACCGAGTTGTTGAAAATCGGACGATTTATTCAAAAGTTATTCAAACTTAATCATTTAAGTACCTAATATTAAACCGTTCAAAACGTGTAAAACCAAAATATCAAGAGTCGACTGTAATCGGTGTATGTGTGTATGTATGTATGTATGTATGTATATATATGTCTGTATGTATGTATGTATATATGTATGTATGTATGTATATATGTATGTATGTATGTATGTATGTATGTATGTATGTATGTATGTATGTATGTATGTATGTATGTATGTATGTATGTATGTATGTATGCTTATATGTGTCTATGTATTTGCAATTTTGGAACTTTGCAATTTTGAAATATCAAGAAGAGTGAGAAATATTTCATTTGTCATTTTATTCACTTGCTGTTACTCGCAATCGGACTAGCCAAGCAGAAGCAAAGAAAAGCAGTTGATTTAAGCATATAGGAATAGTGGTGTATAGGGTTGAAAATGTTAATGAGTAGATTTTCCCTAATAAATTTATACAAATTTCAAACAAATTTTGCGCATGTGGGACTGACTATCGAAAAAGGCAAGCGCTGAAAAACGATAAAGTTTCCCAACCTCAAGCATGCTTATGGCGCTGCTATTACACTATTTCTTTTATGTCCTCTAGTTTCTTTAACCCTCTAACAGGCAACAACGTAAAAACGATAAGATCAAGTTCATGAAAATACATACAAAAGAAGCTCAAGTTTTGCGCAAAACTAATTATCTGAAGAAGTGCCAGCTAAGGAAAAGCCTAATTTCTCTGTTTCATTTTGTATATCTAATGCTCTACCCAGTTATATTTTCATCTAAGATATATTACTTAATTGTAGTCAAGCATTTAAATCACTTATAGAAAAATTTTGAGGTCAAACTTTTTGTTCTAGATATCCTTTTTTTCAAACGTGAAAAAGGAAATATTCGCGCAATAATTATTTTTGTAATTATGCAGAGTTCTTGTTTTGATAGATGATAATTTTTGAGCGCATGGTCAGAAAGCTGTGGTGAAAATATCAAGATATTTGTACACACAGTTTTCACATGAACATTTCACATTTTATATGAACATATTTTTCATGTTGTCAATTCAAAACAAACTTCTTATGTTGCTCTGAAGCTCCAAAAGTTAAGGCCATCTACAGATCTGTTGTGTTTACATACATGTTTAAATCACTTAAATATAAAAAAGAAGGTGTTGATAAAGTAAATTAAATGACACTTACAAATATTTCACACCCTAGGAAAGAAAATATAATTATTGCACGCAGTACGTTCTTGTGAATTTTACTATTAAATAAGGATTTTGAGGACTAAGGAACTGATGTTTAAAAATAGAGTCAACTTAATCACAGATGTTCCTGAGAAAATAAAAAATAATTATTGTTGCAGTAGAAAGGCTAGGTCACACCGCTAGGTGGATTAATTCGGGTTTTCCATTAATTAAATAGTTCTAATTAAATTTCTCTCTTCCTCTCTCTCTCCTTTCTTTTTTTCTCTCTCATTTTCTGCCTCTCTATATGATACTTTTTCTCCTTTTTATCTCTTTCTCTCTCTCTCACTATGCATCTCTATGTCACCAATAAATCTCCCTCTTTTTCTCTCTGTGCTCATCTCTCCTTTTCTATGCCTTTCAATCGCTATTCCTTCATGTCATGTTACTTCGTTGTTACTCTTTTTTGTTCTCTTCATTTCTATCTTTTCTTGCAAGCTTAAATTCAATACGATAAAAAAGGGTCAGTCCTGGCGTAGTGGTTAGCATTCACGCCTCTCACGCCGAAGACCCGTGTTCAAATCCCAACCCCGCAGAAGTCACGAATGACTCAAAACTGATTAAAGTGACTATATTCTAAACAAAAAAAAAGAAATTCAATAAAAAATCGGGCATCTAAAATCAGATTGTTGAAACTGATATGTTTATTACTTTCAACAAGGCCATTGCAAATTATTTTTAAATTTTTTGTCATCCCCTTGTCCAGCCGAAAGAGGGTGAGCTGGATGAAACCCCCCTTGAGGACTGTTGGAATGCCGTAAAAAGAGCCATTAACAGCGTAGCGGAGAACGTCCTAGGCCGTGTGGCACAGAATCGACGCACCGTGGGATGAAACCCAAATCTAGGTGGACAAAAGTAATTACGCTAAAACCGTTAGTCCTAGGTATATAGTATGTTCAGAGTAAATTTGTTATTATAACTTCCGCATTTTTTGGTGTATATGACATTACAGTGACCATCATAGTAAGCGAGTGCAAAATATAAACTTTTTTATGGCTTAAGTTAGCTGAATAAAATGTTCAGCAAAGTTAAAGAACATTAAATTTTAAGTAACTTTGCTAAAAAAATGAAAGTTCTATCTCTTATGGTTGACAGGCTGGAGCTATTTAAAATTTTCTGGTCGGGGTGGACCTAAAAGTCTGTTTTTTCTGCATATCTTCTTTCGTGTTTATTTTTCACAAATCATGCCTTCTGAGCACTTTTACACGCATAGAAAACGTACATTTTGTTTGAAGGAATCAAGTTGCTATCTCCTTCCGAAGCTACATTTGTGCTAAAAAAATGTGTTTTTTTTTCAAATGTCAATAACGTAAAAACTGCTCAAAAGCAGCAAATCAAATTTTGTATAGATGTTTAGTAATATATTGGCCTCCGAAATTAATTGAGATAACATAGGTCCAGGTCGGCCTTTTTTGCTAGATCGTATTGAATAATGAAGTAAAAACTACCGGTTTACTTACCAACCAAAGTTCTATCAGAGACGGCTTTGTGCCGCGGGCCGAAATGTGCCGAGATAAAGATGGAGGTATCCTGACTGACGACCGTGCGGTTGTCGAAAGGTGGAAGCAACACTACGATGAACACCTAAATAGCGTGCAGGCGGAAGACCATGATAGCGGAGGAAGTGACCACATTGATGTAGCAAGCAACGAAGATGTGCCACCCCCATCGATAAGGGAAGTTAAAGAAGCCATCCAGTGGCTGAAGAACATCAAAGCGGCGGGACAGGATGGTATTGGAGCGGAACTTATTAAAATGGGCCCGGACAAGTTGGCCGCTGTCTGCATCAACTGATTGTCAATATTTGGGACACGGAACGACTACCGGAGGAGTGGAAAAACGGAATTATCTGCCCTATCTACAAGAAAAAAACGATAAGCTGGATTGTGAGAACTAACGAGCGATCACTATCCTGAATGCCGGCTACAAAGTGCTGTCCCAAGTCATCTTCCATCGACTATCGCCAATAGCCAATAGATTTGTGGGAAGTTACCTGGCCAGCTTCATGGAGGGTCGGTCTTCAACGGACCAGATCTTCACCCTGCGGCAGATCCTCCAGAAGTGCCGCGAATTCCGAATCCCCACGAACCGCCTGTTCATCGCTTTCAAAGCCGCATATGATAGCGTAAACCGACAAGAGCTATGGAAAATTTTGGACGAAAACGGCTTTCTGGGTAAGCTTACTAGATTTATCATGGCTACGATGGATGGGATCTAGTGCTGTGTAAGAGTCTCGGGTGGATTATCGGACCCATTCGAATCTCGCAGGGGACTTCGACAAGGAGATGGTCTTTCCTACCTGCTATTCAACATTGCGCTTGAATGTGTGATAAGACGAGCGGCGATCGAAATGCGGGGCACGATTTTCAATAAATCCAGTCATTTAGGGTAAGGAACGAGTTAAGCAGTGTTACCTATTTTAATCAGTTGAACATAAATGATCCGAAAATGCACTTTTTTATTCATATTTTCAAAATCTTTTGATAGGATCATCTTCACAAATCACTTAACCATACATTTGATTCACAAAAACACAATTTACTGGGTTTCCGACAAGAAATATGATGAATTAAAAATTGTTGTCCAAAAACGTACATTTTTCAGCTGCTCTTCAGCAATCGCCACCTCGCTACTAACGAATTCATCAAATTTTCAGCACTGATTACAACCACTCTGAAAGTCAAGCACTCAATTGTCACATACCATATTATTCACTATCTTTTTTTCTATTATCTAAGGCTTTGTCACTAGCCGAAAGTTTTATTATTTTCTAACAAAACTGAAAACAAATTCTGAGTTGATGGAACCTGTTCACCAGTAGCAGCAGCTGCAGCACAACTGATGAACTATCGTGTTGCCAAGATACTGTTTCGGTTCTGGAAATAAGAATTTTAAGTTTGAAATTAACTGAAACCTCCTATGGTGAAAACGTGGTTCAATACTTTTAAGAGAAATGTATGTTCATAATTAATTTTTCTTTATTAAAAACAACACAAAAGACAGCTTTTTCAATAATTTTCGAAGATTTTCTCAGTGATTTAATGAAGCAACGATGTGTTTCAATGTTATTTGCTTTGACAACACTGTTCTAAAGTTAGATCGTGTGCACTTCTATGTTTGCCTCTTTTGTTCTCCCACCATCCTTATGAACAGCGAGTGAGACGTCAAACTCGCAGTTTCCCATAAGAACACCAGAGAATAAAAGAGACGACGAATACCGTTTGCCGAACGGTGCGGTGAGTGTATGCCCCGATAAACAATTTAGACAGATGGCATTTTACGCATATGCCGATACGCTATGCCGATTACGCATCAGATGCCGATTAGTAGGTCGCGGATAGGAACGCGAACTTACTGAATAGGGGGAAAAGTTCGAGGGATTTTTTAACGGGACGTAAAAAAATTCAGATTTCAGGATTGCTGAAAACAGCACCTTGCGGGTGAAAATGGGTTCGGTGTGTTCAAAATTAGTTCCACCGCTCCAACTTTTAAAGCGAAAAATCAAAAGTTTAGCTCAACAATAGTGTCTTCCAATGGTAACAGCTTGAAGAACTAAAGATAGCAAGAAGATTGGTATGCTGATATCCCCCACTTAGTCAACCCATCGCTTGTAATAAGGTAAAACAATCAGTGACCCGCTTAGACTGCTTAAAACTAGTTCTTTACCCTATCTGCATTTCTGACGACATGAATGCAGTCGGCAGAACGTTTGAGAACACAGAACGGCAGAACGTTTCTGAGTTTCAGCTTTGTACAAAACGTTTAGGGAGCGAGCTGCGATTCTTACCATGAAAATATAACGTCTTATTAGGGACCTGAATATCGCTACAGACGGATTGAGGCGCGTATACAGCAGCTGCTAAACTTGAGTTTAATTCACAAATAAGTTTTTTCAGTCATATTTGGTGGTGAACCACCCTATTGGAGCTGCGCTTATCCCCTCCTCGGTGTGGCAAAAGTAGCTCAATCCAAACATGAGAGCTTATAGAATGCTGTGTATAGAAAGACAGTGATAGCAGATCAGATATTACTAAATTGACTATATTAATCGTTTTTATTATATTGTGTCTGCACGATAAACTTAGCGTCGCTAAAAATCTATAAAAGCGCTTTTCCAAGTTCAGTTTAAGAGTTCCTTTTGTTAAGTAGTTAAGTAGTTAATAATAGATTATAGCAGTAAAGTGCTTGTTTATGTGAAACAATGGTTTATTTATTACTGCGTGTGTGATCACATCCCAAGCGAGCGGAGAGATAATTTCGGACGGCAGAATTTCCATTGGCCTTTCTTTGGCGACCTTGTCATCTCATACCAAACCCATCCGGACCCTATAGAGCTATCGTACAATATTCCTGATCAGATTTCTATAAAATTGATATCAAAATAAACGGACAAAACTGAATAAAAAGTATTGATTTTAATTCCCATTTTTTTCCAACGATATCTTCTGTAGATGTGTAAAATGCGTATGTGTATGCACCCCGATCAAATGCCTCTGATCACAAATAAATTCATTGTTATAATTTGATCTAGTTTGTATTAAGTTCAAGATACGTTACAAAAACCTGTATTCGGTTCTACTTTATAATCAAAATAGAATACAACGTGCTAGAAGTAGCTGAACGAGCTGGAATTTTTGTATAACAGTTTCTGTGTCTCAAGTGGGTATGAAAGGTAAACGAAAACGCGACTAATATAGTTTTTGTCAGCCCCAGCTCCTACCTAGCACCTCCACGCGGCCATACCCGGTAATACTCTATTGAGTCACTAAGCTAGGGGGTGCGATGCTGTGTGGTTCCCAGATGCCAGACCTTAAAACTGAGATTTTGCACACACGGCTGAGCCACCCGGCCTTGGTAGCAGGTAAGCCTAATATGGTTGGTTGGTTTTTATTTGTTAACGGAGACTTTAAATCATAAGATTCATTCGTCTCCGTAGAAGCCTAATATGTTATTTTAATTATTTGTTTCGTTTTAGCTCATCAAACACCACCTACAATTAAAACTTTGGCCGTAACAAGTTTAAAAAATACACATGGATATCATGGATATGGAAAAAATAAAATTAATTATTGGATATTAGATGCACTGATGGAAATTCAAATGACGCAATTGTATTTCACGCGACGGATTGCTGGTGAGATTGTTCTATTTTTGCCCATATTTACTCAATTAAATAAATAAATAAATAAATAAACATTCCTACCCACTTCCCCTGCGGTTGTTCGGACGTAGCCAGGTATATAATGCGATTATATAGCCACCTACGTGTGCAGCCACATATGCAAATGCTAATGCTAACAGTTTGTGTATCTCAAGTTCTGCCATAACATTTAGATATACCTAAGAAACTTTGATAGAAATATGAACTAAAGCTAAAACTCTGTAATATTTTTGTCAGAATCATCTGGTTTTATTTTATTCACAACAGCTCATGGGAAGAACTATCAATAAAAAACATTTTATTGATCAATAAAAAACATATAGATGATTATTTTGCGGTTTGAAGTTTAAAGTTTATGATTTCATGAATTCACCGTGTTTCATAAATTCGTTGAATAGTCAAAGCTTATCCCAAGAAACATTTATGCGCTGATTAAACATTTTAACAATTAAAAAATACTTATTCAGCCGAAATTGGAGAACTTATACAACCTATGTCGTTTGAGGCAGAAAAACACTTGTTAAGCAACTATATCACCCTTTATATAACCTCTGTGCGGCTTGCTTCCAGCTTTGCGCAAATTGCTTATTTAAAAACGCGCAAAAGTCTCTATCAAGCTCCATTGCAGCTTCGCAAGCAGCTATTAGCAAGCCCGAAGCTTGATAAAATCACCAGATTTAGATGTTCATGATCTGAAAAAGGGTTTTTATTTCTGAAACCAAACCATAGTTCAGCCACAGGTTGAATAAATTCAGTTATAAAAGCGTTTGATCAACCTGAAACTGTAACTTGGGTAGCTAGGTTCAAAGCTGCAATGGAACTTAATAGAGACTTTTGCGCGTTTTTAAATAACCAATTTGCGCAAAGCTGTAAACAAGGCGCAAAGCTGGAAACAAAGCGCAAAGCAAAGCCTAGGTGCTACATTCCGTTATCGAAACGTGACCTTTTTTTATACGACAGGCTTCGCAGCCAGCTGTTAGAGTACAGGACAATTGCAGGACCAGTTGCTACGATTCTATTGACTCTAATAGCTTCTCCCAGCCAAGATTCGAACATACGACGACTGGCTTATTAGGCTTATTTGGAAACAAGGCGCATAGAGGCTATATAAAGGGCGATATAGTTGCTTAACAAGTGTTTTTCTGCCTCAAACGAAATAGGTTGTATAAGTTCTCCAATTTCGGCTGAATAAGTATTGTAGAATTGTTTACATAACTTTTATTCGATGCATATTCAGCTATGGTTGAATAATAATGGCTGCTAAAATGTTTAATCAGCGCATAAATGTTTCTTAGGAGGGTATTTTAATAAGATGACAGATCGTTTATTCAGCTAGTATAGCACAATTATTGAGAATATTGATGGGTTGTGGAGAGATTGAAGATGCGCCTAATCCTCTTGTGACGCTATTACGCGAAGCAGCTGATTTACAGCGCATTCGTTGACTACTCAAACACTTACAGAATCCAGAGGCCTTTGCTTAAATTTATTCAGGTTCTACCACCTGTATTCAGAGTTAAATCAGCTGTTACCAAATCAGTAGCATTTTAATTCAGCTTCGGTGTTTGTTGGGTAACAAACGTAATTTTTTACCCTGTATTTCTGCGCGTTTTGATACTCGTGATTTTTAATTTGCTGTGCCTTATGATTTTTCATAATTCGAATCAACCACAAAATTAATAATAAAAGCTAGCCACTTGTACATCCATATATGTACGTGCAACGTACGTAGTCTTCATCCAACTCCCTTTTCATGTAGGATATTTCGTAAATTCAACGCCTTCGGCAAGTAGACTGGCAGGCTTATTTGCGGTTTTGAAAAAGGGTTATTAAGGTAATCGATAACCTAAAAATGAAACACATACTAATTGCGTTTTGATAAAGTAATGAGATGCTTCGCCAAGCTCAGATTTCTTATGATCCAATGCACGTTCCCACGTTTACACTGGAAGAGATGATCAGTGCCTTTAAGTTTAAGTGAATATATTCTTCGGTTTGGCATCAGTTTAAGTTGAAAATATTGATAATTTAACTTGTTGTATAAATAATAACACAATTTATAATTCGGGAATTTTCTTATCAAAAATTTGTTATGAGCCTCATAAGATACATTTGAGTATCATATTCGATTCCAGATTAATTAACTTGTTTGATTACAATTATCAAAATTGTGCGCCAACAAATTTTAGAAGTGCTCTTATGTTCCAAAAGAAGTTTTAATATTTTCTATTTTCTTACTAATTACCCATATCTTAGGTTTTGCTGTACGTTCGATTCCCATAAATCCTTCCAGTGTTCGTTGTCGTTCCGCGAAGAGAAATGCCCCCAAACCTCTTAAAGTATGTGGTTTTCTCACCAACAATCGCCCAGCAGCCGCAACGAGCAGCAGCCGGTCGGTCGGTCAGAAGGTAGGTACATTCAGTGTAAAATTTCCAGTCCGTTCACGCAGATTTTCCCCTGTCATTGCAGTGAAAAGGTTGTACCATGTTCTTTCGGTGGTAGACAACAGTCAGCCCGAGAAAAAAAGTCAACAACAATCACCGAAAACCGTTGTGTCGTTCAATCGCTGTACGCTAGCGAGTGCACTGCGAGCCCCGCTGTTGAAAAGTTGAACATGCAAAAAGTTTGACAGTTGACGAGATTGATTTATAAAGAGAACCTGATGCTCCGGTCGCGAACGCATCAGCATCAGCATTTTTCGGCACTGCTCTGTTGCACTGCTGCATCGCTGCGTTGTTGTCCAGAAGCCAACGGCATTGTGTGGCTTGCAAAATTTCTCCCCGATCGATGATGTGTCCCGGCGACTCACGCTGAGCCGGTAGCATCGAAGCTGCAGCAGCAGCAGCAAGCAGGTCGATGCACCCCGTTCGCTCCCGAATCGACCAGCCCCCAAGATACACCCGAGCACGAGATAAGAAAAATGAGCTTTCCGTCTTGCCTTTCGTCCGCGGTTTCCTAATTTCCCAACCAACGAAGAACGAAACCAGTAGACCGTCATTTTTGCGAGATTGCCTTTTTCAATTAAAATCAGCCCAAAAACGCGAATTAAGCAGCTGAGACGAATGAAGAATTTGTGCGGTTCCTGAGGGACGGCCCAAACCCGGTCAGCGAGAGACGGTGAAGGTATTGATGCGTTTTCGGTTGCCCAGTCTCAAGTCTAATGCATCAGGACCGGAGTTACCGAGTTCCCGATGATGGCCGCACTGCTACTATCATTGCCGATAATTACGCCCGGAAGCGTCGAAATCAAGTCAAACTTTCATCAAAGCCTACTGGCAATCATCGCGAGAATGGCACTAGGGTGCTCCTCATCGGTCGTCGGAACGATATCAATGGCCCCGGGAGGCGGGGTTCCTTTCATTCTCCGGCTGTACGAAATTATTCTAATTGGGTCGATTTTCTTACCAGACCAATACAAATTAGATACACCCCAGCGGTGGCTGGTGGCATCACAAAATTGAGCACCCAATTCAGGAGCGATAGGAACGAGCCGGCTAACAACCTTGCGCACCGGCGGCGGGTAATAGAATTTTGAATCGAGAATGAATTAAAATCCACTTTCGCGATCTCCTGATCCCGCTTGTGCCAGGCTGCCGGGATTGACGCCGTCGTCGTTGTAATCGTCCCCAGGCCTCAAATCGCGCATTCTGGAATGCATGTGTATACCTCGTCGCGGAAACAGCATCCCCCTCCCGCTCCCCTTCCTCCCTCCGAAAATCGCTCGCGCACTTGCATAATCATAGCCCTAAAGCTGTTACTGCTGCCGTTGCATTTCATCAGTACTCGGGTAGAGAAGTTCACGAAAAAGGCAGAAAGGCTTAATAATATGATTAATTTCTTCGGCTGCTCGCGTCCTCCTTCTCCTCCTCATCCTCCTCCACTTCCTCCGTCCTTACAAGACACAACACACAGCCCGGTCACTAAGTCTCATCATCAGCTTGGCCGGTTCTTATTCTTTAATGCCTGCTTCTGGTATCAAAAACGCATCGTCTTTTCCGCCCCTCCCCTCCCCAGCTCCGCTTTAACGCACAACGCTTTTAGTATTACCCAAATCGTATTTCCAGTTTATTGATTACCATCAATCTTCTCTGATTTTTTTTTCTCTTGTTGGGCTGCTCACCGCGTTCTTGCATTTTCTGGTTGTGTTGTCCATCGGATGTTTGCCAAAGTGGACACTTGTTTGGCGAAGATACGACGATCTACACCGAGCAGCCAGCGCACTGCGGCCAGCAGCGGGTCGGGTGGGCAGGCATGCATTATGATTACAGACTGCGCGGAAGTTTAGGTCCAAGGGTGGAAAATGTGTGCCCAAAATCCAATCAGTGATCCGGCACCGGCACCGCGACCGGCAACGACCAGGACGGACCGGATTCGTTGCCCCCGGGACATGCGCGAGGCCGGATCGTCGTCGATCGTCGACGGGGTTTATTACTGTGGGGCGGGTTGCTTCGCGCGGGGATTGGAAATCGCCGCCGCAGCCGCCACGCGGGTAGAGGTGCCGCGCAGTGCAGTGCAGTGCAGTGGTTAGTCCTTGTGGATTTGTTGCCAGCGCAATGCGCACGGACAGCGGTAGTGTTTCCGATAGTCTACCTTTGGCTAGGAATACCTGTTGCTAACAATTGATTGGTGCCGGGCCAATGCCAGTGATTGTTTATTGACATATTTCCCACAATCTAAGCCCATAAAAAAAATAACCGCTTATTGCGTCTCGTTGTTTGCTCGAACAACCGATCAATTCAGTTTGTTCCTAATAAAACATATCATTAAGGTTTTTCTTTTCGCGTTGTAATGATTATTAATTTTACATTTTACAGTAGTTCAAATATTATTATTTGCCGTATCAGACTATTCATTTTGTCACTAGGATGCACGCTCATTACTCGGTGGGTTGAAAATATCAGCACCGTAAGGGCGTAAGTAGTTCTTCCGTTACTGGTGCAGTAAGCCGCCAGTCTACTACGGATGACAACGGCCTGGGGTTAATTAACTTTGCCGTAGCCAGAAGAATGGCCATCTGTAGAGTAGTTGCTACTGTGCGCGTCTGAACAATCAAAGGCTGAATAACTGGAAACACCACTTTTAAGATGTCACAGACGTGCTTTCGCCGCAGGGATCAAAACTCGACTCGGACCGCTATTTAGTAGTGTGCAACATTCAAGTTAAATCAAGGCACTGCATTCCGACGGAATTTGCCCTGCTGCTATTTTGCTCGACAGACTTCGTAGCCAACGGTTAATGTGTAGGACAATTGCGGGTCTAGTGTTATGTTCCCATTAATTCTAACAGTCTCTTCCAGTCAAGATTCGAACATATGACGACTGGCTTGTTAGACCAGTCAGGGTTGGTTTTTAGCACGATTTTCGTGAGTAACGCTCCACAAGGAACCAAATATTCAGCTTTCACTAGATTTTCGACAAACTCAAGGCGGCGTATGATTTAGTTAAGCGTTTGGATTTCCAACCGATTAGCAGATTCTGTCGTGCCACATTTTTTTGGTTCCACTTCAAGTGGAAATACAGCGCACCATACTTGTTCAGCCAGGTGGCTAGATATGAAGGCAGAATCAGCTTAAGAAGAATTAGGCCGTTCCATTTATCGAACAGGTCGCAGAATTATGCCGGAATGAGCCCATGTATCGGATGATGGCTATTTATATCGATCTTCAATGCGTAATTTCCATTGAGATGTCAAGTGGTTAGCTTAAACATAATCTTAAGCAATATTTTAATAACCATGTGTAAAATTTTTATGTATTTACTTACTTGTTAGAATCTATATGTACATCTTTAAGTGTGATAACGGGCAAAGCCTATACATCAAATAAATCAAATCAAATCTATAAAGCAGCCATGAAACGTGGAGCTTGAAGGAGAGCGATCGACGAGCTCTAGGTGTCTTTGAGCGAAAAGTCGTGCGATAAAATTAAAAGAAGTGTAACGTAGGTGCATGAATCACAAGATATATCAGGTTTATAAAGATGCGGATGTTGTTAAGCGATGGAAACACGACAGAATATAGTTGGCTGGCTACGTAACAAGGATACCGGATGAGCGACTAGAGAAAGCAATATTCAACAGAGAACTCGACGAAGGGTGACGACTTCGAGGCAGACCTAACAACCATTGGAGGGACAGAACACGAACTATACAGGTGTTAGAAATCAGGAGGCAAGGCGTAGTACGTTAGTAGGAGTCAGAAATAATGGATGACAGTCATATTGGATGGAAGGTACACTGCCAAAAGGTATAATGGACGCGAAACCGAATGGACGATGATTAGAGTAAACACATGACCAATAGATCCGTGCTCGATCGTGTGATCAAACGGTGTTGAACTGCCTACTTTCTACTGCTTACTTCTCTTCTCATTTCGAACTTCTTGCTGCTCACCTCTCACTTCTAACTTCATATTTCTCACTTCTTATTTCTCAATTCTTACTTGCCGTATCTCATCTCTCATTTCTCACTTCTCATTTTTCATTCCTCATTTCTCACTTCTCACTCAATTCTGAATTCTCTGCCTACTGTTTTCTGGTCACTAATCGGTTTGTATTTTTTACAGCTCACTTTTCGCTTCTTAACTTTCATTTTTGAACTTCCTACTTATCTTATCTTATTTCATTTTTCACTTCCCGCTTCTCACTTCTGACTTCTTGCATCTCACCTCTCATTTCCCAGTCAGTATTTTCATATGTATAATTAGATTGCAAATAAGAATTACGTACTGATATGTATCCAACAAAATCGTATTTGACGCGCAAAAACCGCTTATTCGTGCCATTTTGAAGGCCTGCGTATATCGCCTCCAAAATGGTACGAATAAGCGGTTTTTGCGCGTCATATACGATTTTGTTGGATACATATAATAAGGAATAATTTTGAGCGATACACTTATATAGGTATTTCAATACGATGAGATCCGATTAAGCGCGACCAGCTTCAAACAGCTATACAACTTTGTGCTGAAAATCGTATGTTTGTCAGCTACTAGCATTGTAAACGATAGAATATCAACTTGTGCGCGCTTTGTTAGGCTTTATTTACGAATCCGAATTTGTTAAGAGATATTTACGATAATTTTTGTACATTGATATACGAGTTGGTGCTGGCTGGGTTCCCACTTATCGATTTTTTCACTTTTCACATCTCATTTTCAGTTTCTAATTTCTCCAGGGGCGGACTGGCCCACCGGGCAACCGGGCATGTGCCCGGTGGGCCCCCAGTTTTTTCGATTTTCTAAAATTTTAATTTCAGTTAAACTCTTTCTGCGACTCACGAATGTTCAATAGCTGGGGCCCCATGATTCATAAAATCAATCGATTTGATGATTGAAAATTCAGCTTCAAATGGGACTGTTGGGGCCCCGAGCTTTAAGCCAAAATTTCTATGGAAATTTAATTTAATTTTTCTACGACTTACGAACAGTGATTGAAATTTTCACTCACATGTAGGATAAACGATTTTTGCTCACCCATTATTCTCATATGAAAACTAGGGTCTGTGGTTATCTCCCAGCTAGCAACAACTCGTATATCAATGTACGAAAACTATCGTAAATATATCCTAACAAACTCGAAATCGTAACTAAAGCTGGATAAAGTGGGATCAAGTTGATTTTTTGTCGTATATAATGATGATGACTGACATACATACGATTTTCAGCACAAAATCGTAGAGCAACACGGAGCGACTCGCGCTTAATGGGGTATTATCGTATATAAATACTTATATAGTCGTAACGCTCAAAATTATTCGTAATCACGTATATCGCCTCCAAAATAGTACGGATATACCAATTTTGCGCATGAAATACGATTTATTTAGCATGTATATCTGTACGTAATGCTGCTTTTTGCCTTTTATGTATATATGAAAATGCTAGCTGGGCTGTTTGTACAAAGCGAAAGAAAAAATTTTTTCCAAAATTTCTATTTAAAGTTAACTTTTTCTACGACTCACGAATGTTCAATTGTTGGGACCCCATGACTCATGAAATCATACGATTCATCGATTCAAATGTAATTTCTCATATATAAATTCAATTCTCTTTGCAACTTTAATTTGGACTTGTGATCCCAAACTCCGAAAAATACTTGTAAGAGTTTGCAGATTTAAAACCAAAGTTTCTAAGTTAATGATAAACTAATGTCATATAGCTGGAATGCCTACAAATAGAATTGCCCAAATGCCTCGAATAGAAGATCTCAATCTGCAATCAGGTATAATAAAAAAAATTATATTAACTTTTTGGTCCCCAAGCTTTATAGAATATTATATGAGCAGGTTGAATACTTGCAAATTTAGGTAAAATTACTGTTTCAGTCGAACTCTTTCTACTGCGTATAAATATTAAATTGTTGGGACCCCGTGATTCAAGAAATCATTAAAGTTGAACTGTTGGTGTCCAAGCTCCCAATGGATTATGGTCCTCCAGTACTCAATCCTGGGCTACCATTCTCCAGGACCCCTCGAACACCAGCTGAACGTGCATCATCCTCGATAGCGCACATTTATCAGCTGCGGGGTCTGCTCCGAAGTCAACGACCTCTTCTTGATTCTCTGCTTAAAATAATTTTGGCTACTCTTTAGTCGGGCATTCTAGCCACGTGACCACCCCACCGCAGACTGTGGCAGTCTGTACTACTGTACCACCTTCATTATAATAGCATATTTGCATACCTGGTACAGCTCGTGGTTCATGTGTCTGCGCTACACTCCATTTTCTATTTTGCCAAATTTTACGCTAAAATCCCTAAGCACTCGTCGATTAGCTTCCTTTAACGTTCATGATTCATGTCCGTAAAGGCCACCGAGAGGATTAGTGTTCTCTATAGCGCCAGTTTTATGTGTTTTTGCAAGCTACGGGACTTCAGCTACAAAACGTAATACGTAGAAAGCTCAATTCGCAGCTGCAATTGGTCGTTCTATTTTGCGACTTATATCGTTGTCACCTGTCACGAGCATACCAAAATATATGAATTCATCTACTACTTAATATCGTTCCCCATTCAGTTCCTCTTCGGCACCAGCAGCATTTGCACTTCCACTTTTCCTGCTAGCCATATACTTCGTTCTGGCGGTGTTAATGGTAAGTCCCAATTTCCCAATTAAATGGTTTAAAGGCTTTTTTCCCTGCTCTACTGCTGATTTCGGTAATATCGACGTCATCCGCAAAATCAAGAAGCATGTGAGGTCTCATCCGCTATTCTGACACATAAATTTTACTCATCCAGCGCCACACGAATCAACGTAACTAGTTCTGTAGGAAAACCATGTCCTACCGTTAACTGCCACAGTTCATTTCGTTTGACTGAACCGTATTACGCTTTAAAATCCACAAAAAGATTATGAGTCTGATAGTTGTACTCCCGAAACTCGTCAGTTACTAGACGCAGGGTAAATATCTGATCCATCGTGGAGCGACCCTTATGAAAACCAGCTTTGTACTCGCCGACGAAGAAATCCGCTAACGGTCTCATACTACAACACAGGATAGGGAGAACACCTTATAGGTAGAATTGAGCAATGTAATTCCTCGATAGGTTTTACTCTCGAATCGATGTCCGTTTTTAAAATTATGGGAAATGAGGCCTGACAATGCTGCGGCGAATTGTTCCGTACAGCTGCTCGCTCCCCGTTTTTAAAAGTTCGAAAAAATTCTGTAGAGGATTCGCACAGAATACCTTGCTTATAGAAGCAGGATTCTTGTAGGAGAATCCAAGAGTTGAATCCCAGGGATAGCTATAACGCGGTACGGGAATCTCCTGTACTATGAAATAAGAATCCTCTGTATTCTAAAAGCAGGAATACTGGTCTCTAGATTCTTTTCTCTGTTCTGACGTGTAGGCGCAGTAAGCTACTCATATATATTGAACTGTTGAGATCCTATCATTTATATCAGCTTATTTGATGCTTGCAATTTTGTTTGTAATTAACCCTATAACTTAACTGCAGAAATAACTAACTGCAGAATTATAAATGGGTGGTATATGAGGAAACCGCTACATTGGCGAGAAAGATGCACATTGGCACTCATCAGAATGTGGAAAGTACTCTTCCGTGTTCGCTGAAGGACGGTCAGTAAAGAATCAAATATTCACGCTGCGACAGATCCTCCAAAAAGTCCATGAATACAGAGTTCAACGCACAATTATTTCATTGATTTCAAAGTTGCGTATGATACCATCGACCGTAAAATCATGGCCATTCTAACTTAGCAGGGGACTTTATCAACGTGATGGTCCCTCCTGTAAGCTGTTCAACATGCCGTTACAGGATGTTATGAAAGGAGCAACACACAGGCACAATCTTCAGTAAATCTAGTTAGTTCGTCTAGTTTGCCAATGAAATGGATATTGTCGATAGAACAACATCTGTGGTGGTGGCTGAACAAACAAAACTCAAACTAGCGAAGATTGGGTTGAAGAAAAATGCGTCCAAACTAAAGTACCGTGAACCGCTAATATGACGTACACGCTAAAAGCTGGTAACTCGGTCCTAATAACGACTGAGTTTGTTTTGTTTCGCGAATCTAGCGTTAGAGCATTAGAGGTACATTAAGGCGTTTTGATCATACAATCTGGTTATCTCCGTTATAGTGAACCTAGATTATCACAGCAAAAACTGTTTTTTTCGTCAAAGTTATAGAAAGATTAGTAGAGTAGCTCCGAATTGCCCTCAATTAGCCGGTCTAACAAGCCAGTCGTTGCATGTTTGAATCTCGACTGGGAGAGGTTGTAGAAGACAATGGTTTCGCCGTACTAACTCCACAATTGTTTTATACTTCAACGACTGGTTGAAAAGTAGAATGTGGCAGCAAGGGTTGGCTTTTATTGTTAATGGAATATAGGAAAATCTAACGCTATCAAACACAATTTATTTACATTCAAAAAATTCTTATATTTTTAACGTTTAGGATTTAATTTTTGATGTAGTTAAGTCTTAAAGTTTGTTTCAATGTGTATTTCAAGGTTGAAGTCATCTGCAACATTTCATAAACTAGATTTTATTTGTAAAAAATAATGATTATTATCGGATCACCAATGCAACACCGAACCGAATTTTCTTTACATCTCTCCTTCATGCCAACGGCATGAAGCATTGCTGATCGTATCATCTTTACTGTCCCTTTAGGTACGCTGCTGCACCGCTGCGCGCTGTGTTCACACGAACGTCATCTTTTCGGGTAAAACGTTCGGCTTAAATGTGCACTCAGGTGAGGACGTGCCGCTGAAAAGTCAAAACTTAACCCAAACGGCGAGAAAAGCATTTATTCCTGCTCTTCATTATATGTTTAATTAATGAAGAGCTTTTCCGCTCCTCCTTCCCAACCAACGACACGGCCGTCCCTTCGGAAGAGCCGAACACTCTGGCGGAGGCTAATCTTTATAAAATATTATGAAAATTCTGTGCCACAGCGTCACATACTATTACATCGTCGTGCCCGAGATGCCGAGACCTGGGACGCGTTCCCTGTCGACTCCTGGCACTTCAGCGCTGCCATTTCGCGACGAGGCAGAGGAAAAATATGAATAATCATATTTTCGAAAACACATCCCTTCTCATCTTCGCGCCTTCTGTTTTCCTCGCGACGCACGACGACGACCGGCTCATTTGGTTGCCTTTGTCGAAAGTTCTTCTTGGTTTTTTTTTCCAAAAACCAGAAGCAACGTCTTAATGACAAATGATTTATTGTAATGAATAATAATAAAAGTTTTCGGTGGTTGGCCGACGCGAGTAGACAGCAGCGGCGGCGGTTGGAGCTCGCCGACGCCGCACGATGGATGATGACGAAGGATTCCTTTCGGGGTTCAGCTTTAGTGGCAAAGGCAGTGCAAAAAAAATCTGTGGTTCTTCTAGAAAAAGGGGTAACCTCTGGATTGTTCTAATGAACAATAACACACCTTCAGAATATTTTTTTACAGACTTCAAATTTTCAAAACCAATCAAGTAATTTTTTTACTCTAAGTCTTCAGTAAGACCACCTCCGTCGAATTGCTTCGGGGGGATAACCAGATAACTGATAACGCGGCGACGCGACGCGACACCGAAAAATCTCACCGGGAAAAACTTTCCCGACCTGTGAGATGCAAAACGCGTAAAATCCCGGACGGTGATAACACCTGCCATTCGGTAATTTATTGTGTAAGTTTACCCCAGCCTGACTAAATACTGACTGAGTTGGAAAAGTTTAAGCTTGAATCAGATTCGGCATTATCTTCGCAAGCGCCGAACCACCAGCCGTTCTTGAGACAATTCCGAACAATCGATCAAAGTCATATCAGTGACTGCCCTGGGCGCCTGATCGCCATTCGTCACAATTGATTTCCACACGCGCTCATCTCGAGCAGCTAGGTCGGTGTGTGTGTGTTGTGTGAAGGCATTAGTTAGTATATGTCGTCAATTGATATTTATCAATCGATTGATATCAATTTTAATCAACGACAATCTCATACCGTTGCTGGCTTTGCTTACAGCAGCGAAGAGATCGAAGCCGGAGCTAAATTTACTCTCGTCATGGTCTTTCGTGTGCATTGTTCTAAGGTATGCGTTTGGATTTTGCCCTCGAGATTGTGTGGCCAGTAGCGAGGAGCAGCCGATCTGAGAAGAGGAACTCAGGCTCACACACATATCACACGTATTTGCTCTAAACTGTGGCGCCTTTAACCCTCGTACGATGTCCAGGAAAGGCAATCTGGAAGTCACGTTGTATTCGGATCGCTCGCTGGCACGGTAGTTTTATTGATTTGTACTTGGAAGGGATGAAAGCTTACACGGTTCTAGGGAAAATATGTTTGGATATCGATACGCGGTGAAGGGTGAAACCAATTGATTGTTTGATTGAATGTAACATCTTATTTGGATTTTTTGTTGGGATTTTACATCTTTCCGCATTTGTGATATTGTTTGGCTTTGTGGACCGACATTAACCGTCTAATGGTTAAAATCGAAAAAATGGTGCGATCAAGCTAATGATTTTTTTTTATAAAAGTACAATAAAAAAAGCTGATGTTTTGATTTTGATGGAAAAATTGGAAAAATAATTATCTGGATCAGCACACTCAGAAATTGTCCTAGATGAGAAATAGTTAAAAAAATCATTTTCCTTGTCCAAGGCACTACTGTCGCCTATATTTGCAAAATCGAGACTCTTTTTTGATATGGAAAAATTGAATATAAATGTTTAAAAAACTTACCAATTACCATTACTCAACGATTTTTCCACGACTGCAACCATTTGATATTTAAAAAGCGCGCAAGAACTGGCCTAACATGCTGGTTAGTTGACATCCTGCGGTAAGACGTACTCCTACGGCAATAAAAATGTTCCTTTTCGTAATATGCACGCTATAACTTCAATTGTTTTTTCTTGTATTGTCCGAACTTGCACGCGAAGACTGAACGATTTTTAGGCATATTTTTGAAAGTGAAATATCTTGTGTCACCAAAATCGAAATCCCACTGTATTACAAACATAAAATAAGGCATATTTTGGAAAGGGAGGAAGTGTCTGATGCGAAGAATGATTAATTGGGTGAACTGGAAAATCTCGATATAGACCAAAAATATATCGAGTTGTGCAATGGTAGGTGGAGTTCGCACCTACACTTTTTCGGTTGGTACCCGAATGTTTTACTCACTAAACTACTGCCGCCCATTGTATTAGGTACTGTTATTCTTATGCGACGGTATTATTTTTGTATGACTGCGCTTTTTGTTTTTATCGCCTAGCCTAGGAGATATATATACATACACAATTATCATGAAGCGCGCCCAAGTTGGTTTGGAACCGTATATAATGATAAATGTTGAAAACCTGCAATCTGGCTACACGCTTAATGTTGGTGTTAGCTCCAGATACCCTCCGACTGATAAGCAGTATAATTGTAGCGAGAGTACATTGGAATAAGACGTGAGTGTGTAGAAGATTAAAAAGTGTGCTCGGTAGCAAAAGGCTTCTAATTATTTAGTTTAGTCGATTTGACTACAATTATTATATTTAGAGACCGTAACTCTAATGCCAGATAACTTCACTGAGCATAGTGAATTATACGGTTATTTGATTGGCATTTAATTACTTATAGTGTCAGTTACTCATTCAATCTACCTCGTCGTTAGGCGACTATTGTCCAAAATAATTGCCGTTGCGTGGATACAGCACAGAATTGTATAACAGTACCGAGCGAGTCGGGCTTAATTGGTATTATCGTATAGAATTACTTAAATAGCTGAAACGCGTATAATTTTTTCTCATCATATATATCCACTACAGACTGAAAAGTCAGATAAAAAGGAATGATTGAGATAGATAACTCTTATGATTATCAGAAAAGAAGTAAATTTAATACCACTAGGCTTCACATAGTTTTCAAACGAGTAAATCGAAGGACAGTTTTTTCGGGTGCTTTCTGGCATAAGAATAATATAAGAATGACATAAGAATCAAAGAATGTATTGTAAAATGTTTGTTAGAAGTATTATTCATTTTTTTTTTTTGCAGTGCAATTTTCCATTATTCTAAAAAAGGCAAAGAAAAGGTACTCTTCAGAAGGTTTTTAAAACCTCTACAAGGATCAAGGTATGAGCTCAAGTAATCTTATCATTTTCTGTTGAAAGCAGCAATAAAACCGATTATGCTTTTCGCTGCTTGACAGCCACCATCATAATTGAATAAAGCTTTTCGCTACAAGACTATAAAGCACACAGCTTGCTCTGCTAGCATGCTAAATCAGGCAGCCGGCTCTGTAAACCTGAAAATACATCCATGAGCAGAAAAGCTAAAGTTTTATTGTGACAACAATAAAAAATCTGATAGAATAAGTGACAAATTTTCATCAGTCTCCGTAGTTGTGCAGCATGTGCTCATAAAACTTTATCGTAGTTATTATATTTTTCGCATTTATTGGTAATGCAAGCAACCACAATAAATTAGCTTTATTAACAGTTTTCTTATGGTTTCATAGCTAACTGTAAGTAGGTTTTGACTTGTATCATCTTGGTATTCCGCAATACTATAATAAAACAAGAGGTAATGTCTTGTTTGAGATCAAGACTATATCAACGTCGAACCGTAATTACGACAACAAGTATAGAGTTTTGCACGGGCGAACATAACCTCGCTTTTTTGACGTCTATAAGTGGTTTGTTTACATCGACTTAGAATGCGGGTTCAAATGATAAAAGTGAATATTGACAAAGGCGGGTGCGGCAGATCAGAAAAGCACAAAAACTGCCATTCCTAGTAGTTTGGAGGAGAACACTACTGGACAAGCCACTTTTGAGACGTTTAACTCGAATTTCTGAATATCGCGGTTCCAAAATTCGACTAACAGATAGTAAACAAACCACGAATGGATGTCAAACGAATGAACCGCACTCAGTCGTGACGTCAGCATGCAAAACCTTATTGCAGTCGATGTTATTCCTGATAGTGTCAAAGATAAACAGCCGTTTTAGTAGCAATCGTTTGGATTCAAGAATAGACAGGCAGACGTCTTGACCACGTTGTTCATAGCGAACGAAGTGGGTAGCGGATGAATGTTTTGTGGACTCGTTCAATCCTGTTGATGTGGATAGCTTGCTTTGTAATAAGAAATGACTTCTAAAATCGGTTAAAATTGATAATCCATCAAAAACACATGAATGCACTAAAGCAGATAGTAGGGTAGGTTAACCTATACCTCACCCTTTACCTGCAATGAACACTCGGATAAAATTTCGGTATTTATTAGCTTATACTTCTTATTTCTGAGGATATATGACATGAAACAGAACATACTAAACATAACACACTTTTGAGTTTATAAAATTTTAGCTGCATTTAATTATTAATGCTTTAAAATCGACATTTTCAACTAGTGAGGGTTCATTATACGGTTAACATTGAAAAAATGTCGCCATTAGCGGACAGTCTCTATGTCTATGCAAAATACACTAGAATTCCTATAATGGACGGTCGTTATTCTATTGTAAATCAAAAGGGACTGGACATTCCAATTTGTTTTAAAAAACATGTAAAAAATAGAGATTTGCAGCATAAATTGATATATTTAGACTTATTCGAAAGATACAGTTGGATTTCGATTTTGGCATGGTTCGTTTTTGGCAATAAAAGTATTCGTTTTTGGCAACACAAGATATTTCACTTCCAAAAATATGCTTAAATATCAATCAGCTTCCTCATATATCCCTTAAATGACGAAAAAATGATGCCCTCAGTATGTTCATGAAAAAAAGTTATGTGATTTCGAACAATAAACTTTTTATTGCCGTAGGACTACGTCTTACCGCAGGGTGTCAATAACTTATTTGTACTGGACGGATAGCTCTTGGCAGACTTTTTAAACATAAAATGGTTGCAATCGTTGATTAATGATATTTAGTCAATTTCTAAAGCATTTACATTCAATTTTTTCACATCAAAAAAGGGTCTCGATTTTGGCACGGTTTCGATTTTGGCAACATAGGCGACACGGCTTTGTTGCCAAATTCGAAATCCTACTGTACTAATATTGTAATTGCCACCGGTTGGCGTTACTAGTTCAAGATAATTTATACAAATAATTAACTAGTTAACAGCATCTATGAACTGAGTAAGCTGAAGGTGATTTTTCATGTAAAATTGGTCGCTGAATCCGAAAATGTGGTCAGAACAATTTTAGGTAGGATAGCTTTTGAGATATGCGATAAAGTTGAAATTTTGCTAAAAGAAAAAAAGTACATGCATATAAACACAAATTTCTCCGGCTGCGGTGCACCAATTTCAAAGCTCTTTTTTCGATATCAAAGAGGAGAAAATTTGCTATCGATTAGTTGAACTTTATTTTTCTTAAAGAATAATAGTACTGTAGATATTTGAGAATTTGTTCACAACAAAACAAAAAAGAACGCATTTTTTGGAATAATTTCAACTGTATCAAAGGTTTTAGACAAGACTAACGCATTTAAAAAATTGTTCATTTAATGTGGGTCTTAATGGCCGATAAAAAACAAAGAAATCATGGGGTTTATGATAACAATCGGTTGAAAATTGTAGAAGTTATGACCATTTTACTAAAACAGTAATATTTGCGCATTTGAATATCATGCTCTTGCAAACACCCCCTTACTAAGCTTTTACCCTCTTACTTGTCCACATGCCACAAATATACCTATCTCTCTCTCTAGCTATCTTTCCTCTCTTTATTTTTCAAACAGACACACATCAACATTAAGGTCGGAGCAAATTTTCCAATTATGTTTAACTGTATTTTATTATATGTAGAGCCATTTGACTCATGCTTAGTATTTTTAGTATTTATTTATTTACATACTTGTAGGATGGGCTACGGGAAACGAGGATTATTTGTATCCCTGATGTAGTAATAGGATACCAGATGAACCGTTGCTTTTCAAGAGATGACGCTTTTCTCAAAGTTTCTCGGTTATCTATGTTTACCTGCCTAAACAACACCCAATCTAATATTATCTAATTTTCATAACTTCTGCCTAACTTTAATATAAACAAACTTTTCCTATACCTCTCCATTGCATCTTACTATCATTCTTCCGTGGGCCCGGGAAGGTGTCTTTGATACCGTGCGAGAGCCGGGAGCTGAATATTTTTGAGACATTTCAATTCAAAGAAATTAAATTTCGTGACTTGGACGCGATAAACAAAAACAATATTTACCAACTATTTGTTGGTTCAAATGTCAAAGGTTATACCGCCTTTAACGGTAAACACAAAAGAAACAGAGATGAAAGCGAGAGTGCTGTTGCCAAGCTGAGTAAAATTTTTGTTGCGCAAAATTGGGTTGTTTTCAATATGCGTTACCAAGCAACGACATCTGTTGTATTCAACAGGGAAACATTAACAGTTTCAAACATATTTTCACACATGACGTATGATGAAACACTAGCGCCAACTTCTGTTATTTATCTTCAGAAACTAGAGGTGGTATCCTATACAGTTTTCAAACTCTGCTTAATGCTGTCTATGAACAAACGCCATACAGCTGATGGGTCATATGACTCACCAATAGCCCCTTTACATCCAAACACTAACTTCGAATAGCCCCTTTATATCCAAACACTAACAAGCATTGTCTTAATTGGCATAATATTTATCGAATTGCTTGTCGTGATCTATATAAATGGACACGCAAATGGAAACGCAGTTTGCAATGAAGCAGTCAAATTAACCGGGGTTGTAAAAATATAGTTTCCGTGGATTATTTTCACGTTTAAATTCGTGCTTTGTTACGCTCATTTTTCTTACTGTTCTGAATATTTTCACAGTTCTTACTATTGAGAATTCAATCACTCTTCAAGCATGATCATGAGCATGATATTCAAATGCGCAAATATTACTGTTTTAGTAAAATGGGCATAACTTCTACAATGTTCAACCGATTGTTATCATTCACCCCATGATTTCTCTGTTTTCTATCGGCCTTTAAGACCCACATTAAATGAACAATTTTTTAAATACGTTAATCTTGTATAAAACCTTTGATAAAGTTGAAATTATTCCAAAAAAATGGGTTCTTTTTTGTTTTGTTGTGAACGAATTCTCAAATATCTACAGTACTATTATTCTTACAGAAAAATGAAGTTCTACTAATCGATAGCAAATTTTCTCCTCTTTAATATGGAAAAAAGAGATTTGAAATTAGTGCACCACAGCCGGAGAAATTTGTGTTTATATGCATGTACTTTTTCTCTTTAAGCCAAATTTCAACTTTATTGCATATCTCAAAAACTATTCTACTTTAAATTTTTCTGACCACATTTTCGGACTCAGCGACCAATTTTACATGAAAAATCACCTTCAGCTTACTGAGTTCACGCTTTTTGTTTTATTTTGTTAACTAGTGTAATATACCAGAATAATAATACTATATTACTCTTGATATACAGATTGTGATAAATTGTACAGGAGGTCGTCCGACTACCAATTTCGGCTACACACTGAAAAAAAATGTGTTTGAGTATTTAAAATATTTGTAACTTGATTCCCGTAAGTCCTACAATTTTGGTATGTTCAGTAGCTTTACGTAACTTTATAGGACAAACAACTTTTCTGAAGGTTCAACATTTCTAAAGTCATTATTTAAAAAGTTAGACTTCAAAGCCATCTATAGGAATAAAAGTACAACTACTTAAAATTTACAAAAAGATGCAAAATTTTATAACAAACAATGTGGCTGAAAACGATAAAGCTCTACGAAGCATATGAAAAAAGTTATGAGGTTTTGTCCGAGCGCCGGGTAAATCTGTTCCACTGTGCGTCGCCACAAGTTAAAATATTCACAGAAAGTTATCAGGTCAGCTTCATCGACGATCGGTCTACGACGGACCACATGGCGGGAGACCTTGTGCCAAGTATTGCGATTTCAAACGTATTATCTAGATATCGACTTCTAAGCCGCGTATGATAGCGTAAACCGACAAGGGCTATAGAAAATTATCAACGAAAACACCTTATCGAGAGAGCCCATCTAATCAACAAGCGTGGCATGATTTTCAACAAATCCGTTCAATTTATCTGATTTTCCGATGATGTTAGTGCTGTCTGTAGAAATGTTCATCTGCTGTCATTTGGCTATCAAACTCCACCTGATAATCTTAAAAGTTTGAGTTAAAGGGTCTTAGAATTACATGAAATTTAACATGCAAGCTTTCTTTTCTGACTTATTAATGAGAACAATATTTGAAAAGTTTAAAACTCCTACTATTCTAGAAAACACCAATGAAAATTTCCTGATTTTCTCCGACATCGATCAATCGCTGTGGTTCCTGAATGAGAAACGGATGATAATTTTGAAAATGCCCAAGACCTCCTGAGAATCAGTTATATTTTAAGTATATATATATTAACAGCCTAGTATTATACATTGCTGCCACTTCGATGGTCATCGTTTCCAGCGTTTCACCATCTGGTTTCCGTAGTGTTGCGACAATCTGCCATATCACCACTTTTACAGAGCATACTAGCCGCTTCCATACTCCACCCATATGGGAAGCCCCCGGTTTTCAATATAGCGGTAGCGGTCTTCAGTAGCTGTAACATCGACGTAAAAACTTATTTATTTCGATCGTCATTGTGGTAGCAGTGTTAAGAGTTGGTGCCTGGATGGTGAGCGGCCGCACCTAAAATGCAGTTTAAGTGCCGGCCGTTTAAATTTTAAAAATAAAAAAATAACATTCAGGGAAAAGGTGGGTCACGTACCCTGGCGTGCCTAGGCTGGGGCATGCCAGTGGCTCTCAGATTTATTGAATGTAACTCAAGAAGCCATCTTTATACGTTTGAAGGTCATATAAGAAAAATCCAGAACACAGGAAAATGGATTATACATGAGCTGAAAGTAAGACAGCAGAAAAACCGGAATAGTAAGTACATGTCAAATGCTGCTCGCCAGTAAATAAAGCAAGTTATTTCTCTAAGGGATTGTGACTGGCGATGAAATGTGGATTTCATTCTATTCGATGAAATGTGGAAAGTGATTTTGTTGTATGATAGTGCTCCATCACACACTGCAAAACCGATCGAAGACATTATTGATCAAGTCATTCGGTTGGGAAGTTTTTTCAGATGCGACTTACACCTATTTGCAACGATGGAACACCCACTTGCTGAGTAGCGCTTTAATTCTCACGAAAATGTGGAAAAATGGTTTGATGAACGGTTTGCTTCCAAAAAAGTACAGTTCATTTGGCGTGGTATCCACAAATTACCAGCCCAAAAAGCCTACTGACAGTCAAATTCCCTCGAGAGGAGTTTGCTGTTGAAAAAATTGTATTAGATAAATTTTTATATATCATTTTTTCGTTTTTATACTACGCTTATATATTTGTAATCAATTTTATGAGAGATTCTATCAGTAATAAGTAAGGGTCGAGTAAACTAAATGCAAACAAACAGTGCCCTTGGTTTCGAACTTCATGTACCTTTTTCTCTTTCTCTTTTTCGCATTATACCTCCCTGTTCAGCTTATTGGATAAATACAAATGAGCACAGCGAGCTGTGAAAACAAAGTTAGGAAACACTTTGTTCTACCATTTTTTTAATTCAAACTCCTAAGCATTACAATTATTGGGATATAAATCCGAAGTAATCTGAAATAAAGATCTAGACGTGGCTGCTATTTGTTCCCTCTTCTTCCTCACAGGTAGTGCGCACGCCAACGATCATTTCATAAAAAAGCCACTTCACAACTATTAGACAATTTTCCCTCCCAAACGGCATGCCACTAACAGGAAGAGCTAAATCACGATTATATCCGAAGCCAAAGTCGCCCGACATCCACCGTAGCCCCTCGTTCATGATGGTTAATTTCTGCATCCCAAGGCCCCCGCTGGTGTTGGTGTATTTTTTAATTTAACGAAATCCAGTTAATGGTCGTCTTATTTGTAATTATTTTTTGTTATTGCCCGATGCATACATCATCAACGCGACAAAAGGTCTTGGTGGTGAAAAATCGTTCCGCAGTCGAGATCCGGCCGGGTGGACAATGCACTGGAACTGTCCCTGTGGAAGATGCCCGAACGGGAGGGTGGGCGGTACGAAACGCGCGGTGGGGGGCACCATAGAGCCAAGCACAAGAATGATGAAACATGTGTAAATTGGAAGCTGCAGAGAAACCAGAATAAGGCGAAAACCACCATCGGGCAGCTCGGCAAAAACGCGAACAGCACGCGGTGGCCGGACAAAAACTTGTTGTGTATTTAGAATGCATTTAACGTTGCATACAACGGGCGAGCTTCAGCTTACAGACGGCGTTCGGCGGTGAAACGGCCGCAGCCAGCGTGGTGGGTTGGCGCGGTAAACTCTCGGACATGTGCTACTGTTCTGAGGATCTCGCGAAATGGCTTATAATACCTGGCTGCCTCGAGTTCTCCTGCTCCGTCTGCTACCCCCACCGCGCCGGGGAAGGGATTTTTCCCTCGAATCCGGCACCAAAACTGATGTTTGACTGACAGTGATGAAGACGACGATGAAACGGACGACCGCGTCCTCGATGATGCTGCCTGTCTGCACACCGCACTGTGCACTGATAGAGGATGGACAAGTGATAACCTCGACGGCGGTTGCATCGTTATGGCTGGATGCTCGATTCCGGGCAAGGTGCAGAAAAATTGAGCAGTTACAGAAATATTTGGCGTGCAAAAGCTATAAATAAGCTGTGGCATCGTTTTCGGCAGGATTCGCACAAGACGATTAACAGCATAACTGGATGCTGTTCGATGGACTCAAGTCGCTTGTTTTCGATTGGCTTCGAAGAAGTTTTACAGACCATCAGTAATGGAGCAATCATCATAATCATTGACCGATACGTCTAGAAATAGTTTGACCAAAATTAACACCTCGAATGAACTAAAGAATCACCGACTCACACTGATTCGGCCTTAACTTGTCAATATATCAACCTCACTATGCACCAAAATTTACCCGTCAGCACAAATCCCCTCCGTAATCCCGTAAACTGTCAACGGAGACAGGGAGTTTATCCTCTGGGTGGATCCCTCCCTCCGGAAGGAGTCACTTCGCTCAAAACCAACCGAAAAGTAATTGAGTACTGCCGGGGTAACAAATGGCAAATAAACTTGACATTTATTATCATCAAACCGTTCCGTTTTTTTTCTCTCTCCCAGTCCCAGTGCTTTTTGCTGCCTCCGGTCTGCCTTCTGTCGATCGGTCGGAGTTTGCCTCGTCTTCCGTGTACACGCCAACTAGCCGCATTACACCAGTTCGTCGTATATAGTAGAGCAAAGACCTGTGGCACGAGTCGCTGTGTCAGTTTTCTCCCGGCTGGCTGGCTGGCTGAAGCAAAACCTGGCCTGACTCGACAATCCGTATTATTTTTTTTCACTCTGCATCTTCTCAGCAGCGCGCGGACTCCCGGAGAAGGAAGAAACAGACGGAACAGACGGAACTGTTCCTTTTGTTTTTATGCCTTTATTTTTTTCGTTGGTGCGTTCTAGCACAAAACTCCCCCACTCGATCGGCAGACCACAACAGTTGTTAGGTACGGTTGTGGGAAGCCGGTGGAGGCGGTCGAAGCCCGCACCGGAACTACATGTCAATTTGATAACGTTTTTCCTCTCCTCAACCTCCTTTTTAGCATATTGGTGTGCTATCCAGAACTAACTGCTATTGTTTGTTATCATTTCGTTTTGCCAAATGCACTTCCCGGCAGGCCGGCAAGCGCGGGCAGAGAACGGACGAGTTACGACAAACGACGATGCAGTTGCTTGCAGTTACAGAGCGTTCCCTCCTCCTCCTCATCGTCGTCGTCGTCGCTGGCTGGCAAGGTTAGGTGGCAGCCTCGACTGGAAGTGGTGTGTGATAGCGGGTGAGTCAAGCGATAAGACGACGACGACTCCTATTGGGTCGTCGTCGAGTGTGCGTTACATGACGGAACGTAGCTCTGGGTTACTTAAGTTTTTTTGCTTCCCCCACACCACTGCTGTTTTGAACAACTCCAATTTCCAGTTTGCAATTGACAGTTTCGTCAGTTTGAGTCATTTTCCGAACTTTTTTTCCGGGCGTAAAATTTAACAATTTTAATGCTGCAGTCACACAAATCACAATTTAAACTACAATAAACAATAACAATATTTCGTTCGATCCCGCCCTGCTGGCGATGCGCTGTATGACTACAGCAAATTTTGTCACACCCGCTAATAATGATCCGCGCAAAAATTCCAACCGGCGGCGGCACCGGCGGCAACAGTCTTCTATTTTTAAAGGGATTTATTCCATCCTTTGGAGCCAAAACGGGCGGCAACGGCAACGGTGTCTGCTCCACGGCAGGTTGGGTTCAAAATTCGCTTAATACCTTCAGTATGCAGCATGCAGAGAGTTGCAACAGCACCGGCATCAGTATAGTAGTGAGGTGCGAAAAAAAGCCGACAATTTTATTCGAATTGATCCCCGGCTATGAAGCCGTGCGGAGTTTTGTAATCTGCCCCCGGTCGGCGCTCTGCTGTTGCCGGCAACGAATCTGGCTAAGATG